>NC_092712.1:257137566-257792774 GCF_047496885.1 Scyliorhinus torazame
TACTCAGTGCCTAATTGTTTGGCATTACGGGCCCTTTGACTACGCCAAGGTGGTTCCCCAGACGGTACAGCAGAACTGGAGGTGGACTGCTGCGATTCCTGCCCTCTGACTCGGGATCCCTTTGGCTGCCGTTTCCTGGGGTGTCCTAGCCTAGATGGGCCAGGCTGCGGCCCGGGCGACTGGGATGGCGAGCTTCCAGCCTGTCCTGCCCGTTGCCCACCCGATGCACCTGGGACGGAAGGACAGGAGTCCGAGGTGCTGCAGTGTTCCTGGACCTCCCCTACAGGGGGACCAGGGACGGGCGCCAGCAACTCCTCCTCCCTTGGGGTGCCCGATGGCCCCTGGGCCTCTACATGGGTGGGGAATGTGAACGGACCAGCCAGCCGACGCCCCTCCAACACCTGGCGCAGCCAGTCCTGGAGGCCCGTGCTGGTATCGACCAGGGTCTGCAGGTTTGCAGCCATGGAGCTCAGCGAGTTGGCCATCCCTATCTGTGACTGTGAGACGCCGGCTAGCACATGGGCAATGGCGCCGATGCCTTCAGCGATGGCCTGCTGAGACTGGGCCATGGCCTGCAGGGATTGGGCCATTGCCTGCTGAGACTGGGCCATGGCGTTGAGCGCCTCTGCCATCTCCCGCTGGCTCATGGCCTCCTGTGAGAGGGCAGCCATGTCCTGGGCTACAGACGTCGCCTGCACGGAAAGCCCCAGGCCTCGCATACTGCTCCCCATGTCTGACACCGTCGCACCCATTGCCTCCACCGCAGACGCCACCCGTGCGGTGTCGGCCTGGGTGGCACGCATGACCGGCACCACTCCCAGCTCCTGGACGCGGGTGCTCTCATCCACCTGTGACTGCAGCCGCTGCAAGCCGGCCGTCACCCTCTCATCCCAGGTTCAGTGGTTGCATCGGGGCTATGGGTGGGTGTGGTAACTCCAGGAACCCGAGATCCATCTGGGCGGCAGATGTTCGCTTGCGCCAGGATGCCCTCCGACCTCCCGGCCCCTCTGCTGCTCCTACCTCCACCTGCTGTACCTGTACGGCTGTGTTGTGCGCACCAGTGAGTGTACCAGATGCCTCATCACTAAGGTGCCCAACCGAGGTGACTGTCTCTGCGATGGCGGAGGGTGTTGGAGACAGCAGTGGAGTTGTGTGGTGCGCATCATCCGACTCTGAGTCCATGGTACTTTGGGGTGGCGGTTCGTCTCCACCCATCCACTCTGTGTCACTGTCCTGTATTTCGATTTCCTGGTAGGGGTGTCCTGGGTAGGGGTGTCCTGGGTAGGGGTGTCCTGGGTAGTGGTGTCCTGGGTAGGAGTGTCCTGGGTAGTGGTGTCCTGGGTAGTGGTTTCATGGCTCGGCTGCGATGGGGGCCTGTCGCGTGCCAGAGGGTCCGGGTCTCTCTGTATCCCGTGGTCGCCCTGGGGCATCCTGCTGGCGTCGCGTGCCAGAGGGTCCGGGTCTCTCTGTATCCCGTGGTCGCAATGGGGCTTCCTGCGGGCGTCGAGTGCCAGAGGGTCCGGGTCTCTCCGTCTCCCATGGTCTCCCTGGGGCATCCTGCGGGCGTCGCGTGCCAGAGGGTCCGGGTCTCTCCGTATCCCGTGGTCGCCCTGGGGCATCCTGCGGGCGGTCGGCATCTGCGGGGATGGATGACTCGACGTTTGCTCCTGCGATACACAATAAAGCATGCATGGTTAGACACTCAGGCGGTGAACAGGTGAATTGGGGGAGTGGGGATATGGGGGAAGGAGGATATGGGGGAGGGGATATGGGGGCAGGGGGATATGGGGGAAGTAGGATATGGGGGAGGGGGGATATGGGGGAGGGGGGATATAGGGGAGGGGGGATATGGTGGAGAGGGGATATGGGGGAGAGGGGATGTGGGGGAGAGGGGATGTGAGGACGGGCTGTCAGTGACTCACTTGCTGGTGGGCCCCCGACCTCTGCATAAGCAAACTCCCGGTCCTCAGGTCCGCCAGCCAGTTCCAGGGCCCTTTCCTCATGTATGGTGAGTGGCCTCTCATCAGCTGCCCCCCCCTCCCCCCCCAGTCCTCTCATGCTCCCTCTTGTTGTGTGCGCGCTTCGCCTGTGGGGGGCGGGTGGGTGGCAGGGGTAAAGGGCAACAGTGTTAGACAGGTATATGAATTCACGCCACCGGTTGCGCGTATAATGCAGAGGTTAGGGTTAGGGTTGGTTTCACCTGGGGGTGTGCCGCACATCGGGCAGGGTGGGGGGGGGACTCACCCTGGCAGCTCTGACGAGGTCGTTCACCTTCTTGTGGCACTGGGTGCCTGTCCGTGGTGTCAGAGCCACAGCGGTGACGGCCTCTGCCACCTCCCTCCACAGACGCCGGCTGAGGCGTGGGGCGACTCTGCGGCCGTGTCCGGGGTACAGGGACTCCCTCTTCTGCTCCACTGCGTCCAGGAGCGCCTCGATGTCGCGGTCCTGAAACCTTGGGGCGGCGCGGCGGGCGGCCATCCTGTCGGGTCTTCCGGGGTGGGGGGGGCGGGTCTTTTGAGCCGTCACGCCATGCGGCGTCAATGACGCCACACAGCGTCACCGTCCATGTTGGGTGACGCCATCGCGAATGGCGTGACGCCGCTGCTAGTCCATTCAGGGCCGGAGAATTTCCGTTGTTTGGGGGGGGGCTGACGCCGGAGTGATCCGCGCCGTTTTTGGCACCGGGTCCCGGACATCCCGCCAGTTTTCAGAGAATCCTGCCCATGTTTCTCACAATGGCATAGGCAATTCTGATGACCATACTCTGTGTCCAAGTTCTGAAGTCAGCGGATCCTGGAGGAGTGCGTTGAAAATCCTGTGGAGTGCAGTGATCTCTGCCTCTGAATTCTCAATATGTGCTCCCAGTAAACCATGGTCCACAATGGGAAGGTAAATGTGTGGAATGGACCCAAGACCTCTGCTTTTTGTGTAATTTATCCAATTTAGTCGTGAGATTCGATTTAGTTCAGCTCATGAGGGCTGCTGGCTGACTTAGAGGGATCCATGATCACTGTGGCTTCAATTTGCCGACTCATACTTAGTGCAAGCGTGATATCTTACTGAAAGCATGGACTTGCAGGATTGCCTCAGACGCAGCGGGATTATCGAGAGCACAGTGAGTGACAAGAGGCTCCCGCCAAGAGGTGAGCAAAGCCTGAAGAATGGGCTGGAGATAGATTGCAGAGGTGTGATAATTGACCTGTAGTACTAGTGCAGCGTCAATAATGCTGGATTGTTTATACAGGCAGATTGACTGCAGCTCAGCTGTGAGTTTGCAAGAAACACAGTTCAGCAGCTGTAAAGTAAATGGAGCTTTAATAAATTTCAGCGAGCATTGTTTGGGTTTCCCCAGATTTCCCTCCGGGTGACAGGCATGACAATAATAGGTTGAGGTTATTGTTCAATAATGAGGGTCTCACAGTAGAAAGGAAAGACAAACTGCAAACAGAAACAATGAGACATTTCATTAGCTTCTGCATGGACTCAAAGGAGACATATTATGTGAAGCCAGCAGTCCCGCACTCTACTTGTAGTCCAGTTTTCAAAGAGGAATTTTACAGAGCCGCTGGGGTCCAGCACAGAAAAGTTACCATTGCAGGAACTTTTTTTTAAAAGAGTTGCTTAAATATAACCAGAGGTGCCATGAAATGTCTGGGGTTTAATGAAATTTAATCTGTCAAATTTACTGCAACTACTGACAAGTGTGAAAGATTCCAGGCATCTCCTGGCAGTGATGTTTGCACAGTGTCAGAAAAAGGGACTTTTGTTTCATCTGGGCTTTTACTAAAAGAATCTACAGTGGCCAATCTGTAAAATATTGACACAAGTTTGAGAATGACAGTACTATGAGAATGAACTATTGAGGGTTTAAAGAATTTGCAGTTTGACTTTTTTTGCAGCAAAGAATAACATTTGAGATCTGCATCCTCGGCACTGCAAATAGGAGTGAATCAATTCGGCACTTTATTTTTAAAGAGTAAATGTTTACATCTGAAAACCCGATAAACTTTATTTGAAATAAAAATATATTGATTTCACCACCTGTTTTCTGCAGATCATGTGATCCAGCATGTATAAATGTTAAGTTCCTGAATTTGATAGAAACAATCAGCTTTCTCGGCCCTGAATTATCATTATATATAGTCAGTGCAGACCACCCTTGCTTCCCCCTCCTCTCACCCCTCAGGGATCCCTACATAGATTATGTCCTGTTGGCATTGCTGTTGTGTCACATAAGAAACTCCTGCCCTCAGTGCCCAGCTCTTCAGTCCCTCCAGCTTACAGCGACAGTAATACGACATTCACTTGGAGCCCAGATCTATATTATGAGAGCACAGTATGGCGGTGAGCTCTGGGGTGGGTGGGAAGCTGATGGGATGGGCACTCACCCCATTTTACCCCCACCCCGCAGGAAACACACCCGCTGGTAGCATCTAAAATTCAGCCCAGTGAAACAATTCACAATAACATCAAAATCAATTTCAGTAATGGCAGCATGGTGGCACAGTGATTAGCATTGCTGCCTCACGGCGCCGAGGTCCCAGGTTCAATCCCAGCTCTGGGTCACTGTTCATGTGGAGTTTGCACATTCTCGCCGTGTTTGCGTGGGTTTTGCCCCCACAACCCAAAGATGTGCAGGGTAGGTGGATTGGCCACGCTAAATTGCCCCTTAATTGGAAAAAATTGAATTAGGTACTCAAAATTTAAAAAAAGAAAAAAAAATCAACATCTTTGGGAACGTTTTCTGCCAGGCAATCTTTAGACCTTGGTTGGCATTTAAGGAAGGCATTAGCATTAAATCCTCACATCAGAAGTTCGGGTGTGAAAATGTCCCCTATTGAGTCATTCAGGACTGATGTGATGCTGACAACAGTGATGCATGGATCTTCTCTATTCTCAACCCTTTCCATTTTTTACTTTTCGAACACTGACTTTACTTTTAAAGTTACCATGGGCATTCCGATAAATTCTCTTGTTGCCCTAACCTTCCTATCTCCATTCTTTTAATGATCTTGAATTCATTCCTTTCTACCCCAAGATTTTATTTTACCTAAGCCTCTTATAATTATAAAGGTTTATATGATCCCCTCCCAACTTTCTTTATTTTCTTGAAAAAAAGTCCACTTTCTCTTTACTCTCTTCATAGCTAACTCACCCATAGTGATGTCTCAGTGAATTTTTCCTCCACCTTCTCCATAGCTCTTTCATAAAGTGAGGTGTCCCCAACAGTACTCAATACTCTAACTGTGACCGACTCAATGATTTGCACAGAGTAGCCTTATACTGAAAGGGACCTAGCCATAGGGGGAGTTAATGAACAAACAGAATGAGTGAGATGTAAAAGAAAATGAAGCACTTTGTCCCTCTGCACTCCTTCAATAATGTGGAAACCTTGCAGTGTAGAACAGTGCAATCCTTTTTTTTAAATAAAGGAGAATGGATGGTATCAGCCAATGAAATGTTACCCCATGCTTCTTTTATCCCTTCCACTCAGAGACACGATTGGAATTCTAGTTATTTGCAAAGGGAATTCAGGGCCATTGTTTGGCTGCTGTGAGTAAGAACTGTCAAAGGTCAAGCAAAGGGAGAAAACAAATCCTTGTTTGCTAATGGGTATTAAATGAGTGAATGTCTCATGTTTATACATCCCCATTTCTAAGCTCAGCTCGAGATCAGACCCAATGTAACCTTCTGAAACCACACACCAGCTGCAAACTGCTGCACGTTTAAGACCCACCTTGATGCCAGCTAGGTTTATTCTCAATGCAACCTGACGGCAAATTTGAAAGCAAATGCCCTTTCACTACATTGTTTCTTCCCAGTCTGTGAAGTTGTATCCACCTCCCATTAATTGTTGGAAATGTTCCTCCAACTTGATGGATACGTGCAGTGTGGTACAGTGCTGTGCCATATGGAATAAAACATCCTCAGATTTGACTTTGGTTTGCCCTGAATTACCTGACTAAAACCAGGGCGCCAGTAAAGGTCCCACAAACAGACTCTGTTTTTCATTGGCAGGGGAAAAAAAACAGGCAGGCTTTGTGTTGCTAAAAATGTTAACTCATTCTGAGGTTCACTGAGGGCCCCTCGAAGCTTCACGTGGCCACATACATGTATAGACCCAAACAATGAGCTTTGAAAAGCTACTTGACCATAATTGAAGTTCACCACTTATCGAACAAATGTAGATAACAAGTGAAGAAAGGATTGAGCCAAGTTTAAGGACCCCAACCCCCACCCCCATCCCCTCACACCCAAATAGCCTGCCACCAATCATTGCCTTGGCTCACAATATTAAAGGTGGTTACCATAACCATAGCACTATACTTCAACATAAGTCAAAAGGGAGTATTGGAATGTCAAAAATTCTGATCACATTCTCCTCTTCCACAAAAAATGGATATATTTTAACCATGTTGAAGGACATCACAGATGGGAGATGGTGGTGGAGAGGTCATGTTATGGGACTAGCAATTCAAAGGTCCAGGCTAACACTCTGGGACACTGGTTCAATTCCTGCCATGGCATCTGATGAAATTCAATTAATTAATTTTAAAAATTGAATAATTCTAGTCTCAGTAATGATGATTAAACCTGTTTTTTTGTTATAAAAACACCATCTGGTTCACTCATATCTGTCGTGTTGGGTGTTCTGGTGCACAAATGATCCAACACGGCTGTAGATGGTACAACTCTGTTTTATTGTCTAAACAACGGTAACAACTAACTGCTGGCTTGGGTACGTGCTTCACCAGCTAACCTGTGGACCCAGCCCTATCACTATCTTAGTGAGGCACTCAGCACATGGTCTATGTCTGAGTGGCACGCTGTGAGCTCTGTGCTCTGAGCTATCTCCTGGTAGAATGAGCGGGAACTGTGGTGTTCCCTGTTTTATAGTGCGTGTGCTCTCACTGGTGATTGGCTGCGATGTTTTGTGTGTGCTGGTTGGTCCAACTGCCTGTCCATCAGTGTGTGTGCGATTGCACCATGATATGCTGATGTGGATATCATGACATCCCCCCCCCTTTCACAAAGGATATGTGCCTACATGCTAATAAATAGAAATGTGTACTGAGTGCGTCTGAGTATGTGTGTGCAATATTTACAATATGTACATGAGACTAAACTACAGAGGAAGGTGTCAGGTGCAACAGAACAACGATGTTGTACTAATAACAGAACAAATGCAATCAACAAACGACGAGAGAAAACTTCTGGAACAATGAACGACAAGAAAAGAAACTCGTTAACAGTACTGTAAAACAATTCAGTGAGTCCAATGTGCTAACAGGCTCATAAGTCAAGTCTCTCAGGTGGGCGATGAATTTGGGTTGACCATTAGGGTGGCACACCACTCATCGCCCGGATCAATGCTGTGCACTGGCAGCGGCTGGTGGTTCCGACTTGGGGACATCCGGTTCTTGTTGATTACCGCAACGCGGAAGGGCTCCCTGTCTTCGGTATCGCTGGTCTGCATACTATCTGGATATGACACAGTGTAGGGCTGAATCGCCCGCACGTGCCTGCGAGGCTGGCGGAATTGTTGGGAGTTGGGAGGTTGAGCTGCTCGACAGCAGGCAGCATGGTGGCCCATCCTGCCACAGCAGAGGCATTGTCGCGCTTTGGCCGGACATTGCCGCTTTAAGTGGGCGGAGCCACAGTTGCCACACGTCGTGACGTCATGGCGTTCGTTGCGCCACCGCAACGGTGCGGTCCTGCATAGAGCGCGCCTGCGCATCACGTCCTCTGCGTCAATGTCCCCTCTTTTGGCGCATACAAGCGCGGGAGGCCTCGGAAAGCGCACAAAATGGCTGCCCTTGTCCGGGCCGGGAGGAACTCGATCGACTGGGCCCACTCCGTCTCGTAGGACCGGTGCTGTGCCGTTTCGGCCGCCTGGATTTGGGAGTACCGGCTGGTCGCGTTCTCATGGAGGACGCAGGTTTCGATGGCTGTCGCTAGGGTGAGGCGCTTTATTTTAAGGAGCTGCTGGCGTAGGGTGTCCGAGATGACCCCAAAAACTATCTGATCCCGTATCATGGAGTCGGAGGTGGCCTCATAGCCACAGGACTGCGCAAGGATACGGAGGTGTGTCAAGTAAGATTGGAAAGGCTCATCCTTGCCCTGCAGGCGCTGCTGGAATAGGTACCTCTCGAAGCTCTCATTGACTTCCACGCTGAAGTGTTCCTCGAACTTCTGAAGCACCGTCTTATATTTTGTTTTGTCCTCGCCTTCCACGAATGCCAGGGAGTTATAGATGTGGATGGTGTGTTGCCCCGCCGTGGAGAGGAGGAGGGCGATCTTCTTGGAGTCCGACGCATTCTCCCTGTCTGTGGCTTCTAGGAAGAGCTGGAAGCACTGTTTAAACAGCTTCCAGTTTACGCCAAGATTACCAGCGATTCGGAGCGGCTGCGGCGGGCTGATGTTTTCCATGGAGCAGGATTAGCACATTTCTCACAGTCGCTGGTTAGCGTCCACTACTGGTATCATGTCATGTTGGGTGTTCTGATGCACAAATGAAACAACTGTAACAACTAACTGCTGGCTTGGGTCCGTGCTTCACCAGCTAACCTGTGGACCCAGCCCTATCACTATCTTAGTGAGGCACTCAGCACATGGTCTATGTCTGAGTGGCACGCTGTGAGCTCTGTGCTCTGAGCTATCTCCTGGTAGAATGAGCGGGAACTGTGGTGTTCCCTGTTTTATAGTACGTGTGCTCTCACTGGTGATTGGCTGCAATGTTATGTGTGTGCTGGTTGGTCCAACTGCCTGTCCATCAGTGTGTGTGATTGCACCATGATATGCTGATGTGGATATCATGACAATATCCTTTAGGGAAGGAAGGTCGCTGTTCTTCCCCACAGCAAGTGGTTGACCCTTAGCTGCCCACCTCGAAAGCTATTCAGTTGTATCAAATCACTGCAAAAAGATTGAAGAAAGTGGTTTATCACCATATTCTTTAGGACAATTAGGGATGGATAACAAATGCTGGCCTTACCAGTGATGTCCACATTCCATGAAAGGATAAAAGAATATCTGAGCACAGAGTTGAGAGTAACCAGGGCAGCACTGATTCTCAGTAATTCATGCAACCCCATCACTGCCTTGTTGTGAAAAAGCTTTCTTTCCCTTATTTGTCCTCAGAGAAACAGTGGAATAATTCACAAAAACATAAAAATCAATCGCAGCAAAATATATCAGGAACATTCTCTGACAGGCAATCTTTAGCTTTCAGTCAGTATTCTAAAGAAGTGTGAGTATTAAATACTATAGGGGGCGTCATTCTCCGACCCCCCGCCGGGTCGGAGAATGGCCGTTGGCCGCTGTGAATCCCGCCCCCGCCTCCGCCGAAGTCTCCGGTACCGGAGATTGGGCGGGGGCGGGAATCGGGCCGCGCCGGTTGGTGGGGCCCCCCGCTGGATTCTCCGGCCCGGATGGGCCGAAGTCCCGCCCAGAAATTGCCTGTCCCGCCGGCGTAAATCAAACCTGGTATTTACCGGCGGGACCAGGCGGCGTGGGCGGGGTCCTGGGGGGGGGCACGGGGCGATCTGACCCCGGGGGGTGCCCCCACGGTGGCCTGGCCTGCGATCGGGGCCCACCGATCCGCGGGCGGGCCTGTGCCGTGGGGGCACTCTTTCCCTTCCGCCTCTGCTACGGCCTCCACCATGGCGGAGGCGGAAGAGACTCTCCCCACTGCGCATGCGCGGGAAACTGACAGCGGCCGCTGACGCTCCCGCGCATGCGCCGGGAAACTGACAGCGGCCGCTGACGCTCCCGCGCATGCGCCGCATTTCCGCGCCAGCTGGCGGGGCAACAAACGCCATTTCCGCCAGCTGGCGGGGCGGAAATCCCTCCGGCGTCGGCCTAGCCCCTCAATGTTGGGGCTAGGCCGCCAAAGATGCGGAGCATTCCGCACCTTTGGGCCGGCGCGATGCCCGTCTGATTGGCGCCGTCTTTGGCGCCAGTCGGCGGACATCCCGCCGTTGGGGGAGAATTTCGCCCAGGGTGTCTTGGTGGTGCAGTGGGTAGCACTGCTGCCTCACAGCGCCGAGAATCCGGGTTGGATCCTGGCCCCAGGTCACTGTCCGTATGGAGTTTGCACATTTTCCCTGTGTCTGCGTCGGTCTCGCCCCACAACCCAATTGGGAAAAAAATGAATTGGGTATTCTAAAGTTAAGAAATAGCATTAAATACCAGCAGTGAAAATGTTCCCTATTGAACCACTGGTAGGCAATATAATGATGAGATAGTGATGCATGGATCATTGATTCTTCTCTATTTTCAAAATAAGTCAATTTATGAAATAAAATCAACAAATTGGATCCAAATGCTTTTTTTTTTTCAGTTTCCAGTCCTTGTTCTAAACCTATCATTTCTTTCCAAAGATGCTGATTTACCTGTTGTCTCTTTGCAGCACTTTCTGTGATTATTTATTATCAAACATTTTGTCAAAAAGCAATGAGATTTTAATGGCATTGTATGCCACTTTAAACTGAAATCAAAAACGACTTTGATTTAGCACATTTCAAATTTCATGGAAATCTAAAATCAAAATAATAGTCAGTGTTAAGTCAAAACAGTAAAAACTAAAAACATAAAGCAGGTCAGTAAACATTTGTTATAAAAAAGCAAACCTTTTATGAACAAGACTCTCTGACGGAACTGTATACACACACGCTGGAACTTGTGCAATTATGCAAAATGGGTTATTTTTCCACTGAAGTCAAATATTGGGGCGGTTTAAACTGGCTGCTGACTCACCATCACTGACTATCACACATTGTCAAAATCCACCCCATCATTTTTAACTTTGGTGAAAAGTCAACGTCCAAAATATAAACCTGCCTCTTGTCATTAGGCATACTGCCTCATCAGCTTTGCATTTACAGCATTTCCTGTTTTTACTTCAGCTTTGTAGCTTTGCAAAACTTTATCCTGCCACTCGCTGTTTACGTACTAGCCGAATCATTAACAAGTGACCTCGTTTGTCATCAAAGTCTACTGAAGCATTTTTTTGCACATATTCCCAAATCGTTGGGACCACCGTTTGTCACTTCTCAGATACCGAAGTAGTCCATGTCAAAATGCAGCAAGACCTGGACAATATTCAGCTTGGGCTGACAAGTAACATTTGTGACTACAAGAGCAGGTCAGAGGCTAGAAATCCTGTGGCGAGTAACTCACCTCCAATAAATCTCTTGTTTGTTTGTACTTCGTGGTCTGTAAATCTAACCTTTAAAAATACCACACCCATTAGTTTCCCAATTGGGTAGGTACACTCATTGTGCAGTTAAGGAGGGAGTCCCCAACACCTGTACATCTACAAGGCACATGTCAGGAGTGTGATGGAATATTCTCCATTTGCTTGGATGAGTGCAGCTCCAACAACACTCAAGAAGCTTGACACTATCCAGGACAAAGCAGCCCGTTTGATTGATATCCCTTCCACAAACATTTACTCCATTCACTACTGACGTAAGGTGGTAGCAATGGCTACCATCTACAATATAACTGCAAGAAATCACGAATGCTTCTTTGACAGCACCTTCCAAACTCACAATTCAGAAGGACAAGGGCAGCAGACAGGGGTCTCTCTTCTGGGGAGCTTTCAGACAAGGTTCTCTCTTATGGGGGCTTCCAGGCAGGTGTCTCCCCAAGGGGGGGGTTTCCTGTGGGGGTCTCTTTAATTAGGGGGTCTTTGATTGGTGGGAAGGGGTCAGGTCACCCCTGTAATGTGGGGAGGGAGGTATGACCCAGAAAATCCCAGGGAGGGGGTTCCTGAATCGCATTGCATGGGGGAGGGGGCCCAGCCACTGTACCTTGTTAACAGGCAGCCTGCTCAAAATGGTGGCCTGATAGCGGGATTCCCTCGGGAATCACTTGTACTCCTCACCATGCAAAGATTTGCATGGCTAAGGATTTGGAATCGCTTCCTGCTCTGTGCTCCCAGCATGAGCACAAATCAGGTGCAATCCAGCTCCGGTGGGAGAACTCAGTCTCCCAAACAGAAAATCCTGGCCAAGCTTGACTCAGGTCAACTTTGCTGAAATGCTGGCTTCCAGCCAACCCAGTAAATAAATCGTCAATTAAAATCAAACTAATGGGTTTGAGGACCCCCGTCTTCACCAGCCTCTGTAATTCTGCCTCAACCGTAGGCCTGATGGCATACAAACACTGATCTAGCCTTTAAGCATGTTGCTTGGCTTTTGTCCTTAATCTTTAGATTCATAGAATCCATACAGTGCAAAATGAGGCCATTCGGCCCATTGAGTCTGCACCAACCCTCTGAAAGAGCACCCTATCTAGGCCCAATCCCTCGCAAACCCGTAACCCACCTAATCTTTGGACACTAAGGAGTAATTTAACATGGCCAATCCACCTAACCTATCTTTGGACTGTGGGAGGAAACCGGAGCACCAAGAGGAAATCCAGACATGGGAGAACGTGCAAACTCCACACAAACAGTCACCCAAGGTCAGAATCAAACTCAGGTCCCTGGAGTTGTGACTTCAGGTAATTGAGAAGGCAAATGGAATGTTGGCGTTTATTTAGAAGGAAATGGGGTATAAAAATAGGGACATCTTGCTAAAACTATACAAGGCATGAGTTAGGCCACACCTGGAATACTGTGAATAGTTTTGGTCCCCTTATCTAAGTCAGATAGATATGCATTGGAGGCAGTCCAGAGAAGGTTCAGTAGGTTAATCTCGGGTATGGAGGGATTTTCTTATAAGGAGAGGTTTAGTATGTTCGGCCTGTACTCATTGCAGTTTATAAGAATGAGAGATGACCTTATTGAGACATATAGGATTCTCAGGGAGCTTAACAGGGTAGATGCTGAGAGATTGTTTCCCCTTGTGGGAGAGTCTAGGGCCAGACAGCATAATCTCAAAGCAAGAGAAGGAGATGAAGAAAAGTTTCTTCTCCCAGGGGGTAATGAATATGTGGAATTCTTTACCGCAGAGAGTTATAGAGCCTGGGTCGTAAAGTTTTTTCAAAGGCTGAGAAAGACAGATTTTTAATCAGTAAGGGAATCGAGGGTTGTGGGGATAAGACTAGAAAGTGGAGTTGAAGATTATGACATTAGATCAATCATGATGTCATTGAATGGTGGAGAAGACTTCATAGAATCATAGAATCCCTACAGTCCAGAAGGAGACCATTCGACCCACCAAGCCTGCACTGACCCTCCGAAGGAGCAAACTACTTAGGCCCACACCCCCGCTCTATCCCTTAACACCACCTAACCTTTTGGACATGAATGGGCAATTTAGCGTGGCCAATCCACCTAACCTGCACATCTTTCGACTGAGGGAGGAAACCGGAGCACTGGGACGAAACCCACGCAGACACGGGAGATAGTGCAGACTCCACACAGTCACCCAAGGCCGGAATTGAACCCGGGTCCCTGGCGCTGTGAGGCAGCAGTGCTACCCACCTGTACCACTGTGCCGCCCACTTCCTGAAGCCATGTCTCCGTAATAGCTAACAGATCATACTTATTTATTTCTATTTGCACTATTGATTTATTTGTTTTTTTCTCAAATATTACACCCATTCAGATACAGTTACTTTTGTAACCTCTCGCCTTTTCTGTTGATTTACTCTTAGGTTTGTATTCTCCATCCTTTCCTGTCATGTTCTATTTATCATTTCCCATATTATTACCTTGCTCTCTTGCCTGGTCTCTACTCTTTGGTTTACCAAACCGTCCCAAATTTGATCTCTTGCCCCCACTATTTTGTTCAAAACCTTCACTACTAGTTATGCAGCTCACTAGAACAACAATGGGCGGCACGGTGGCACAGTGGTTAGCACTGCTGTCTCACAGCACCAGGGACCCGGGTTCAATTCCGGCCTTGGGTGACTGTCTGTGTGGAGTTTGCACTTTCTCCCCATGTCTGCGTGGGTTTCCTCTGAGTCCTATGCACCATTTGGACCTCTGCTTACTACACCTGGAGTCTTCATCCATTCTCTCCCAGTAAACGATATGGTATTCTTTTGACCCCATTGCTTGTGAGATTCTCATACAGCCTTGTCAAAGTCCAGTTTCCCTCCCTTGGTCTTCCTTCTGCCTTCCATTGTAGGTCTTCTTCATCTGCATTCTTGCCCCTCTGCTTGCCATCATGAGCTCCTGCCCTTCCTCCTTCCCCTTGCATAGCTGTCCTACCACATTGCCCCCCTTGTCTTTGTCATGCCATCACCTCCCCCATCCCCCGGCCGCACCTTGCACCCCACCCCGATTCAAACTCTGGACCTTTGTTGCTGTTGTTGCATGAATCCCACAGCACAGTGCTGTCCAGATACATCCTGGTGTGTGACACCAGGTGGGAAGGAGACCCAACCTCAGGTGTAGAACACCGAGATGGTGACACAGGAGGGTCCATGAAGACCAGCTCACCATGGAGCTGAATGGCAGGAAACGGTCTGCCTTGTCAAGAATGTTGAACAGTGCATCAGGAGCAGTGCAGCACAGTGGCAGAAAGGCTTTGTTGCACTCACCTCAAAGTCACTTACAAACTGAGAACCACCTTTGCATGCCACTCTTTAGCAATGTTTCAGACAAACATAATTTCGCACTGGCATGGAAGGCCTCACAGGATGCCGGCAAGTAGCTGTTTTAATGAGTATTTGTGAGATGCAAATGTGTCATATCAAATATCATAATTACAATTCCAGAGCGGCAGGTTAACAATGCAGTTATTAACTTTTGACAGTCCAAGGATTGAGTCTGTACTCAGTCTTCACTGTGGTAGTGTGGTACATAACCAACAAGCTCGGGGGGGGGGGGGGGGGGGCAGGGGGACAATCAATTAGGTGTTTGACAGGTTGAACTAATTTTCTTGCCCGACGTGATCTTTTTTCTGTGCTTGTGTCGATTTGGTGTCTCTTTTGCCCTAAAAAACAGTTTGCTTTCTGGTCTTTGAGCAAATGCCAAATCTTCAATTTGTTGGAATGATGCTTCTTTCCAAACAATGTCCTGCTCATTTGCTATCTGGATTGCTTACCATACTGCATGGTTTGTGAAGTTTGCCTGCAAGTCCAAACACTTTGTTGTCATTGAATTGCAATGCGCTAGTTAGTTGTTCTTTGGTTTCAAAGTCGTACCTTTGTGTAAGTTCTGTTGTTCTGTAGTTACTCTTTGTATTCTCAAGATCAGTTCCTTTTGGATTATCTGATTAAATTTTGAACTTTTTACTATTAATTCCCTTTGGATTATCTGATGGACCTTTGAGCTTTTTGATATTAGTTCCCTTTGGATTATCTGACGTATATTTGATCTCCTCATGCTTATTATCTGGAGTCAACTTGTCCAAGATGTCTTCATTCTCTTGTTAGCTGCTCACAATTGATGTGCCCTCAATTGTTCTGTTCACTGTTGCACTTTCATTTTCAGCCTCTGCACAGTCCAGCTGAAAACTTTCAGTCTCCCAGTGTCCTGCACAGATTGAATGCTCCTTGTGAGTATGCTAACTGGTTGGCTGTGTGTAGAAATCTGCATGGGGTGGCTGTCAGTGAAGCAATTGGATACGGCTCAACAGCTGTAACTTTGTTGTTAACTTTGTGTTTTTCTACGGTTGTGTAGATTTTTATTCATTTTCATTTCATTTTGTGAAGTAACAGTGAAATTCCACTTGAATTTGATTGCCGAATACAGTGCTCAGTTGTGTTTGGTAATGTTGAATGGCTGATGTGTAATGGTTTTTCTTGACGTTTCAAATGTTTACCCTTCATTTTCACCCGACCAAAAACACTTTGCAAGCAAACAGGTACGTAATCAGGTAAGTTCCAGAGAAATCAAGGTGAATGGTTTGACACAGAAGGTGAAGTTAGAAACTGCAGCGCATCAGAAACAAGAGACGCAGCCTCAGAGTCAGCAGGCAGTACAAACGTCTTTCAGCAGAACATGCCCTGCCGATCAGATGTCCAGCCCCCACCCCCGCTGACGGTTAATTCCCCGTGAAGAAGTCAATGAATGGCTGCCACCTCCGGGCGAACCCCGATAGTGAACCTTTCAAGGCGAACTTAACTTTCTCGAGACAAAGAAAGCGCACCATATCCGATAGCCATACTTCGGTCTTCGGGGGCCTTGAGTCCCTCCATGCCAACAGTATTCATCGCCGAGCTATCAGGGAAGCAAAGGCCAAGAGGTCAGCCTCCTTCTCCTCCTGGACTCTCGGGTCCTCCAACACCCCAAAGATTGCCACCTCAGGACTCAGTACCACCCCAGTTTTCAATACACGGGACATGATGTCCGCAAATCCCTGCCAGTACCCTCTGAGTTTAGGGCACGACCAGAACATGTGCACGTGATTAGCCGGCCCACCGGTGCATCTGGCACACTTGTCCTCCAACCCGAAGAATTTACTCATCCGGGCCACCGTTGTGTGGGCCCAGTGCACGATCTTAAATTGGATCAGACTGAGCCTGGCGCATGTTGCGGATGTGTTTACTCTGCTCAGAGCTTCTGCCCAAATACCGTCCTCCATCTCTCCCCTCCCCCCCCCTTACCGTCCCCCGTCCCCCCGTCTCCCCCCCCCCCCCCCCGAGCTCCTTTTCCCACTTCAGCTTCAGGTCCTCAGTCTGTGTATCCTCTGCTCCCATTAGTTCTTTGTAAATATCTGAGACTCTACCCTCACCTACCTCTCCCCTCGATACTATCCTGTCCTGCCTCCCCTTTGGCAGGAGGCATGGGAAGGATGGCACCAGCCTGCGCACGAAATCCCGCACCTGCAAATATCTAAAGCCATTCCTTCCCGCAGCCCAAACTTCTCCTCCAACGTCCTCATGCTCGGGAAGCTCCTTCCAAGAACAGATCACCCACCCTCGCAATCCCCGCCTTCCGCCACAGTCGATACCCACCGTCCATGTTCCCCGGGGCAAATCAGTGATTGCCGCAGATTGGGGTCCACACCGATGCTCTCACTTCCCCTATATGCCTCCTCCACTGGCCCCAGATCCAAAGAGTCGCTACCACTATCGGGCTGGTGGAGTACCGTGCCGGCGGGAGCGGCAGAGGCACCGTAACCAGGGCTGCCAAACTGGTGCCCCTGCACGAAGCAGCCTCCATCCGCTCCCAAACTGACCCCGTACCCACCATCCATTTCCTTATCATCGTATGTTGGCCGCCCAGTAGTAGTTGCTGAAGTTCGGCAACGCCCGCCCCACTTCCCCTCTGTTCCTTTCGAGCATCACCTTCCTTACCCGCGGGGACTTCCCCGCCCAGACGAATCCCAGGATAATTTTATTCAGTCTTAAAGAAGGACCTCGGGATGAAAACGGGGAGACACTGAAATATGATCAAGAATCTCTGGAGAATCGTCATCTTAACAGTCTGCACCCTCCCCGCTAGTGACAGCGTGAGCGCATCGCAACTCCGAACCTCCTCCCTCACTTGTTCCACCAGTCGGGACAGGTTGAGCTTATGCAACTTGCCCCAGTCCCGTGCCACCTGTATCCCCAAGTTTCTGAAGCTTTCTCCTACCAGCCTGAACGGCAACCCTTCAGCCCCCTCTCCTGAATTACGAACAATTCGCTCTTAGCCACGTTCAGTTTATATCCTGAAAACCGGCCAAATTCCCTCAGGCTTTCCATGATACCGTCCAACCCCGCCATTGGGTCTGACACGTATAACAGCAGGTCATCCACGTATAATGAGACTTTATGTTCCACTCCCCCCAGACCAGCCCATTCCAGTCCCTTGAAGCCCTCAGAGCAATTGCCAGGGACTCTATGGCCAGCGTGAACAGCAGTGGGGAGAGAGGGCAACCCTGTCTTGTCCCACGATGCAGTCTGAAATAATCTGATTTCACCCTGTTCGTCCTTACACTAGCCTCTGGAGCCTGATATAACAGCTTAACCCAGTCAATGAACCATTCCCCGAACCCAAACCGTCCCAGCACCTCCCACAGATAGTCCCACTCAACCCGGTTTGGTCCTCTGCAATTACGTTCGGTACACAGTCCTCAATTCTAGTCGCCAAGATCTTGGCCAGTAATTTAGCGTCTACGTTGATCAAAGAGATCGGCCTGTAAGACCCACAAGCCTCCGGGTCTTTATCCCGTTTCAGAATAAGCGGAATAGTGGCCTGCGACATCGTCGGGGTAGAACCCCCCTGTCTCTTGCCTCGTTAAAAGTCCTGACCAGCACTGGCCCCACTATCTCGGCAAACTTTTTATAAAACTCCACCGGATACCCATCCTGCGCCGGGGCTTTACCCGACTCCATGACTTTCAGGCCCCCAATACCTCTTTGATCCTGACCAGGGCCCTCAGTCCGTCTACCACCCCCCTACCCACTCTTGGGAAGGTCAGTCCGTCCAGGAATCGCCTCGTCCCCTCCGGTCCCCTGGGGGGGTTCCGAAGTCTACAGCTTACTATATAAGCCCCTAAACACCTTGTTCAGCCCTGCCGGGTCCCCCACCAGATTTCCCTCCTCATCCGCTTAATAGACCATATGGGGATATGGTCTATTAAAACAAAGTTTACTACTGACACACTATTGAAATCTTTAACATCACACCAGAAAATAACTTACAATTACCCCTTAAACAATTACCCATTAAACAATACTACTCAATACAGTAACCTTAACTAATATTTATTCCCACTCAACACCAAAAAAAACCCATCTCACTTCTCACTCCACTGTTAAAATACAGTTGGCACTCAGGAATACCTGTTTTACAGAGATGTCTGGGTACTCTACTTTGAGAAAGAGAGAGCTTGTACCACTGCTTCAAAGGAAAGACCTGACTCCTGTCAGAACCATGCAGGAACTCTGGCTGTATTTCTCCAGAAGTGACTTCAGCTTGTTTCAGCTCACTTTCTAATCACAATCTTCTGAACAGCCTGGAAAGAAACTGCTACCTAGCTACAAACATATCTTTTAACTGAACTGAGATGCTTGATTTCTGCTCACATCTCCAACTAACTCTCAACGAACACCGCTTTCCTGAACAATGCTTGATTACTTGACTCCTCCCAGTAATTGCATCATCTTACCAAGCTGATATCTAATTAACTTCGCAGAGAATCCCCAATTACATCTTTGGCTCCAAAACTTAGTTGTTTTTCAAACTCTGGGGCGTCATTCTCCAACCCCCCGCCGGGTCGGAGAATGGCCGTTGGCCGCCGTGAATCCCGCCCCCGCCGAAGTCTCCGGTACCGGAGATTGGGCGGGGGCGGGAATCGGGCCGCACCGGTTGGCAGGACCCCCCCCGTTCAATTCTCCGGCCCGGATGGGCCGAAGTCCCGCCCAGAAATTGCCTGTCCCGCTGGCGTAAATCAAACCTGGTATTTACCGGCGGGACCAGGCGGCGTGGGCGGGCTCCGGGGTCCTGGGGGGGGGGCACGGGGCGATCTGACCCTGGGGGGTGCCCCCACGGTGGCCTGACCCGCAATCGGGGCCAACCGATCCGCGGGCGGGCCTGTGCCGTGGGGGCACTCCTTCCCTTCCGCCTCCGCTACGGCCTCCACCATAGAATTTCATAGAATTTACAGTGCAGAAGGAGGCCATTCGGCCCATCGAGTCTGCACCGGCTCTTAGAAAGAGCACCCCACCCAAGGTCCACACTCCACCCTATCCTCATAACCCAGTAACCCCACCCAACACTAAGGGCAATTTTGTACACTATGGGCAATTTATCATGGCCAATCCACCTAACCTGCACATCTTTGGACTGTGGGAGGAAACCGGAGCACCCGGAGGAAACCCACGCACACACGGGGAGGATGTGCAGACTCCGCACAGACAGTGACCCAAGCCGGGAATCGAACCTGGGACCCTGGAGCTGTGAAGCAATTGTGCTATCCACAATGCTACCGTGCTGCCCTGGCATGGCGGAGGCGGAAGAGACTCTCCCCACTGCGCATGCGCGGGAAACTTTCAGCGGCCGCTGACGCTCCCGCGCATGCACCGGGAAACTGTCAGCGGCCGCTGATGCTCCCGCGCATGCGCCGCATTTCCGCGCCAGCTGGCGGGGCAACAAACGCCATATCCGCCAGCTGGCGGGGCGGAAATCCCTCCGGCGTCGGCCTAGCCCCTCAATGTGCACTTTGGGGACAGTGACCACAATTCGGTGACGTTTACGTTAATGATAGAAAGGGATAAGTATACACCGCAGGGCAAGAGTTATAGCTGGGGGAAGGGCAATTATGATGCCATTAGACATGACTTGGGGGGGATAAGGTGGAGAAGTAGGCTGCAAGTGTTGGGCACACTGGATAAGTGGAGCTTGTTCAAGGATCAGCTACTGCGTGTTCTTGATAAGTATGTACCGGTCAGGCAGGGAGGAAGGCGTTGAGCGAGGGAACCGTGGTTTACCAAAGAAGTGGAATCTCTTGTTAAGAGGAAGAAGGAGGCCTATGTGAAGATGAGGTGTGAAGTTTCAGTTGGGGCGATGGATAGTTACAAGGTAGCGAGGAAGGATCTAAAGAGAGAGCTAAGACGAGCAAGGAGGGGACATGAGAAGTATTTGGCAGGAAGGATCAAGGAAAACCCAAAAGCTTTTTATAGGTATGTCAGGAATAAGCGAATGACTAGGGAAAGAGTAGGACCAGTCAAGGACAGGGATGGGAAGTTGTGTGTGGAGTCTGAAGAGATAGGCGAGATACTAAATGAATATTTTTCGTCAGTATTCACTCAGGAAAAAGATAATGTTGTGGAGGAGAATGCTGAGCCCCAGGCTAATAGAATAGATGGCATTGAGGTACGTAGGGAAGAGGTGTTGGCAATTCTGGACAGGCTGAAAATAGATAAGTCCCCGGGGCCTGATGGGATTTATCCTAGGATTCTCTGTGAGGCCAGGGAAGAGATTGCTGGACCTTTGGCTTTGATTTTTATGTCATCATTGGCTACAGGAATAGTGCCAGAGGACTGGAGGATAGCAAATGTGGTCCCTTTGTTCAAAAAGGGGAGCAGAGACAACCCCGGCAACTATAGACCTGTGAGCCTCACGTCTGTAGTGGGTAAAGTCTTGGAGGGGATTATAAGAGACAAGATTTATAATCATCTAGATAGGAATAATATGATCAGGGATAGTCAGCATGGCTTTGTGAAGGGTAGGTCATGCCTCACAAACCTTATCGAGTTCTTTGAGAAGGTGACTGAACAGGTAGACGAGGGTAGAGCAGTTGATGTGGTGTATATGGATTTCAGCAAACCGTTTGATAAGGTTCCCCACGGTAGGCTATTGGAGAAAATACGGAGGCTGGGGATTGAGGGAGATTTAGAGATGTGGATCAGAAATTGGCTAGCTGAAAGAAGACAGAGGGTGGTGGTTGATGGGAAATGTTCAGAATGGAGTCCAGTTACAAGTGGAGTACCACAAGGATCTGTTCTGGGGCCGTTGCTGTTTGTCATTTTTATCAATGACCTAGAGGAAGGCGCAGAAGGGTGGGTGAGTAAATTTGCAGACGATACTAAAGTCGGTGGTGTTGTCAATAGTGTGGAAGAATGTAGCAGGTTACAGAGGGATATAGATAAGCTGCAGAGCTGGGCTGAGAGGTGGCAAATGGAGTTTAATGTAGAGAAGTGTGAGGTGATTCACTTTGGAAGGAATAACAGGAATGCGGAATATTTGGCTAATGGTAAAGTTCTTGGAAGTGTGGATGAGCAGAGGGATCTAGGTGTCCATGTACATAGATCCCTGAAAGTTGCCACCCAGGTTGATAGGGTTGTGAAGAAGGCCTATGGAGTGTTGGCCTTTATTGGTAGAGGGATTGAGTTCCGGAGTCAGGAGGTCATGTTGCAGCTGTACAGAACTCTGGTACGGCCGCATTTGGAGTATTGCGTACAGTTCTGGTCACCGCATTACAGGAAGGACTTGGAGGCTTTGGAGCGGGTGCAGAGGAGATTTACCAGAATGTTGCCTGGTATGGAGGGAAAATCTTATGAGGAAAGGCTGATGGACTTGAGGTTGTTTTCGTTGGAGAGAAGAAGGTTAAGAGGAGACTTAATAGAGGCATACAAAATGATCAGGGGGTTAGATAGGGTGGACAGTGAGAGCCTTCTCCCGCGGATGGAAATGGCTGGCACGAGGGGACATAGCTTTAAACTGAGGGGTAATAGATATAGGTCAGAGGTAGGTTCTTTACGCAAAGAGTAGTGAGGCCGTGGAATGCCCTACCTGCTACAGTAGTGAACTCGCCAACATTGAGGGCATTTAAAAGTTTATTGGATAAACATATGGATGATAATGGCATAGTGTAGGTTAGATGGCTTTTGTTTCGGTGCAACATCGTGGACCGAAGGGCCTGTACTGCGCTGTATCGTTCTATGTTCTATGTTCTAGATGCGGAGCATTCCGCACCTTTCGGCCGGCGCGATGCCCGTCTGATTGGCGCCGTTTTTGGCGGCAGTCGGCGGACATCGCGCCGTTGGAGAATTTCGCCCCATATTTCTTTTAAAAACATGACTGCAGCAGTCACACACACACTAACTCAGGCTCTTAACCCTTACTGCACCAAATACTTATAATACAATATATCTGAAATTCCTACATTCATCACAAAACATAAATTCGGAGCAAGAGTAGACCACTTGGTCCCTTGAGCCCACTCCACCATTCAATAAATCATGGCTGATGTGATTGTAACCTCAACTCCACGTTCCCGCCTACCCCTGATAACCTTTCACCCCCTTGTTCATCAAACATCTATTTACTTCTGTCTAAAAATGTTCAAAGACTCTTCTTCCACTGCCTTTTGAGGAAGAGACTTCCAAAGACTCCTGACCCTCTGAGAGCAAAACATTTCTCCTCATCTTTGTCTTAAATGAGGGACCATTTATTTATAAACAGTGACCCCTAGTTCCAAATTCTTCCACAAGAGGATTCTCTTCGGGATAACTCATTCAATGATCTGTGGATCTATTTCAATGATCTATGGATCAGATCTTGAATGGTCTATCGGGTGTGCAATGCTACCTAGACGACATTTTGATCACAGGTTCAAATGGTGTAGAGCATATAAAGAACCTAGAAGCTACTCTTGCAAGGCTGCAACTACATAATCTCAGGGTCAAGAAAGAGAAGAGTGAATTTTAAACATCTTCTACTCACTACCTTGAACACATCATTGACCAATAACGGTCTTCACAAGGAACTTAAGAAGAAGTCAGAGATCCTGGATGCTCCATGGCTGCAGAACGTGACTCAGTTAAGGTTGTTTCTAGGATTATTAAATGACCATGGGAAGTTTGTACCGCACTTAGCAACAGGGCTGAAGCCTTTACATACGTTGCTTTGTAACAAGCAAGCCTGGCTCTGGACGAAAAATTGTGAAGATGCTTACCAAAATGTCAAACAAATTTTACAGGAATCGGAATTATTGGTCTATTATAACCCAAAACTGAAGCTGCAGCTTCTTTGCAACGTATCATCCTATGGGGTTGAAGCAGTTGTCTCACAGACAATGTCTTCAGGCGAAGAATGGCCAATAGCATTTGCTTCCTGGATATTGACTAGCGCTGAATCCAACTATGCTCAACTTGAGAAAGAAGCTCTCAGCATTATTTTTAATATTTGAATGTTTCACCATTATTTATTTGGCCATCAGTTTACTCTATGGACCGACCATCGCCCCTTAACAATTTTTGGGCTGCGTCAGGGGACCCTTTGCTCACTGCTAGTCGATTACAATGTTGGGCGTTAATCTTGTCAGCACACGATTATGTCATCACATATCGTTGGTCTCAACAGCACATGGGCGCTTTGTCTAGACGGCCGCTGCAACAAGGCCAAAAAGATAAGCACAAATCTGATGAACGCGTCAACGACATATGTCCCATTTGGAAAATGTTCTGGTAATGTCCCATGTGCAGAAATTTATCCAAACAGACCCGATGACGGGGAAGGTGTTGGGCATGATTCAAACTGACTATGAATGAATTTGGCTTCGGCACACTGACCAATTACTGTGTGTACAAATTGAGAGTACAGAATCTGGACCAGGGGCACAGTCTTCCACCCTCGTTACACTCGCGCTGAAGCCTAACGAGGCCGGTAAATAGCGGGAGAGACCCAAAACCGGAACCGTGCCAGGCACCAAACAGTTTGCAATGCAACCGGCCCGCACCCACAGACGAATTCAGAATCTCGCCGTAGCATGGTGAGAAACCGATTATCAGCACTTAAGCCCCATTTCCATACAATTAACGAGAGCCAACGCCCTCCTGTCATTCACCAGCCTCTCCAGCAAGTGCTCACACTGGTGCCAATTAGTACTTTTTAAAAACATGAACCTGATGGAAGGGCTTCTGTGGGGAGTAGCCATCTCTGCTCACAGGCAAAGAGCTCAGGGGCGCTGGGCTTGCTGCCCCTGTGTTTGGTAGGGGATCGGGGACTCTCGGCTGGTTGTGGGGGTCCGTCTGCAGGGGTGGGCCGCCATGGGAGGGTGCGAGAGGAGCTGTGCGGGGCACCCAGGGGGTAGCTGCTCACTGCACCACAATGCCACCCGGATCGTTCCAGGGGCAACCCTTGTCACTGCCCATTTGCCCCCGGACCACCAATAACCCCCACCAGCTGCCGAAGTCTTTGGCCATGCAGCTGAAGGCTATTGCCAATAGGGAATTGGCAATCGTGGTGAACTGAGCACTTCACACAACCCAAGTGTAGTCCCGTGGGTGGGCTGGCCATATAGCATGCCTGACATCCCAAACAGGCCGTGATGCCTGAACACTGCAGGAGGCAACACCACACACACAGCAGCTAAGATCCCAATCCCAGGGAATGGGGCACAGCTGCTGCGTCATGTCCACAGCCGGAGGGTGGATGAGTGCCACGGGGAGCGAGCCAGAACCCGGTTTGGGTGGTGGTGTGAGCGGTTGTCCGAGGGACATGATCTGGAGCCAGGTGAGGGGGACCCACTGTGGCCTGGAGTACGTGGGGAGGGCATTCTGAGTATGCTGGTGCGGGGGGAGAAATCAATAAGGGAATGGAGGGTCCCAGGGTGGGAGTCACCGCTGGTCAGTCTAACACCCTCTCCCCAATGCCTTACAGATATTGAAAGCTATCGCAGGGATGTTGGATGCAGAAGTTCCCCTGGTGATGCTGGTGCTAGGCGATGCAGCCAGACGCTGGAGACGACTGCAACATTAGGATCTGCAGATGCTCGAGGCAGCGACCCATGTTCCAGACCCCGCCCCACACCCTGAGGACCGGGCCACCCATCAGGCTAAGGAGGGACCCACAGGGGGAGTCCCACGACGGCCCAGGGTGTGCTGGCGCCGCTAGTCATTCGAACAAATAACAGACAGTGCATGCTGCAGGAGGCTCCGCCTCAACAAGGAGATGGTGCAACACCTGCGCCATATCCCCGCGGACTTGGCACCACGTGGTGGAGGACACCTGCTCTCGGTCGGCGTCAAGGTCACTGCAGCCCTGAACATTTATGCCACAGGATCATTCCAGGGCTCGAGTGGAGACCTGTGAAGTATCTCACAGGCCACGCCCACAGGTGCATCTGGCAGGTCAAGAATGTCCTGTATACTCAGGCGGAAGACTACATCGTTTTTGACATGGACCAGGCCCGGGCAGCAAGTTTCTCCACCCTCGCCGGGATGCCCCAGGTCCAGGGGGTAATAGATGCCACGCATGTTGCCCTGCGCTCACCGGGCCATCTGGGGGCGTTCTACGTTAACAGAAAGGGGTTCCACTCCTTGAACATACAGCTCGTGTGCAACCACCAGATACAGCTAATGTACATGTGTGCCCGCTTCCCGGGGAGTGTGCACAAGAACTACATCCTGGGACAGTTGGTCATCCCTGCCGTCTTCGAGGTGCACCCCAGGATGGGCGGTTGGCTCTTGGGGGATAAGGGATAACCGCTGGAGACCTGGCTACTAACACCAGTACAGAGACCCGGTACAACGAGGCTCATGCAGCCACCCAGACTGATTGTGCAGTGCACTGAACTCCTCAAGATGCAATTCTGATGCTTTGACCACTCCGAAGGTGCCCTCCGGAGGGTCACCCACTAGGTGGTGGTCTGCTTTGTCCTCCACAACCTCGCACAGCAGCGGGGTGGCGAGCTGGAGGTTGGTGATGAGGGACAGGGACGGAGACGAGGATGATGAGAAGGCGCCGGACCAGCAGGTGCTGGAGGACAAGGCGGGGAGGAACCTGAGGCCCAGCTGGAGGCTGCAGGACAGGTGGCGGCGGAGACGGCCCCGCAATCTCAGAGGGCCAGGGAGGCCCTCATACTGGCCCGATTCACTAGGACATGGCCTGGTCCATCGTTGCCTTCTTACCCACCCACCCCCCCCCCAATTCCCACCCTCCCAGGGTATGTGTCACATTACTCCAGGGTGCTCGGACAGTGTCGGCATTGTCCACAGGTCACTGTCAAGGGTGAGGGGTGGGACGGAGGGGAGGGGGGTGATAACCCGCAGAAAGCTGGGCTCTGGTGCTCCTCAACCTATGCCATAGTCTGACCCCTGCCTGTCTGTTGAGTGTTCGCTCACATCATCACCTGCATGCGACAATGCATTGCAGAAGAAAGTGACAGGGGTTTCCTACTGGTTGTGCACAAGAATGTTTATTATTCAATATATGCCCCTACTCTCCCGATGGTGCATTTCCCCTCACCCCTTACCTACTCCGCCTCCCTCCCCAGGTGCCGTCAGTGGTCCTTGATGTGCTTTGCCCTCCATCTCTATCACGACATCTAGTTGTGTCCCTAGGATGCACATCAGAGGTGGAGGCAGCCAGCTGCCTACATCATCCCAGGCAGCCCTGGCTGCCTTGTGGTTCACTCTCCAGGACCCTCGGGGGAACAGGACATCCCTCCTGGCCTCCACCGCATCCAGGAGCCTCCGCAGATCAGCATTCCTGATTCTTGGGGCCGGTCTCCTTGGTGCCATTGTTGCGAGCTGGCTGGGGTTGGCTGAGCGAGCGCGTTCCCGGCGAATCAGCTGGCGAGCCGGCGTTTGGTGCGAGAAACCCATGAGGCCTCATTAAGTTGTCCAATTAATGTTGAATAGTGTTGCTGGCCTCGCTGGACCGAGCGCCGGGAAACTCGCAGCAATTCCCAATCGCTACTGATGAGTAAGTTTGCAGACGACACAAAGGTTGGTGGAATTGCGGATAGCGATGAGGACTGTCAGAGGATACAGCAGGATTTAGATTGTTTGGAGACTTGGGCGGAGAGATGGCAGATGGAGTTTAATCCGGACAAATGTGAGGTAATGCATTTTGGAAGGTCTAATGCAGGTAGGGAATATGCAGTGAATGGTAGAACCCTCAAGAGTATTGAAAGTCAAAGGCTTTAGAGAGGGTGCAGAAGAGATTTACCAGAATGTTGCCTGGTATGGAGGGCATTAGCTATGAGGAGCGGTTGAATAAACTCGGTTTGTTCTCACTGGAACGAAGGAGGTTGAGGGGCGACCTGATAGAGGTCTACAAAACTTTGAGGGGCATAGACAGAGTGGATAGTCAGAGGCTTTTCCCCAGGGTAGAGGGGTCAATTACTAGGGGGCATAGGTTTAAGGTGAGAGGGGCAAGGTTTAGAGTAGATGTACGAGGCAAGTTTTTTACGCAGAGGGTAGTGGGTGCCTGGAACTCGCTACCGGAGGAGGTGGTGGAAGCAGGGACGATAGTGACATTTAAGGGGCATCTTGACAAATACATGAATAGGATGGGAATAGAGGGATACGGACCCAGGAAGTGTAGAAGATTGTAGTTTAGTAGGGCAGCATGGTCGGCACGGGCTTGGAGGGCCGAAGGGCCTGTTCCTGTGCTGTACATTTCTTTGTACAGCACTTGGAAATGTTTCTGGAGAATCGCGCCCCAGATGTTTTCACCGCAGAGAGTATGGACAGTGATATGCCCGGCCTATAGACTACAACTGCTAAAATTACGGAATCTGTTATGACAGTATCATCCACACAACCAGAGGCATTTCCTAAGTTGGTTTTGCCAGATGTTACACCGACCAGAGTACAGGAAGATACTCCAAGTACCCCTAAGAGCCAAGTTCTTCAACATCATGTTCTGCCAAAACAAGACAGTCGTCTACTAATTTACATACCTATGAGTAACATCACAATGTTAGTTATAGCATAATGTGTTGGATCTGTGTTGAAGCTTTTAATTAAGTAAAATAAAAGGAGTAAACAGGGAGCGGTGTTATGTATCAGTGTAACACCATTGATTGGTGTAATGTCATGCGTTATGCAATGACGTCATCGGAGTATTTTGCGGGCTTTTGGTGAGTTACCCTGTTTGAGCAGAATCGTGTAAATAAACCCCTTGTACTATGATGCATGAACTAAACGTGTTCCACCTCTGGTTCTTTCTCCTGGCAGCTACAACAAAGCTCTACGGCTATACTGATGTTAAAAAGGAAACTACACCCACAGGTCAACTTTTTGACTCCCCGTTCAACTTCAGAGGTAGTCAGGCAACAACATCCCTTACCTCATACTGCAGCTCCAGCATTTCCAATGTTGCTAACAACACCAGGGTCACAGCATCAGCCAGGGGCATAGGAACAGCCTGGAGCACAGCATCAGCCAGGCCCTGGGCCGAGGTAGGCAGCAGGCTACCTCCACCTGTGATGTGCATCCCCGGGGCACAACTAGACATAGTGGTAGAGCTAGGAGCTAGGATGGGGACCATGACTGGCTCGTCAACACCTGGCCCGATAGAAGCAGCCTCCACTTTCTCCCCAACAGTGGGACCTGCAGACTAACTATAAAATTCTGCCCAGCGTGCCCTGTTCTTAGAACCACTCTCTTCTCTTACAAAGTTGATAAAGTCCGGGAGTAGTCGCAGGTGAGATTTACTCATCTGGTACTTGTGATGCAGTCCTTCAGTTATGCAGAGGTACAGCAACTGGAGTTGTTAGAGTCCTCTTGTCTTCTAAAACTGTTAAAGAGGGGCAGCACGGTAGCATGGTGGTTAGCACAATTGCTTCACAGCTCCAGGATCCCAGGTTTGATTCCTGGCTTGGGTCACTGTCTGTGCGGAGTCTGCACGTTCTCCCCGTGTGTGCGTGGGTTTCCTCCGGGTGCTCCGGTTTCCTCCCACAGTCCAATGATGTGCAGGTTAGGTGGATTGGCCATGATAAATTGCCTTTAGTGTCCAAAATTGCCCTTAGTGTTGGGTGGGGTTACTGGGTTATGGGGATAGGGTGGAGGTGTGGGCTTGGGTAGGGTGCTCTTTCAAAGAGCTGGTGCAGACTCGATGGGCTGAATGGCTTCCTTCTGCACTGTAAATTCTATGATTCTATGATCCTTTCATCACTGCAAACTACCATCACACATCCAACCTCCGTTACTTCTTCAAGGTCCTTGGGCATTTTTGCAACTCCCAAATCCATTCCCATCCTTTCCGGAACTGCATGTGTGAGTCCCTCCAATCATTTATCCAGCCCTGCCACAATACTGAAAAAGCACTTATCAAGTCACAAAAAATAGCATTTGTCATGGCGGACTGCACCAACCTCCCCCCCACACTTCTCCACTGATATCCAGCTGGGTGGACTGCACTCAAACACTTCCATTCTTATCTATCTGTTCACAGACAGAGAACAATTACTTGCAATGGCTTCTCTTCCTGTTGCCGCACGTTACCTCTGGTGTCTTCCAATGATCAATCCCTAGCCTCCTCCTATTTTGCATTTACACGCAGTCCTTGGCAGCATCGTCCGAAGGTACAGTGTTAGTTTTCATATGTACACTGACAATGCTCAGCTCTTCCTCACCAACACCTCTCTCGACTCCTCCACTGTTGCTAAATTATCAAACGGCTTATCCAACATCCAGCACTCATGAGCAGACAATTTCCTTCGATCATGGAAACATAGAAAATAGAAGCAGGAGGAGGCCACTCGGCCCTTCGAGCTTGCTCCATCATTCATTATGATCATGGCTGATCATCAGGTTCAATACCCTGATCCCGCTTTCACCCCCATATCCCTTTCGCCCTAAGAGCTATATCTAATTCCTTCTTGAAATTACACAATGTTTTGACCTCAACTACTTTCTGTGGCAGAGAATTACACAGATTCACCACTCTCCGGGTAAAGAAATTTCTCCTCACCTCAGTCCTAAAAGTTTTACCCCTCAGCCCCAAACTATGACCCCTAGTTCTGGACTCCCCCACCATGAGCAACATTCAAATATTGGTAAGATTGAAGCCATTGATTTCCATCCCCACTTTAAACTTAATTCCCTAGCTGCTGACTCCATCTATCTCAGTGACAACAGTTTGTCCACAGTAAACAAAGAGAATAATCAACAGAGAACTTTGACAAATGGTACAGCGACAAACAGTGATTGCTCCAGTCTGTTCCCTCAGCCGCAGAAAAATACTTTTCACTGTACTTCGGTACATGACAATAAATTAAATCAATCAATCAATCAACGATCCCACCAAGGGTGCTGTTAATGAGCCCATAATTTCCATCCTGTGGTTTTAAAAGTAAATTGCACATGGAAAACTGTTCCTTTAGATTGCATTTCACTTCACAATTTAAGAAAGATGAGACAGGAAAACAGGAATTTATAAACCAGTTAGCCTAACATCTAATATCAGGAAATTACTAGAATCTATAATTGAGGATATGGTGACTGAACACCTTGATCAGAGACAGCCTGCATGGATTTGTAAGGGATGGGTCATGCCTGACAAACCTGATTGAAGTTTTGGAAGGAATGACTAAAGTAGTGGGCAGAGAAATGTCGACAGATCTCACTTATATGGACTTCCAGATGGCATTTGAAAAACCCCCTTTATAAAGTTGAAGCCCATGCAATTGAAAGCAAACAATTGACCTGGTTACAAAACTGATTGAGCCGTAAGAGGAGAGTAAAAATAATGAGTAGGCAGGATGTGACGAATGGCGCTCTTCAAGAATATGTTGTGAGATCTTAACTATTTATTATTTGAAAAAGTATTTATTAAAGATTTAGAGGTTAGGATAGAAAACTATATACCAAAATTTGCCAATGACCCAAAGGTGGATGGCATTGATGGCATAGAAGCTTAAAATTACAGATGTTGATAAATTAAATGAATGGGCAAAAATGTGGCAAATGGATTTTAATATCAATAAGGGGCTGGATTCTCCGATTAGAAAACTAAGTGCTGACACCGTCGTGGGAACAGTGGCGTTTTACGCCAGAAAAACAGCACAAAAGCAGCACCGATCCTCTGTCTGGGAGGGGGATAGCAGCCACAACAGCGTAAAGCCCCCGGCTTTACCTGCAGGCGCGGCCAGAGCATTGTCGGGTCCATGGCTGCACATGCGCATGGCGGCGGCCTGCAGCGGCCGTGCCGTGCAACATGGCGCTGGCGACACCCAGACCCAGCCTGCCACATACTGTCCCCCAGTAACGCCCTCGCCATCCCTGGACCACCCCCCACCAGTGCCCCCAGCACCCACTAAAGCCCCCCCTGCCCGCGAAACGGCTCCCCCCCCCCCCAATTGTGGCGGCGCTGGACTCAGCCCGCAGCCGCCACGCAGGGTTCACGAAATAAAATAGCATGAGTGACCCACGCCTTCGGGAACTCGGCCCATCGGGGGAGGGCCTAGGTGACGCCGTTTCCGAGGGGCCGGAGCATCGTGAAAGGGGCACCGCCCCTGATATCGGCGCAAATGGGTATTCTCTGGCCGATCGCCGAATGTGATTTCGACGTTGGAGACCAGAGAATTAAACTTAATTCCCTAGCTGCTGACTCCATCTATCTCAGTGACAACAGTTTGATCTCAAGCAAGCCTGTTTGTCATCTTTTGTAAGGGCCACAAAGAATCCAGCACGAGTTTAAGGATACAAAGTAATAACATTTATTTACAATAACATATATATATAACAGCAGCAGCAACTTCCCTTGCTGCACACTCCTTCCTGCTGGTTCCTAAACTGGCCAGATTTATTTATACTTGGAGTTTACTAATGGTTTCTCCGCCCCCCTCATTGGGGAAGTTCATACTCCCACAGGATTGCGGGATTGTCATTAGTCCCCAGCCAATGGTAAGAAGGCAGGTTATAACATCCCTCCCCCCCAAAGTCCAAGGAATCCACCGGAGACCCTGGCGAAGGAGGGCGTCGGACTCGTTTTGCCGCAGGCCGGACACCATTTGCACGCGGCGCTGAATCAGGCGGCGTGTAACGAGACGGAGACTGGCGCGTCCGTGATGAACGGCATAACGGTTGTACATCCCCGGCCCGTGGACCCGAGGATTCGCCCTCTGATGCGTCCTGTGTCTCCATCTCGGAGTCAGAGTCTGCTGCCTCCGTCATGTCAGCGTCTCTATCTCCATTCGGTTCTGTAACGACCTGCGCAGGCTTTGAGTGAGGCACCAGTGGAAGATTGTGAGGATTACCTTCCCTTGTCTCTGGTCTCTGCGGCTGTAGAAATCAGCTCCAGGGGCGGGGAATCTTTTGAGGGGATAGTCTTCTGGACCGAACGTGGTCTACATGTTTGCGCTGGAGACGACCCTGGGCTTGCACCTGGTAAGATATAGGGCCCGTTTGGCGAAAGATTACTCCAGGAACCCACTGGGCGCCACCAGCAAAATTCCGAACGAACACTGGGTCACCGGGCGCAAACTGCCGAATCGGCCGATGCCGTGAAAATCCCTGTCCCTGCCGTTCTTGTGTGCGGCGTACTTTTGCGCCAATGTCCGGGGAAACCATACTAAGGTGGGTGCGAAGTCTCCGGCCCATTAGGAGTTCTGCGGGAGCTACCCTAGTCACCGCATGGGGGGTGGTCCTATACGTAAACAAAAAGCGAGCCAGTCTCGTGTCCATTGATCCGGAAGACTGCTTCTTTAGTCCTCTTTTGAATGCACTGCGCGCTCTGCCAACCCATTTAAAGCCGGGTGGTAAGGGGCAGTGCGGATATGGCGTATGCCATTCACCTTCATGAACCTCGCAAACTCCTCACTCGTGAATGGAGTGCCATTATCCGTGACCAGCACCTCGGGGAGGCCATGCGTGCTAAAGGACAAACGCATCTTTTCAATTGTTGCGCAGGACGTTGTCCCCTGCATCTTATGCACCTCTAGCCATTTGGACTCGGCGTCGATTAATAGAAGGATCCTTGAAAAGGGCCTGCGAAATCTGCATGGAAGCGTGCCCAAGGCCGCCCTGGCCATTCCCAGTGATGTAGGGGCGCGGCCGGCGGAAGCTTCTGATGCTCCTGGCAAATGGAGCAGTTTTGGGCCACCTTCTCAATGTCGGTGTCGAGGCCTGGCCACCTGACATAACTCCGGGCCAACATTTTCATTTTGGTCTCACCTAGATGCCCATTGTGCAAGTCTCTTAGTATCAGCTATTGGCCTTTTTCCGGGACAATCACACGCGTCCCCCACAAGAGGATGCCGTCTTCCACGCTGAATTCTGACAGCTTGGAGGAAAATGCCCGCAACTCGCCTGGGAGCTGTCTATGCTGCCCACCATACAGGACTATGTGCCGAACCTTTGACAGGACTGGCTCCGTCTGGGTCCACTCACGGATCTGTGATGCCGTGACAGGCAAGGTGTCCATAACATTTAGGGTTGCAACCACCTCACCGGTCGTGGGGATCGACATGGCGCCAGTCGATAAAGGCAATCGGCTCAGTGCGTCGGCATTTGCTATCTGCGTTCCTGGTTTGTGCTCCAGAGAATACTCGTATGCAGCAAGCAACAAAGCCCAGCGCTGGATCCGTGCGGAAGCAATGGGCGGTATTGGTTTATCCTCTCTGAAAAGTCCCAGCAGAGGCTTATGATCAGTCACGATAGTGAAATGGCGGCCATACACGTACTGGTGGAAGCGTTTCACCGCAAAAACCACTGCCAGGCCCTCCTCCTTGATCTGTGCGTACTTTTTCTCCGCTGCAGTCAATGTGCGGGAGGCGAAAGCTATCGGTCGCTCGGTCCCGTTCTCCATCTTGTGGGACAGGACGGCCTCAATACCATACGGGGATGCATCACATGTGACGAGCAAAGGCTTTCCAGGATCATAGTGGGTTAGTAACCCAGACGACGACAATTACCCACCGGAAAGCGGTTTCTTGCGGCTGACCCCAAACCCAGGTGTGATTTTTCTTTAGCAGAAGGTGCAACGGGGCCAGCATAGTTGCTCGATTGGGGAGGAACTTCCCGTAATAGTTTACGAGACCGAGAAAAGAACAAAGATGCGAAGTGTCAGTTGGGGCGGGGGCCTGTTGAATCGCACGCACCTTCTCTGCGACGGGGTGCAAACCTTCGTGATCCACCCGATAACCCAGGTAAACTACTTCCTTTGCCTGAAATACGCACTTTGTGCGACGTAAACGGACTCCAGCCTCCGAAAAGCAAAGAACAAAGAACAAAGAAATGTACAGCACAGGAACAGGCCCTTCGGCCCTCCAAGCCCGTGCCGACCATGCTGCCCGACTAAACTACAATTTTCTACACTTCCTGGGTCCGTATCCTTCTATTCCCATCCTATTCATACATTTGTCAAGATGCCCCTTAAATGTCCCTATCGTCCCTGCTTCCACTACCTCCTCCGGTAGCGAGTTCCAGGCACCCACTACCCTCTTTGCCTAAAAAACTTGCCTCGTACATCTACTCTAAACCTTGCCCCTCTCACCTTAAACCTATGCCCCAAAGAACGTCTAAGGACAGCCTCCAGATTTTCCATATGTTCCTGCTCCGACGTCCCTGTAATCAAAACGTCATCTAAGTAGACAGCAACACGTGGTAAACCTCTCAAAATGCCCTCCATAACACGTTGAAAAATAGCACAGGCAGAGGATACTCCAAAGGGCAACCATGTATATTCATACAGGCCCCGGTGTGTATTAATCATTACATATGGTCGGGAGGCAGGGTCCAGCTCCAACTGCAGGTAGGCGTGACTCATATCTAATTTTGTGAACGAGAGTCCACCTGCAAGCTTCGCGTAGAGATCCTCTATGCGAGGCATTGGATATCAGTCGAGTCGGGAAGCCGTATTCACTGTAAGTTTATAGTCGCCACACAAGCGAACTGTGGCATCTGGCTTCATTACAGGTACAATTGGTGCTGCCCAGTCAGCAAAACGGACGGGCCTGATAATACCCAAACTCTCCAAACGAGTGAGCTCCCCTTCTACCTTCTTGATGCGGTCGAATGTCCTCTGGGCGATCACGTGAACCGCTGTGCCAGTGTCCAACTCCATCTTAAGCGGGTGACCATTGACCCGTACTGTCACCTTAATGGGGGCCACACGGGGAGCTGCCACACAATGCAGCTGCAGGCAGTCGTCCTCCGTCTCCACGTCCTCAGGAGTAGTCGCCGCAGGTTCATCCACATGGAAGGTACGGCCCCTGGGCTGGTCCCAGTTTCGGTCAGAACAACGCGCACCCAGGACCGGCGTCCGCGATGGGGTCGGCGTCTACATGTTTGACACGGACATGGCTCCTCATCCATTGGTTCTGGAGAAGGCTCCCTTCGGGGAGGAATGTCCGACGGCCACTGGCGTCGGTCCGGACGTCGCCTCGCCCAAGGTACCGCAGGAGCGCGGGGGGACGTTTTCGGACGGAAGGGGTTGCGCCCCAAGGCATGCACTTCCATTCCCTGTAGCTCCTGCACTCCTCGTTCTGCGCTCTCTCGGGACAATACTATTTGAATTGCCTGTTGAAAAGTCAATGTTGGCTCAGCTAACAACTTTCTCTGGGTGGCCGCATTGTTAATACCGCAAACCAAACGGTCGCCTAACATTTCTGACAAGGCCTCACCATAGTCACAGTACTCCGCAATCCTGCGTAGCCTGGATAGAAAATCGGCAAGGGATTCTCCAGGGGTCCTCTCAGTGGTATTAAACCAGTAACGCTGGACTATCGTGGATGGGGTTGGGTTAAAATGTTGCCCCACTATATTCACAAGTTCATCACACGTTTTGGTGTCTGGCGCAGCTGGGTACGTAAGACTCCTAATCACCCCAAACGTATGCGGGCCGCAGGCGGTGAGCACCTGGTGCTCGTTTTCGGTGATATTGTTTGCCCGGAAATAGTAACGCATCCGTTGTGCGTACTGGTTCCAGCTTTCCAGCGCAGCATTAAAAACATCCAAACGTCCGTACAGAGGCATGGTATAACAGCATCTTTCTGTCACCTTAGGTCCTGAGATGAGCTTCTGACTGTATATTCGTGCCAGCACTAAGAGTGCGTAACGTCGCTCAACTCCACTCCATCTCAGCTCATCCATTCACAGAATCGTAGAATTGTTACGGCACAGAAGAAGGCCACTTGACTCTCCCTTGGACTGATCTGTTCCCTGTAAGAACACTATTCACAACACCCTATGCTGTTCTTGCTCATGTATTTGCTTTGTTTGATGCCTTGTTCCGCACTGGACCAATCACTGTTTGTCGCTGTACCATTTGTCAAAGTTCTCTGTTGATTATTCTCTTTGTTTACTGTGGACATACTGTGTCTGTTCCCTCAGCCGCAGAAAAATACTTTTCACTGTACTTCGGTACATGACAATAAATTAAATCAATCAATCAATCAACGATCCCACCAAGGGTGCTGTTAATGAGCCCATAATTTCCATCCTGTGGTTTTAAAAGTAAATTGCACATGGAAAACTGTTCCTTTAGATTGCATTTCACTTCACAATTTAAGAAAGATGAGACAGGAAAACAGGAATTTATAAACCAGTTAGCCTAACATCTAATATCAGGAAATTACTAGAATCTATAATTGAGGATATGGTGACTGAACACCTTGATCAGAGACAGCCTGCATGGATTTGTAAGGGATGGGTCATGCCTGACAAACCTGATTGAAGTTTTGGAAGGAATGACTAAAGTAGTGGGCAGAGAAATGTCGACAGATCTCACTTATATGGACTTCCAGATGGCATTTGAAAAACCCCCTTTATAAAGTTGAAGCCCATGCAATTGAAAGCAAACAATTGACCTGGTTACAAAACTGATTGAGCCGTAAGAGGAGAGTAAAAATAATGAGTAGGCAGGATGTGACGAATGGCGCTCTTCAAGAATATGTTGTGAGATCTTAACTATTTATTATTTGAAAAAGTATTTATTAAAGATTTAGAGGTTAGGATAGAAAACTATATACCAAAATTTGCCAATGACCCAAAGGTGGATGGCATTGATGGCATAGAAGCTTAAAATTACAGATGTTGATAAATTAAATGAATGGGCAAAAATGTGGCAAATGGATTTTAATATCAATAAGGGGCTGGATTCTCCGATTAGAAAACTAAGTGCTGACACCGTCGTGGGAACAGTGGCGTTTTACGCCAGAAAAACAGCACAAAAGCAGCACCGATCCTCTGTCTGGGAGGGGGATAGCAGCCACAACAGCGTAAAGCCCCCGGCTTTACCTGCAGGCGCGGCCAGAGCATTGTCGGGTCCATGGCTGCACATGCGCATGGCGGCGGCCTGCAGCGGCCGTGCCGTGCAACATGGCGCTGGCGGCACCCAGACCCAGCCTGCCACATACTGTCCCCCAGTAACGCCCTCGCCATCCCTGGACCACCCCCCACCAGTGCCCCCAGCACCCACTAAAGCCCCCCCTGCCCGCGAAACGGCTCCCCCCCCCCCCAATTGTGGCGGCGCTGGACTCAGCCCGCAGCCGCCACGCAGGGTTCACGAAATAAAATAGCATGAGTGACCCACGCCTTCGGGAACTCGGCCCATCGGGGGAGGGCCTAGGTGACGCCGTTTCCGAGGGGCCGGAGCATCGTGAAAGGGGCACCACCCCTGATATCGGCGCAAATGGGTATTCTCTGGCCGATCGCCGAATGTGATTTCGACGTTGGAGACCAGAGAATCCCGCCTAAGGTGTTCCACTTTGGAAAGTGTTGGAAGATGTGGTCGACAGCACTATCAAAAGGCACCTACTCAGCAATAACCTGTTCACTGATGCTCAGTTTAGGCTCCGCCAGGGTCACTCAGCTCCTAACCTCATTGTAGCTTTGGTCTAAACATGAACAAAAGAGCTGAGGTGAGAGTCACTGCCCTTGATATCACGGCAGCATTGGAACATGTGTGGCATCAGGTCTACAAAATTATGAGGGGCATAGACAGGGTGCATAGCCAGAGACCTTTTTCCCAGGGGAGAGGGGTCAATTACTAGGGGGCATAGGTTTAAGGTGCGAGGAGCAAGGTTTAGAGGAGATGTACGAGGCAAGTTTTGTACACAGAGTGTAGTGGGTGCCTGGAACTCGCTGCCGGAGGAGGTGGTGGAAGCTGGGACGATAGTGATGTTTAAGGGGCATCTTGACAAATACATGAATAGGATGGGAATAGAGGGATACGGACCCCGGAAGTGTCGAAGATTTTAGTTTAGACGGGCAGCATGGTCGTCGCAGGCTTGGAGGGCCAAAGGGCCTGTTCCTGTGCTGTACTTTTCTTTGTTCTATCAAGGATCCTGAGCAAAATTGATGCCACTAGGAATCAGGGGGAAACTCTCCATTAGTTGGTGTAATATCTGGCACAAAGGAAGATGGTTAAGGTTGTTGGAAGTCAATCATCTCAGCCCAGGTCATTGCTGCAGGAATTCCTCAGATCAGTGTCCTACGCCTAATCATGCTCAGCTGCTTCATCAGTGATTTTCCTTCTATCATAAGGTCAGAAGTGGGGCTGTTCAGTGATGATTACACAACGTCTAGCACTATTTATGGCTCCTCAGTTACTGAAGCAGTCCGTGTCCTTATGCAGCAAGACCTGGACAATGTCCAGGCTTGGGGTTGTTGCTCTGTTTCGGTCCCAACAGCATCGCCAATACTGTGGGTATTTCTATTTATCTTAGTGAACCACAAGCCTTTCCTTATATCGATCAAATGACCACACAACCAGTTAGGTAGTTTAAAAGGTTGTTTATTTACATACAAAAGAGTTATCTCAACATGCAAACACAATATCTACTACGAGTTAAACTACACCTATCAGCTACAATAACCTATACTTAACTTCAGGGTGTCCGCTGCTACCTTCCCGCAGGATACAGGACAGGTGGTCTCGGGCATGTGGGTCAGAGACGGAAAGGTATCAGACATATACCAGGAGCTGCAGGAGGCAGAGGAGGCCTCGACGGAGGAGCTGATGGGCAAGTGGGAGGAGGAGCTGGCTGAGGAGCTGGATGAGGGCCTGTGGATGGACGCCCTGGGCAAGGTCAATTCCTCCTCATCTTGTGCCGGGCTTAGCTTGATTCAGTTTAAGGTGGTCCACCGGGCACATATGACAGCAGCAAGAATGAGCAAGTTCTTTGGGGTGGAGGACAGGTGTGTGAGGTGTTCAGGGAGCCCAGCAAATCATCTCCATATGTTTTGGGCATGCCCGGCGCTTTAAAGAGTTCTGGCGAGGCTTTGCAAAGGCTATGTCCAAGGTCTTTGACACTCGGGTAAAGCCGAGTCTGGGGATAGCGATATTTGGGGTGTCAGAAGATCCGGGAGTGCAGGAGCTGAAAGAGGCCAGAGTCCTGGCCTTTGCCTCGTTGGTAGCCCGGAGACGGATCTTGTTAATGTGGAGGGATGCGAAACCCCAAGTGTGGAGACTTGGGTTAGTGACATGGCTGGGTTTCTAAGTTTGGAGAGGATAAAGTCTGTCTTGAGAGGGTCCTTGCTAGGGTTCTCCAGGCGGTGGCAACCGTTCCTTGACCTTCTCGTGGAACGTTAAGCGAGAAGGTCAGCAGCAGCAGCAAACCGGGGGGGGGGGAGGTGGGGAAATGTATGGGTTGTGAATAGATTTCTCTTGTAAATTGTAGTTATCCCAGCTTGTTTTGTTAAGTTGTTAATTTTTTTTTTCTTTCCTTTTTTTTGGTAGTGTTTTGTAAAAATCCTGTAAAATCTTGAATAAAAACAAGTTAAAAAAAAACAAAAACTTCAGGGTGACCGGCACTGTGCAAATGGATGAGGCCTTTATCTGGATTTCACTTGGCTGGTTCGAAGAAAGTGACTCTGTCTCTGCTGGGCTCATCCGTCAGGTACCGATTGGTGGTCTTGAACTTGGCTGCTGTTCCTTCTACAATTGGGTTGGCACAGGCCGGATCCAAAAGAGACAGAACACATGACTGTGTCCTCTTTTATCCCTGTGGGATTTTGCACTCTTTGGGGCGGTCCTTAACCTTGGACCCAATAGTTCGACAGGGCTCTGATCACTGTCTTCGATTTCGGCCAATAAAGGGGCGGGTGCCTTGGTAGCTGTGCGGGTCCTTAGCGGTCATTGACCTTGGCAGTTGGGCTTTCTGAGTAAGGAGAGTGGCACCGATCAGTCTGTGGCTGTACGGTTTGCTTGATTGGAGTTCTATTGTCCTGGGAAAATGGGCCATTAAAATACAAACAAGCGGGGGTTTCGACCAGGTCTGGTTAGCTGTGTTTCAGATACACATAGGCTGTGTATCTGTCTGAGTCCTGGGTTGGCCATAATTCCCATGGTCCTTTGCAGGTGGCCATCTTAGATGGCTACAGGGTGATAAGGGGGTAAGTAACATTTGCACCATACAAGTGCCAGGCAATGTCTATCTCCAACAGGAGAGAATTTAACCATCTTCCCTTGACATTCAATGACATTACCATTACTGAATCTCCCACCACTAACATCCAGGACGTGGCGATTGTCCTTTTATGGGCGGCACAGCAGAGTAAGGGGCATTTTGGGAGCTAGCTGTAGCAATGAAGCTACTGTAAAATTCTTATGAATAAATAAGGGGTTGCATTGTGTACCATCTACAAGATGCACCTGCAGCAATTCACCAAGGTTCCTTCACCAGCACCTTCCAAACTCGCAAGCTCTCCCATCTTGAAGGACAAGGCGAGCAGATACATTGGAATAACACCACCTGCGAGTTCCCCCACTAAGCCTTACACTATCCTGACGTGGAACTGTATTTCCTTCACTTTCACTGTGTCAAAACCCTGGAACTCCTTTCTTATCAGTTTACCTGCACTACATGGCTCACCACTACTTTCTCAAGGGCAATTACGGGGAACAATAAATGCTGACCTAGCCAGCGATGCCCATATTCTGTGAAATCATACATTTTCAAAATCACTGGAAAATGAAGCTGGAGAAATAGTAATAGGGAACAAAGAAATGGCAGAGGAACTGAATAGGTACTTTGCATCAGTCTCCACAGTGGAAGATACCAGGTTTGATTCCCGCTTGGGTCACTGTGGAGTCTGCATGTTCTCCCTGTGTCTACGTGGGTTTCCTCCGTGTGCTCCGGTTTCCTCCCAAAGTCCTGAAAGACGTGCTGTTAGGTGAATTAGACATTCTGAATTCTCCCTCAGTGTACCCGAATAGGTGCCGGAGTGCGGCGACTAGGGGCTTTTCACAGTAACTTCATTGGAGTGTTAATGTAAGCCTACTTGTGATAATTATAAAGATTATTATTATTACCAGAACTTCAAGAGAGTCAGGGGACAGAGGTGAGTGTAGCGGCCGTCAATAAGGAGAAGCTACTGGGGAATCTGAAAGGTGGATAAATCACCTGGACCAGATGGACTACACCCTATTTTCTGAAGGAGATAGCTGAGAGATTGTGGAGGCATGGGTGGTGATCTTTCAGGAATTACTGGAGGCAGGGTGGGTCCGACAGGATTGGGAAATGGCTAATGTAATACCCCTGTTTAAGAGAGAGGAAGAAGACAGGAAATTATAAGCCGTTTAGCCTGACTTTGGTTGTTGGTAAGATTTTGGAGTCTATTATTAAGGATAAGATTGTGGAGTACTTAGAACGTCATCATAAAATAGGACTGAATCAGCACGGGTTCGTCAAGGGGAGGTCATGCCTGACAAGTCTGTTAGAATTCTTTGATGAGGTAATGAGGAAGTTAGACAAAGGAGATCTGTTTGGATTTCCAGAATGCTTTTGACAAGGTGCCGTATAGGAGGCTGCTAAAGAAGATAAGAGCCCATCGTTTTAGGGGCAAGGACTGGCATGGATCGAGGATTGACTGTCTGGCAGAAGGCAGGGAGTGGGGATAAAGGGCTCCCTTTCAGAATGGCAGCCGTAACTAGTGGTATTCTGCAGGGGTCAATATTGGCCCATAACTATTCACGATATACATTAATGATCTTGAAGAAGGAACTGAGGGCAATGTTGCTAAGTTTGCAGATGATACAAATATTTGTAGAGGGACAGGTTGTGTTGAGGAAGCAGGGAGGCTGCAGAATGACCTGGACAGGCTAAGAGAGTGGGCAATGAAGTGGCAGATGGAATACAATGTTGAAAAGTGTGAGGTTATGCACTTTGTTAGCAAGAATAGAGGCATAGACTATTTTCTAAATGGGAAAAGGCTTTAAAAATCAGAAGCACAAATGGACTTAGAAATCCTAGTTCAGGATTCGCTTAACCTTAACATGCAGGTTGAGTTGGCAGTTAAGAATGCAAATACAATGTCAGCATTCATGTCAAGAGGGCTAGAATACAAGAGCAGGGATGTACTGTTGAGACTGTACAAGGCTCTGGTCAGACCCCATTTGGAATATTCTGAGCAGTTTTGGGTCCCATATCTAAGGAAGGATGTTCTGGCCTTGGAGATGATCCAGAGGAGGTTCACAAGAATGATCCTTGGAATGAAGGGCTTGTCATATAAGGAGCGGTCGAGGACTCTGGGTCTGTACTCAGAGGAGTTTAGAAGGATGAGGGGGGGATCTCATTGAAACTCACAGAATACTGAGAGGCCTGGATAGAATGAACGTGGAGAGAATGTTTCCACTAGTATGAGAAACAAGAATCTGAGGGCACAGCCTCAGACTGAAGGGATGATCCTTTAAAACTGAGATGAGGAGGAATTACTTCAGCCATGGGGTGGTGAGTCTGTGGAACTCATTGCTGCAGAAGGCTGTGAAAGCCAAGTCGCTGAATGTCTTTAAGACAGAGATAGATAAGTTCTTGATTAATAAGGGAATTAGGGGTTATGGGGAGAAGGCAGAAGAATGGGGGTAAGAAACATACCAGCCATGATTATATGGTGGAGCAGACTCAATGAGGCAAATGGTCTACTTCTGCTCCTGTGTCTTATGGTCTTATAAAAAGGATAATAGAAGGTACTTTCTGAATGGTGAAAATGTAGAAACAATGGAGATCCAAAGAGACTTGGGGTTCAGATCATTAAAATGTCATGTACAGGTACAGAAAATAATCAAAAAGGCGAATGTAATTCTGACTTGTATATCTAGAGGAAGTTATATAAAGTCCTGATTAGACGCACCCCCCCCCCACCCCCCCTCCTGCCCGCGCCGAGTACTGTGACCAGTTCTTGGGTGCTAAGAAGGAATCTATTGGCTTTGGAGGGAGTACAATGTAGAGTTGTCTAAATTATATTGGTATTCCTAAGGTTAAATTAGGAGGAGAGATTACACAAAGTAGGGTTTGTGTTACATGGAATGTCAAAGGTTATGGGGTGATTTGCTTGTGGTTTTATGATATTAAAGGCAATAAGTCAGATGGATTGAGTAAATCTATTTTAACTGGTTGAGAAATCTAGCGCTATTCTAAGAATTTAAGCCATACATTCAGAAGATAAATTAGGAAACACGTCTACAGCGAAAGAGTGGCAGAAGTTTGGAACTCTCTTCCACAAAAGCTAACTTATGCTGCCACAGTTGTAAATTTTCAATCTGAGATTGATACATGTTTTGGTTTCCAAAGGTATTGTGGGATATATGGCAATGGCAGGTTTACAGAGTTAGGTTGCAGGTCGGACATGATCCATATTGCATGTCCACACTGACTTCTCACCAATTTTTACAGATGCACCATAGAAAGCATCCTATCTGGCTGCATCACAGCCTGGTATGGCAACTGCTCGGCCCAGAGACCATAAGAAACTACAGAGAGGATTAACACATCACACAAACCTGCCTCCCATCCATTGACTCTATCGACACCTCCCGCTGCCTTGGGAAAGCGGGCAGCATAATCCAAGACCCCTCCCACCCGGGTCATTCTCTCTTCCAACCTCGTCCGTCGAGCAGAAGATACAAAAGTCTGAGAACACGCACTAACAGATTGGAAAAAAGCTTCTTCCCCGCTGTTATCAGACTCCTGAATGACCCTCTTATGGGCGGAACTGATCTCTCTATGCATCTTCTCTACTGTTATTAGCACTATACTCCGTATGCTTCATCCGATGTCTATGTATTTACATTGTGTAATTATTGTATGTCCTGTTTTTTTTCATGTATGGAACGATCTGTACGCAGAACAATAATTTTCACTGTACCTTGGTACACGCGACAATAAATGTAAATCTAAATCGTATTGAATGGCAGAATAGGCTCAAGGCGTTAAATGTTCCTATATTTTGTTCCTATATTCCTGTGCAAGCAAACCTTAATTTCTAGAGGAATATAATTGTAAACAAAGGGGTTATGTGAAACTTGCACAAAACCTTAAGGATGAGATTTTCCCTGGATACTTTAAATGCTAAAGAGACTCCGAAGTGGCAAGATGAGCCATTTTAACTTGCAATGAGCGCAAGATGTTGCCTTGTCATGAGTTCAAGCATATGCTAGGATCGGCTGTCAGGAGGAACAGTAAAGCTCAGACATAAAAGCAAAAAGTGTTGGAAAATCTCAGCAGCTTGGCAGCATCTTTGGAGAGAGAAAAACAGAATTAACGTTTCAAGTCCATTGTGACTCCTCTTTGGAAAGGAACTAAACATTAAAGCTCTGTTTGACAATTAAAGTTGTCTGGTACATTCATTAAAGAGAATGCATAGCATATTTGGTGGCTCGAGCTTCAGATAATCACCCCTCCCACCAGCAATCAGCTCACCAGGAGTAAAACAGTCATTGCTGAGGAAATTCAATTCTACTAAAAGCTATGCTCGGCTTTCACTGTTCAATTGCTCCTGAAAGTTTGAAGAAGACTTTGTAAACACATTGGGAAACTTTCTGGAGCACTTTATTATGGAAGTTCTCTGAGGATTTCATCAAAAGAAAGCCAGTGCTGTGCCAGTCTACCTTACTGGACACCTTCTAGCGGTCAATAGGAGGAAAGCAGTGCTTGGACATGAGGACTTTGGCCTGGAGGAGGAATAGGAGAAGAATGTGAGGCCAGGGAGAGCTGTTGCAGAGGAGGGGTTCAGAGGGTGAAATGAACCCCATACCCTGTTAGGTACTGGACGGTAGTCTTTTGAATTTTCTTCGACAGATTGTAGTGGAGCTTGGATCATTGAATAAGTTCAAGGTGGAGTGGGATAGATTTTTGATAGACAAGAACGTTAATGATTATGGGGACAGGCAATAAGTGGAGTTAAGGCAACAGTCAACTCAGCCATGATCTTATTGCAGGGTAGGTGAATTGGCCACGCTAAATTGGCCCTTAATTGGAAAAAAAAAAGGAATTGGGTACTCTAAATTTATTTTAAAAAACAAAGAGCACAGTCTTCTCACCCAAAGTGGCGGCAGAGCGCATGTCATGCACCCAGCATGTACACTGACATCACATAATCTGTGCTTTAGCCGCAAAATCCACAGAGGAGAGATTCCTCCATTTTGTAGCTGCCAGCAAGCAACTGAAGATGGGTCAGTTTGTAATAAGTAAGAGAGGACCAGAGATACACACAGGCCAGGATCCCACAACTGCATCTGCTGGAGAGAGCTTCGCAGGAGAGTCCATAGCAGGACAAAGCAGAGCTGGTGTGAGCTCCATGGCCTCAGATGAAAACCCATTCAGAAGAAGCTGAAATCAAGTACAAAGCAGTATAAAGATGATTTCTTGAGATATGGCTTTATTAATTGTGCCAGTGCAAATCAGGATGCAAAGCCCATGTATGTTACATGCAGGCAGTACTGGCAAATTTAAAAAAATGAAAGATTAAAATCCTCAAAACTTCAAAGGCATTTGAGGACAAACCTCTTGATTTTTTTCAAAGGATACAGCGAAATCTTAAATCATCAGCTGAAGGCCTTAGCAGAAATGTAACATTGAACGACAAAGCAAGTGAGATCGTGAGGGCCAAGTAGGCTCACCTGTCACATTAAAGGTAAGCAGAAATGGTGGGTCGCAAAGGTCAGCCAGCTGGCCGGCGTGGGTCCCGAAGGATGGCCGGTTGGTAAAATTGGGACCCCAGCAAAAATGTTTGAAAAACACTGATTTACATGAGTCATCTGATATGCTTGCCCTTGACCCCTGAGCCATTCTGAAACATTCAGGATATTCAGCATAACTACACATTCAGTCGGAGTAGGTGCATGGAGGTTGTACATACTGTCCCATGAAAAATGCTTCCAAAAAGCACTTGAGTGCAAAATCTACAAGCATCTGTTTTAGTGCACCTGGACAAATTTAAATCATGATAATAGTCAATTAACTCTAAAATTATGGGCCAAAACAAGGGACGCAATTTAATGGCTTCACTGCTCTCGACTTTGTGATGCAACGAGGCCATTTAATCTCTCACAAGTTTTGCAACGCTCGGAACGCCTCACGGGATTTAACAAAATCTGCGAAGTGTCGTGATTTGGACCTCACCGTCACTGGCCATGATCCAGATTAACATATTTAATTGAGTGATTAGGCTCATTTAACTATGTCTACGCCTTATTTTGCTGAGATCCGGGAATTAACAGTCTTGCCTGGAAGACCTCACCATGATGCTGTTTAGCACTGATCCACACAAGCGTTGACCTGGCATAACAGCAGTTGGGGGGAGGGTCTCTTGGGCCATTGGAAGCCCTGGGGTGGTACCTTGGCACAAGGGCAGGGTGGTATCCTGGCACAAGGGCACCTTGGCACTGCCAGCCTGGCTCCTTGGCACTGGCACCCTGGCAGTGTCACCCTGGCATCACCATGGTGCCAGGGTGTCACTGGCAGGGGCACTGCCAGAGTGCCCTGCTGACAGTGCCATGGTGCCCAGGTGCCAGGTTGCCCGTGCTTGGGGGTCAGGCCCATAAGATGCCCTGCCCTTAAGAGGTGGGGTGAGGAGTGCACGAGAACCCCCTAAGAGGTAACTGGAGGCAGTGGGTGGTTGGGCTGAGACCAGAGCGAGGGCAGGTTGTGAATAATTATTACCAGCGAATCTGATATCTCCAACCAAAAATCAGGCCCAACTACAGAATTCCAGTTGATAGAGAATTCTGGTTGATACAGTGCCAGATAACAGACATTTGACTGTAACTCACTTACAGTACTGTATACAGTTCAGTTTAACATGTTGTAAGTACCCTCTTTTAAATCCTTCTCTGATCCCAGTTTAGTTTTAGTGCCTGCCCTGCTGGCTATTTTTAAAACAGACTTTTGGTTTTGAACTGAAACTCACCCGCTGCAAACTGCTATTTGAACTGGCCCACACTGATGCAGTGTGCTCTGTGGCATAGCTCATGATGTCCGTTTGATGGACCTGGTTAGCAGCCAATCCCAGTTCTGAAAAAAATGTCAGTTTTTGGTTGGGATTGGTAAAGCCTTTCAGAAGATTCTGGAGCAGAAGGCAGGTTCCAATTTTGCTTTCAGTGTCATTTTGCGAAGGAGCTGGGCAGAAACCTGTTAAACCTCTCCAGGATAGGTTGCAACTTCTCTCTTTGATATTTTGGCTGGAGTGAGCAGGTCTGGACACTCTATCAGTCCTGTGAAGGTTTAACTCCTGATTTAAATGCTGCAAGCATTCTCCATCCAGCCAGGCCTGTGCAAGTTAAACCGCTAAGAGAAAGGCTGGGAAAAGCCCAGGCTGATATCTCTGCTGACAATCCAAAAAGTGTCCTGAAGTCCGGGCCTTTTCTCTCTCCCTATACCACAGCCTGAAACTCTGGACAAAGAGCAGACAAGCATTCCCGAGTCAGAGTGGACGGAAAACTTCTCTTTTCGGAAGAGGATTCAAGTACTATCTCAGTGAGACTGAGAGTCAATCTGGTGGAGGCCTGTACAAGTGAAGGTGACTATCCAGAGGAATTCTTGCAGCCCGCAAGGTCTAATATAAGGCATATTCTAAAGATCCAAACCAACCCATGATTTTAAGATCACCGACTACAAAGACTCACCTCAGCAGCAAAGATTTCTCTCAGCCCTTTTAATCCATGTTATTTTTTAACCTTTCCTTCCCGCGCACCGTGCATCTTTCTTGTGTGTGTCTGGGTGGAGGGTGGGACTGGGTTTGGGGAATAGTTAGATTAGCAGACCATTGTTCTATTGTTTCCATTACATGTTTATCTCTCCTTTCTTATAAATAAACAGTTTTTTATGTTTTACTTACAAATCTGGTGCCTGTAGGTCATTGGAGCAGTCAAGGGTCAAAGACCTCAGGAAAATATACGAGGTATTGGTTAATTCACTAATGTTGGAATTCCGGGGCCTGTGGGGCTGAAATTGACCGCACACTAGTCCAGGGTGTTGTAACAATATTACTAAAAGGTTAGGAAGGTATTGGAGAGAGTGCAAAGAGGATTTACAGGGATGAAAGCAGAACTGAGATGTTATAACTATCATGAAAAATTCAACAAGCTGGGATTCACTTCTGGAGAAGAAGACCAAGGGGTGACCTAACAGAAGCCTTTAAAATTATGAGGTGATTTGATAGAGTTGACACAGCAAAGTTATTACATCTTACGGGGATTCCATAACTAGGGGCCACAAAATAATTACTGATAAATCCAATTAAAAATTCAGAACTCAGAATGGTTAGCATGTGGAACTTGCTAAGTCAGACAGTAATTAAGGCAATTAGCACAGATACATTTTAGAAGAAGCTAGATAAGTTCGAAAGAGAAAGGAATTGCAAACTGATAGGGTGAGGTGAGGTTGGCGAAGAGGCTCGTGTGGATCATAAAAATTGCCATAAACCATTTAGGCCGACTGGCCTGTTCTGTGATGTAACTTTTATATAATTGGCTGCATAGCTCAAATATTTCAAACCACATTAACCACGACTGATGCTTCAAAATAGGAACATAGCCAGACAAAATTACTCTCTTCTTTCAAGTAATCTCCCATGTAGCTGGAATTTTCAAGATTTTTCAAAACATCCATAAAATCTCCTTACATGCTGGTTTCTGCAAAAGAGTTTGAAGTAAATTGAGTCCATCTTGACAAAGTTCATCCATAAAATTCCCACAGTCCAGAAGGAGGCCATTTGACCCATCAAGTCTACACCGACCCTTCAAAAGAGCACCCTACCTCACACTAATCCCCCACCATATCCCCATAACCTCGTGATCATGGCTAATCCACCAAGCCTGCGCATCTTTGGACTGTGGGAGGAAACCGGAGCACCCAGAGGAAACCCACGCCGACACGGGGAGAACGTGCAAACTCCACACAGTCAGCTGAGGCAAGAATTGAACCCAGGTCCCTGGCGCTATGAGGCAGCAGTGCTAACCACTGTGCCAACTTGCCACCCGTAGTTCTGAAGGAGAAAGCAATTTGTCACATCTCTGAACTTTGAACTGCCTTACTGGCTATAAGTAGATGATAGGGGGCCAGTCCAATCTTTATGTGAACAATTTCATGAAACCTTTGTTCTTTACGTAATTGCCACAGCCTCATCCAGTTATTACAGCTATTGTGCACAATGCTGAAACCAGACTTGCTGCAAGTTCCTCCTTCACAGTTTAAATGAGAACATAAGAAATCGGCGCAGGAATAGACCTGCTCTGCCGTTTAATATGATCATGGTTGAGCTTCAGATTCAACTCCCCTTTCTCCAGCCACTGCCTTGATTCTCCGAGAGACCAAACATCTGTCTTTCTTGACCTTATAACAAAGAAAAATACAGCACAGGAACAGGCCCTTTGGCCCTCCAAGCCTGTGCCGACCATGGTACCTGTCTAAACAAAATCATATGCACTTACGGAATCTGGGGGCTGGATTCTCCATTCTGGAGACTGTCGACGCCGTTGTGAAAACTGTGGAGTTTCAAGATGGTGAAATCCGGTCCACAGCTGCAGCGTTTCAAGTGGTCCCAAGGGGCTAGCACAGGTGTAACGAGGAATGCAACACTCTGGGAATGGAACGGCAGCCGATTCGCCGATTCCTTGATTGTCGCACTGAATGCCTTAAGCTGGACTTAAGGCATTGTCTGCCTGCCACACACGAGCATTGCAGCCAACATGGCCGCAAGGAGAGCATGCAGAACTCAAGACCCTCTTGGACTTCATGGAGGAGAGGAGGCTGGCCCCCCACGCTGACCCACATTCCAGCACCCATGCCAGCCACAATGGCAGTGTGTCCAGTTCACTAATGCCATCATCGACCCCAACCCTTGGCTGCATGCGCCGGACTGTCTAACACTGTCATTGTTTGTGTTTGCCCCCCATCCCCCCAGGCCAAAGCCACGCACAACCACCGGGAGCGGCAGAAGACCAGAGGGGGACCACCAGACCTGCAGCTCCTAACAATTGCAGAGAAGAGGACATTGAACGCCCAGTGGAGAGGGAGGTCGCTGAGACGGAGGTCGGAGGTCAGCAACGTGCTGTAGCCACCTGGGTTGGCCAATTCCTGACGTAAAATGGAGAACAGCAAAGGCTGAAGGGAAATTCAGCCAACACAGGCAGAAACTAGCAGGTGCAAGTTACTGTGTATTAAACTCTGCGAAAGCCCAGACAGCATCGATACCAGCAACCTATCAATAATGCAGCGGCCATCTACATACGAATGAGCGATCCCTGGGAACAATCGAAACATTTAAGGCAAACAAAGCCAAGCCAGACTCCTCGGCACCAGCAGGAACCAACACAAAAGAGATTAACAGACACCTAAAGACTGCCCATCGATCAAGGAACCGCTCCAGTATTGGAGAAATCGAACCAAACGATTGGAACGAAGTCCAATCACTTGAAACCAGGTACGGGGTCCGCCCCGAAAGGCGGGAAGCCCCTGGGGACTATAAAGTAAAGCCCCAAAGTTCAAATCATCCTTCTTGACAGGGTCACTCAGCAACGTGAACCAACCCTTGACAGTGACCTGTCCAGCTGCCGCCAAAGAACATAAGTCTCAAGTCAACACTCGCTACGACGTAGGCGCTCCTAGCTACCAGTCCATACCAGCTTTTGAATCCCGCAGACTCAGAACCCGAACGAAAGGCCATTTGTTCCCCTGACCTGGTGGGCCAGTCTGAAGCTAAGTATAGGCCTGTTAGTTGTAGAAATAGCTTAGAGAGTAGAGTTTATGCATGAGTAAATTTGACTGTGTATAATAAATGTGTATTGATTTGAATCTTACTAATTGGTGTATTGAGTTATTGATCATTACTTGAACTTGAACCTCGTGGCGGTATCATAAAAATGCCTGGAGACTCTAGAGCAAAGGTTATAAAACAGAGCCAATTGAACCAACCAAAAGTTAGCAACAGTGCGACGAAGTGAGACCCCTTGCCTGGTTGCGGGTCCTCACAACGAATGTGTGCCCACCCCACACCCCAAACACCCTCACCCCACACTCCAACTCCCTCACCCTACACCGCAACCCCCCCTCACCCAATACCCCAACCCCCTCATCCCACACCCTACTATGTCACGACTCACCCCCATCCTGTTGTCTAACCATACATGCAGTCTTGTGTCTTACAAAACCAGCCTGGGATGGGCCCAGCCCATCCGGGGCCTCCCACCCCCAGCCAGTGCCAGAGCCGGTGCCCCCCAGACAGCTGAGCACCGACGGAGAGAGCAGCCGGAACACAAGCCCAACACCCAGGACACCCCAGACTTTGGATCAGAGGAGGACACTGACTTTCTATCACTGCTATCGCCAACACTGTCCACCATCTCAGAGACTATCGCTTTGGTTGGGCACCTTAATGAAGAGGCTCCTGGGACACTCTCACACAGTTGGTCCGGTACAGCAGATGGAAGTAGGGGCAGCCGAGGGGCCGGACGGTCGGAGGGCCGGCCTGCCCCAGGAACCAGCTGCTGCCCAGACGTGTCCTGGGCTCCTGGAACATCCAGTCCCACCAATAGTGCAGGCGCATTCAGAGACCCAGGGACCAGAGGAGGAGATGACAGCCGGCTTCAAGCACATGCAGGGGCAAGTGGAGGAGTCCTTTCAGGTGCAGAAGCAAGTGGTGGTGCCGGTCATGCACGATAGCACAGCAGTTAGCACAGTTGCTTCACAGCTCCAGGGTCCCAGGTTCAATTCCCGGCTTGGGTCACTGTCTGCGGAGTCTGCACGTTCTCCCCGTGTCTGCGTGGGTTTCCACCGGGTGCTCCGGTTTCCTCCCACAGTCCAAAGTTGTGCAGGTTAGGTGGATTGGCTACGCTAAATTGCCCTTAGTGTCCAAAAAAGGTTGGGACAGGTGAGGTTAAGGGGATATGGTGGAGGTGTGGGGATAGGGTGGAGGTGTGGGCTTAGGTGAGGGTGCTCTTTCCGAGGGCCGGTGTAGATACGATGGGCTGAATGGCCTCCTTTTACACTGTAAATGCTATGTGTGCCACCCACGTCAAATCCGCACGGGTGGCATCCGCGGTGGAGGCAATGGGGGCGACGGTGTTGGACCTGGGTCAGCGGTGACAAGGCCTGGGGCATTCTGTGCAGGCGGGAGCCGAGGCCCACGACAGGGCTGCCCTCCCACAATCAGCCATGTGCTGGAGCAACCTGGAGATTGCAGCGGCGCTCCTCAGTGTAAACGAGTCACAGCAGGCCATGGCTGGGAACGTCGGCAGCATTGCCCAGGCGCTGGCCGGTGTCACACAGGCGCAGAGTGAGGTGGTCCAGTCCCAGTGGGAGGTGGCGCAGTTCCAGAGGGAGGTGGCTCAGTCACTGGCCGATGTGGCACAGACCCGCAGGGTGGTGGCACAATTGCAGAGTGATGTGGTGCAATCCCACATGGAGATGGGCCACTCCCTGTGCTCCATGGCCGCAAATGTACAGATCCCTGTCGAGACCAGAGCAGCCCTCCAGGACTGGCAGCGGCAGGTGTCTGGGGGGCATAGGGGTTTGGCTCCGTTCGCACCCCCGTCCCATGGAGAAGCCCAGAGGCCATCGGGCACCCCAAGGGAGGAGGAGGTGCTGGGGCCCATGATAGTGGCTCATGCAGGGGAGATGCAGGCCACATCGCAGCAGCTCAGGCTCCCCCCCTCCTGTCCCTGGTGCATCTGGTGGGGAGCGGGAAGAACAGGGCGGCACCACGCCACCCGAGATGTCCGGGACCAGCCGGGTCCATCCATACCAGGCTGCCCCAGGAGATGTGCATTAACAGGGGCCCTAGTCGCAGGGCAGGAGTCACAGCAGGCCGCCTCCACTGCTGCTTTAGCGTCTGGGGAATCGCCTAGGCGTAGTGTTAGGCCCCGTAAGGCCAGAAAGCTAGACACCAGTTAAGTTGCCACGGGTGCAGATCACAGCTTAGATGTAGGGGCTAGGGCACAAACTGTATATATTTGTTCACAATAAACACCTGTGCATACCTTTAAAACCAGCCTTGGTGCTCTGTCTGATGGGTGTGGGGGTGGGGCTGTCAGTGATGGCCATTGGGGATGAGGGGCAGTGGACGAGTGAGGTCCAGTGGGTGGCCCATGTAGCCCCCTCCCATGCCCGACCATCCCCATCACCCTCTCCTCAGCTATTCGACACGACCGTGTGATGGACGGGCCAGATCGCATGCAAGGATCACACAAGTGCAAGGTGCCACTGTGGGCATGAGTCAGACGTTGTCTAATGATGTGGAGCAAGGAGCTCATTGTAGAGCAGGCTGTCATCATCCCCCCATGGCATGGACCAGACCCGCTGTCACTGCCAACTGTCATGTGAGAGTGCCTTTAAGAAATGGGTGTTTAAGAAATGTACCTTCAAGAAATGGGTGTTTATTACTGCAGTGATGTCAGAGAATGGGTGGAGCTGGGCTGTCTGTCAGTTTTTTACTTTTGTTTTAGGCTGTTTGCTGCAGGATGTGTTTTAGTTTCATTTTTAGTGCTGGATAGCTGCAGTCACAGCCAGAAGGTGTATTAGTCTCTCTCTGTCTGTAATCTAAAGACTGTAAATCGATCCTTTGGTGATTTAAAACTAATAACTGCTCTCAGTAGTGAATTTAAACCTGATCTTTGTGTTTTAAAGGATTTTTAAAAGTTTTATGGATGTTAAAAGGAAAGCTTAAAGGATTACTTAGTGTTGTATTCTTTGGGGGTTGGATTTGAATTCATGGTTGCTAAGATGTTCACTGTATGTTTTAAAAAGGTTAACTTGAGTTAATAGAATAAACATTGTTTTGCTTTAAAAAATACTTTTCCATTTCTGCTTCACCACACCTGTAGAGTTGGCCGTCTGCTCCCCATACCACAATCTATTAAAAGTTGTGGGTCAGGTGACCTCCATGATACAATTTGGGTTCTCTAAACCCTGGCCCATAACAAATTGGGGGCTCGAGGGGGATAAAAGTCTATCTATTGGATTGGCTTAGTGAACTTAAAGACAGTGAGGGGGAGCATATTTTGGTTACTTTTCAGGTGTGGTATTTTAGTTTAAGTAGGGAGTCTGTTGTGGACAATGGCTCTTTCAGAGGCTCTGAAGATTTTGGGGGTGGAGACGGTCCACCCAGTACCTTACGGACAGAGACTAAAAACAGACTGTTAGATTTGGCAAAAACATTGCAGTTAACATTACCTGCTAAAATGCGAAAAGGTGAAGTAATTATGGCGGTGGCTAAGCATTTAAAGTTGCTTGAGATACAGTCTGACTCCTTAGAAATGGCAAAGATCCAGTTGCAGATTAAGCAACTTGAACATGAAAAAGAATTAAAGTAGCTTGAATATGCAATGAGAGAAAATGAAAGAGAAAGGGAGATACAGATCGGGGAAAAAGAAAAGGAGAGAGAAGAAAGAAACAAAGAAAGAATAGCCCTAGCAGAACAAAAGGAAAGAGATAGAGAGGAAAGGGAAAACAAGAGAGAGTTTGAACTTCAGAAAATGGCTATGAAACATAACAGTCAGTTAAAATTGACAGACGTAAAGGGAAATGTACAGTTGGAGGACAGTGATGAGGATAGTTAGAAGAAGCGCCATAGTCGAATGCTTGGTGGGGATCTATTTAAATATGTCCAAGCATTGCCAAGGTTTGACGACAAGGAGGTGGAAGCTTTTTTTATTTCATTTGAGAAGTCCCCCGGGCCTGACGGGATATATCCAAGGATTCTATGGGAAGCAAGAGATGAAATTGCAGAGCCGTTGGCAATGATCTTTTCGTCCTCACTGTCAACAGGGGTGGTACCAGGGGATTGGAGAGTGGCGAATGTCGTGCCCCTGTTCAAAAAAGGGACTAGGGATAACCCTGGGAATTACAGGCCAGTTAGTCTTACTTCGGTGGTAGGCAAAGTAATGGAAAGGATACTGAAGGATAGGATTTCTGAGCATTTTAGTAAGGCATTTGATAAAGTTCCCCATGGTAGGCTTATGCAGAAAGTAAGGAGGCATGGGATAGTGGGAAATTTGGCCAGTTGGATAACGAACTGGCTAACCGATAGAAGTCAGAGAGTGGTGGTGGATGGCAAATATTCAGCCTGGATCCCAGTTACCAGTGGCGTACCGCAGGGATCAGTTCTGGGTCCTCTGCTGTTTGTGATTTTCATTAATGACTTGGATGAGGGAGTTGAAGGGTGGGTCAGTAAATTTGCAGACGATACGAAGATTGGTGGAGTTGTGGATAGTAAGGAGGGCTGTTGTCGGCTGCAAAGAGACATAGATAGGATGCAGAGCTGGGCTGAGAAGTGGCAGATGGAGTTTAACCCTGAAAAGTGTGAGGTTGTCCATTTTGGAAGGACAAATATGAATGCGGAATACAGGGTTAACGGTAGAGTTCTTGGCAATGTGGAGGAGCAGAGAGATCTTGGGGTCTATGTTCATACATCTTTGAAAGTTGCCACTCAAGTGGATAGAACTGTGAAGAAGGCCTATGGTGTGCTCGCGTTCATTAACAGAGGGATTGAATTTAAGAGCCGTGAGGTGATGATGCAGCTGTACAAAACTTTGGTAAGGCCACATTTGGAGTACTGTGTACAGTTCTGGTCGCCTCATTTTAGGAAGGATGTGGAAGCTTTGGAAAAGGTGCAAAGAAGATTTACCAGGATGTTGCCTGGAATGGAGAGTAGGTCTTACGAGGAAAGGTTGAGGGTGCTAGGCCTTTTCTCATTAGAACGGAGAAGGATGAGGGGCGACTTGATAGAGGTTTATAAGATGATCAGGGGAATAGATAGAGTAGACAGTCAGAGACTTTTTCCCCGGGTGGAACAAACCATTACAAGGGGACATAAATTTAAGGTGAAAGGTGGAAGATATAGGAGGGATATCAGAGGTAGGTTCTTTATCCAGAGAGTAGTGGGGGCATGGAATGCACTGCCTGTGGAAGTAGTTGAGTCGGAAACATTAGGGACCTTCAAGCAGCTATTGGATAGGTATATGGATTACAGTAAAATGATAGTGTAGATTTATTTGTTCTCAAGGGCAGCACGGTAGCATTGTGGATAGCACAATTGCTTCACAGCTCCAGGGTCCCAGGTTCGATTCCGGCTTGGGTCACTGTCTGTGCGGAGTCTGCACGTCCTCCCCGTGTCTGCGTGGGTTTCCTCCGGGTGCTCCGGTTTCCTCCTACAGTCCAAAGATGTGCGGGTTAGGTGAATTGGCCAGTGATAAATTGCCCTTAATGTCCAAATTGCCCTTGGTGTTGGGTGGAAGTGTTGAGTTTGGGTAGGGTGCTCTTTCCAAGAGCCGGTGCAGACTCAAAGGGCCGAATGGCCTCCCTCTGCACTGTAAATTCAATGTTAATCTATGATTAATCTAGGACAAAGGTTCGGCACAACATCGTGGGCCGAAGGGCCTGTTCTGTGCTGTATTTCTCTATGTTCTATGTTCTAAGGTAGCTAAACAAATGAAATGGCCACAGGACATGTGGGTAGTACTGATTCAAACAAAGCTGGTAGGTTGGGCGAGTGAAGTGTTTGCATCCCTACCGGGGGAGGTATCTGGGACGTATGAGGAGGTGAAAAAATCCATCTTAGGTGCATATGAACTAGTGCCGGAAGCCCACAGACAAAGGTTTAGAAATTTAAGGAAAGAATTTGGTCAAACATACATGGAGTTTGAAAGGCTCAAACAGAGTAATTTTGATAGGTGGATAAGGGCTTTGAAATTAGACCAAACGTATGAAGCTCTCAGAGAAAGTATACTTTTGGAGGAGTTTAAAAATTCAATTCCTGATGTAGTGAGAACTCATGTGGAAGAGCAGAGGGTTAAAACTGTGAGGTTAGCAGCAGAAATGGCAGATGATTATGAATTAGTTCATAAATCAAAGCTTGGTTTCCGACAACAGTTTCAGCCTGTGAGGGATAGAAACTGGGGACATGAGAAATACTCAAGTGGTAAAGGTAAAGGTGATCTGATGGGAGATAATAAGGAGAGTGTACCTCAGATTAACAAAGAAATCCAGGAGGGTGGAAGAGAAATGAAAAGTTTCAAATGTTTTCACTGTAATAAACTAGGCCATGTAAAGTCACAGTGTTGGTGGTTGAAGAAAAGCACTGGGAAGGCTGATGTGATAAAACAGGATAAGACAGTGGAGTTCGTTAAAGTGGTAACGGAAAGCCCAAGTGAAGCGAAGGAGGTGCAAAAGATTGTACAGCCAGGTGATTGATAAGAAGGTGCCAGATCTCTTTAAAGAATTTACTTAACATAGAAAAAACATAGAAAAATACAGCACAGAACAGGCCCTTCGGCCCACGCTGTTGTGCCGAACCTTTGTCCTAGATTAATCATAGATTATCATTGAATTTACAGTGCAGAAGGAGGCCATTCGGCCCTTTGAGTCTGCACAGGCTCTTGGAAAGAGCACCCTACCCAAAGTCAACACCTCCACCCAACACTAAGGGCAATTTTGGACACTAAGGGCAATATATCATGGCCAATCCACCTAACCTGCACATCTTTGGACTGTGGGAGGAAACCGGAGCACCCGGAAGAAACCCACGCAGACACGGGGAGGATGTGCAGACTCCGCACAGACAGTGACCCAAGCCGGAATCGAACCTGGGACCCTGGAGCTGTGAAGTAATTGTGCTATCCACAATGCTACCGTGCTGCCCTTAAGAACAAATAAATCTACACTATATCATTTTACCGTAATCCATGTACATATCCAATAGCTGCTTGAAGGTCCCTAATGTTTCCGACTCAACTACTTCCACAGGCAGTGCATTCCATGCCCCCACTACTCTCTGGGTAAAGAACCTACCTCTGACATCCCCCCTATATCTTCCACCATTCACCTTAAATTTATGTCCCCTTGTAATGGTTTGTTCCACCTGGGGAAAAAGTCTCTGACTGTCTATCTATTCCCCTGATCATCCTATAAACCTCTATCAAGTCGCCCCTCGTCCTTCTCCGTTCTAATGAGAAAAGGCCTAGCACCCTCAACCTTTCCTCGTAAGACCTACTCTCCATTCCAGGCAACATCCTGGTAAATCTCCTTTGCACCTTTTCCAAAGCTTCCACATCCTTCCTAAAATGAGGCGACCAGAACTGTACACAATACTCCAAATGTGGCCTTACCAAAGTTTTGTACAGCTGCATCATCACCTCACGGCTCTTAAATTCAATCCCTCTGTTAATGAACGCTAGCACACCATAGGCCTTCTTCACAGCTCTATCCACTTGAGTGGCAACTTTCAAAGATGTATGAACATAGACCCCAAGATCTCTCTGCTCCTCCACATTGCCAAGAACTCTACCGTTAACCCTGTATTCCGCATTCATATTTGTCCTTCCAAAATGGACAACCTCACACTTTTCAGGGTTAAACTCCATCTGCCACTTCTCAGCCCAGCTCTGCGTCCTATCTATGTCTCTTTGCAGCCGACAACAGCCCTCCTCACTATCCACAACTCCACCAATCTTCATACCGTCTGCAAATTTACTGACCCACCCTTCAACTCCCTCATCCAAGTCATCAATGAAAATCACAAACAGCAGAGGACCCAGAACTGATCCCTGTGGTACGCCACTGGTAACTGGGCTCCAGGCTGAATATTTGCCATCCACCACCACTCTCTGACTTCTATCGGTTAGCCAGTTCGTTATCCAACTGGCCAAATTTCCCACTATCCCATGCCTCCTTACTTTCTGCATAAGCCTACCATGGGGAACCTTATCAAATGCCTTACTAAAATCCATGTACACTACATCCACTGCTTTACCTTCATCCACATGCTTGGTCACCTCCTCAAAGAATTCAATAAGACTTGTAAGGCAAGACCTACCCCTCACAAATCTGTGCTGACTATCCCTAATCAAGCAGTGTCTTTCCAGATGCTCAGAAATCCTATCCTTCAGTACCCTTTCCATGACTTTGCCTACCACCGAAGTAAGACTAACTGGCCTGTAATTCCCAGGGTTATCCCTAGACCCTTTTTTGAACTTGTGTGGGTAAATTCACAATTTTAAGAAATATGGGAGCTAGTCAATCTTGAATGGTAAGAGATGAGGAGTTATGTAGTTTGGAAAGAATATTGCCAGAAAAGATGGTAATATGTGGAATTCAGGGTGAGAGGAGTAGTGTTCCATTATATATGGTACGGTTGGAAAGTCCAGTGAAGAGTGGTGAAGTGGTAGTAGGAGTAATAGAGAAACTATCTTGTCCAGGAATACAGTTTATCTTGGGTAATGATATAGCTGGATCGCAGGTGGGAGTGATGCCTACTGTGGAAAATCAGACAACTGAAGTGTTGAAGGACGAATATCCTGGAATTTTTCCAGATTGTGTAGTAACAAGGTCGCAAAGTCACAGGTTAAGACAAGAGGAGAAATCAAAGGGTGAAGATGACGTTGAAGTGCAATTATCAGAAACGATTTTTGATCAGATGGTTGAAAAAGAACAAGAACAGGTGGAGGATGAGGCGGATATTTTTAGTTCAGGAATATTGGCGGGGTTACAACAGAAAGATGTAGAAATAAAATGGATATAACAGAAAGCATATACGGAAGAGGAATCTGAGAGTATACCATAGTGTTATTACCGTAAAAGTGATGTCATGATGAGAAAATGGAGACCTTTACATATGGAGGTGGATGAAAAGTGGGCAGATGTTCATCAAGTAGTATTGCCGGCAGGGTATAGAAAGGAGGCGTTGCGAGTTGCACATGAGGTACCAGTGGGAGGTCATTTAGGATTAAGGAAAACTCAAGCTAAAATACAAAAAGAGTTTTATTGGCCTGGACTACATAAAGATGTAGTTAAATTTTGACAATCATGTCCCCTGTCAAGTGACAGGGAAATCTCAAGCAGTGATAAAACCAGCATCCTTAATACCCATTCCAGCATTTGAGGACCCTTTTACAATTGTCCTAATTGATTGCGTAGGACCGCTTCCTAAAACGAAAAGTGGGAATCAATATGTTTTGACTATAATGGATGTGTCTACTAGGTTTCCAGAGGCTATTCCAGTACGTAATATTACAGCTAAAAAGATTGTGGAGGAGTTACTTACATTCTTTACTCGATATGGACTACCCACAGAAATACAATCGGATCAAGGATCGAATTTTACCTCAAGGTTATTCAAAGAACATAAGAACATAAGAACTAGGAGCAGGAGTAGGCCATCTGGCCCTTCGAGCCTGCTCCACCATTCAATGAGATCATGGCTGATCTTTTGTGGACTCAGCTCCACTTTCCGGCCCGAACACCATAACCCTTAATCCCTTTATTCTTCAAAAAACTATCTATCTTTATCTTAAAAACATTTAATGAATGAGCCTCTACTGCTTCACTGGGCAAGGAATTCCATAGATTCACAACCCTTCGGGTGAAGAAGTTCCTCCTAAACTCAGTCCTAAATCTACTTCCCCTTATTTTGAGGCTATGCCCCCTAGTTCTGCTTTCACCCGCAAGTGGAAACAACCTGCCCGCATCTATCCTATCTATTCCCTTCATAATCTTATATGTTTCTATAAAATCCCCCCTCATCCTTCTAAATTCCAACGAGTACAGTCCCAGTCTACTCAACCTCTCCTCGTAATCCAACCCCTTCAGCTCTGGGATTAACCTAGTGAATCTCCTCTGCACCCCCTCCAGTGCCAGTAAGTCCTTTCTCAAGTAAGGAGACCAAAACTGAACACAATACTCCAGGTGTGGCCTCACTAACACCTTATACAATTGCAGCAGAACCTCCCTAGTCTTAAACTCCATCCCTCTAGCAATGAAGGACAAAATTCCATTTGCCTTCTTAATCACCTGTTGCACCTGAAAACCAACTTTTTGCGACTCATGCACTAGCACACCCAGGTCTCTCTGCACAGCAGCATGTTTTAATATTTTATCATTGAAATAATAATCCCTTTTGCTGTTATTCCTACCAAAATGGATAACCTCACATTTGTCAACATTGTATTCCATCTGCCAGACCCTAGCCCATTCACTTAGCCTATCCAAATCCCTCTGCAGACTTCCAGTATCCTCTGCACTTTTTGCTTTACCACTTATCTTAGTGTCGTCTGCAAACTTGGACACATTGCCCTTGGTCCCCAACTCCAAATCATCTATGTAAATTGTGAACAGTTGTGGGCCCAACACTGATCCCTGAGGGACACCACTAGCTACTGATTGCCAACCAGAGAAACACTCATTAATCCCCACTCTTTGCTTTCTATTAATTAACCAATCCTCTATCCATGCTACTACTTTCCCCTTAATGCCATGCATCTTTATCTTATGCAACAACCTTTTGTGTGGCACCTTGTCAAAGGCTTTCTGGAAATCCAGATATACCACATCCATTGGCTCCCCGTTATCTACCGCACTGTTAATGTCCTCAAAAAATTCCACTAAATTAGTTAGGCACGACCTGCCCTTTATGAACCCATGCTGCGTCTGTCCAATGGGACAATTTCCATCCAGATGCCTCGCTATTTCTTCCTTGATGATAGATTCCAGCATCTTCCCTACTCCTGAAGTTAAGCTCACTGGCCTATAATTGCCCGCTTTCTGCCTACCTCCTTTTTTAAACAGTGGTGTCACGTTTGCTAATTTCCAATCCGCCGGGACCACCCCAGAGTCTAGTGAATTTTGGTAATTTATCACTAGTGCATTTGCAATTTCCCTAGCCATTATGGATAGCCCCAGAAGTTATGGATAGCTTAGGAATAAAACAATTTAAATCAATTGCGTACCATCCGGAATCGCAGGGAGCGTTAGAAAGGTGGCATCAGACATTAAAGACAATGTTGAGGGCTTATTGTCATGATTATCCAGAGGATTGGGATAAAGGAATTCCATTCATACTGTTTGCAATTAGGGATGCACCTAATGAGTCAACCAAATTTAGTCCTTTTGAACTAATCTGCTCATGAGGTAAGAGGACCACTTAAATTGATTAACGAAAAATTAGTGAGTGAGAAATCAGAACTTACATTATTGGATTACGTGTCAAATTTTAGGGAACAATTAAATAGAGCAGGTGAATTGGCTAGACAACATTTAAAAGATGCACAAAATGTGATGAAATGGGTAGCGGACAAGAACTCCAAAGTTCGTAGTTTTGCCTGTGGAGATAAAGTTTTATGTTGTTACCAGTGGTAGGTGAACCTTTAAACGCTAAATTTTGTAGACCGTATCAGATTGAAAGGAAATTAAGTGAGGTGAATTATGTGGTAAAAACACCAGACAGAAGGAAGACTCACCGAGTGTGTCATGTGTATATGCTTAAAAGGTACTTTGAAAGGGAAGGAGAGAAAAAGGAGGAGGTTTTAATGATTCTAATTCAAAGTGATGAACCAAATCCAGATGGCTGTGAATTTGGCATACCTCAAATTAAATTGGAAAACGAGGATGTTCTTAAAAATTGGGATAAATTGCTGAGTTATCTTCCAGAGGAAAAACGGACTGACCTGAAAGAGTTATTGATATCACGCGGGCAAGTTTGTAGAGGTAAATTGGGAAGTACTAAAATGACTATACATGATGTAGATGTGGGAAATGCTGTTCCAATCAAACAACATCCATACAGACTTAACCCTTTAAAATTGGCACAAGTTGACAAAGAGATTGAGAGTATGCTTAAAAATGGCATAATTGAAGTGGGTTGCAGCCAATGGAGCTCACCCATAGTGATGGTACCTAAACCGGACGGTACCCAACGATTGTGTGTGGACTATAGAAAGGTTAATGCAGTTACAAGAACGGGCTCTTATCCTATCCCACGTTTGGAGGATTGCTTTGAGAACGTGGGACAATCAGCTTTAATTTCCAAACTGGATTTACTTAAAGGTTACTGACGAAGGAGATTTCAGCTTTTGTGACTCCAGATGGTGTATACCAATTCAAAGTCATGCCATTTGGCATGAAAAACGCCCCAGCCACATTTCAACGGTTAACTAACAAAGTTGTTTCAGGATTACCCAGTTGTGCTGTACACATCGATGATCTGGTAATTTTCAGCCAGATATCTAAAGAACATTTAAAACATCTGATGGAGTTATTCAGTCGACTTCAGGAGGCGGGTTTGGTGATAAACCTAGCCAAAAGAGAATTTGGAAAAGCCCAAGTCACTTTCCTTGGCCATACAATTGGACAAGGTCGAATGGTCCCACGGGATGTGAAACCAACAGTTATTGAGGAGTTTCTGATACCCTCAAGACAAAGGGAAATAATGCGATTTCTTGGCAGGAGTGGATTTGATTGAGCATTTGTGAAAAGGTTTCGCAGCTTGATTGCTCCACTGATGGACTTGCTTACGAAACGTCGAAAATTTCAGTGGACAGCAGAGTTTCAACAGGCATTTGACTGCCTGAAAGCTGTGATAACCAATGCTCCTGTGTTGGAGAATTACAAGGGACTCTGTGTTCAGATTGAACTAAAGTATCTGACTTTAAAGATAAATGCCGAGGTGTAGAGAAATGAACGAACCGTGCAGAGACCTTCTTGTTCAAAGAGCCTTTCAATCGAGAAGGATTCAGTTGGAGGAAGAAGAACAAAATAAAATGGACGATATTATTATACCTGTTTGCAGGTTTTTATAAACGAAAAAGTATATTTACTGTGTGCATTTCTTAAAGTATAGTGTAAAGGTGAAAAATGAAACCATCCTGAAGTTGATGGTTTATTTTTTTTTCTTGGTTGTAGGTGTGATGCGAGATTACCTTTAAGAAATGGGTGTTTACGAAATGTACCTTTAAGAAATGGGTGTTTATCAATGATGTCAGAGTGTGGGTGGAGCTGGGCTGTCTGTCAGCTTTTTACTTTTGTTTTAGGCTGTTGCTGCAGGGTGTGTTTTAGTTTCGTTTTCAGAGCTGGATAGCTGCAGTTACAGCGAGAAGGTGTATTAGTCTCTCTCTCTGTAACCTAAAGACTGTAAATCGATCCTTTGGTGATTTAAAACTAATAACTGCTCTCAGTAGTGAACTTAAACCTGATCTTTGTTTTTTAAAGGTTTTTTTGAGTCTATGGATGTTAAAAGGAAAGCTTAAACGATTACTTAGTGTTGTATTCTTTGGGGGTTGTATTTGAATTGATGGTTGCTAAGATGTTCACTATGTTTTAAAAAGGTTAACTTGAGTTAATAGAATAAATATTGTTTTGCTTTAAAAAATACTTTTCCATTTCTGCTGTACCAGAAGTGTAGAGTGGGACGTGTAATCCCCATAGCATAATCTATTAAAAGTTGTGGGTCAGGTGACCTCCATGATACACTTTGGGGTTCGTTCTCAAATCCCTGGTCCATAACAGAACTCAGTGGCCCCCAGCTCGTCGTGTCGCAGATATGTAAATCGGAGAGGGTTTGGTGGTGTGGGAGGTGATGGTGTTCAGTGGTGAGGGAGTTGAGGGTGCTTAGTGGTGTGTGAGGTGAGGGTGGTCGGTGGTGTGGGAGGTGAGAGTGCTCGGTGGTGGGGAGATGAGGGTGTTCGATGGTGTGGGAGGTGAGGGTGTTCGGTGGTGGGGGAGGTGAGGGTGTTCGGTGGTGGGGGAGGGGGCTGTCCCTCGAACATGTCGGGGATCACCGATTGTGCCAATATGAATGAGTCATGAACACTGCTCGGGAATCAGGCGCAGACGTGCAGGATCCTCATCTGGTGGTCACAGACCACCTGAATGTTCATGGAGTGGTACCCCTTCCTGTTCGTGAACAGTGGCCTGTTATCCGCAGGTGGCCGAAGGGTGACATGCACCCCATCGATTACCACCTGACCCAGGGCATCCAGGTGACGGCGGTCCACTGGGTACTGGATGTACCCGTCCACCTAGGGCATACAGGGCATCCATGGCGGTTCGGATGCACCTGTGCGCCGATGTCTGGACGATGCCGGACAGATTCCCACTCGTCAACTGGAACGGCCCCGTCGCGCAGAAGTTCAACTCTACAGTCACCTTGACAGCCACCGGGAGCGGGTGTCCACCCCCATTTCCATGCGGTGCCAGGTGTGCCATCATGTGGCAGATGTGTCTCACTGTCTCCCTGCTCATCCGCAGTCTTCTCCTGCATGCCCGGTCCAGGAAGTCCTCAAAGGACATGCGGTCGTGCCCCCTTGGCACTACCTCCTCCTCTTCCTCGTCCTGTTGGGCGGCCTGCCCTCTAGCCTGAGCGGTTGCCATCTGCCTCTCTGCAGCCCGCTCTCTGCTGCATCCCCCGTCTCCCCTCTAAGCCGCCCCCGCTGACGCTGCCATAGGCCTGCATGCAAGGCAGTGGCCGTCGCCACGGCGGCGAGCATCGCGGTTTGATGACCTAATGCCATAAATATCTGCAGGGGGTGAGAGGAAAACATGTCATCATGGCGCATACACCCGTGCCCAACCAGGTATCATGGACTGCACGATGGCTCCTGTTGTCACCGCGCGCCCCAGCCATGCATGCCCTCCAGCCGCTCTCCAAAGCATCCACATCTTTCTGGTAGTGTGGCGACCAAAATTGTATGCAGTATTCCAAATGAGGCCTAACTAAGGTCCTGTACAGCTGCAGCATGAATTGCCAATTTTTATACTCAATGCACGACCAATGAAGGCAAGCATGCCGTATGCCTTCTTGACTACTTTATCTACCTGCGTTGCCACTTTCAGTGATCTGTGGACTGTACACCAAGATCTCTCTGCCTGTCAATACTCCATTTACTGTATACTTCCCACCTGAGTTAGACCTTCCGAAATGCATTCCCTCACATTTGTTCGGATTAAACTCCATCTGCCATTCTCCGCCAAAGTCTCCAACCGATTTATATCCTGCTGTAACCTGACAAACCTCTTCACTATCTGCAACTCCAATTATCTTTGTGAGGTCCGCAGACTTACTAATCAGACCAGCTACATTTTCCTCCAAATTTATCATTCACTTTCCTCATGAAAGACATTTGTGCTAATTTTTGACATTCAGTCTTATCAGCTGACTGTTTTATGTATGTCTGTGCACATTTTCTCTTCCTGCTTTACAAATAATTTAGACAATTTTATGTGGAAATGGTGCCTGGTGCATAGATTAAGATACTGTAGCTTAATTAAGTATTAATTAATTGTCAGCAAGGCATTTGCATTGTCAGTTCCCAAAGCACAGTCTTGTATAGCCTGCTGCAATCATATGGTTGGCGACCATCCCTGCCCTGCACCCCACTCCACACACCCACTTTCTTTTCCCAACTACAATTTCTTGACAGCCAGTTTTAGTGAATCCTTCAAGTTTTGCTCTGGGATTGCTGCAGCTACATGGAAACAAAACAATGAGGACTAGCAGCACCAAAACCTTGCCAACACCAATAGAAATTCAACTGCATTCTTGGTTGCTATTAGCATTAATGCTTCTGTTGACACTTCTCAGTATCAGTTGGATCATCGGAAAGGGGAGAATATAAGCAGGCCTAAATTTTCATAAAGATAGAGAGCATCTCCAGCTTAGCCAAAGTGGCACGGGAGCCTTGATTCTGGAATTCCTGCCCCCGAATGCAGAACCCACTATTTTTGCTGGGGTGGCAGAATGGGGGCGGTTATAGTTTCACATCTGTGGTTCACTGAGGCAGGTGTATGTATCAAAGTGTAGCTTACTTCAAACAGATCCAATTTTCATAATTGGGATGTACAAATCACTTGTCGGCTTTAGTCTTTGAAGATTCCGGAGTCCTTTGGAGGAGTGCGGTAATGATTCAGATAGGTCCAGGGACACCTTTGGGAGATGTCAAGTGCTGCTTGTGAGAGGACAGTTGCCTTTTTGGATTGTTAAAAGTAGACATGAATGCCTGTATAAAGTGGATAAATTCAATGGAGCAGCCAAGCTGAGTGTAAGTGTCAAGCTGTCAAGGGAACTGTCAAGTTATCAAAGGAAACGTCAAGCTGATTGTAACTGTCAAGCTGTGCCGGTAACTGTCAGGCCGTTAAGACATTTAGATCCCCTGACCTTTATTTTAAGAACAAATCCTGCAGTTTAAAAACAAACAGTGCTTACTATATCACTCTGTCTGTAGACATACACCTGAGGGCTTTTAGTACAGTCTTTGTGCTGTATGATTGATTTCAGAACCTATCATTATCACAGCGTGGTGTCTGTCAGTTCACAGTTTGATTGACAGATCTAAGCATTTTTAAAGGCTTTGATGTTGGGTTATGAATATAAATGCTTGTCTTTAGTAGGATTAAGCACTTGAATCAAATGGTTATTTTTATTATGCATTATGTCGTCCAAGGAATGTAAATGTAGTGAATGCGTTTTTATGAATGAGTTTTTAAAAAAATAAAGTCTGCGTTAGATATTTAGAACTTTATTTTATTTCATCTCAGCATGGAACCTGAGGTCTGCCCATGGTGGATACTGGGTGAATTGGTGTGGATGGTATAAGGACAAAGGATGGTGAGTGGGTTGCCATGATTAGTCACTAAATTGGTGTCAGGGTTATAAAATACCACGGGGCGGTCAGAGGGGCATATGTTTGCATAGCGGCTATAACAGGGCGGGGGGTTGGGTAGGGGGTGTAGTTTGACATGGAGGGTATATGGGGCCATGGGGGCAGCACAAGGTGGCATGGATGGGGTATGCGAGGGAGTGTGGGGGGAGTGAGGAATGAGTGCTGTTTATTTGTTTTATCGGGTTTTTTTAAATAGCTGAGACAAATTCCCAGATCCCCAAGGCCAGCCTTTCACATAGAAGTGTCCACACCTGGCTGCCGTTGTAGCTGCCTCGGAACTGTTCCCAGGATGGTGGGCCTGACTCCCGTTCACACACCGTGGCTCCAGAATAAAAACTGACCATTAGACTCAGGCCTTGGTCAGTGTGGGATATCCTTTCCACTATTAATGGGTTAGCAAGCAAGGAGAATCAATGACATGCTCAGTAATTTTTATATATTGGGCCCAGCCAGCCTTAACTAAACAAACCACCTGTCTTATTGGCAGGAGGATATTATGCAAGTGGGTAGAGAGGAGTTAATTTTTAGGGAGAACTTTGGATTAATTAAAGAAAAGATGGAATCATCATATTTTTGGCAGATTTATAGCTGTTGACATTTGAACAATATTTAAATGTGTAATTTCCCTGAAAGATAAAGGTCTGGATTCTCCGTTTGAGAGGCTAGGACTGAATCGAGGGTGATAGCAACACCGGTCCCGGGGCAATTCAGGATATGCTAATGGACCGGCACCGGCGCCATGTGGAACTGGCGATTCCAACTGATGCCGGTGTCGGATTCGCTGTGGTGGGAATTGGCACTGGAGAGGCTGACAAGCTGGAGCTGCATATAAGCACGCCACTCGCCACACGCTCACATTCCAGCCCGGAGAATGGCCCCGAGATTCGCCAATGCAGAGCTGAAGACACTGCTGGATGCCGTGGAGGAGATCGGGACACCCTTTGCACCAGGGAGGGAAGGTGGAAGCCACTCGCAGATTTCAACCGGGCCTGGACACAGGTGGCAGAGGCCATGGCCATGGGCCCCAAGGCCAGGACCAGGCAGCCGTGCAGGAAGAAGCTGCACCACATTCTTTTTTTTTAAATATATTTTTATTCAAATTTTTACATATTTTCAACAAACCCTTACAGAAATAAGAAAAAACAAAGAACACATAAATAAACATCTTATAGCTATGTCACGTATTCCCGCAATATACAAGCCCCCCATTAAACGATAATAAACACAGTAGTAAACGCAAAGTACCGCCCCACCCCCCCCCCCCCCCCAGGCCAGGGTTGCTCCTGCTGACCACCTCCTACCGCTCCGCTAGAAAGTCTAGGAACGGTTGCCACCACCTGAAGAACCCTTGCACAGATCCTCTTAAGGCAAATTTTACCCTCTCCAATTTAATGAACCCTGCCATGTCGCTGATTCAGGCTTCCACGCTTGGGGTCCTCGCATCCTTCCACTGTAGCAGAATCCTCCGCCGGGCTACCAGGGACGCAAAGGCCAGAATACCGTCCTCTTTCGCCTCCTGCACACCCGGCTCGTCCGATACCCCAAATAGTGCGAGCCCCCAACTCGGTTTAACCCGGGTGTTTACCACCTTAGACACCGTCCTCGCAACGCCCCTCCAGAACCCATCCAGTGCAGGGCATGCCCAGAACATGTGGCCGTGATTTGCTGGGCTCCCCGAACACCTCACACACCTGTCCTCTACTCCAAAAAATCGACTCAGCCTTGCCCCAGTCATGTGCGCCCTGTGCAGAACCTTAAATTGTATCAGGCTAAGCCTGGCGCAAGAGGAGGAAGAATTTACCCTCCCCAGGGCATCCGCCCACATACCCTCGTCTATCTCCTCCCCCAGCTCCTCCTCCCATTTACCTTTCAGCTCCTCCACCGAGGCTTCCTCCTCCTGGTAGATCGCCAAGACCTTGCCTTCTCCAACCCACAACCCTGAGAGCACCCTATCCTGGATCCTACATGCTGGCAGCAGCGGAAATTCCCTCACCTGCCGTCTTACAAACGCCCTTACCTGCATGGACCTGAAGGCATTTCCAGGGGGGAACCCAAATTTTTCCTCCAACGCCCCAAGGCTCGCAAATGTCCCATCTATAAACAGGTCCCCCATCCTTCTAATACCTGCCCTGTGCCAGCTCATGAACCCCCCATCCATTCTCCCCGGGACAAACCAATGGTTCTCTCGGATCGGGGACCACACCGAAGTCTCTGCCTCCCCACTGTGGCATCTCTACTGCTCCCAAATTTTGAGGGTCACCTCCACCACTGGACTCGTGGTGTACCTTGTTGGCAGGAGCGGCAGCGGTGCCGTCACCAGCGCTCTGAGGCTCATGCCCACACAGGACGCCATCTCCAGCCTCTTCCACGCCACCCCCTCCCCCTCCATTACCCACTTGCGTATCATCGCCACATTGGCAGCCCAGTAGTACTCACACAGATTAGGCAACGCTAGCCCCCCTCTGTCCCTGCACCGTTCCAGAAACACACTTCTCACCCTTGGGGTCTTTTTCACCCATACAAACCCCAGGATGCTGACCCGCTTAAAAAAATCCTTGGGGATCAGGATGGGAAGGCACTGGAATATAAAAAGGAACCTCGGGTGCACTGTCATCTTCACCGACTGGACCCGACCCGCCAGGGAGAGTGGCAGCATATCCCACCTTTTAAACTCCTCCTCCATCTGCTCCACCAGCCTAGTCAAGTTGAGCTTGTGTAGGGCCCCCAGCTCCTGGCCACCTGAATCCCCAGGTACCGAAAACCCCTTTCCGCCCTCTTCAGTGGAAGCTCATCTATGCCCCTTCCCTGGTCCCCTGGGTGTATCACGAATAGTTCACTCTTCCCCATGTTGAACTTATACCCGGAAAATTCTCCAAACTCCCTGAGGATCCGCATCACCTCCGGCATCCCCCCACCGGGTCCGGCACATACAGTAACAAGGTCGTTGGCATACAGTGATACCCGGTGTTCCTCCCCCCCCGCACCAGCCCTCTCCAGTTCCTGGACTCCCTCAAAGCCATCTCCAAAGGCTCAATTGCCAATGCAAATAGCAGGGGGGATCGGGGGCACCCCTGCCTCGTCCCCCGGTACAGCCAAAAGTATTCCGACCTCCTCCAATTTGTGGCCACACTCGCCACCGGGGCTTCGTACAGTAACCTAACCCAACTAACGAACCACTCTCCGAACCCAAACCTCCTCAACACTTCCCACAGGTACCCCCACTCCACCCTATCGAAGGCCTTCTCCGCATCCATAGCCACCACTATCTCTGCTTCCCCCTCCACTGCAGGCATCATCATTACATTTAGGAGCCTCCGCACATTGGTGTTTAACTGCCTTCCCTTCACGAAACTCGTGTGGTCCTCGTGGATCACCCCCGGGACACAGTCCTCAATTCTGGTAGCCAACACCTTCGCTAACAGCTTTGCATCCACGTTGAGGAGTGAGATTGGCCTATACGATGCACACTGTAAAGGGTCCTTGTCCCGCTTCAAGATCAGCGAGATCAGCACCCTGGACATCGTCGGGGGTCGGACCCCCCCACCCCCCTCGCCTCATTAAAAGTCCTCACTAGTAGTGGGCCCAACAGGTCCATATACTTCCTGTAAAATTCCATCGGGAACCCATCTGGCCCCGGTGCCTTCCCGCCTGCATACTCCCCAGCCCCTTAGTCAGCTCCTCCAGCCCTACCGGTGCCCCAAACCCCGCCACCTGCCCCTCCTCTACCCTCGGGAACCTCAGCCGGTCCAGAAAACGACGCATCCCCCACTCCGTCGGGGGTTCAGACCGATACAGCCCCTCATAGAAGTCTCTAAATACCCCATTTATTCCCACCGCACTCCGCACCGTGTTCCCCCCTTTATCCCTAACTCCCCCAATCTCCCTCGCTGCCTCACGCTTCCGAAGCTGGTGTGCCAGCATCCGGCTAGCCTTCTCCCCGTATTCATAGACCGCCCCTTGCGCCTTCCTCCACTGCACCTCCGCCTTCTTGGTAAGTCAACAGGTCGAACTCTGCCTGGAGGCTTTGTCGCTCCTTGAGTAGTCCCTCCTCGGGGACCTCTGCATACCTCCTATCTACCCTTAAAATCTCCCCACCAACCTCTCCCTCTCTCTCCTCTCCTTCCCCTCCTTGTGGGCCCTGGTGGAGATTAGCTCTCCCCTAATCACTGCTTTCAGCGCCTCCCAGACCGCCCCTACCTGCACCTCCCCATTATCGTTAACCTCTAGGTATTGTTCAATGCACCCCTGGATCCGTCCACTCACCTCCTCATCCGCCAGCAAACCCTCCTCCAGATGCCACAGCGGCCGCTGGTCCCTCTCCTCCCCTAGCTCGAGCTCCACCCATTGCAGGGCATGGTCTGAGATGGCTATGGCCGAATACTCCGTGTCCTCAACCCTCGGGATCAGCGCCCTGTTCAAAACAAAGAACAAAGTCTTAGAACACCAGGTTAAAGTCCAACAGGTTTGTTTCGATGTCACTAGCTTTCGGAGCGCTGCTCCTTCCTCAGGTGAATCATTATCAAGCTCCCTGCCTCCAGGTCCGGAATCCGGCCCAACATGCGTCGCATAAATCCGGCATTGTCTCAATTCGGGGCATACACATTCACCAAGCACCCCTGCAGCTTACCACACACCATCACATACCAACCTCCATTGTCTGCCACGATGCTCAGCGCCACAAATGACACCCGCTTCCCCACCAAAATCGCCGTCCCTCGATTCTTTGCGTCCAACCCCGAATGGAAAACATGCCCTACCCACCCCTTTCTCAGCCTAACCTGGTCTTCCACCCTCAAATGTGTCTCCTGGAGCATGACCACATCTGCCTTCAGTCCCTTCAGGTGCGCGAACACACGGGCCCTCTTGACCGGCCCGTTCAGGCCTCTCACATTCCAAGTTATCAGCCGGATCAGGGGGCTGCCCGACCCTGCCGATTAGCCATCTCCCTTTCTAGGCCAGCTACGTGCCTGCGCCTCCCGCACTCTCCGTTCCCCCCAGCGTCAGACCCCCGTACCGACTCTCTCTTCAGGCTCCAGCTCCCCTTTGGCCAATGCAGCAGCAACACAGTCCCCCCCCCCCCCCCCCACCTCCCCCCCAGCTAGGTCCCCCCCTAGCTGCGTTGCTTCCCCCCCATAGCACTCCCGTAAGTCAGCTGAATCATGTTGACCCCGGCCGCTAGAAGCTGCACCACATTCCAACACCCATACCGCCCACCAAGGCCACTGACCAAGGCCCCTGTACTGCCCGTGCTGGGTGTCTCGAACTGTGCATTATCTGTCCCCCCAGGAGAAGGTGGCCCACAGCCACAGGGAGAGGGAAAACGCCGAAGGAGGCCCGTCGGATCTGTGGCCCCTCACCGTCGCAGAGCAGAGGGCCTTGGATCTGGTCAGCAGGGTAGGAGAGCGGGCAGTTCGCCAAGGCGGAGTTTGGCATCGGAGCAGCAAGTGAGCTCCCAACGTATTGCGATGTCCCTATGGCACGTGTGTCATCCCTCCCCCCCACACCATGCCTACCCGCGATCTCACCATGCACCTTGTCTTGTGTCTTGTGGGATCACCTGGAAATGAGGGAAGTCCATCTGGGGTACCTTGCCTCTCGGCGCAACCCCGAGACTCACCTAGTGACGAGGAAGGGACCTGCTGGTAATTCACCCCCCCCCCCCCCCCCGCCAGAATCCCACAACACCCTGGAGCACATGGCAGGGGACGACACTGACGTCTCGTCACTGCTGTCACTGGCACCCTCTACTATCCAAGAGACACTCACGTCGGCTGGGTACTTTAGTGAAGAAGCACCTGGGCACTATCTGGTGCACACCACACAAATGCAATGGACCCCCCAAGTGGGCGGTAGGTCGCAGGGCAGCCTGACCCCAGGGACTAGCTGCCATCCAGACGGGCCTCGGGCTTCTGGAAAAGGAGGCCCCATCAATGTTGGAGATGCAAGGTCAGAGTCAGGGACTACATGGCGGGGTGTTAGCAACCATCCAGCACCTGCAGTTGCAGTGGGAGGAGTCCAATCACCTACTGGGGCAGGAGGTGGTGCCGAGCATGCTTGCCCCCCCAAGTCAACACCGCACAGGTGGCGTCACAGTGGAGGCCCTGGGTGCGAAGGTATCAGCCATGGGCCATGATGTCCAAGGCCTGTGGTGCTGTGTGCAGGCAGCGGCCGAGGCACAAGACAGGGCAGCCATGTCACCGGCAGTCATGTACCAGAGCAACATGGACATTGCAGCAGCGCTCCCGAGCTTGGCCCAGTCATGCTTACGGGCGTCAAGAGCATTAGGCTGACTTGAGCCAGTCCCAAAGGGCCCTGGCATGGTCACTGTGTGACATGGCAGGACTAACACAGTGCCAGAGGAAGGTGGCAGAGTCACTTTGCTCCATGGCCCCAAGAATGGAGACCCTGGTCAAGACGAGAGTGGGCCTCTAGGACTGGTAGCGCCAGGGGGAGGCACAGTCTCACTCCAGCTGCACCCCCTATCCTAACGAGTAGCTTGGGGGCAATCGGTCACCCCAAGGAAGAAGGAGGTGATGGGACGCATGCCAGTGATGCGACTCAAGCAGGGGAGGTGCCGGAACACCGTGGGAGCTCAGAACCCCCCCCCCCCACCTGTCCCTGGTACATCCAATGTGCAGTGAGCAGAACAGGGTGGCATCATGCCATCCAGAAGACAGCCTGGTCTGGTTGCTCCAGAGGACATCCAAAGGGGACCCAGGTTGCAGGGTGAGATATGCAGCAGGCCATCTCCACTTTCGATATACCTGGGGGACCCACGAGAGGCAAGGGCACAATACTTATATATATCACAATAAACACCGGTTCACCTTTCCGAACTGCCTCGGTCCTCTGTCTGAAGGCTGTGAGGGATGTGTTGGACTGGACTGGGCGCAGCGGGTGTGCCGAGGAGGGGGGTGGCCGTGGTGTGGGGCACGGGTAATGGAGGTGGGCACAGGCCAGCGCTCTTTGGGCAGTCGGAGGCCACCCCAGGGTCGCCCTCAGCAGCGGGGCCAGTTTTGTGGGGGCGCCATGTGGTACGGCCTACTCAATGAGTGAACAATGAGTAAGCTAGCAGGGAACATAAAAACTGACTATATTGGTATGTAAAGAGAAAAAGATTGATAAAAACAAATGTAGGCCCCTTACAGTCGGAAATGGGGCAGTTCATAACGGGGAACAAAGAAATGGCTGAGGAATTAAATTTGTACTTTGCTTCTGTCTTCACAAAGGAAGACATGAATAATGTACCAGATGTTCTGAGTAGCGCAAGTTTTAGTGAGGAGCTGAAGGAAATTAGTATTAGTAAAGAAATGGTTTGGGGGAAATTAATGGGATTGAAGGCGAATAAATCTCCAGGGCCTGATAATCTTCATCCCAGAGGAAATGGCCTGGGAAATAGTGGATCCATTGGTGGCCATTTTCCCAAATTCTTTGGACTCTGCAATGGTTCCTACAGATTGAAGGGTAGGTAATATAACCCCGCTATTCAAAAAGGGAGGTGGAGAAGAAACAGGGAACTATAGACCAGTGAGCCTAACATCGGTAGTAAGGAAGTTGCAGGAGTCAATTATCAAGGATTTCATGGCACAGCATTTGGAAAGCAGTGGTGTAATCAGACAAAGCCAGCATGGATTTATGGAAGGGAAATCACGCTTGACAAATCTACTGGAATCCTTTGAAGATATAACTCGTAGAGTTGACCAGGGATACCAGGTGGAACAAAGAACAATACAGCACAGGAACAGGCCCTTCGGCCCGCCAAGCCTGTGCCGGTCATGATACCACCCCTGGCCAAAACCCTCAGCACTTCCAAGTGCCATGTCGTCCTATACCATCCTATTCATGAAATAGTGCCTGCCCATGCATTTTTGAATGCATTCCAGGCACTTGCCACTCTCTGTGTCAAAAACCTGCCTCGCACATTTCCTCTAAAGTTTTCCCCATGCCCCCTGGTGACTGACCCCTCCACCCAGGGAAATAGTGCCTGCCCATCCACTCTATCCATGCCCCTCATAACCTTGTAGACCTCTTTCAGGATATATATATAAGGGGATCCGGGGTTATGGGGAGAAGGCAGGAGAAAGGGGATGAGAAAAATATCAGCCATGATTGAATGTCAGAGCAGACGCGATTGGCCGAGTGGCCTAATTCTGCTTCTGTGTCTTATGGTCTTGCCTGATGCAGCAACCAAACCCAGTCACTAAAGCACTGCCCAAACCCAAACCGTCTATGACCTCTCAAAAATAATTCCATTCCACCCGGTCAAAGGGCTTCTCCACGTCCATAGCGACCACCACCCTGCCTCCCTTCCCTCAGAGGGCACCATGATCACATTTAGGAGCCTTCTAACGTTGGCCATTAGCTGCCTACCTTTTACAAACCCCGTCTGATCTTCCCCTATCACCCCCGGAACACAAAACTCTATCCTCGAGGCCAGAATTTTGGCCAGCAATTTGGCATCTGGGGAGATCAGCCTGTATGACCCACATTGCTCTGGGTCCTTCTCCGGCTTCAGGATCAATGAGATCGAAGCCTGTGACATTGTTCAGGGAAGAACACCCCGCTTCCTTGCCCCATTAAAGGCCCTCACCAGCAGCGGGCCCACCATCCCAGAAAACCTCTTGTATAATTCCACCTGGGAGCCGTCTGGTCCCATGTCCTTACCCGACTGCATGGCCTCCAATCCCTCTACTACTTCCACAATCCCGATCGGGGCTCCCAACCCATCCACCAACCCTTCCTCCACCTTCGGAAATTTCAACCGTTCCAAAAACTGCTTCATCCCTTCCATCCCAGCTGGGGGCTCCGAGTCGTACAGCCGACTGTAAAACTCCTTGAACACCCCATCACCCCACTGGGTCCAAGACCGTGTTCCCCCCTTTGTCCTTCACTCTTCCTATCTACCTGGCCACCTCCCTCTTCCTTAGCTGATGTGCTAGCATCCTACTGGCATTCTCCCCATACTGTATACCGCCCCTTACGCCTTCCTAAACTGCCCCACTGCCTTCCCTGTGGATATCAGCCCAAACTCCCTCTGCAGCTTCTTCTACAACCCAGCCTCCGGGGCTTCAGAATACCTTCTGTCCACCTGGAGTATTTCCCTAACCAGCCTATCCATTTCTACCCGCTCCACCTTCTCCCTATGAGCCCGTATCGAAATTAGTTCCCCGCTAACTACTGCCTTCCCACACCGTTGCTGCCGAACATCCCCCCGTATCATTTATCTTCAAATAGATGGCCTCCCTCACCCGCCCGCACATCCCCCTCATCCGCTAACAATCCTACATCCAATCTCCATTGCGGGCGCTGACCCCCCTCCTTGCTCACCCGTAAATCCCCGCCCGGCGATCAACCACCAGCCTAAAACACTAGCACTCTCGATGATGGTCGCCCTGCGTAATGTCCAGTCCTACGCCTCAACCGTGCGGCCCACATCTGATACTAATAAAGCCTCAGTTTGGATCCAACTTCGTCTCCAGTCAAATTGATCGTGCCTCATGTACCACCATCGTCCTCGGTGGCTCATTCATTCATGGCTTCCTCATCAGCGCTCTGTGCGCCCTGTCCACCTCCAAGGGCCGAGTAAATGCACCGTCGCCCAGCAGTTTCTCGAACATTCACGCCACGAATGCCCCTGCGTCCGATCCCTCGCTGCCCATAGGGAGGCCAACGATCCTCAGGTTCTGCCTGCGCAACCTGTTCTCCAGATCTTCCACTTTCTCTTGCAGCCTTTTCTGGTGGTCCTTCATCGTCCCCATCTCCGCTGCCATCGCAGCTAGCTGGTCATCATGCTCAGCAACCGCCTCTTCCACCTTCTTAAATCACCTGGCCCTGGGCTTCCAATCTTTGCCCCATCCAGTCAATCCCCGTCTTAATTGAGTCCAGGTACTCTCACCTTTGCTTAGCAAAGCATTCCTGAAGGAATTCACCAGCTGCTCCGTTGGCCACTGGGCCGGCAATCCCAGTCCATGAGCCTCCGCCATGTTTTCCTGTGCAACAGAATCCACTCCCTTCTCTGCCCAATGATCTCTCCCTTTCAGACCACTTCTGGTCCACAAATCTATAGACTGGTGGGGGATTCCTCTCCTCACCAGTCTCCTATTGTACCGATCAAATCCCCCATAAGTCGGGGAAAAAGATCCCAAAGGTTCACCACGAGCGGGAGCTACAAAATAAGCGACCACTCACTCCATGGCCGCCACCGGAGGTCTGACATCACAAATTCTAAAACAAGTCCAGACTTCCTCCTGAGGCAACCCACCATAAGTCTTCTCGAGATCGATGTTATATCGGCATTGGCCTTCCTGATATTTCTCCATCCCTTGTCCCAAAATAAAAATGGCATTGGTGGTGCTTCTTCCAGCCATGAATCCAAATTCCTGCTCTTATTTCTTGTGGTTGGTAATCAAAGAGCATAGATTTAAAACAATTGATAAAATAGACAGAAGGTTGTTCTCACTGGAATGACGGAGGTTGAGGGGTGATCTGATAGACATCTACAAAATTATGAGGGACTTGGACTGAGTGGATAGTCAGAAGCTTTTTCCCAGGGTGGAAGATTCAATTACTAGGGGACATAGGTTTAAGGTGCGAGGGGCAAAGTTTAGAGGAGATGTGCGAGGAAGGATTTTACACAGCAGGTAATGGGTGCCTGGAACTCGCTGCTGGAGGAGGTGGAATAAGCAGGGACGATAGTGACATTTAAGACAAATACATGAATAGGATGGGAAAGAGGAATACAGACCCTGGAACTGTAGAAGTTTTAGGTTACACGAGCAGCAGGGCCTGTTCCTGTGCAGTATGTTTCTTTGCTCTGTGTTCTTAAGTAGGGTTACCAACTGTGATGAAAATTATTCCTGAAGGTTTCATCACATGGCTTGTCCATAACTCCCTAGCCATTAGTCGGCCAACTTATCCATCCTTGTGGCACACTGCATTTCTACTCCACTTGGAAAGCAAAAAGACTCATTACCCAATCAGATGATGCTTGACTGTCAGCCAAACTATCTTCTGATCTCCCAGTTTGTAATATTTTTATATCTGATAAAGAGAAATGTTCAATGAAAATGACAAAGAAACCAATCTATTTAATGTCCTTATGATATTTCTCCAAGGGACCTCAGAGCAATGTCCTTGATCTTCAATTCCTGGAGATTCCAGGCCAATTCTGGAGGTGTGACAAGGTGCAGTGAAGTTAATTCATTTTATGCAGCAAGTTGCTAAGATCTGGAAAGCATTGCTTTCACAAGGGAATTGAATAAATGCTTGAAAAGGAGAAAATTGCAAGGCTATTAGGAAAGAGTAGAGGAGTTGCACTAATGGGAAACCTTTTTCAAAGTGCCAGTTCTTCCTTCTTCGCTCCAGTGAGAAAAGCCTCAACATTTCTTTTTTTTAATGAATTTAGAGTGCCCAATTCATTTTTCCAATTAAGGGGCCAATCCACCTAGCCTGCACATCTTTGAGTTGTGGGGACGAAACCCACGCAAACACGGGGAGAATGTGCAAACTCCACACGGACAGTGACCCAGAGCCGGGATCGAACCTGGAACCTCGGTGCTGTGAGGCTGTAGTGCTACCCACTGCACCACCGTGCTGCCCTCCTCAATCTTTCTTCATGAGACATGCCCTCCAGTCCAGGCAGCATCCTGGTAAATCTCCTCTGCACCTTCTCCAAAGTATCCACATCCTTCCAATAATGAGGCGACCAGAACTGAACACAATATTCCAAGTGTGGTCTAACTACGGTTTTATAAAGCTGCAGCAAAACCTCGCGGCTCTTAAACTCAATCCCTCTGTTAATGAAAGCCAACACACCATACGCCTTCTTAACAACCCTATCAACCTGGGTGGCAACTTTGAGGGATCTATGTACGTGGACCTCAAGATCCCTCTGTTCCTCCACACTTCCAAGAATCCTGCTTTTAACCCTGTATTCAGCATTCAAATTCGAACTTCCAAAATTAATCACTTCACATTTATCAAGATTGAACTCCATCTGTCTCGTCTCAGCCCAGCTTTGCATCCTGTCAATGTCCTGTTGTAACCTGCAACACCCCTCGACACTATCTACAACTCCCCCAACCTTCATGTCATCGGCAAACTTACTAACCCACCTTTCCACTTCCTCATCCAAGTCATTTATAAAAACCACAAAGAGTAGAGGTCCCAGAACATGATCTAAGATTCTATGAACTAGATTAGGTAAGGATGGAAGAACATTAATTTATTTAGCATCCGCAGGGGGCCCCAAAGTGTTTTTTTTTTAAGGGCGGCACGGTAGCACAGTGGTTAGCACTGTTACTTCACAGCGCCAGGGTCCCGGGTTCAGTTCCCACTTGGGTAACTGTCTGTACGGAGTCTGCACGTTTTCCCCGTGTCTGCGTAGGTTTCCTCCGGATGCTCCGCTTTCCTCCCATAAGTCCCGAAAGAAGTGCTGTTAGGTGAATTGGACATTCTGAATTCTCCCTTGGTGTACCCGAACAGGCGCCCGAGTGTGGCCACTCGGGGATTTTCACAGTAACTGAATTGCAGTGTTCATGTCAGCCTACTTGTGACAATAATAAAGATTATTATAAGTTTTTTATCTCGGTAAATATAGTATTAGAAACAGGAGTTTGTATGTATTGTACATATAAAACCATTCTCATATGCTATATAAAAACACAGTTATGACAAATTAACCTTTAAAAAGCCGTTCCTTTCCTGATATGTAATCGAGCTCAAGCATTAAACAATTGTTAATATGTCCGTTGCATCTGTAGTGATCTCTATATGCCAATATACATGATCAATGTATGTAAAACTAGTACAGTCAATTCAACACGAGATGTCTCACTATAAGATGGTATAAGAAAGACTTTCCTGCTCTTTCTGAGAGAGTGTACTTCAGGAGAGTGAACAGACAAAACATAGAATAGCTAGAGAGAGAGAAGTTGTAAGTTATTTCATTATTACATTGTATAATTAGTTAGTTATCATGAATGTATTTTATTTATTTTACTAGTTGAGTATTGAGTACAAAGGACTCACAAATATTATTTTATATTACTCAATAAATTAGTTCATCCTTACAATAAGACTATTGTTCATTTCATCAACTCGGCTGGTTCAAAGAGTTATATATGTATTATGTAACGTAATATAACACCATCTGCGTCATTCCCATTTTCTCTCCTCTTCTCCTCATTGGCAGAGATTATTCTGGGTCTCAGGATCATTAAGCAAATATCAGAATTTGGGTGAGTCATAGCATTGGGTTGTCGAGGAACTTTCTTATTTTCGTTCAGTTTTGGATGGGAGATGGGGCAGATTCCTTTAGTGCCAGGAAATCTGAAACGGCAGGATTCTTGGTACTCGCTGCAGCCCAGCGATACAGTGCACCTGGGGCACAGACCCAGGAAAATCTTCCCAGTGGTACAAAAGCCCTGCAGATATTCCTGTGCATTTTTACTGAACTGACTATGGGCAACAGCAACAAAGAGCAGAGCCCTGGAATCCTTTACAGTGTTTGCAAATGTTGATCACAGCAATCTGGCTCACTCTTCGCGGAATCAATGGAATGCTCTGTTTTCCCTTCTTAAAATATGGTGGCAATTGTCAAAGATCAGGGGCTGAGGTCAATGAAGAGACAACTCTCGGGGGAGTCTGAGAGGAGCAGATTGTCAGCAACATTATTAAAATAGACAAGAGTGAAAGTAAGCTGTGGTTTAAGTGCTGCAAGTAAACGGTGTGACACTAGACAAGGAAATGCCATTCATTAGAAACAGGAAGAGGTGCTGTGGAATAGCAATGAAAAGATCAAAAAAATAACTTTCAGGCTGGAAAATAACAGTAATAGAAGCAGACAGATTTGGGACACGCCAAACTATGCGATTAGGTGGTGAATCTGTTTTGAAAGAGGCACAAATTCCTGGAATAATGGTTTTACAACGCACTTTCTTTGATCAGCTCAAGTACATATTTGTAAAATTTACATTCTTGTGTTAATTACATGTATGTAACCGAGGTGGCTGTCTATAGCTTACATCATGTGTAGAGCTGGCTGGACACAGTTTAACCATTCAAAAGCACCTACTTGAGCAGAATTAAAATCAGGTCCAGTGCATACAAATATATCTGTTTATAGTTTAGTACACAGTATGTAAGGACCTGACTGTATATGTGTTATGGTCTCTATGAAAGAGGCTACATGTAAAACACAATATATATGGAGCTGAATGTATGTGGATTACAGTATGTGCAGAGCTGGCTGTATATGTGTTACAGTATGCACAGAGGTGGCACATTTGTGGGTTAGTGTATGTATGGAATGGGCTGTAAATCAGTTCTCATATGTATGGAAGAGGCTGCATATCGGTTGCAGGAGGTACAGAGCTAGCAGTATGTGGGGTACTGTATGTAATGATATGTAGAATATCATTTGTAAGTGATTTAATAATCATCTTGAAGTACCATCAATTGACGACAGACGAGGAGTCGGGAGAAAAACTGTGGCTTAAATCGGCTGAAAGACACCTGCTGGCAGCCGGTCCCAGAATGAGGGCTGGAGGTTAGCCACCTTTATACATGAGCCCGAGGGGAGGAGCCACAGGCGGAGCCAGCAGGGGCCAGCCCAGGCATGTAACAATACAACAGTACAATACAGTGCAATACAGTGGTTTACCACATTCACCACCTGTTAGAAAAAAGAGTCCGGCAGGGGTGAAGTGGACGAGTTGAGTTATAGATCGAGTCTGTCGGGGGCTTTGACTCTCCGCCGTGACCGCTTCCGTCCCGGCTGTGGTGTGGATACTGTTGTCGGATGAGGTGTTGAGGCCTGCGTGTCCAGGAGCGTGTCGTCTTCTACGTCTCGTAGTAGATGAGTAGCAATGGGGGAGACGGTGTAGGGTCGGGGGTAGTGGTGATGGTCACTGGGGAACCTGCGGGTGCCAAATCCCGAAGGGAGACTGTGTCCTCCCGCCCGTCATGGTGTGCCACGTAGGCATATTCGGGGTTAGCAAGGAGGAGAAGGTCCTTTTCGACCAGTGGATCTGACTTAACGCTCCTCGCATGCTTCCGGAGGAGGACGGGCCCTGGAACCGTCAGCCAGGACGGGAGCGAGACTCCTGAGGTGGACCTCCTGGGGAAAACAAACATCCTCTCATAATGGATCATATTGGTGGTGGTACACAGGAGCGACCGGATGGAGTGGAGCGCATCGGGAAGGACCTCCTGCCAGCGGGAGACAGGGAGACTTCTAGACCCTAGGGCAAGAAGGACGGCCTTCCAGACCATCGCATTCTCCCTCTCCACCTGTCCGTTTCCCCGGGGGTTGTAGATGTTATTCCTGCTTGCGGCGATGCCCTTGCTAGGCAGGAATTGACGCAGCTCATCACTCATGAAAGAGGAACCCCGATCACTATGGATATAGGTGGGGAAACCGAACAAGGTGAAGAGGCCGTGCAGGGCCTTGATGACTGTGGCAGAGGTCATGTCAGGCCATGATATGGCGAAAGGGAAACATGAGTACTCATCAGTGATGTTGAGGAAGTACGCGTTACGGTCAGTGGAGGGGAGGGGCCCTTTGAAATCGATGCTGAGGCGCTCAAAGGGGCGGGAGGCCTTTACCAGGTGTGTTCTGTCTGGCCGATAGAAGTGCGGTTTGCACTCCGCGAGGCCCTGGCAGTCCATGGTCATGGTCCTGACCTCCTCGATGGAGTAAGGCAGGTTGCGGGCCTTGATAAAGTCGAAGAACCGGGTGACCCCTGGGTGACAGAGGTCATTGTAGAGGGCCCGAAGTCGGTCTACTTGTGCGCTGGCACATGTACTGCGGGATAGGGCATCTGGGGGCTCATCGAGCTTCCCTGGTCGATACAAGATATCATAATTATAGGCGGAGAGTTCAATCCTCCACCTTAGGATCTTGTCATTCTTGATCTTGCCCCGCTGTGTGTTATTGAACATGAAGGCAACCGACCGTTGGTCAGTGAGGAGAGTGAATCGCCTGTCGGCCAGGTGTCTCCAGTGTCGCACAGCTTCCACAATGGCTTGGGCTTCCTTTTCGACGGAGGAGTGTCGAATTTCGGAGCCCTGGAGGATACGGGAGAAGAAAGCCATGGGCCTGCTCGCCTGGTTGAGGGTAACGGCCAGGGCAAAATCGGACGCATCGCTCTCCACCTGGAACAGAATGGACTTGTCTCCTGCGTGCATCGCGGCTTTAGCAATATCTGCTTTGATGCGGTTGAAGGCCAGGCGGGCTGCATCCATCAGGGGAAAAATGGTGGATTTAATAAGTGGGTGGGCCTTGTCCGCATAATTGGGGACCCACTGGGCATAGTAAGAAAAGAACCCCAGGCATCTCTTCGGGGCCTTGAGGCAGTGGGGGAGGGGAAGTTCCAGGAGGGGGTGCATGCAGTCGGAGTCAGGCCCTAGCACTCCGTTTTCCACAACGTAGCCAAGGATGGCTAGGCGGGTTGTGCGGAAAACGCATTTCTCCTTCTTGTCTGTTAGGTTAAGGAGCTTGGCGGTGTGGAGGAATTTTTGGAGGTTGGCGTCATGGTCCTGCTGGTCATGGCCGCAGATGGTGACATTATCCAGATACGGGAACATGGCCTGCAGCCCGTACTGGTCAACCATTCGGTCCATCTCCCGTTGGAAGATCAAGACCCCATTGGTGACGCCGAAGGGGACCCTGAAGAAGTGGTAGAGGTGGCCATCTGCCTCGAAGGCAGTGTGTTGGCGGTCCTTTGGGCGGATAGGGAGCTGGTGGTACGCGGACTTCAAGTCAATGGTGGAGAAGACTCGGTACTGTGCAATCTGATTGACCATGTCAGATATGCGGGGAAGGGGGTACGCATCGAGCTGCGTGTACCGGTTGATCGTCTGACTGTAGTCCATGACCATCCGGTGCTTCTCCCCAGTTTTGACAACCACAACTTGTGCTCTCCAGGGGCTAGTACTGGCCTCAATGATCCCTTCCCGCAGGAGTCGCTGGACCTCCGACCTGATAAAGGGCTTGTCCCGAACACTGTATCATCTGCTCCTAGTGGCGACGGGCTTACAGTCCAGGGTGAGGTTGGCGAAGAGCGGGGGTTGGGCGACTTTAAGGGTCAAGAGGCTACATACGGTGAGGGGGGGCAGGGGTCCATCGAACTCCAGGGTAAGACTTTTGAGGTGGCACTGGAAGTCAAGACCTAGTAGCACGGCAGCGCAGAGTTGTGGGAGGACATAGAGTTTGAACCCTTTGACCTCAATGCCCCGTACTGTAAGGCTTGCAACACAGTACCCACGGAATGAGATTCGGAAGCCAGGGAGTTTTTCTGGGTCACGGGTAAGATTGGGAGGGAGCGACTTCCGGGTGCGGCGATGACCAGCTAGGTCGTACATTTCGGCACCTCCCGTTTGAACGGACTTTTGGGCTCTTATTGGGAGCCCCAATGGCAATTTTTGACGGCTAAACCCATTGTGCGGTGAAACAGAAGGGAATCCCCCCGGATATACATGGAGAAAGGAGATAATAGTGGCCGGATTGCAGAGGATCCTCTGGAGCAGCAGCAAGGAAGGGAAGCACGAAGCAAGATGGCGGCGGAGGGAGGCCGTTTGGTATGGGGCCCGGAACAGCAAGAGTTCCTTCGGAGATGTGTTGAGGAGCTAAAGAAGGAGGGGCTGGCCCCGATGCTGCAGGCGATTGAGGGGCTAAAGGAGGCGCAGAAGACCCAAGATTTGGAGCTTCGTGGCGTGAAGGCAAAGGCTGCCGAAAATGAGGACGAAATACAGGGCCTGGTGGTGAAGAAAGAGACACACGAGGCACTGCATAAGAGGTGTATGGAGAGGCTGGAAGCCCTGGAAAATAGCTCGAGGAGGAAGAACCTAAGAGTTTTGGGTCTTCCCGAAGGTGCAGAGGGAGCGGACGTCGGGGCATATGTGAGCACGATGCTTCATTCCTTAATGGGACCGGAGGCCCCGACGGGACCCTTGGAAGTGGAGGGAGCATATTGAGTCCTTGCGAGAAGACCGAAGGCGGGAGAAATACCTCGAGCTATAGTGGTGAGGTTTCACCGCTATAAAGACAGGGAGATGGTCCTGAGATGGGCGAAAAAGACACGGAGCTGCAGGTGGGAGAACGCGGTGATCCGCGTGTACCAGGATTGGAGTGCGGAGGTGGCGAGAAGGAGGGCGAGTTTCAATCGGGCCAAGGCGGTGCTCCATAGAAAGAAAGTTAAATTTGGTATGCTGCAGCCGGCGAGACTGTGGGTTACACATCAAGGGAAACACCACTACTTCGAGGCGGCAGAAGAGGCGTGGACATTCATTGAAGAGGAGAAGCTGGACTAGACTGGAGAGAGAAAGAACTTTTGTAATAAAGTAGTGGTGTGATTGCATGGGACTGGGAATCGGAAGGGGGGGGGAAATTTTCTCTTTCCCTTCGATGGGGGGGGGGGGTTTGGTGAACTGTGGGCGCCGGTGGGGAAGGAGAGGGGGAAGGAGAGAGGGAGCTGCGCCATTAGGGGCGGGGCCAAGTGGGAAGCGCGGGCTTTGCTCCCGCGCTATGGTAATTGTGGCGGGAAAAGGGGCGCAGGAAGGAGGGGGCCTTACACAATGGGAGGCTGAGGATAAACGGGGGAAGCCGAGGTCAGCCAGATTTTGCTGACTTCTGGAAGCAACATGGGGGGAGCAATCACGCTAGAGGGGGATCTAGCGGGGGGGGGAGGTGGGGGGGGGGGGTAACTGGGTTGCTGCTGTTAAGGGGAAGGGGGAGCTGCTACGGGATGGGATGGTCGGGACGGGAGGACACCGTTGGGGGGACAAGTGGGTGCGTGGGAACCGGGTGAGGAGCTGGTCTAAAAAAGGGGATGGCTAGTCGACGAGGGGGGGGGGTAAAGAGCCCCCCAACCCGGTTGATCACGTGGAATGTGAGAGGGCTGAATGGGCCGATTAAGAGGGCAAGTGTACTTGCGCACCTAAAGAAATTAAAGGCAGATGTGGTCATGCTGCAGGAGACGCATCTGAAACTGGCGGATCAGGTCAATTACGAAAAGGATGGGTGGGACAGGTATTTCACTCGGGCTTGGATGCGAAAAATAGAGCGGTGGCAATATTAGTGGGGAAACGGGTATTGTTTGAGGCGTGGACCATAGTGGCGGACAGTGGGGGTAGATACGCGATGGTGAGTGGCAGATTGCAAGGTGAGGCGGTGGTTCTGGTGAACGTATATGCCCCGAACTGGGATGATGCCAACTTGATGAAGCGTATGCTGGGGCGTATCCCGGACCTGGAGGCAGGAAAGTTGGTAATGGGGGGAGACTTCAACACGGTGCTGGATCCAGGGCTGGACCGGTCCAGGTCTAGGACCGGGAGGAGGCCGGCAGCGGCCAAGGTGCTTAAGGACTTCATGGAGCAGATGGGAGGAGTGGATCCCTGGAGATTTACTAGGCTTAGGAGTAAAGAATTTTCCTTCTTCTCCCATGTCCACAAGGTGTATTCTCGGATAGACTTCTTTGTCCTGGGAAGGGCGCTGATCCCGAAGGTGGCCGGGACGGAGTACTCGGCTATAGCCATTTCGGACCATGCCCCACATTGGGTAGATCTGGAAGTAGGAGAGGAAAAGGAACAGCACCCACTGTGGAGATTAGATATGGGATTGTTGGCCATGGAGGCCCTGTATGCCCAGTCAGCACAATACATCCAGTTCAATGTGCGCCAAACCCACCAGGATGCCTGGGCATTGGGTCCACTGCCGTAGCTGAGATGCCCCAATCCGGGGTGATCGACGGGGTGTATGTTGCCTTACGAGTACCTGCAGATGACATGCGGGCCCTGGGTTGGCAGTAACAGAGGATCTGCCCCATGGGATAAAGGACGATGCCAACCTGCTCTGCGATGAGCTCTGGTGCTCCACATAGTTAGACAACGTCTGACTCCTGCCCATGATAGCACTTTCTACTGTCCACCTGGGTGACCCTTGCATGCGAGCTGGTCATTCCATCGCATGATCCCATCGATTCCCTAGGGTGGCGGAGGTGGGGACAGTTGGGGGGGACACTAGAGCGGTGAGCGCTGGCTAAACTACGGTCCCTGGGCCAAGCCCACCCCCAATGTCAGCCCACCCCCCATGCCCCCTCTTCAGCCAGCCCAGACCAGCCCACCCCTCACACCCTTCTGACAGAGAACCAAGGCAGGCATATGGACGATAAGGGAATAGTGTAAATGGGCTTTAGAGTGGTTTCACAGGTCGGCGCAACATCGAGGGCTGAAGGGCCTGTACTGCGCTGTAATGTTCTATGTTCTATGTCCGTCTTCCATATTCTCTTTTTTTTTAATGGACCATTGCTGGTCTGATATAGTGGCTGCAGCTGGCCACATGCTGATAGTTCCAACCACCATCACTCTCCAGACTGACCTTCAGAAAGTCTCTTCAGGACAAAGAGCAGAATCCTGCTGACAGAGCCACTGAGATTGGGTTTGGACTGCCTGGATATTCGACTCACATGAATTTGCAGCAATAAGATAAAGATAAAGATCCTTTATTTTCACAAGTAGGCTTACATTAACACCGTGAATTACTATGAAAAGCCCCTAGTCGCCACATTCCGGCGACTGTTCGGGTATACAGGGGGAGAATTCAGAATTCTCAGCTGGTACGGGAATTCAACCCGCACTGGTGGCCTTGTTCTGCATCACAAACCAGCTGTCTAGCCCACTGAGCTAAACCAGTCCCTAATCAAAACTGCTTTGATTTTGTGAGAGGAAATAAGGAAGTTAACTTTTGAAACTGAATGAGACTCTTAAATATACTGAATGACAGAATATGCACCTTGTTGATTGGAGTATTTGCTCCTGCGCTGGCCTGGCTCGTTCTGTCCTGCACTGGTCTGTGCTGCAGGGATGTCACCGGCTGCTTTTTCCATCTCGTTGCTCATCAGCAAGTTCCATGTTTACTCGCCCCTGCACACACACATTGCAATATTAATCATCTTTACCGCCATTCTGACAAGAGGTAAGCCTGGGTTTCAATTCAGCAACTATTCATACGGTTGTGTTTTTACAAGTTAAAAAGCACTAAAGCGGTGATCGATTTGCACATTTTTTGGGACTTGCGCCTTTGCGTTCTGTGGACCAAGGATGGCTGTGGTTGGGAGGGGCATGATGTCATGGGGGAGGGCCTTAGAAACGAAGATGAGCGCGAGGTCCCACAAAGTGTAAATCCACCTCTGTTAGGGTTGTATATAGGTTATAGTATAGAATCATAGAATCTACAGTGCAGAAGGAGGCCATTCGGCTCATCGAGTCTGCACCGGCCCTTGGAAAGAGCACCCCACTTAAGCTCCACAACTCCACCTATCCCCTTTATCCCTGCAACCCAGTAACCCCTCCTAACCTTTTTGGACACGAAGAGCAATTTACCATGGCCAATCCACCTACCCTGCACATCTTTGGACTGTGGGAGGAAACCGGAGCACCCGGAGGAAACCCACGCACACACGGGGAGGATGTGCAGACTCCGCACGACAGTGACCCAAGCCGGAAATCAAACCTGGGACCCTGGAGCTGTGAAGCAACTATGCTAACCACTGTGCTACCGTGCTGCCCTCTGTATGTTTGGAGCTGAATATTGGTTATAGTATGTATAGTTGGGACTGTATAATGGTTATAGTATTTATAGTTGGGGCTGTATATCCCCGGGTGGCACGGTAGCACAGTGGTTAGCACAGTGCCAGGGTCCCAGGTTCAATTCGCGGCTTGGGTCACTGTCTGTGGGAGTCTGCTCATTCTCCCAGTGTCTGCGTGGGTTTCCTCCGGGTGCTCCTGTTTCCTCCCACAGGTCCCGAAAGACGTGCTGTGATGTAAATTGAAAATGAAAAATGAAATGAAAATCGCTTATTGTCACAAGTACGCTTCAAATGAAGTTACTGTGAAAAGCCCCTAGTCGCCACATTACGGCGCCTGTTTGGGGAGGCTGGTACGGGAATTGAACCGTCCTGCTGGCCTGCCTTGATCTGCTTTAAAAGCTAGCGATTTAGCCCGGTGTGCTAAACCAGCCCCTGTCCAGAATTGGACATTCTGAATTCTCCCTCCGTGGACCCGAATAGGCGCCGGAGTGTGGCAACTAGGGGATTTTCACAGTAACTCCATTGCAGTATTAATGCAAGCCTACTTGTGACAATAAATAAAGATTCTATTATTTTATATCAGTTATAACATGTATGAATGGGGCTGTATATTGGTTATAGTATGTATGGATGGGGCTGTATATTGGTTATTGCATGTATAGATGGCGCGATACATCGGTTGTAGTATATATAGTTGGGGCTGTATATCACTTACAGTATGTATGGTGGGGCCTCTTCATCGGTCATAGTGTGTATCGATGGGGCAGTATCTCAATTATAGTATGTACGGATAGGCCTGTACATCTGTTATGCTAAATATGAATGGACTGTATATCAGTTCTAGGATGTATGGATGTGTCTGTACATTCATTATAATATGTATGGATAGGTCTATATATCAGTTATAGTATGTATGGTTGGGGTCTTACATTGTTTATGGTATGTACGAATTTGGCTGTATATTGTCATTTGAGAGTACCTTTAAGAAATGGGTGTTTATTACTGCAGTGATGTCAGAGCGTGGGTGGAGCTGGGCTGTCTGTCAGCTTTTTACTTGTGTTTTAGGCTGTTTGCTGCAGGGTGAGTTTTAGTTTCGATTTCAGAGCTGGATAGCTGCAGTCACAACTGCATTGTATTAGAGGCTCTCTCTGTAATCTAAAGACTGTAAATCTATCCTGGTGATTTAAAACTAATAACAGTAGTGACTTTAACCTGATGTGCTTCTGGTAAACGGTGTTTTAAGTCGGCTCAAGGGGTTAAAAGTCTATCTATTGGATTGGCTTTGTGAACTTAAAGACAGTGTGGGTGCTTTTCAGGTGTGGTATTTTAGTTTAAGTAGGGTGTGTATTGTGGACAATGGCTCTTTTAGAGGCTCTGAAGTTTTTTGGGGTAGAGACGGTCACACGGACAGAGACTGAAAGCAGACTGTTAGATTTGGCAAAAACATTTCAGTTAACATTACCTGACATAATGCGAAAAGATGAGGTCATTATGGCGGTGGCTAAGCATTTAAAGTTGTCTGACATACAGTTTGACTCATTGGAAATGGCAAAAATTCAGTTACAAATTAAACAAATGGAACATGAGGAAAAAATTAATGCAGCATGAATACGAAAGAGAGAGAGAGGAAAGAGAAAGAGAAAGAGAGAAAGAGGAAAAAGAGAGAGAAGAAAGGAAACAGACAGAATAGCCCTAGCAGAACAAAAAGAAAGAGAAAGGGAGATACAGATTAGAGAAAAAGATAAAGAGAGAGTGTTTGAACCTCACAAAATGGCCATGAGACATGAGTTGATTGATAAGAAGGTGCCAGATCTCTTTAAAGAATTTACTTGTGTGGGTAAAGTTTACTCATGTGTATTGGAGGAGCAGGTAAAGAAGTCACAATTTTAAGAGATACGGGAGATAGTCAATCTTTAATGGTAAGAGATGAGGAGTTATGTAGTTTGGGAAGAATGTTGCCAGAAAAGGTGGTAATATGTGGAATTCAAGGTGAGAGGAGTAGTGTTCCATTATATAAAGTAAGGTTGAAAAGTCCAGTGAAGAGTGGTGAAGTGGTAGTAGGAGTAATAGAGAAACTATCTTGTCCAGGAATACAGTTTATCTTGGGTAATGATATAGCTGGATCACAGGTAGGAGTGATGCCTACTGTGGTTGATAAGCCAGTGGAAAATCAGACAACTGAAGTGTTGAAGGACGAATATCCTGGGATTTTTCTGGATTGTGTAGTGACAAGGTTGCAATGTCACAGGTTAAAACAAGAGGAGCAATCAAAGAGTGAAGATGACGTTGAAGTGCAATTGTCAGAAATGATTTTTGATCAGATGGTTGAAAAAGAACAAGAACAGGTGGAGGATAAGGCAGATATTTTTAGTTCAGGAAAATTGGCTGAGTTACAACAAAAAGGTACAGAAATAAAACCGATGTATCAGAAAGCACACACGGAAGAGGAATCTGAGTGTGTACCAGAGTGTTATTACCGTAAAGGTGATGTCTTGATGAGAAAATGGAGACCTTTACATATGCAGGCGGATGAAAAGTGGACAGAGGTTCATCAAGTAGTATTGCCGGTAAAGTATAGAAAGGAGGCGTTGCGAGTTGCACATGTGGTACCAGTGGGAGGTCATTTGTAAATAAGGAAAACTCAAGCTAAAATCCAAAAAGACTTTTACTGGCCTGGACTACATAAAGATGTAGTTAAATTTTGACAATCATGTCACACATGTCAAGTGATAGGGAAACCATGCGGTGATAAAACCAGCACCCTTAATACCTATTCCAGCATTTGAGGAACCTTTTACAAGGGTCCTAATTGATTGCATAGGACCGCTTCCTAAAACGAAAAGTGGGAATCAATATTTTTTGACTATAACGGATGTATCTACTAGGTTTTCAGATGCCATTCCAGTACGTAATATTACAGCTAAAAAGATTGTGGATGAGTTACTTAAATTCTTTACTAGATATGGACTACCCACAGAAATACAATCGGATCAAGGATCGAATTTTACCTCAAGGTTATTCAAAGAAGTTATGGATAGCTTAGGAATAAAACAATTTAAATCAACTGCGTACCATCCAGAATCGCAGGGAGCATCAGAAAGATGGCATCAGACATTAAAGACAATGTTGAGGGCTTATTGTCAAGATTATTCAGAGGATTGGGATAAAGGAATTCCATTCGTACTGTTTGCAATTATGGATGCACCTAATGAGTCAACCAAATTTAGTCCTTTTGAACTAATTTTTGATCATGAGGTAAGAGGACCACTTAAATTGATTAAGGAAAAATTGATGAGTGAGAAATGGGAAATTATATTATTGGATTATGTGTCAAATTTCAGGAAACAATTAAATAGAGCAGGTGAATTGGCTAGACAACATTTAAAAGTTGCACAAAATGTGATGAAACGGGTAGCGGACAAGAAATCCAAAGTTCATAGTTTTGCCAGTGGAGATAAAGGTTTAGTGTTGTTACCAGTGGTAGGTAAACCTTTAAAAGCAAGGTTTTGTGGACCTTATCAGATTGAAAGGAAATTAAGTGAGGTGAATTATGTGGTAAAAACACCAGACAGAAGGAAAACTCACCGAGTGTGTCATGTGAATATGCTTGAAAGGTACTTTGAAAGGGAAGGAGAGAAAAAGGAGGAGGTTTTAATGATTCTAACTCAAAGTGACGAACCAAATCTGACTGTGAATTTGACATACCTCAAATTAAATTGGAAAACAAGGATGTTCTTAAAAATTGGGATAGATTGTTGAGTTACCTTCCAGAGAAAAAACAAACTGACCTGAAAGAACACATGGGCAAGTTTGTGGAGATAAATTGGGAAGTACTAAAATTGCTATACATGATGTAGATGTGGGAAATGCTGTTCCAATCAAACAACATCCATACAGACTTAACCCTTTAAAATTGGCACAGGTTAACAAAGAGATTGAGAGTATGCTTAAAAATGGCATCATTGAAGTGGGTTGCAGCCAATGGAGCTCACCCATAGTGATGGTACCTAAACCAGACGGTACCCAACGGTTGTGTGTGGACTATAGAAAGGTTAATGCAGTTACAAGAACGGACTCTTATCCTATCCCACGTTTGGAAGATTGCATTGAGAAAGTGGGACAATCAGCTTTTATTTCCAAACTGGATTTACTTCAAGGTTACTGGCTGGTACCTTTATCCGAAAGGGCGAAGGAGATTTCAGCTTTTGTGACTCCAGATGGTATATACCAATTCAAAGTTATGCCATTTGGCATGAAAAACGCCCCAGCCACATTTCAACGGTTAACTAACAAAGTTGTTTCAGGATTACCCAATTGTGCGGTATACATTGACGATCTGGTAATTTTCAGCCAGACATGGAAAGAACATTTAAAACATCTGATGGAGTTATTCGATCAACTTCAGGAGGCGGGTTTGGTGGCAAACCTAGCCAAAAGTGAATTTGGTAAAGCCCAAGTCACTTTCCTTGGCCATACAATTGGACAGGGTCGAATGCTCACACGGGATGTGAAACCAACAGTTATTGAGGAGTTTCCGATACCCTCAAGACGAAGTGAAATAATGTGAGTTCTTGGCATTAGTGGATTTGATCGAACATTTGTGCAAACGTTTTGTAGTGTGATTGCTCCACTAATGTACTTGCTGAAGAAACGTCGAAAATTTCAGTGGACCGCGGAGTTTCAACATGCATTTGACTGCCTGTAAGCTGTGATAACCAATGCTCCTGTGTTGGAGAATTACAAGGGACTCTGTGATCAGATTGAACTAAAGTATCTGACTTTAAAGAGAAATGCCGAGGCGTAGAGCAATGGACAGATCGTGCAGAGACCTTCTTGTTCAAAGAGACTGTCAATCGAGAAGGATTTCCGTTGGAGGAAGAAAAATGGAAAAAAAATGGACTATATTATTATACCTGTTTGCTTGTGTTGTTTTTTGAAACGAAAAAGTATATTTAATGTGTACATTTCTTAAAGGATGGTGAAAAGGTGAAAAATGAAACCATCTTGAGTTGATGGTTTATATTTTGTTCTTGGGGGGGGGGGGGGAAATGTCATGTGAGAGTACCTTTAAGAAATGGGTGTTTATAAATGGGTGTGTATATAAGTATCTGTAGTGAGGGTACCTTTAAGAAATGGGTGTTTATTACTGCAGTGATGTCAGAGAGTGGGTGGAGCTGGGCTGTCTGTCAGCGTTTTACTTTCGGTTTAGGCTGTTTGCTGCAGGATGTGTTTTAGTTTAGTTTTCAGAGCTGGATAGCTGCAGTCACAGCCAGAAGGTGTATTAGAGTCTCTCTTTGTAATTTAAAGACTGTAAATCAATCCTGGTGATTTAAAACTAATAACAGTAGTGACTTTAACCTGATGTGCTTCTGGTAAAAGGTGTTTTAAGTCTTATGGATGTTAAAAGGAAAGCTTAAAGGATTCCTGAGTGTTGTATTCTTTGGGGGTTGGATTTGAATTCATGGTTGCTAAGATATTCACTGTATGTTTTAAAAATGTTAACTTGAGTTCATAGAATAAACATTGTTTTGCTTTAAAAAATACTTTTCCATTTCTGCTGTACCACACCTGTAGAGTGGGCCGTGTGCTCCCCATACCACAATCTATTAAAAGCTGTGGGTCAGGAGAACTCCATGATACACTTTGGGGTTCTCTAAACCCTGGCCCTTAACAATATACGTTATAGTATGTATGAATGCCAGTGTTCAGGTAGGTGGTTTAAAGTGTGTCTACTTCAATGCCAGGAGTATACGAAACAAGGTAGGGGAACTGGCAGCGTGGGTTGGTACCTGGGACTTCGATGTTGTGGCCATTTCGGAGACATGGATAGAGCAGGGACAGGAATGGATGTTGCAGGTTCCGGGGTTTAGGTGTTTTAGTAAGCTCAGAGAAGGAGGCAAAAGAGGGGGAGGTGTGGCGCTGCTAGTCAAGAGCAGTATTACGGTGGCGGAGAGGATGCTAGATGGGGACTCTTCTTCCGAGGTAGTATGGGCTGAAGTTAGAAACAGGAAAGGAGAGGTCACCCTGTTGGGAGTTTTTTATAGGCCTCCTAATAGTTCTAGGGATGTAGAGGAAAGGATGGCGAAGATGATTCTGGATATGAGCGAAAGTAACAGGGTAGTTATTATGGGAGACTTTAACTTTCCAAATATTGACTGGAAAAGATATAGTTCGAGTACAATAGATGGGTCGTTTTTTGTACAGTGTGTGCAGGAGGGTTTCCTGAAACAATATGTTGACAGGCCAACAAGAGGCGAGGCCACGTTGGATTTGGTTTTGGGTAATGAACCAGGCCAGGTGTTGGATTTGGAGGTAGGAGAGCACTTTGGGGACAGTGACCACAATTCGGTGACGTTTACGTTAATGATGGAAAGGGATAAGTATACACCGCAGGGCAAGAGTTATAGCTGGGGGAAGGGCAATTATGATGCCATTAGACGTGACTTGGGGGGGATAAGGTGGAGAAGTAGGCTGCAAGTGTTGGGCACACTGGATAAGTGGGGCTTGTTCAAGGATCAGCTACTGCGTGTTCTTGATAAGTATGTACCGGTCAGACAGGGAGGAAGGCGTCGAGCGAGGGAACCGTGGTTTACCAAGGAAGTGGAATCTCTTGTTAAGAGGAAGAAGGAGGCCTATGTGAAGATGAAGTGTGAAGTTTCGGTTGGGGCGATGGATAGTTACAAGGTAGCGAGGAAGGATCTAAAGAGAGAGCTAAGACGAGCAAGGAGGGGACATGAGAAGTATTTGGCAGGAAGGATCAAGGAAAACCCAAAAGCTTTCTATAGGTATGTCAGGAATAAACGAATGACTAGGGAAAGAGTAGGACCAGTCAAGGACAGGGATGGGAAATTGTGTGTGGAGTCTGAAGAGATAGGCGAGATACTAAATGAATATTTTTCGTCAGTATTCACTCAGGAAAAAGATAATGTTGTGGATGAGAATGCTGAGCCCCAGGCTAATAGAATAGATGGCATTGAGGTACGTAGGGAAGAGGTGTTGGCAATTCTGGACAGGCTGAAAATAGATAAGTCCCCGGGACCTGATGGGATTTATCCTAGGATTCTATGGGAGGCCAGGGAAGAGATTGCTGGACCTTTGGCTTTGATTTTTATGTCATCATTGGCTACAGGAATAGTGCCAGAGGACTGGAGGACAGCAAATGTGGTCCCTTTGTTCAAAAAGGGGAGCAGAGACAACCCCGGCAACTATAGGCCGGTGAGCCTCACGTCTGTAGTGGGTAAAGTCTTGGAGGGGATTATAAGAGACAAGATTTATAATCATCTAGATAGGAATAATATGATCAGGGATAGTCAGCATGGCTTTGTGAAGGGTAGGTCATGCCTCACAAACCTTATTGAGTTCTTTGAGAAGGTGACTGAACAGGTAGACGAGGGTAGAGCAGTTGATGTGGTGTATATGGATTTCAGCAAAGCGTTTGATAAGGTTCCCCACGGTAGGCTATTGCAAAAAATACGGAGGCTGGGGATTGAGGGTGATTTAGAGATGTGGATCAGAAATTGGCTAGCTGAAAGAAGACAGAGGGTGGTGGTTGATGGGAAATGTTCAGAATGGAGTACAGTCACAAGTGGAGTACCACAAGGATCTGTTCTGGGGCCGTTGCTGTTTGTCATTTTTATCAATGACCTAGAGGAAGGCGCAGAAGGGTGGGTGAGTAAATTTGCAGATGATACTAAAGTCGGTGGTGTTGTCGATAGTGTGGAAGGATGTAGCAGATTACAGAGGGATATAGATAAGCTGCAGAGCTGGGCCGAGAGGTGGCAAATGGAGTTTAATGTAGAGAAGTGTGAGGTGATTCACTTTGAAAGGAATAACAGGAATGCGGAATATTTGGCTAATGGTAAAGTTCTTGAAAGTGTGGATGAGCAGAGGGATCTAGGTGTCCATGTACATAGATCCCTGAAAGTTGCCACCCAGGTTGATAGGGTTGTGAAGAAGGCCTATGGAGTGTTGGCCTTTATTGGTAGAGGGATTGAGTTCCGGAGTCGGGAGGTCATGTTGCAGCTGTACAGAACTCTGGTACGGCCGCATTTGGAGTATTGCGTACAGTTCTGGTCACCGCATTATAGGAAGGACGTGGAGGCTTTGGAGCGGGTGCAGAGGAGATTTACCAGGATGTTGCCTGGTATGGAGGGAAAATCTTACGAGGAAAGGCTGATGGACTTGAGGTTGTTTTCGTTGGAGAGAAGAAGGTTAAGAGGAGACTTAATAGAGGCATACAAAATGATCAGGGGGTTGGATAGGGTGGACAGTGAGAGCCTTCTCCCGCGGATGGATATGGCTGGCACGAGGGGACATAACTTTAAACTGAGGGGTAATAGATATAGGACAGAGGTCAGAGGTAGGTTCTTTACGCAAAGAGTAGTGAGGCCGTGGAATGCCCTACCTGCTACAGTAGTGAACTCGCCAACATTGAGGGCATTTAAAAGTTTATTGGATAAACATATGGATGATAATGGCATAGTGTAGGTTGGATGGCTTTTGTTTCGGTGCAACATCGTGGGCCGAAGGGCCTGTACTGCGCTGTATTGTTCTATGTTCTATGTTCTAATGGGGCTGTATATTGGGTATAGTCTGTATGGATGGGACTGTTTATTGGTTAAGGTATGTATGAATGGGGTGTATATCAGTTATAGTATGTATGATTGGGGCTGTATATTGGTTATAGTATGTATGAATAGGACTGTATATTGGGGCTGTATATCGGTTATAGTATGTATAGTTGTTGTACATCGGTTAATGTATGTATAGTTAGGGCTGTATATCGGGTATACTGTGTATAGTTGGGCCGATATATCGGTTATAGTGTGTATAGTTGAGGCTGTATATTGGTTATAGTATGTATAGTTGAGGCTGTATATCGGTTATAGTATGTATATGATGTGGAGATGCCGGCATTGGACTGGGGTGAGCACAGTAAGAAGTCTTACAACACCAGGTTAAAGTCCAACAGGTTTGTTTCAAATCACTAGCTTTCGGAGCACAGCTCCTTCCTCAGGTGAATCACTTTGATGCCATTTTGATTGCCCTGATCTTTCACCCCTTCTTTCAAGCCCTCCCCCCTCCGCTTTTGTGACCCCCCTCACCCACCCTAACCTTGGCAAGGCCCCTGTGAACCCTTCCTCAGCCCCCTTGAAGTGGCATGGTTCCCCCTTCCCGTACCCAGGCAGTGCCACATGGGCACCCTGGCAATGCTAGGGTGGCACGGCCAGGTTGGCCGGGTGAAACTGCCAGGGTTCCATACAGGCAGTGTAAAAGTACACAGGTGCCATGGGAGTGCTAGGGTACCAACCCCCTGTCTTGTCCCCGACAAACCGAGCGTCTCCAATGGCCTGAGAGACCCACCCCGCAGGTGCCGTTACATCTGGTCCACTATTGTATGGACCAATACTAAACGGCCTCCCAGGTGCGGCTGCTGAGTCCCGGGCGCCAGGTGAGTCTTGCGCCTGAGTACTTAAATGAGCTATTAGGCTAATTTAAGTATTCAGGTCTGGATCGTGCCCAGCGAGGGCAAGATCCAGATGGCAGCGGGCGGAGTGAGTTGGATGGCTCGCGATCAGCCCAGCGCCTGATGTATTGGGACTCTTTCATGATTAACCCGTTGCACCCAGCTCTGCATCAGGTGCAACAGGGTTCCTGAATCGCGCCCCAAATTGTTTTTTTTTTTATTAGGTGTTTCTGTTCATAGTAAATTATTACTCAGGTTATGAATCAATAGCAGAAACACATGCCTGCTGTTTTTTTATTATCATCTAGTCAAATGTAATTAATTTGAGAGATTTTGCCAAATGTTACCGTAATGGTGCCCAAACAAATCTGACTTCAGAGGCTCGATGTGGTCCAGATGATTTCTATTCAGCTTTAGCCCATGTGATAGAGCTCATTGTTATAAATTGTCGGTACAATGTCTACAACAGCATGTTTGAGATTGGAACTGGTGTTCTAAGAGTCACTTGATAGCCTGCTCCATGCCAATTGATATCAGATTGGCACATTTTATTTGTCCTGGTGAATTGATCTGAAATGTTGGACATGATTTAATCACTGCACTACGCCCAACGCAGTTAAATGGCGGGTGTCATGACATTCAGGTAAACATCATAGCACAAACATACATACATACTGATGGACAGATCAACGGACCAATCAACACACACACAGCACCACAGCCAATCACAGGCAAGAGCATACACAGTACAAAACAGGGAACACAACACTTCCTGAGCATTCCAGCGGAGACAGCTAAGGGCACAGAGCTCATAGCAAGCCACTCAGACATCCACCATGTGCTGAGTGCCACTACAAGATAGTATTAGGAATAGGTCCACAGATTCTAGGGTTATGATCGAACCTCAGTAACCAGTTTACCACTGTAAATAAATGTTAGTAATAAAACTGAGTTGTACCATTCGCAACCGTGCTGGTTCGTCTGTGTAGCAGAGTACCCAACACATCAGCGGGAAAGGCAAAACTCGAGATTCGCGCCGAGCACAAATCACTTTGTTCTGTAACTGGCCCATTCCTGATGGCGAGTTCCAGATCCATACCCAAATAGGGGCTGGTTTAGCACAGTGGGCTAAATAGCTGGCTTGCAACGCAGAACAATGTCAGCAGCGCGGGTTCAATTCTCGTACCGGCCTCCCCGAACAGGCAGCGGAATGTGGCGACTAGGGGCTTTTCACAGTAACTTCATATGGTAAACATGTTATTAACCCTCATTTGCATTAACATCAATCTCATTAGTGAGATTGAAGTCGAATGTGATGGCCTCCCAGGAATTAACCAGTTCCCCAGCGTGAAATCATGTGGGCGTTATTTAGTACTACTTTTTAAAAACATGAAGCTAGTGCAATGGCTGTTAAGGGGACCGGAGGAGGTGAGTAGCCATTTCCATTTTTGGACATGCAGCTCAAGGGCACTGGTGCTACTGCCCCAGTGTTTGGGGGGGGGGGGTGGGGGCGGGGGGCGGGGAGAGTGGTGGGTGGGGACTCCTCTGGGAGGTTGGGCTTGGTGGGGGGGGGGGCTGAAGGGTTGCAGGTTGGGGGTCACCACTGGGCCGGGCGGGGTTGGGGGTGAGGGGAGCAGTGGACAGCAGGGGTTGGGTGTTTGGGCAGACCCGCTGCGAAGATCAATGTGACAGAGGCTTCACATGTATCAGGTGTAGCATGTTTTGATAGTGAACATTGAACATTGAACATTTTCCCTAGCAGCACATCGTGACCTCCACCCGAGTGCTTCCCAGGGCCCACTCAGTGCTCCTCAATCTTGCTGATCTTACGTAGTCCACTGCTATATCTAGTTGTGTCCCCAAGATGCAGATCAGAGGTGGAAACAGCCTGCTGCTTCCCATGCCCTGTGGCCTTTGATGCCCTTGGCGGATCTCTTCTGGAGGGCCTGAAGCTGAAGGGCCCCGGCTGACTTACCGGTGCCACTGGCTTTGCCAGGCCACCCTGTTCTGCCCGCAGCCCTTGAGATGCATCTGTGTCAGGAGGGGAGGAATTTGGAAGAACTGGAGACCGCTGTCGTCTCCTTGGGTGGCAGGCCCTGGGTTGGTCTCCAGCACTTCCACCTCCAAGACATTGCCCATAGGACTTTGGGGGTCTCCATGGGACAGAGGAGCAGCTGGAGTGAGTTCTAGAGGTCTCTGCGTCATCTGGCTCTGCCAGTCCTGGCATATCCCCGCTGTCTGCACCATGGTGTCGACAGCCTCAGCAATGATCCTCAGTGACTGGGCCACACTCTGCAGAGCCCCAGCAATGTCCACCTACATCAAGGACACATCACTCAGCGACTGGGCAGCACTCTGTACTGCCTCGGCAATGTCCACTCCTGTGCCTGAGACACGTCCCTCAGCAACTGGGATATGATGTTGAGGCCCTCAGCCATGGCCATCACAACTGAGCCATGCCTTGAGCACCACCAATCACGCCACTGACCTTGTGCTGCAGGCTTTCCTCTGAAAGACCATGGGCGGGATTCTCCCACTCCCCGCCGGGTCGGAGAATCGCCGGGGGGGCGGCGTGAATCCCGCCCCCGCCGGCTGCCTAATTCTCTGGCGCCGGAGATTTGGCGAGGGCGGGAATCACGCCGCGTCGGTAGGCGGGCTCCCCCCCCCCGGCGATTCTCCTGCCTGCGATGGGCCTAAGTCGCACCCGTTCTATGCAGGTCCCGCCGGCGTAAATTGGAGTTGATCCCTTACCGGCAGGACCTGTCAGCGCGGGCGGGCTCCGGGTTCCTCGGGGGGGGCGTGGGGCAATCTGGCCCCGGGGGGTGCCCCCATGGTGGCATGGCCCGCGATCGGGGCACACCGATCCGCGGGTGGGCCTGTGCCGTGGAGGCACTCTATTCCTCCACGCCGGCCACGTATGCCTCCGCAATGGCCGGCGCAAAGGTGAACCCCCCCCCCTGCGCTTGCGCGGGGATGACATCAGCAGCCGCTGATGCCCCAGCATATGCACGGACTCATGCTGGCCGCCAGAGTGGTTCCCGCCACTTCACCGCGCCATTTCTGCCCGCCCCGCCGATTCCCGGAGAATCCCACCCCATGAAACTCATTACCCATTGTCATAAAAATCCACCTGATTCACTAATGTCCTTCTGGGGAAAACAATCTGCTGTCATTACCCGGTCTGGCCTACATGTGACTCCAGACCCACAGAGCAATGTGGTTGACTCTTAACTGCCCCCCTCTGAAGTGGCCGAGCAAGCCGCTCAGTTCCAGGGCAATTCAAGATGGGCATCAAATGCTGGCCCAGCCAGCAATGCCCTCATCCCAAGAACAAGTTTTTAAAATAATGTTCCTGAAGTTCCATTCCTTGTTTATGCTGTTGTTTATTTATCATTCTTCCTTTTCCAATCCCTTACTCCCACATTTTCCCATTCACTCGTGTTCTATTTCTTTCCATGTGTTGCTTGGCCTCTTGCCCAAGGGGGCAATGTCAGGCAAGACTGGGATTAGAATATTATTTTATTTTTACTACAGAAAACATTGAGCTGCAGGTATTTAGATCTGTATCAACATGGTAACATGTTAACAATGCCGACACTATTATCCTTGATAACAAAATGATCACTCCATTACAACTATCAGGTGAGTGCCTGAACAGATGTCTTCTTTCCTTGGCACTTCACCGAGGGAGCCGACCTTTGACTTAGCACCTGCATCTGGGTCAGAAGGTACAATCCTGCTCCGTTTAGCGGTGCTCTGAATCAACATTTGTTGGGATACTCACACGAGGTGGTTGCGGGTGAACCCCACTTCATTGTATAGGTTGTGGGAGCCCATAGAACGTCCCCACTGTTTTGGACGATCTACCCTATCAGATGGCCACAACCATTCGCACTGTCAGATTGTTAATCAACCTATGAATCCTTCCATTATTTCACAATGTTCTCACAGGGGAAAATGCAAAATTATGAAAATTAACAACTCTGGAATGATTGTGTCGATAATATAAATAAACTCAAGAATCAAAACACTCAGTGTGTAAAGCTTGAAGAGTTACTACCGTGGAGAAAAAGCTGTCAGCCATCAGGCCCTTGTGCGCATTCCTATGCTGTTGCTTAAGCATGCCTCAAATTCCTGCTGACATCTGCAATGGGCCAGACTGCTACTTATTCGCCAAGTGTTATCTTGGCCAACATGTGCATCAGACTTAAGCAATCTTCATTCTGTGCACAGTCATAAGCCAGAATGCCTGTAAAGTAAGGTGGTAGTACGTTTCTCTGAGTCTTCATACAGTATGGGACATGCTGCATCATCTCTTTCATGTTTCACTTTTCCTCAAATGTTATGGGTCAGGGTTTAGAGAGCCCCAAAGTGTATCATGGAGTTCACCTGACCCACAACTTTTAATAGATTGTGGTATGGGGAGCACACGGCCCACTCTAGAAGTGTGGTACCGCAAAAATGGAAAAGTATTTTTTTAAACAAAACAATGTTTATTCTATGAACTCAAGTTAACATTTTAAAAACAAACAGTGAATTTCTTAGCAACCATTAATTCAAAGGTACCCCCAAAGAATACAACACTAAGTAATCCTTTAAGCTGTCCTTTTAACATCCAAAAGACTTAACAACCTTTAAACAGAAGCACATCAGGGTTTACATTCAATACTGAAAACATTTAAATTTCTGAATTCGCCAAATGATCAAGAGATAGTCCTTCATGGCAGAGAGATCAACAGTACAGCTGCTTTGGCTGACTTCAGCTGCAACACACTGAAAAACGAAACCAAAAAGACAGACACACCCAAGTTTTTCTCAAAGTGAAACTAAAAAGCAGAGCCAGAGCTCAGCTCCACCCACACTCTGACATCACTGCAGTAACATGAGCAGCTAACCATTTCTTAAAGCGACATTCTCATGACACAAACTACAGAGTTAATTGCTACCCACGTCCTGAATTTCCTTTAATCGCTTATACAACAAAGCCGTCTCGTGTTGTGTTTGTCTCTTAGACTCATAAGAGGCAGAACAAACCTCACTGGAAGTTCTATTGTCATTAAAAATCACACGGAAGAGGCTAATTTTCCATCAAGTGAAAGATTTGAGAAGATAGATGGCAATAGATAGAATAGAATCATAGAATTCTTGCATTGCAAATGGAGACCATTCAGCCCATCAGGTCTGCGCCGACCCTCTGAAAGAGCACCCCACCTAAGCTCAATCCCCCACCCTATCCTCTTAACCCAGTAACCTCAACTAACCTTTGGACACTTAGGGGCAATTTGCCCTAGCCCATCCACCTAACCTGCACATCTTTGGACTGTGGGAAGAAACTGGAATACCCGGAGAAAACCCATGCAGACACGGGGAGAACGTGCAAGCTCCACACAGTCACCTAAGGTCGGAATCGAACCTGGGTCCCTAACTCTCTTTTGCTTTTTGCTTTTAAGTTTTCTCAGCCTTCAGGAAGTGTTCTTACTTTGCTACAGGGGAAAAAGTTAGTTATTTGATGATTGTCTGGTAAATGAGTAATATTTATTCTCTTCCTTAGTGTCCAAGGATGTGCAGGTTATGGGGATAGAGTGGGGTGGACATGGATAGAGTACTCATTCGAAAGGTTGGTGCAGACTCGATGGGCTGAATGGCCTCCTCCTGCACTGTAGGGATTCTATGATTCTCCATTAAGGATGGCAGGACAGGTGATGTGCCACAGCTGCAGCATATGAGACCTCCTGGATGCCAGTTTGATCCAGGACAAATACGTCTACAATAAGTGTTTGAAGTTCGAGCACCTTCAACTCAGGGTTTATCAATCGGAGACTGAGCTAAAAAGACTGCAATGTATCAGGGAGGGGAAAGCTACTTGTACCCTTTCTACCAGGAGGCAGTCACACCACTTAGGACAGGGTCTTTTGATTTGCTCAGTGGTCAAGGACAAGACAATGTGACTGAAAGGGGGACAGGTAAAGGGACTGAGAGGGCAGGAGGGGCATCAGGTTTGAGGCTTTTTCAGCTTGCTTGGATGAGAGTGGGGGCTGCAGGGTGGATGAGCAAACAGACCATGGCACTGTGATACAGGAAGCCATTCAAGTAGGGGGAGCGAAAAGGTATTTCAGAGTAGTAGGGGTCAGAATAGTCACTGTTTGACACCATTCTCTGCAACAAAGAGCAAGAGTCCAGTTAGTTGCATTGCCTGTGTGGTGCCAGGGTTCGGGACATTTGTTCCAGGCTGTGGAGGATCTTGCAGTGGGAGAGGGAGGACCCAGTCATCATGGTCTATGTAGATAACAACGACAATGACATTCCAGTGAGTGCATAGCCGATTGGAGGAATCCCAAAGGCTACGGGAACAGGGGATGATGCCAACAATTCGTGGCACTGAGGCCAACACCATTGAGGTGGTGACCGAAGTGGAAAGCCTAGAGCATGAGGTCGGCATGTTGAGTGGTGGTTCCCAAGGTGTGGTTCAGTCTGTGATGACCATGGCTGAGGGGCAGGTCCCAAACGCAGGTGGACATTGCTGGGGATCTGCAGAGCGTGGCCCACTCACTGAAGAGCATCGCTGAGGGCGTCGACACCATGGTGCAGACAACGGGTGGGTGCCAGGATTGGCAGAGCCAGATGCCGCAAAGGCCTCTGGATCTCACTCCAGCTGCCCCTCCATCCCACATAGATCCCCAGGGCCCTACGGGCACTGTTAGGGAGGGGGAAGTATTGGTGGCCAAGCTGGGGCCTGCCGCTAATGCGACAACAGCGGTCTCCAGTTCTTCTGAATCTCCCCCACCTGACACCGACTCACCTCAAGGGCAGTGGGCAGAACAGGGCGGCATGGCGAAGCCTGTGACACCGGTTAGTTGGCCAGGGTCCTCCAGCTCCAGGCCGTCCAGAGGATATCCGGTAAGGGCATCAAATACCACAGGGCAGGTAAAGCCTCTGATGTGCATTCTGGGGACACGCCTAGACGTGGCAGTAAATCACGTAAGATTAAAAAGATTGATGAGCACTGGGGGTTCACTATCTAGGGGGAATGGAAATATCCAATGATCACTATTAAAACATATTAGACCTGATACATGTGAAGCCTCTTGTCACATTAACCTTCACACTAGGTCTGCCTGCACCCCACTCCCTGTTGCCCTCTGCTCCCCCCCAACCCCACCCCCTGGGCACAGCGTTCCAAGATCAAATGCCCCCAATGTTCAAAAGACAAACGTGAGCCTGCTGTCAGCAGAAAGACAGCAGTCAGACTTGGACATAAACTGAGGAGCACCAGAGCTAACCTCACAGCGAGTGATCATCACTCTCCTGCTTGTATATTGACCCGCTGACATTGCCGACACAAACCCATCGCCCTGGAGTGATGTTACCAGACCCTGAGAGGGCGGAACAGGATATTGAGGGAGGGGGTGGGGATGGGAGGGTCGGGCAATGGGGGAAGAGGAAGAAGGGGAATGAGGGGAACATGAGGAATAAGGGGAATGAGGGGGAGGAGAATGGGGGAAGGCGGGAAATGGGAGAAGTGAGGGTGAGCTGACAAACAAAACCTCTTCCTATGAGAAGTGGGTGAATAGGAGGATCTCCCTGGTCCTCTGGGCAAGCTGGACACTTGCCGCTGGCTGTCCTCCATCCTCCAGCTCCTCCTATGGCTCCTTCCCGGGCTCATCCACCATTCCCTCCTGGTCCGGCTCCTCCTCCACCTCCTCAGCCAAGGCCGCATCTCCCTCCTCCTCCTCCTCCTCCACCTCCAGCATCAAAGCTGTCATTCACGCTCCCTGGGAAGCATGCACACACGTGCATGATCTTGATGTGATGGTTGTACATGAGTTGAACATTCAGAGAGTGCAACCCCTTCCTGTTAATGAAGGGCACTGCCTAATGCCCCAGTGCAGACAAAGCAACATGTGTGTCATCAATTACCAAGGGCATCACGGCAATGGCGGAGAATCCTGCTGCCCGGGCATCTTGATGGGCCTGGTCCAGCTTAAGATTGATAATATCTAATGCCTGGGCATACACAGCATCTGTGACCTCACGGATGCACTTGTGGGCTGTAGATTGTGAAATGCTGCAACAGTCCACGCTCGAGCCCTGGAATGAACCGGTTGGATAAACGTTCAGGGCTGCGGTGACCTTCACGGGCACATGGAGCAGGTATCCTTCTCCATGTGGAGCCAAATCCACGAGGACATGGCACAGGTGCCGCACTGTCTCCTTGTTGCGGCGGAGTCTCCTGCGACACATGCTGTCGGTCATTTCCTCGAAAGACCAACGCCACCTGTACACATTGGGCTGGTGCTGCCGTCCCCCTGGGTTCCTCCTCAGCCTCATGGGTGGCCAGATCTTCAGGGTGTGCAGCGGCCCCCCTGTACATTGGGTACCACCTCCAGCCTGCATTGACGCTGATGCCTTCCCCGGCGTCCGGCCACCTGGGCTGCCACCAGCACCGTGAGGAACCGCTACCACTATCCATTTTGGTATCTGGGAGGAATTGCAGAAAGAGATAGACTGGCAATCAGTTGGGGCTTCCACCTTAAATACCATCCAGCGAGCCGGTTGTGCTGGAGAACCTGGCTCTGCACATTCACCCCCGGCCACAGCAGGAGCCCCTAGACCCCAGACCCCAGACCCATTCTGGGAACATTAAGGGACCGTGCTCAAGTGCCCTCCCCTGATCCACACCCTCACCCTTTGATCGCGAGATTAGCCCCAGTGCTGAAGCCCAGCTCTTGGGTGTTTAACCGATGAGCCCAGATCTGGGCCAGGGGTAACACCGTGGTTAAACCGTACCCAAATGCAATTTCAGCTAAGTCTGGGTCATTGTGTTCATTTTGCTTGAATTGTTGGCGTCTGATGATTATCACATCTCTCTAATAAAAACCGTGCAATAAGATCCATAAAGTTAGAGATGTAATAACTACAGAAAAAAATGACGCAAGGACTGCCCATGAAATGGTGTATGGTGACAGGTATGAAGTTCACAAGTACAAAACATAATCTAAACCAGGACTGAATTATGGCTTTTATCTCCAGGACTTTGGAATTCAAAAGTGGGGAAATTGTGCTTCAGTTGTAAAGAAACTTGGACTACCCTATCTGGAGTACTGTGGCCAGTTTTAGTCTGGGAACCTCTGGGCCGTGTTAGATTCACCAGATTGATTCCAGGGCTTAAAGAATTAAGGGCCGGTTGTATAAACTTCAGTTTTATTCCCTTGAGTTCAGAAGGCTGGGGAGTGATCTGATTGAAGATTTTAAACTGGCTAATGGATTTGATAGAGAAGATACGGAAAAGCTATTTCCTCTAGTGCAGGCATCCAGAACAAGAGGACATAATTGTGAAGTTGGAGATAGTTTGTTTAGGAATGAAATCAGGAAGCACTTCTTCACACAAAGGCTAGTGCAAGTGTCATTCAATCAAAGGTCTGTGGATGCGGGTTAACTGAAATTTTCAATACTGAGTTTAATAGACAATTGTTAAGTAAGGGTATCGGGGAATATAGAACAAGGGCAGGTAAATGAAATTCAGAAACAGATCAGGCAAAATTGTGTTACAGAACAGGTTGGAGGGGCTGAATTACCTATTCATGTTATGTTTTGTCCAGATAATGCAAAAACAGACACTGCAGTTAATTATTCATCGATTGAACAGTAGTGTATAAAGGCAGGCAAACTCATGTGTGAAGTCGATAATAAGTGAAAGAATTGCTGAGGTTAATGCACAGCTTTCTGATTACAAAAAATAGTTCTGTTCCCCACTGGGGCTTCCCCCCCACACCTTTCTTTTTGGTACATTGATAAGTTTAGCATAATGGGAATTTACTAACGCATGCATGTTTTTGTCATTTAACTTCCTGACAATCTTTCCTGCACAGTATTTAGAATGTGAGCTGTTTAATGCTTTTTGAAAAATTGTGACAGAATTCCGTGGTGTCAAAATAGGAGTGACTATAAGTCACAGACATAATACAAGGACCTACAGATCTCATTCAAATTGCAAAAGAGCAACTTAAGCCTCAAAGACAGCCTCCTCAGCTCCCAAATTCATGAACCCTTCAGTGCCTGAAGAAAAATCAGAGTTCATTTTAAATGGAAAATGGAGCATTGAACAATTATGGCACAGAGGGAAACTATTCACCCCATCCCATTGGTGTTGGCCAAAAAGGAACTATCCAATCTGACCCCATCTTCCAGTTTAGAACATAGAACATAGAACGATACAGCGCAGTGCAGGACAAAGACACCGGAGAACACCAATGCTTCTCACCGGACAATGAAAACTCATGTTGCTCAATCATTTCATGCAGGAGAATATAGCCTGCTTGATCACAGAACATAGAACATAGAACCATACAGCGCAGTACAGGCCCTTCGGCCCACGATGTTGCACCGAAACAAAAGCCATCTAACCTACACTATGCCGTTATCATCCATATGCTTATCCAATAAACTTTTAAATGCCCTCAATGTTGGCGAGTTCACTACTGCTGCCGGTAGGGCATTCCACGGCCTCACCACTCTTTGCGTAAAGAACCTACCTCTGACCTCTGTCCTATATCTATTACCCCCTCAGTTTAAAGCTATGTCCCCTCGTGCCAGCCATTTCCATCCGCGGGAGGAGGCTCTCACTGTCCACCCTATCTAACCCCCTGATCATTTTGTATGCCTCTATTAAGTCTCCTCTTAACCTTCTTCTCTCCAACGAAAACAACCTCAAGTCCATCAGCCTTTCCTCATAAGATTTTCCCTCCATACCAGGCAACATCCTGGTAAATCTCCTCTGCACCCGCTCCAAAGCCTCCACATCCTTCCTATAATGCGGTGACCAGAACTGTACGCAATACTCCAAATGCGGCCGTACCAGAGTTTTGTACAGCTGCAACATGACCTCCTGACTCCGGAACTCAATCCCTCTACCAATAAAGGCCAACACTCCATAGGCCTTCTTCACAACCCTATCAACCTGGTAGCAACTTTCAGGGATCTATGTACATGGACACCTAGATCCCTCTGCTCATCCACACTTCCAAGAACTTTACCATTAGCCAAATATTCCACATTCCTGTTATTCCTTCCAAAGTGAATCACCTCACACTTCTCTACATTAAACTCATTTGCCACCTCTCAGCCCAGCTCTGCAGCTTATCTATGTCCCTCTGTAACCTGCTACATCCTTCCTCACTGTCAACAACACCACCGACTTTAGTGTCATCTGCAAATTTACTCACTCACCCTTCTGCGCCTTCCTCTAGGTCATTGATAAAAATGACAAACAGCAACGGCCCCAGAACAGATCCTTGTGGTACGCCACTTGTAACTGAACTCCATTCTGAACATTTCCCATCAACCACCACCCTCTGTCTTCTTTCAGCTAGCCAATTTCTGATCCACATCTCTAAATCACCCTCAATCTTCAGCCTCCGTATTTTCTGCAATAGTCTACCATGGGGAACCTTATCAAACGCTTTACTGAAATCCATATACACCACATCAACTGCTCTACCCTCGTCTACCTGTTCAGTCACCTTCTCAAAGAACTCGATAAGTTTTGTGAGGCATGACCTACCCTTCACAAAGCCATGCTGACTATCCCTGATCATATTATTCCTATCTAGATTATTATAAATCTTGTCTCTTATAATCCCCTCCAAGACTTTACCCACTACAGACGTGAGGCTCACCGGTCTATAGTTGCCGGGGTTGTCTCTGCTCCCCTTTTCGAACAAAGGGACCACATTTGCTATCCTCCAGTCTTCTGGCACTATTCCTGTAGCCAATGATGACATAAAAATCAAAGCCAAAGGTCCAGAAATCTCTCCCCTGGCCTCCCAGAGAATCCTAGGATAAATCCCATCAGGCCCCGGGGACTTATCTATTTTCAGCCTGTCCAGAATTGCCAACACCTCTTCCCTATGTACCTCAATGCCATCAGTTTAGTGTTTCTAAGTGCTTTATTTCAATGCAATGACCCCATGGTTATTAACCTCTCTGCTAATATAAATAGGTTATTCCTATTGACTCTACCTAGCCCCCTCATAATGAAATCTCCCCTTAGCCTCCTCTGTCCCAAAGGAGCCTCTCTAATCTTTCCTCATAGCTAAAATTCTCCATTCCAGGCACATGCGTATTCCGTACATCTTCTTTATCATCTTATCTACCCATCCTGCTATCAGGGATCTGCAGGAATACACTTCAAGGTTCCTCTACACGTCTTGGTATCCTATCATTTATTTTTATCATCCTGAAATGCATTCACTCCCACTTCTCTAGACTGAATTCCACTTGCCACTATGCTAACCAGCCAACAATTGATTGAAATCCTCCTGCAAACTTCAGCTATTTTCCTCACAATCACCTACACATTTCATGTTCCTTACATTTAAGTTTAATTCATTAATATATATCACGAACAGCAAGGAACCCAATACACAGCCCAATGGAACCTCACACGAAACAGCCGTGCAGTCACATGAATGCCCAATAACCACAACATTTAGCTCCCTGCTACTGAACCAATTTTAAGTCCAACTTGTCATTTTGTCTTGTATCGCCTGAACTTTTAATTTTCTGACCAGTCTTCCACATTGGAGATTGGTGAAAGCCTTGCTAGAATCCATATACATAAAGTCAAATGACCCTTATTGACCCTCCCTGTAATGTCCTCAGAAAATTCAGTCAACTTTGTCAGACATGGGGCGAAATTCTCCCCCAACGGCGGGATGTCCGGCGCCAATCAGACGGGCATCGCGCCGGCCCAAAGGTGCGGAAGTCTCCGCATCTTTGGCGGCCTAGCCCCAACATTGAGGGGCTAGGCCGACGCCGGAGGGATTTCCGCCCCGCCAGCTGGCGGAAATGCCGTTTGTTTCCCCGCCAGCTGGCGCGGAAATGCGGCGCATGCACGGAAGCGTCAGCGGCCGCTGTCAGTTTCCCAGCGCATGCGCGGGAGCGTCAGCGGCCGCTGTCAGTTTCCCGCGCATGCGCAGTGGGGAGAGTCTCTTCCGCCTCCGCCATGGTGGAGGCCGTAGCGGAGGCGGAAGGGAAAGAGTGCCCCCACGGCACAGGCCCGCCCGCGGATCGGTGGGCCCCGATCGCGGGCCAGGCCACCGTGGGGGCACCCCCCGGGGTCAGATCGCCCCGTGCCCCCCCCCCAGGACCCCGGAGCCCGCCCACGCCGCCTGGTCCCGCCGGTAAATACCAGGTTTGATTTACGCCGGTGGGACAGGCAATTCCTGGGCGGGACTTCGGCCCATCCGGGCCGGAGAATCCAGCGGGGGGTCCCGCCAACCGGCGCGGCCCGATTCCCGCCCCCGCCCAATCTCCGGGAGCGGAGACTTCGGCGGGGGCGGGGGCGGGATTCACGGCGGCCAACGGCCATTCTCCGACCCGGCGGGGGGTCGGAGAATGACGCCCCTGATTCTTCGTTAACAAATCATGCTGACCATTCCTGATTAATTTGTGCCACTCTAAATTACAATTTATGTTGTCTCTCAGAGTTTTTTCCAATAATGTGCCCAACATTGAGGTTGGGCCCTTTTTGCACTCTGTATGCTGTTCAAGATTCAGGGGAGAGGGATGCTGGTGGTTCTAGATTTGTGACATCTACTGCATCTTTCTTTGTGGCAGCATATTTGTTGAGAGCCGAGGGCAGCACGGTGGCGCAGTGGTTAGCACTGCTGCCTCAGGGCGCTGAGGTCTCAGGTTCGATCCCGGCTCTGGGTCACTGTCTGTGTGGAGTTTGCACATTCTCCCCGTGTTTGCGTGGGTTTCGCCCCCACAACCCAAAGATGTGCAAGACTGAGTCCGCAGCCGCCAGGCAAGGATCCCGGACGGTGTGAGTACACGTAGGCCATGCTGTCGGAAATCCGGCCGGTCGGCAACGGAGCATTGCGGGGCAGGCCTCAGGCAATGACCTGAGGTGGTAGATACTCGGCGTGGTGTACTCCATGAGTATGCCAATTTTCGAGGGGCGGAGAACTTTAAAAACCTGCTGAACGCGATTTTGGAGTCGGGGAGCGGAGAATCCAACCCCATACATTTACATATCACAGTTGGACTAGCCCCTCCCCCCTTCCCTTCCCCCAATGTCAAATAACACCCCCCTCCTCCCCGTTAACTGCTTAGGTGTTTCATTGACATCTTGTTTTATCTTGCGTATTTATAGAGATTTACTTGTATCGGCCCCAACAAAAAGAATAACAAAGGTGGGAGAGGGAGGCGTTACATCATAGAATCATAGAATTTACAGTGCAGAAGGAGGCCATTCGGCCCATCGAGTCTGCACCAGCTCTTGGAAAGAGCACCCTACCCAAGCCCACACTTCCACCCTATCCCCATAACCCAGTAACCCCACCCAACAATAAGGGCAATTTTGGACACTAAGGGCAATTTTGGACACTAAGGGCAATTTATCATGGCCAATCCACCTAACCTGCACATCTTTGGACTGTGGGAGGAAACCGGAGCACCCGGAGGAAACCCACGCACACACGGGGAGAACGTGCAGACTCCGCACAGACAGTGACCCAAGCCGGGAATCGAACCTGGGACCCTGGAGCTGTGAAGCAATTGTGCTATCCACCATGCTACCGTGCTGCCCTCAATGGAGTACCCCACCTCCATCTCTGTTCCTCCCCCCCTTCAGCATAGAATGGCTCAGTTCTTTCGCCGGTTTCATTTGCACGTTCCCGTCTGTGGGGGAGCCAGGGTGGTGCCCTTCCCATCAGGGTTAATTCGGCCTTGCTGGCCCCCTTTCTGACAAAGAACAAACAAAGAACAAAGAAATGTACAGCACAGGAACAGGCCCTTCGGCCCTCCAAGCCCGTGCCGACCATACTGCCCGACTAAACTACAATCTTCTACACTTCCTGGGTCCGTATCCTTCTATTCCCATCCTATTCATATATTTGTCAAGATGCCCCTTAAATGTCCCTATCGTCCCTGCTTCCACTACCTCCTCCAGTAGCGAGTTCCAGGTACCCACTACCCTCTGCGTAAAAAACTTGCCTCGTACATCTACTCTAAACCTTGCCCCTCTCACCTTAAACCTATGCCCCCTAGTAATTGACCCCTCTACCCTGGGGAAAAGCCTCTGACTATCCACTCTGTCTATGCCCCTCATAATTTTGTATACCTCTATCAGGTCGCCCCTCAACCTCCTTCGTTCCAGTGAGAACAAACCGAGTTTATTCAATCGCTCCTCATAGCTTATGCCCTCCATACCAGGCAACATTCTGGTAAATCTCTTCTGCACCCTCTCTAAAGCCTCCACATCCTTCTGGTAGTGTGGCGACCAGAATTGAACACTATACTCCAAGTGTGGCCTAACTAAGGTTCTATACAGCTGCAACATGACTTGCCAATTCTTATACTCAATGCCCCGGCCAATGAAGGCAAGCATGCCGTATGCCTTCTTGACTACCTTCTCCACCTGTGTTGCCCCTTTCAATGACCTGTGGACCTGTACTCCTAGATCTCTTTGACTTTCAATACTCTTGAGGGTTCTACCATTCACTGTATATTCCCTACCTGCATTAGACCTTCCAAAATGCATTACCTCACATTTGTCCGGATTAAACTCCATCTGCCATCTCTCCGCCCAAGTCTCCAGACAATCTAAATCCTGCTGTATCCTCAGACAGTCCTCATCGCTATCCGCAATTCCACCAACCTTTGTGTCGTCTGCAAACTTACTAATCAGACCAGTTACATTTTCCTCCAAATCATTTATATATACTACAAAGAGCAAAGGTCCCAGCACTGATCCCTGTGGAACACCACTGGTCACAGCCCTCCAATTAGAAAAGCATCCCTCCATTGCTACCCTCTGCCTTCTATGGCCTAGCCAGTTCTGTATCCACCTTGCCAGTTCACCCCTGATCCCGTGTGACTTCACCTTTTGTACTAGTCTACCATGAGGGACCTTGTCAAAGGCCTTCCTGAAGTCCATATAGACAACATCTACTGCCCTACCTGCATCAATCAACTTCGTGACCTCCTCGAAAAACTCTATCAAGTTAGTGAGACACGACCTCCCCTTCACAAAACCGTGCTGCCTCTCACTAATACGTCCATTTGCTTCCAAATGGGAGTAGATCCTGTCTCGAAGAATTCTCTCTGACCTGGGACCCTTTGACCCTGCCATAGGGTCCTAACTCTGTGGACTTGTTCTCGACCTCCCGTCCTCTGCCCAGGCTGTTTCCATCCCCTCCCCCCCTTGTCCCCGTCTCTACCCTGCCCCCCACCCTTTCCACTCTCGGAATTACTCTACCTGGAGAAAATCTACTTCACCATCCAAGGGTTGGAAGAGGACTTCCACAAGACATGGAAGCCATTCACCAACTTGTTCCAGGACCTGTTTGAAGCCAACAGTCAATAAAGCTGTGGGGGGGGGAACAAAGACCACTAGAGCACCAAGTACCTTGAACTGTCTTTCCTGCCCTTCTTTAAGCTGTGTTTCAGTAATAGCAATGATATCATAATACGTAAGTGTTTATTTGAGTCGTCAGACCATCTGCCTTATTCACGGGACACCTTGCAGTGAAGGTGTCCTTGCACTGAACAATTCTTTTGTTGTCTGTTTTCTAACCTAGCCTTTGTTTCTGCAACCTTCCATACTCGCTTACTAATTTTCTGCTTTCAATTTCCCATTTTGCTTCTCTGCCTACCTTCCTGCCAATCACATTTAAATTCTCCCCAATGGCATCCTGCCAAGATATTGATCCTGGCCTCATTGAAGTGCAAACCATCAGCTTGTTCAAGTTAATAATAATAATCTCTATTAATGCCACAAGTAGGTTTACATTAACACTGCAATGAAGTTACTGTGTAAATCCCTTAGTCGCCACACTCCAGTAGGTAGAGGAGTCTAGAACTAGAGGGCATAGGTTTCAGGTGAGAGGGGAGAGATGCAAAAGAAACCAGAAGGGAAATTTCTTCACGCAAAGGGTGGTGAGCATCTGGAACGAGCTGCCAGAGGCAGTGGTAGAGGCGGGTACAATTTTGTCTTTTATAAACAGTTAGACAGTTACATGGGCAGTGGGTATAGAGGGATATGGGCTAAATGCGGGCAAGTGGGACTAACTTAGTGATAGAAACTGGGCGGCATGGACAAGCTGGGCCGAAGGGCCTGTTTCCATGCTGTAAACATCTATGACTCTATGACTCTATTCGGGTACACTGAGGGAGAATTCAGAATGTCCAATTCACCTCACATGCATGTCTTTCAGGACTTGTGGGAGGAAACCGGAGCACCCAGAGGAAACCCACGCAGACACGGGGAGAGCATGCAGACGCCACACAGGCAGTCACCCAGCGGGGAATCGAACCCGGGTCCCTGGCGCTGTAAAGCAGTAGTGCTAACCACTCTGCTACCATGCTGTTCACTTCCCCCGAAATTAGTCCGAACACACCCAAAACTTAAAGTCCTCTTTCTGTATGCACTAGCATGTGGCACTGGGAGTAATCTAGGGATTACTATCTTTGTGGTCCTACTTTCTAAGTCCTTTCCTAGTTCCTTGAAATCTGTCTGGAAGACATCATCCCCATTTCTATCTATGTAATTCATACCAATATGGATCAGGACCTCTGGCTATTTCTTCTTCCTCCTCAGAGTGTTCTGTAGCCCCTCAGTGGCATCCCTGACAAAAACAATCCTGGCATCACATCTGTGGATGCAGAAATATCTATCTACTCCCCTATTCTAGAACCCACTATCGCTATTGCTTTCCTGATCTTACTGCTCCCCCTCCCCTGTAGAGTTGAAGCACTCATGGTGCTCTGGACTTGACTCTGTCTCTATTCTCCAGAGGAACAATCGCTTTCAGGCAAAGGCTATTTAGGGAAAGTCAGCATGGCTTTGTAAAGGGAAAGTCATGTCTCACCAATTCGATTGAGTTTTTTGACGGGGTAACCAAGAAGGTAGATGAGGGCAGTGCAGTCGACGTTATCTACATTGACTTGATCAAGGCCTTTGACAAGGTACTGCATGGTAGGTTGTTGCAAAAGGTTAAATCTCATGGAATACAGGGTGAGGTAGCCAATTGGATACAAAATAGTGGATAGTGAAGAAGGCATAGTGGATAGTGAGGAAGGTTATATAACATTGCAACAGGATTTTGACCAATTGGGCCAGTGGGCCGATGAATGGCAGATGGAGTTTAATTTGGATAAATGTGAGGTGATGCATTTTGGTAGATCAAATCAGGGCAGGACCTACTCAGATAATGGTAGGGAGTTAGGGGGAGTTACGGAACAAAGAGTTCTAGGGGTACAGGTTCATAGCTCCTTGAAGGTGGAGTCGCAGGTGGACAGGGTGGTGAAGAAGGCATTCAGCATGATAGGTTTCATTGGTCAGAATATTGAATACAGGAGTTGGGACGTCTTGTTGAAGTTGTACAAGACATTGGTAAGACTACACATGGATTACTGTGTTCTGTTCTGGTCACCCTATTATAGGATGGATATTGTTAAACTAGAAAGAGTGCAGAAGAGATTTACAAGGATGCTACCAGGACTTGATGGTCTGAGTTATAAGGAGAGGCTGGATAGGCTGGGACTTTTTTCCCTGGAGCGTGGGAGACTTAGGGGTGATCTTATAGATGTCTATAAAATAATGAGGGGCTTAGATAAGGTACATAGTCAACATCTTTTCCGAAAGGTAGAGGAGTCTAGAACTAGAGTGCATAGGTTTAAGGTGAGAGGGGAGAGATACAAAAGAGACCAGAGGGGAAATTTCTTCACACAGAGGGTGGTGAGCACCTGGAACGAGCTGCCAGAGGCAGTGGTAGAGGCGGGTACAATTTTTTCCTTTACAAAAACAGTTAGACAGTTACATGGGCAGGGTGGGTATAGAGGAATATGGGCCAAATGCAGGCAAGTGGGACTGGCTTAATGATAGAAACTGGGCAGCATGGACAAGCTGGGCTGAAGGGTCTGTTTCCATGCTGTAAACATCTATGACTCTATGACTCTCATAAGTATTCAGAACTGAATACCAGCTGGAGAGGAAGATGCATTCAAGGAACTCCTGTACTAGTTGGATGGCCCTGTTTGACTATCTGGTGGTCACTCATTCCCTCTCTGCCTGCACACCCTTCAACTGTGAGATATTCACATGCAGAATGTAGCTGTCAGCCCAGAGGTTGCATGGTGCTCACACCAGCTCCTGCTGAAGATCTGAAATCCACAGCTCAAATGCCTCAAGCTGATGACACTTCCTGCACCCATAGTTATCCAAAACATAAGATGCATCCTGGAGTTCCCACATTGTACCGCATTTGCATACCACAGAATTGAGGTACCTTTGATTTATTACACTAACTAAACTTAACAGAAATAAACTAAAGACTTATTTCAAAAAATTCAGCAGCTACTCATCAATCAACACATTTCCAAGTCCTAATGTGACTTTTTTTTTAACCTTGCCCCAACACTTGTGTTTCCTCAGCGCTTGGAGTCATTGCGCTGGAGGTCGAGCTGCAGACACTGCAATGCTACCCGGATCCTTCGTACCACAAGGAAGTCATACCCCTTAGGGCAGGGTCTTCTGATTTGGTCAGGGACAGAAGGGTGTGACTGCAAATGAGACAAGTGTGGGAACACAGAAGGTAGCAATGGAGGAACCTCAGCCCAACAGATTTCAGGTTCTTGCAGCCTGTATGGGTGGAAGTGGTGACTACAGTGTGGATAAGAAAACTGACCATTACACTAGAGTACAGGAAATCAGTGGGGGAGAATTAATAGAAAGTAGTGGCAGTTGAGTATGGTCAGGTGATAGACACAGTTCTCTGTAGCCAAGAGCCAGGGTTAAACAACTATGTTGCCAGCCTGTGCCAGTGTTCAGGACATCTGCTCTGGGCTAAAGAGGAACTTTCAGTGAGAGGAAGAGGGTCCATTGGTCTTGTTCCAAGTAGGTACCAACCACAGAGGTAAACTAGGAAAGAGGTTCTGCTGAGGGAGTACGAGCAGTGAGGGATTAAATTTAAAAGCAGAACCTCAAAAGTAATCATGTCTGGATTACTAATTGAGCCACAAACAATTTGATTTAGGGTAAAGAAGATTAGAGAGTTAAATGCATGGCTGAAACAGTGGTGTGGGGGAAATGAGTTTTGATACATGAGGCACTGGCACCAGTACTGAGGAAAGTAGAAATGGTACTTGGGACAATCTTCACTTGTATCGTGCTGGGATGAGTGTTCTGCTGTGTTGTATAACTAAGGCAGTAGCAAGGGCTTTAAATTAAATAGTGGGGGCAAGGGAACAAGTTTGGCAAGATGTGATAAATAATTAAATAGACAAAGCAAGTGAGCAAGATATGAATAAGGGAAATTATAATCAGAACCTCCGCTGCTTCTGTGTTCCCATACCCACAGGAAGGGCAGATTGTACAAACAAACCTAAGAGTGCAGCAGATAAGGCTAGAGGTTACAAAAGTAGTGAAAAAAGAACTAAAGACTCTGTGTCTGAATGCCCGTACCATTCCTAACAAAAACAGATGAATTAACAGCACAAATAGAAATAAATATGTATGCTCTGATAGCATTGCAGGATGACAAAGACTGGGATCTGAATATTTAAGGATACATAACACCTAGGAAGGACTGGAAACTAGGAAAGGATGGAGTGATAGCTCTGTTAAATAAAGATGACATTGATACAATTGAAAGAGTGTCTTAGTTTTGGAGGTCAAGATGTAGAATCAATTTGGGGTAGAGATAAGAAATAATAAAGGTAGGAGGTCACTTGTGGGAGTGGCCTTATAGGCCACTCTGTATGATGAGATACAGGAAGAGGTAATGGGGGCTGGTGAGAAAGTTATAGCGATAATCACGGGTGATTTTGTCCTGCAAATAGATTGGATAAGTCCGACTGGCAAAGGCAGCCTGGATAATGAGTTCATAGAGTGTATTCAGGACTGTTTCTTAGAGCGGCACCTTTTAGTAAGACCAGAGAGCAGGCAAGACTAGATCTGGCAATGTGTAATGTGACAGGATCAATTAATGACCTCTAGTGATGGCACTCCTAGTGATCATTATATGATTGAATTTCATAATATGTTTGAGAGAGAGGGGAGCGGATTGAAGGTCAGTGTTTTAAACTTAAATAAGGCCAATTAAAAGGACATGAAAACAGAGCTGGCAAAAGTGCACCTGGAAATGAGATTAAGGGATAAATGAGTAGAGATGCAACAGCAGACATTTAATCATACCTCAGAATCCAGAGGAAATATACATTCTGGTGAGAAAGATAGCTACTAAAGGAAGGACTCACCATCTCTGACTAACTAGAGAGGTCAAAGTTGTACCAAGCTGAAAGAAAAAGCAATTATTCCGCAAAGATAAATGGCAGGTCAGAAATTTGGACAGAAAATAGAGAACAGCAAAGAATGGCAAAGATTCATAAGGAGAGAGAAATTGGAGTATAATCAAAGGCCAGCTGGAAACATATGGCGCGACTCAACTAAATGGGAACAAAGTCCCATAGCGAGCGAATTTAGCCACATGTTTTCCAGCGCTCGTAGCACCGAGAAACACACGGCTATACAATGCCTCTTGTGTTAAATAAGGAACCTCAGCGGGAACATTTGCCGAGGCCGCACATAGCCCCATTTTAAAATGCCGTCCGGATTTCCGAGGCTCCCCACATGACCCCTGACCCCACAGCCCCAGTGCACTATGGGAGGGAGGGTACCCCACTACGCAGGGTACCCTGGCCCGATCGCCAGCACACAGAAAATGCTAGATTGGTACTCTGGCAGTGCCCCTGCCAGCTGGGCACCTTGGCAGTGCCAGGCTGGCACTCAGGTGGCACTGCCCCAGGGTACCAGGGTGCCTGGCTGGCAGTGCCATGGTACCATCCTGCCCAAAGGGCATGCACATGGAGGCCTCCGATCCCCTGGCAGTTTCCCACGAGTGCTGTTCCATCTGGTCACCGTTTCTGGGGACTAGTGCTGAATGGCGCACTCCCGAGATCTCCGACCCGAAGGGGATAGATCCCAACGCCTTGGGCACCTCGGGAATCTGCACATTAAAGTGAGACTAGCTGTCTCCTTTAATATGCAGATTTTAAATCGCAATATCTCATGAGATCGCGTTAGATCTCGCGAGGCATTGCGAGCTGGGTTGATCCCGGGAGCAGGGTCTCCCGGCTTCTATCGGCCACATGCCGCCACTGGGCGAGCTGCTTTTCGGGTGCAGAGTGGCCCTAAAACACAAAGAGTAAGAGTTCCTACAGGTGTTTAAAAAGGAAAAGAGTAACTGAAATGAGTGCTGGTCATCTAGAGAGTGAGAATGGGGAATTAATAATAGAAAATAAGAAAATGGTGGATGAATTGAACAGATATTTTGCATCAGTCTTTACTGTAAAGGATGCAAAATCCCAGACATAATTTTGAATCAGGGGTGAAAGGGAGGGAGGAACTTCAATCAGTTCCAATCACCAGGAAAAGGGTTACTGAGAAAATTATTAGAACTAAAAGCTGACAAGTTCCCAGGTCCTGATGAACTTCATCCTGAAATTAAATGAAATGAAAATCACTTATTGTCACAAGTAGGCTTTAAATGAAGTTACTGTGAAAAGCCCCTAGTCCCCTGTTTCGCCATCCTAAGGTCTTAAAAGATGGTTGCTGAGATAGTAGGTGGGTTGATTTTAATTTTTAAATATACCCTACATTCTGGGAAGGTCTATCAGATTGGAAAATAGCAAACGTGAATTTTCTATTCAAGAAAAGAGTGAGACAGAAAGCAGAAAACTACAGGCCAATTAGCTGACCATCTGTCACAGGGAATTTGCTGGAATGTATTATGCTACGACATCCTGGGCCAGTATGCAGTCAATTACAGGCCCACTTGAGCCTGAGTCACAACACAATTGAAATTAACTATGAATTCTTAGAAAATACCCGAAGTCTTTGGTGTTTGACTGCATAATAACTACAGTCACCAGGTTTGTAAATTTAATCACAATTCATTTTGATTAATAACAGTGCATAAATAGGCAGCAAATACAACTGGTTAACCATTATCTAGTCCCTAACACCTCCCTCTTTAACTCATCCCACCCTCTACACACACACAAGACAGGCAAACACAGAGGGGAAAGAGGGGTGTAATGGAAAATAAATCAAAAATAAAAAGGATAAAAGTTTATTTTCAGATGGATGTCTTCCAGTACACCTTTCTTCAGTTTAGACATTCAGTTGAAGGTTTTATGCTTTCAGGCTGGAATGGTTACCACTATAGATTCATAAAGTTCACAACATTTTCAAAAACAGCAGTTAAGCAGCATTTCTGGAGAAAGAGAGCTTTGCGCAAGTGAAGGAGACACAGCCTGAGTGAGTGAGACACATCCAGAGTGGGAATTTGGAACTTGGTAATTTGGTGCAGTGAGGTAATTCGGTGCAGAGTGGGGGAAGGTGCTTTTTCCCTACTGTTTTGTTCTATCTCTTTCTTCTGGCCTGTAACTTTTAGTCTGCAGGAAGAGAACCAGAGAGCATCTGAGAACCTGGGAAGGTAAGTGATTTTTATTTTTATTACCTTTTCAAATTGTGTGTGGGGGGGGGAAACTGAAGTGACATCACAGTAAAGCTGTGACCTGATTGGCTGGTTGGGAATCTACACTAAATTTTAAAATTAAGCATTGTTAAACGAATTAAACATAATTACTTAATTACTTAATTATAATTTAGAGGGGTATCTAAGCCAGAGATCGGAGAGTACTGTATTTAGCTTTCATATTTATAGTAGAAATCTAGTGCTAGAAAACATATAGTTAACAGTAACTTTAATTTTAAAAATGTTTTTTAATTTAATTTACTAATTAATTGACGCAATGTCAATTAGAGGGGTGCAGTGCTCTGACTGTGAGATGTGGCAGGTCCGGGAGGCTTCCAGCGTCCCGGATGGCTTCATCTGCAGAAAGTGCACCCAACTAGAGCTCCTAACAGACCGCATGGTTCGGTTGGAGCAGCAGTTGGATGCACTTAGGAGCATGCAGGTGGCAGAAAGCGTCATAGATAGGAGTTATATAAATGTGGTCACACCCAAGGTGCGGGCAGAGAAATGGGTGACCACCAGAAGGGGCAGGCAGTCAGTGCAGGAATCCCCTGTGGTTGTGCCCCTCTCGAACAGGTATACCCCTTTGGACACTGTCGGGGGGGAATAGCCTATCAGGGGAAAACAGCAGCAGCCAGAGCAGTGGCACCACGGCTGGCTCCGATGTTCAGCAGGGAGGGTCAAAGCGCAGAAGAGCAATAGTCATAGGGGACTCTATAGTCAGGGGCACAGATAGGCGCTTCTGTGGACGTGAAAGAGACTCCAGGATGGTATGTTGCCTCCCTGGTGCCAGGGTCCAGGATGTCTCCGAACGGGTAGCAGGCATCCTGAAGGGGGAGTGCAAACAGGCCGAGGTCGTTGTACATATTGGTACTAACGACATAGGCAGGAAGGGGCATGAGTTCCTGCAGCAGGAATTCAGGGAGCTAGGCAGAAAGTTAAAAGACAGGACCTCCAAGGTTGTAATCTCGGGATTACTCCCTGTGCCACGTGCCAGTGAGGCTAGAAATAGGAAGATAGAGCAGCTAAACACGTGGCTAAACAGCTGGTGTAAGAGGGAGGGTTTCCGTTATCTGGACCACTGGGAGCTCTTCCGGGGCAGGTGTGACCTGTATAAGAAGGACGGGTTGCATCTAAACTCGAGAGGCATAAATATTCTGGCCGCGAGGTTTGCTAGTGTCACACGGGAGGGTTTAAACTAGTATAGCAGGGGGGTGGGCACGGGAGCAATAGGTCAGAAGGTGAGAGCACTGAGGGAGAACGAGGGAATAGGGCCAGTATGGCTCTGAGGAAGAGCAGACAGGGAGGTGTTGCTGAAAACAGGGGGTCTGGTGGCCTGAAGTGCACATGTTTTAATGCAAGAAGTATTATGGGTAAGGCAGATGAACTTAGAGCTTGGATTAGTACTTGGAACTATGATGTTGTTGCCATTACAGAGACCTGGTTGAGGGAAGGACAGGATTGGCAACTAAACGTTCCAAGATTTAGATGTTTCAGGCAGGATAGAGGGGGATGTAAAAGGGGTGGCGGAGTTGCGCTACTGGTTAGGGAGAATATCACAGCTATACTGCGGGAGGACAACTCAGAGGGCAGCGAAGCTATATGGGTAGAGATCAGAATAAGAATGGTGCAGTCACAATGTTGGGGGTTTACTACAGGCCTCCCAACAGCCAGCGGGATATAGAGGAGCAGATAGGTAGACAGATTTTGGAAATGTGTAAAAACAACAGGGTTATTGTGATGGGAGACTTCAACTTCCCCAATATTGACTGGGACTCACTTAGTGCTAGGGGCCTGGACGGGGCAGAATTTGTAAGGAGCATTCAGGAGGGCTTCTTAAAACAATATGTAGACAGTCCAACTAGGGAAGGGGCTGTACTGGACCTGGTATTGGGGAATGAGCACGGCCAGGTGGTAGAAGTTTCAGTAGGGGAACATTTCGGGAACAGTGACCACAATTCAGTAAGTTTTAAAGTGCTGGTGGACAAGGATAAGAGTGGTCCTAGGGTGAATGTGCTAAATTGGGGGAAGGCTAATTATAACAATATTAGGCGGGAACTGAAGAACCTAGATTGGGGGAGGATGTTTGAGGGTAAATCAACATCTGACATGTGGGAGGCTTTCAAATGTCAGTTGTAAGGAATTCAGGACCAGCATGATCCTGTGCGAAAGAAGGATAAATACGGCAAATTTCGGGAACCTTGGATAACGAGAGATATTGTAGGCCTCGTCAAAAAGAAAAAGGAGGCATTTGTCAGGGCTAGAAGGCTGGGAACAGACGAAGCCTGTGTGGAATATAAGAAAAGTAGAAAGGAACTTAAGCAAGGAGTCAGGAGGGCTAGAAGAGGTCACGAAAAGTCATTGGCAAACAGGGATAAGGAAAATCCCAAGGCTTTTTACACATACATAAAAAGCAAGGATAGGCAAGGGAATCTATGTGTGGAGCCAGAGGAAATGGGCGAGGTACTAAATTAATACTTTGCATCAGTGTTCACCAAAGAGAAGGAATTGGTGGATGTTGAGTCTGGAGAAGGGTGTGTAGATAGCCTGGGTCACATTGAGATCCAAATAGACGAGGTGTTGGGCGTCTTGAAAAATATTAAGGTAGATAAGTCTCTAGGGCCGAATGGGATCTACCCCAGAATACTGAAGGAGGCTAGAGAGGAAATTGCTGAGGCCTTGACAGAAATATTTGGATCCTCACTGTCTTCAGGTGATGTCCCGGAGGACTGGAGAATAGCCAATGTTGTTCCTTTGTTTAAGAAGAGGAGCAAGGATAATCCAGGGAACTACAGGCCGGCGAGCCTTACGTCAGTGGTAGGGAAATTACTGGAGAGAATTCTTCGAGGCAGGATCTACTCCCATCTGGAAGCAAATGGACGTATTAGTGAGAGGCAGCATGGTTTTGTGAAGGGGAGGTTGTATCTCACTAACTTGATGTAGTTTTTTGAAGAGGTCACAAAGATGATTGATGCAGGTAGGGCAGTGGATGTTGTCCATATGGACTTCAGTAAGGCCTTTGACAAGGTCCCTCATGGTAGACTGGTACAAAAGGTGAAGTCACACGGGATCAGGGGTGAGCTGGCACGGTGATACAGAAGTGGCTAGGTCATAGAAGGCAGAGAGTAGCAATGGAAGGGTGCTTTTCTAATTGGAGGGCTGTGACCAGTGGTATTCCACAGGGATCAGTGCTGGGACCTTTGCTGTTTGTAGTATATATAAATGATTTGGAGGAAAATGTAACTGGTCTGATTAGTAAGTTTGCAGATGACACAAAGGTTGGTGGAATTGCAGATAGCGATGAGGACTGTCAGAGGATACAGCATAATTTAGATCGTTTGGAGACTTGGGTGGAGAGATGGCAGATGGAGTTTAATCAGGACAAATGTAGGTAATGCATTTTGGAAGGTCTCATAGATTATCATAGAATTTACAGTGCAGAAGGAGGCCATTCGGCCCATCGAGTCCGCACCGGCTCCTGGAAAGAGCACCCCATCCAAGGTCAACACCTCCACCCTATTCCCATAACCCAGTAACCCCACCCAACACTGAGGGCAATTTTGGACATTAAAGGCAATTTATCATGGCCAGTCCACCTAACCTGCACACCTTTGGACTGTGGGAGGAAACTGGAGCACCCGGAGGAAACCCACCCACACACGGGGAGGCTGTGCAGACTCCGCACAGACAGTGACCCAAGCCGGAATCGAACCTGGGACCCTGGAGCTGTGAAGCAATTGTGCTCTCCACAATGCTACCGTGCTGCCCACGGCACGCAGGTAGGGAATATACAGTGAATGGTAGAACCCCCAAGAGTATTGAAAGTCAAAGAGATCTAGGAGTACAGGTCCACAGGTCATTGAAAGGGGCAACACAGGTGGAGAAGGTAGTCAAGAAGACTTACGGCATGCTTGCCTTCATTGGCCGGGGCATTGAGTATAAGAATCGGCAAATCATGGGCGAAATTCTCCGTTATCGGCGGAAAGTCCGCCGATCGGCCCAAAAAACGGCGCAAATCCCACTTGCGTCACGTCATAAAAATGGGACGATAGTCTCCGGCCCGAAATGGGCTAGCAGCGACGTAACGGGATCCGCGCTTGCGCAGTGGTTCACGCCGTGCAGCGTCATACGCGCTGCACGGCGTGACGGCTCATAAGGCCGCGCAGCTCCCCCCCACCCGACCGCAACACCCGACCGCAACACCCGACTGGATGGCTGGCCGTCGCTCAGCCCCGAGGTTCGAGTCACACGATGTGGAGGCGTTCCTGGACGCGGTGGAGCAGAGGAGGGACGCCCTGTATCCCGGGCACGGCCGCAGAGTTGCCCCACGCCACAGCCGGCGTCTGTGGAGGGAAGTGGCAGAGGCCGTCACCGCTGTGGCCCTGACACCACGGACAGGCACCCAGTGCCACAAGAAGGTGAACGACCTCGTCAGAGCAGGCAGGGTGAGCCTCCCCATATCCCCCCGCATATCCCCCTCCCCATATCCCCCCTCCCCCATATCCCCCCCTGCCCCATATCCCCCCTCCCCCATATCCCCCCTCCCCCATATCCCCCCTCCCCCATATCCCCCCTCCCCCATATCCCCCATATCCCCCCTCCCCCATATCCCCCCTCCCCATATCCCCCATATCCCCCCTCCCCCATATCCCCCCTCCCCCATATCCCCCCTCCCCCATATCCCTCCTCCCCCATATCCCCCCTCCCCCATATCCCCCCTCCCCATATCCCCCATATCCCCCCTCCCCATATCCCCCTCCCCCATATCCCCCATATCCCCCCTCCCCCATATCCCCCCTCCCCCAGATCCCCCATATCCCCAAGTGAATCCAGCCCTAACCTTAACCTCTGCAATGCACGCGCAACCGATGGCGTGCATTCATATACCTGCCTAACACTGTTGCCTTTTACCCCTGCAACCCCCCCCCCCCCACAGGAGAAGCGCGCACACAACAATAGGGAGCATGTGAGTACTGGAGGAGGGGCCGCTGATGAGAGGCCACTGACCGTACACGAGGAAAGGGCCCTGGAACTGGCTGGCGGACCTGAGGACCGGGAGGTTGCTGATGCAGAGGTCGGGGGCCCACCAGCAAGTGAGCCACCAACAGCCCGTCCCCATATCCCCCCTCCCCTATATCCCCCTCCCCCGTATCACCTGATCACTGCCTGATGTCTAACCATGCATGCTTCATTGTGTATCGCAGGACCAAACGTCCAGGCACCCATCCCCGCAGATGCAGACCGCCCGCAGGATGCCCCTCGGAGACCACGGGAGACGGAGAGACCCGGACACTCCAGCATGCGACGCCCGCAGGATGTCCCTCGCACACCATGGGAGACGGAGAGACCCGGACCCTCCAGCATGCGACGCCCGCAGGATGCCCCTCGCACACCACGGGAGACGGAGAGACCTGGAGCAACAGGGAGATGACACCCCCGTCACGTGCGGGAGCGACCACCCAGCGATGAGGGGGGCAGCCACAGGCCCCCGTCACATCCGAGCCAGGACACCACTGCCCAGGACACCACTACCCAGGACACCACTACCCAGGACACCACTACCCAGGACACCCCTACCCGGGACACCAGTACCCAGGACACCCCTACCCGGGACAGCACTACCCAGGACACCCCTACCCGGGACAGCACTACCCAGGACACCCCTACCCGGGAAGACGAAATACCGGACAGTGACTCAGAGTGGATGGGTGGAGACGAACCCCCACCCCAAAGTGCCATGGACTCAGAGTGGGACGAAGAGCACGACACAACGCCACTGCTGTCACCAACACCCTCCACCATCGCAGAAACACTCACCACGGTTGGATACTTTAGTGATGAGGCGTCTGGTACACTCACTGGTGCGCACAACACAGCCGTCCCGGTACAGCAGGTGGAGTTAGGAGCAGCAGAGAGACCGGGCGGTCGGAGGGCAGCCCAGCCCAAGCGAACATCTGCCGCCCAGATGGATCCCGGGTTCCTGCAGTTACCACACCCACACATAGATCCGATGCAACCACCGACCCGGAGACGAGCGAAGAGGGTGACGGGCGGCTTGCGGCGGCTGCGGTCGCAGGTGGAGGAGTCCACCCGCGTCCAGGAGCTGGGAGTGGTGCGGGTCATGCGTGCCACCCAGGCCGACACCGCACGGGTGGCGTCCGCGGTGGAGGCAATGGGTGCGACGGTGTCAGACATGGGGAACGGTTTGCGAGGGATGGGGCCTTCCGTGCAGGCGGCGTCTGTGGCCCAGGAAATGGCTGCCCTCTCACAGGAGGCCATGAGCCAGTGCCAGCGCCAGATGGCAGAGGCGCTCAACGCCATAGTCCAGTCTCAGCAGGCCATGGCCCAGTCTCTGCAGGCCATGGCCCAGTCTCTGCAGGCCATGGCCCAGTCTCAGCAGGCCATGGCCCAGTCTCTGCAGGCCATGGCCCAGTCTCAGCAGGCCATCGCTGAGGGCATCGGCGCCAGTGGCCATGTGCGAGCCGGCGTCGCACTGTCACAGACAGGGTTTGCCAACCCCCTGGGCTCCATGGCTGCAAACCTGCAGACCCCTGTCGATACCAGCACGGGCCTCCAGGACTGGCAGCGCCAGATGTCGGGGGGGCGTCGGATGGCCAGTCCGTTCGCATCCCCCACCCATGTAGAGGCCTGGGGGCCATCGGGCACCCCGAGGGAGGAGGAGGTGGTGTGGTCCGTCCCGGCTCCCTCTGTAGGGGAGGTCCCGGTACACCGCGACACCTCGGACTCCCCCCCCCTTCCGTCCCAGGTGCATCGGGTGGGCAACGGGCAGGACAGGCTGGCAGCTCGCCATCCCAGTCGCCCGGGCCGCAGCCTGGCCCATCTAGGCCAGGACGCCCCAGGAAACGGCCGCCAAAGGGATCCAGTGTCAGAGGGCAGGAATCACAGGAGTCCACCTCCAGTTCTGCTGTACCGTCTGGGGAACCACGTAGACGTAGTCAAAGGGCCCGTAAGGCCAAACAATTAGACACTGAGTAAGTTGGCACGGGTGCAGGGCACAGATGAGTGTTAGGGGCTCGGGCACGTGCATGAACTCCTTTGGTTATTAAAGTCAATGTTACACCTACCGAAGCTGCCTTTGTGCTCTGTCCAAAGTGTGCGGGCGTGTCATGTACGTTGAGCGCAAGTGTGTGTGTGACGGGTGGTCTTACCTCAGCCCCAGGTGAGTCTGCCCCCTTCCCCCTGGGCCGTCATCAACATCCCCCGGGCAGAGGACGGGACCGTGCGCTGCAGTGTCACAGCCGCATGCAGGGATGGTCCGGGTGGATGATGGTACTGTGGCCATGGGTCAGACATAGTCCAACGATGTAGAGCCAGGAGCTCATCGCAGGGCGGGTTGTCATCATCCTCCATGGCCTGCGATAGACACGCGTCCACCCGCAACTGTGTGAGCCCGGCCCGTTGTGCCGCCGGTGGATCGGCAATGGGGGGGGGTGGTGTGCATGCGGGTGGGGTGGGTGGGGTTGGGGAGGGGGGTGAGGGTGCTGGGTGGGTGGATGGGTGGGGGGTGTGGGTGGTCGGCTGTTGCCATGGTGTGCGGTCTGTGGCCATACTACCCGATTCCCACGCCCATCTAGTCAGTGAATCGGGCGTCTATCAGTCTGTCCCGTGCCCGCTGGGCCAGCCGGTAAGGGTGGACAGCCACCCGCCTGTGTCTACCCCGTCTGCCCTGACCATTGCCCCCATCCCCCTCATCTGGGGAGGACTGTGCCTCTTCCTGCTGCTCCTCCACTCCGCCCTCCTCTGCCTGCGGCACATCGCCCCTCTGCTGGGCTATGTTGTGCAGGACGCAGCACACCACAATGATGCGGCCGACCCTATCTGACCGATACTGGAGGGCGCCCCCAGAGAGGTCCAGGCACCTGAAACGCATCTTCAGCACGCCGATGAAAAGGAGGTTTGATTCACGTCGACGTGAACGGTCATCACGTCGACGGGACTTCGGCCCATCCGGGAGGGAGAATATCGGCAGGCCGAAAATCGGCTGCCTTGCGCAGACCCGTGACATTCTCCGCAGCAGCGGCGCCATTAACGCCCCGCCGACTTTTCTCCCTTCGGAGACTTCGGCGGGGGCGGGGGCAGGACATGTCATCATTGCCCATATCCCCTCCTCCCCCCAGCCAGGTGGCATGGACCGGATGGGTCCAACTGTTGGAGGCTGGCACCTGGCCAGGTGGACCAACTCACTTGCCCTCCCATCACCCTCCTCGGCACGGACCCCCTCCCCAACCTCCACCCCAGCACGGACCCCTCCCCAACCTCCACCCCAGCACAGACCCCCCCCAACCCCCAACCTCCACCCCGGCACGGACCCCCCCCAACCTCCACCCCAGCACGGACCCCCTCCCCAACCTCCACTCCAGCACAGACCCCCCCCAACCCCCAACCTCCACCCCGGCACGGACCCCCCCCAACCCCCAACCTCCACCCCAGCACGGACCCCCTCCCCAACCTCCACCCCAGCACGGACCCCCCCCAACCCCCAACCTCCACCCCAGCATGGACCCCCTCCCCAACCTCCACCCCAGCACGGACCCCCTCCCCAACCTCCACCCCGGCACGGACCCCCCCAACCCCCAACCTCCACCCCGGCACGGACCCCCTCCCCAACCTCCACCCCAGCACGGACCCCCCCCAACCTCCACCCCGGCACAGACCCCCCCAACCCCCAACCTCCACCCCAGCACGGACCCCCTCCCCAACCTCCACCCCGGCACGGACCCCCCCAACCCCCAACCTCCACCCCAGCACGGACCCCCCCCAACCCCCAACCTCCACCCCAGCACGGACCCCCCCCAACCTCCACCCCGGCACGGACCCCCCCAACCCCCAACCTCCACCCCAGCACGGACCCCCTCCCCAACCTCCACCCCGGCACGGACCCCCCCAACCCCCAACCTCCACCCCGGCACGGACCCCCTCCCCAACCTCCACCCCAGCACGGACCCCCCCCAACCTCCACCCCGGCACGGACCCCCCCAACCCCCAACCTCCACCCCAGCACGGACCCCCTCCCCAACCTCCACCCCGGCACGGACCCCCCCCAACCCCCAACCTCCACCCCGGCACGGACCCCCTCCCGGCACTCCCTCGGAGCCCAGCCTACTCTAACCACCCCCCCGCCCCCGCCGCACACACACACACACAAGCCGAGACACACCTCTCCTCACGCAATCAGTCTGCGGCCACGCCATTTCCTGCCCAGAGCCAACCCCCCAGGCCATCACTCACCTCCTCGCTGGTCGGCGTGAGCCTGGAGCACCGGGTCACGCCGATGAAAAGGAGGTTTGATTCACGTCGACGTGAACGGTCATCACGTCGACGGGACTTCGGCCCATCCGGGAGGGAGAATATCGGCAGGCCGAAAATCGGCTGCCTTGCGCAGACCCGTGACATTCTCCGCGGCAGCGGCGCCATTAACGCCCCGCCGACTTTTCTCCCTTCGGAGACTTCGGCGGGGGCGGGATTCACGGCGGCCAACCGCCATTCTCCGACCCTCTGGGGGGTCGGAGAATGACGCCCCATGTTGCAGCTGTATAGAACCTTAGTTAGGCCACACTTGGAGTATAGTGTTCAATTCTGGTCGCCACACTACCAGAAGGGTGTGGCGGCTTTAGTGAGGGTGCAGAAGAGATTTACCAGAATGTTGCTTGGTATGGAGGGCATTAGCTATGAAGTGCGGTTGAATAAACTCGGTTTGTTCTCACTGGAGCGACGGAGGTTGAGGTGCGACCTGATAGAGGTCTACAAAATTATGAGGGGCATAGACAGAGTGGATAGTCAGAGGCTTTTCCCCAGGGTAGAGGGGTCAATTACTAGGGGGCATAGGTTTAAGGTGCGAGGGGCAGGGTTTAGAGGAGATGTATGAGGCAAGTTTTTTACACAGAGGGTAGAGGGTGCCTGGAACTCGCTGCCGGAGGAGGTGGTGGAAGCAGGGACGATAGTGACATTTAAGGGGCATCTTGCCAAATACATGAATAGGATGGGAATAGAGGGATACGGACCCAGGAAGTGGAGAAGATTTTAGTTTAGACGGGTAGCATGGTCGGCACAGGCTTGGAGGGCCGAAGGGCCTGTTCCTGTGCTGTACTTTTCTTTGTTCTTTGTTCTTTGCGAGAGAGAGAGAGACAGCAGCTCACACCTTCTTCTCTCAGCATCCAGGACCAGACTGTCTCTCACTGAGTTCCCACACGGGTAGGACCCAATCACCGCCTGTCGCTGGGCAGAATACGGGACGGGATTCTCTGATCGCCGATGCCATTTCGCTTTCGGCGATTGGCCGGAGAATCCACGTTTACGCTGGAATCGGGGGAGGCGCCATTTTTCCAATGCTCCGCCCCCTGAAGAACAGCGTACTCGGGGAGTACACCGCATGCCGTATGGACGACCTCAGGATGTCGTCTGAGGCCCTCCTCGATGCTCCGCCCCCGATGGGCCGAGTCCCCGATGGCATCACTCAATTGTGCTCACACCGTTCAGGGACCTCATGTGGTGGCTGGGGACTGCGTCCAGCGCCACCACAGTCGGGGGTTGGGGGGGGCCGTTCCGCTGGCAGGGAGGTCTTCGGCGGAGACTGGAAGGACTGGTGGGGAGTGGTCTCGGGGTGGCAAGGGGGGTTACAGGGGAGCAGTTTTTAGTAGGCTGTGTCCATGCGCGGCCGGCACCATGCTGTCCAGCACGGCCACCGCCGACTTTCTGGTCATAAGACAGATCCTGCGGACCGCCGCATCGCAGAATCCAGCTCACGGTCTTTGGCCAATTAATTGACCACGAGCCAACCAAAAAAACTGAATCCCTCTGATTGTAGTGGGACACTTGGAAAATCTCAATGGAATCGGGGAGAGTCAATATGGATTTACGAAAGGGGAAGCATGTTTGATTTAATTTATTAGAGTTCTTTGAGGAAATAACAAGCAACATGGGTAAAGGAGAACCTGAGTATGTGCTGTGCTTCAATTTCTAAGGACATGAAGGCATCAGAATAGGTTCAGAGAAGGTTCACTCAAATGATACCTCTGCTTATCTTATGAGGAAAGGTTGGACAGGCTGGAACTATATCTATTAGTTTGTAGAAGATAGAGAAGGGATCTTATTGAAAGACATAGGATCCTGAGTGGGCTTGACAGCGTGGATGTTGATAGGATATTTCCCATTGTGGTAGAGACTAGAACTAGGGGACACAGTTTAAAAATTAGGGATCTAACATTTAAGATGGAGATGAGGAGAATTTCTTTCTCTGAGACTCATGTGTCTTTCAAACTCTCTTTCCCAGGCAGGGTCACTTAATATTTTTAAAGCAGAGGTAGATAGATTTTTGACTAAAAAGGGAATTAAAAGTTATTGGGGATAATCAAAAGGTGGATTTGAAGCCACAATTGGATCAACCATATTCTTATTGAGTGGCCGAGCAGGCTCGAGGGGTTGAATGGCCTACTTCTGCTCCTAATTCTTTTGTTTGTATTGTTGCTTTTCCAAGGTGTTTTTAGTGCTTCCTCACAAGCAGCTATGTAGCTGAACTGGGTCACTTGATGTCATCAACATCGCCAGCCATTAGCATGGGCAAACGGGCAGTCTAACATCACAGCCTGCAGTGTTAACATCTTCCAAATAAAGCTTCATGTTTTGGTTGAACCTCCAAGGCCTGCAGACTCAATCTTGAATCCACCACATAAAAACTGGCGACGAGGTAGGTGGACACCGTTTGCAGGCACCCGAAAAAATAGTAAATAACTGAAATCATCGCTAGATGAAAGCTGGCAACGGGGGGGCCAAACAATGATTCAAGTCGCCGGAGGGACTGGAAAATCACCACAAAATCTGAAGGAAACAATCTTGGAGAGGAGCCCGCCACGTACTCTGCCTGAAATGAATTTGGAGGATATGAGTAGCCATTAGATGTGACGGTGTTGCAAAACACAAAGGAAAACAAGCTGAGCTCGGGTTGTGCCTTGTTTTATGGAGTGGAGATGCCGGCATTGGGGTGGGTACAGTAAGAAGTCTTACAACACCAGGTTAAAGTCCAGCAGGTTTGTTTGGAATCACTAGCTTTCAGAGCGTAGCTCCTTCATCAGATCCTTCCATAGAGAAAAATGGTGGCATTGCTTGGCACTCTGGGACTGTTTGATGAGAATACAGAGTGATGGAGCTCGTAGACAGAACAATTCAACTATTTTGTTCAGGTTAGCAAGATAGCAACAGATATAAAAGTCCCAATGTTCCTGAGCAAAATGAGAGAGGGAACATTTAATCTCCTTGGAGTCTGGTACAGCCGAAAAAGCCAGCCACAAAAACATCCAAAGAACATAGAACATAGAACAATACAGCGCAGTACAGGCCCTTCGGCCCACGATGTTGCACCGAAACAAAAGCCACCTAACCTACTCTATGCCATTATCATCCATATGTTTATCCAATAAACTTTTAAATGCCCTCAATGTTGGCGAGTTCACTACTGTAGCAGGTAGGGCATTCCACGGCCTCACTACTCTAGTATTTTGCAGGATCTGGAAATTTTGCAGGGTCACTATTTACCAAAACTTTTAGTCATCGCAGAAAGCTTTAGGTTTCATAAGCGCAACCAAGAAGAGGATGAATCGAAGACTGGCTGAACACTGCGAATTGAGGATGTGTTAAATGATACAATCAGAGACAGATTAGTCTGTGGTTTAGGGAGCAAAGCTATTTAAAAGTGGTTGTTAACCAAAAACAACCTGGGCGCGATTCTCTGAAAATGGAGACAGAGTGTTCGCGTCGTCGTCAACGCCATTGAGGCTCATGACGGCGCGAAACAGCCCCTATCCCGACCGATTCAGGGCCCGAAAATGGGCTAGGAGCGGCGCTGCGTCATTTACGCACGCCAGGCCTTGGCACCGTGCAAAGGCGGCGCCGCATACATGACGCGGCCGGCGCCGCGTAACTGGCGTCACCCGCACATGCGTGGTTGCCGTTCTCCCCGAGACTGCCCCGCAAGAGGATGTCCGACGGATCTTGCGGGGCTGCGGATGAAAGGAGGTCCTCCTTCAGAGAGGCCGGCCCGACGATCGGTGGGCACCGATCGCGGGCCAAACCCCATTTGAGGCCCCCCCGGTGCAGGATCCCCCCTCCCCGCCCCCCCCCCCCCTCCGCAGGCCGCCCCACCAACGTTCCCGCGCTGTTCCCGCTGGCAGCGACCAGGTGTGGACGGCGCCGGGGGAACCCGCCGTTTTGGGCATGCCGCTCGGCCCATCCGGCACTGAGGATAGCAGGGGTACCGGTGAATCACCATTTTGGCTGTCTCGGGCGATTCACTGGACCGCGCTGCGCAAAACGCGATTGTGCCAATCTGGCCGCTTCAGTGAATCGCGGGAGGGCGTCGGACCGGCATCGCGGGAAAATTTGGCGACCCAGGCGATTCTCTGAAATGGCACGGGAGCAGAGAATCGCGCCCCCTGACTTTAAAGAAAGCTTTGGAAGTTGCTCTATCCATGGAATTAACAGCCAAAGAAGCTCAGCAGTTAGAGTTCAAGCACAAGGGGCGCAATTCTCCTACCCGCCCCGCCACATTTCTGCCCCGACCGGCCGGCGGGAGTCTCCGTAACTCCGGCCGGTCAATGGGGTTTCCCATTGTGGGGCAGCCCCACGCCGCCGGGAAACCCCCGGGCGTCGGCAAAACGGAGACTCCCGCCGGCGGAGAATGACGCCCAAGAATTCACAAGGTGTTGGCTGAAATCTGAACGCAAGCACAGTCTTATACTTGCCATAGGTGTGCAAAACCCAGGCACTCAGTAGCAGATTGTTGGTGCAAAGATGTCATGTGAAGAAATTGAGGGAAAAAGGGCCACATTGAGCAAGCTTGTTGGAAAAAGAGACAAGGATCAGGCAAAAATTTCAGGAAGCAAGAGCCATTGCTGGCGCAACAAACCAATATTGGGCCACTCAATTATTGGACAGTGAATGGGTGAAGATGGAGGTGGACACTGGGGCAGCTGTTTCACTGGTGCCAGAGACGGTGTATCAAGAAAAAAATCTGCCATATTGCTCTGCCCTCAAAGATAGTGTTAAAAACCTACACTGGAGAAATGGTTCCATTGAGGGGCAGTATTGATGTAACAGTGCAACTAAATGGACAGACGACAGATTTGTCCTTTCACATAGTCAAAAGAAATTATCCAGCATTAATGACGACAGATTCCAAATCAGGCCTACCCAAAATCTTGAAGAAACATGCCATTGTCTTCAACAGTGAACTGGGAACCATGAAGGATATCTCAGTAAAGCTGAAAATCAAATAAGAAAGTCAGGTGAGATGCTTAAAAGGTTTGGTCAGTGCCATACCCAATCAGACATATGAGAAGCAGAATTGGAATGGCTGGCCAGAACAGGAATCCCTGAACCCATTAACATGAGTGATTGGGCTACGCTGATTGTACCCATGATGAAAAAAGACGGATCTTTATGCTTTTGTGGCAATTTTAAAGTCACTATTAATCCTGTACTGTGTGCAGAGCAGTACACTCTAGTCCAAGTTCACTGGTGGACAACACTTCAGTTAAATCGACTTCAGTCAAGCATACCTTCAAATGAAAGCAGATAAGAATTCACAACAGTTCCTGACGATTGTGACACACAAAAGGTTGTTTTGATACAAAAGATTAGCTTTTTGCATCACTTCAGCACCAGTGTTGTTCCAACGAGCTATGGAGAAAATCTTAAGTGGAGTGGACGAAGTCCAGTGTTACCTGGATTACATTTTAATTACTGGGAAGAATGAGGAAAAATATCTCTGCAACCTGGATGCTTCGCTCCGGAGATTAGAAGATTATGGATTGAAAGTCTGAAAAGACAAATATGAATTTTTCCAACCTTCAATTGAATATCTGGCTCATGTCATCGACGCCAAGGGACTGTATAAGTCATCTTCGAAAGTCAAAGCCATTACTGAGGCACCCGCACCTCAAAATATCAACCAACTTTGATCTTTCTTAGGGTTATGTAATTACTACGGAAGGTTTGTCCCTAATCTGACGACTATTCTAAAACCCTTGCGCAATCTGCTGAGTCAAAATAAAAAATGGAAATGAGAGGATTCATGCAAGCCAAAGTCAGATGTCCTGACACATTTTGATCCAAATTTACCTCTGAAACTGGCAGGTGATGCATCATCTCATGAATTTGGGGTGGTGATTTTCCATACAATGCCCACAGATGAAGAGAAGCCGATAGCATTCGCTTTGAGGAGCTTGAATAAAGCCGAAAGCAATTGTGCGCAAATAGAAAAAGAAGCCGTGGGAACATTTTTGAATAAAATGGTTCTACGGGTGGAAATTCACTTTATTGGCGGACCATTATCCACTAACAATGATTTTTGGATTTCATACCAGGATTCCAGCACTGTCAGTGAGTAAAATGCAGACATGGATATTGCTCTTGTCAGCATACACAATGCAATCAAATGCCGTCAGTCAAACCTTCATGGGAACGCAGATGGACTCTCCCGACTGTTTTTACCAAATAGTTCATCCATTATGCAGTTCGTGTGAAAACATTTTCTACTTCGAGCAAGTGGCTAACACTCCTATAACCACAGGACCGGTGAAGAAGCATACCAGAAGTAATCCAATACTGTCACAGGTTATGTGCATGATGCTTTAAGGCAAGATATCAGGAGCAACATTGAGTTAAAGCCATATTCCACCCGAAGACTTGAGTTATCTGTACAGGCTCCTTGTCTCCTCTGGGGAATTAAAGTCATCATTCCACCATTATTAAGAAAATGTGTATTAATCAGTTACATGGAGGCCACTGTGGTATTGTAGTAATGAAGAAGATAGCCGGAAGCTATTTTTGATGGCCAGGGCTAGATGCCAAAATCGAGGAGAAGGCAAAAATGTGTTTGTCTTGTGCAAAAGTTTGGAACCTGCTGCCATTAGCCCCATTACACCCATGGGAATGGCCAGAAGAGGCCAGGCAACGGTTATATGTTGATTACACCGGGCTGTTTGAAGGGCATACGTTTCTCATTCTGGTCAATGCTCACTCAAAATGGCCTGAAGTTGCCATCATTAAATCAACATCATTGGAGAAAACAATTGAGAGATTGGGTGAATCCTTCAGCAGATTTGGTTACCCTGAACAACTGGTGAGCGATAATGGGCCGCAGTTCATATTTCAAGAATTCATAGCCGACTTGAAGGAGAATGGAATTCAACACAACACATCAGGTCCGCTCCTTATCACCCTGCCACAAATGGGTTGGTAGAACATTCAGTACAGATGATGAAACATTCATTAAAGGTAACCAGAGAACAAGGTTTACTTGTAAATGTTTGAGTGAATTCCTGCTCACGTACATGAATACTGCGCACTAAACAACCCAAGTTTCTCAGGCATTGCTAATAGTTAAACATCAACTACGCACAGCATTCGATTTGTAAAACCACCCAAGACAAAGGAATTACAATGAAAATACAGCAGGATGAGGCCATACAACGGGAGAACAAGGCAAAACATTGTATTTTTCACCAGGGTCAAGAAGTTCTGGCAAGTGAAACCACAAGTGAAAAGTGGATACCTGCCACCATCTTGGCACAGACAAGACTGGTCTCCTACACCGTACAAACCCGAAACAATGTAATATGGAGAAGGTACGTGGGTCAACTTTTGGCGAAAAGAACCAATCCACCAGTAGCAGAATCGATAGAGTCCAAATCCAGCTGTGCCAAGAGTCCACCTGGACCTTCCCGAAAACCTGACACGAACAGAACCAATTGGGGAAAACAGCACTTCAATTGCAAATCAAACACCGAGTCAGCCTCAGATCACTACGTTGATTCCAGTTCAGATAAGATGCTGTTTATTGTGTCAAAAAATCACGACAGTACAAAGCAGAAAGTGGCCATTTGGCCCATCGAATTTGCACCGCCCCTCTGAAAGAGTACCCTATCTTTCCCCACCCGATCCCTGTAACCCAATATCCCCACCTAACCTTTTGGACACTAAGGGGCAATTTAGCATGGCCAATCCACCTAAACTGCATATCTTTGGACTGGAAGGAAACCGGAGCACCGGGAGGAAACCCAAGCAGACACGGGGAGAATGTGCAAACTCCACATAGATAGCCACCCGAGGCTGGAATTGAACCCGGGTCCCTGGTGCTGTGAGGCAGCAGTGATAACCACTGTGCTACCGTATGTCACCGTGACACAGTGCGTGTCAGGGATCTTTGATTTAAAGGGGGAGGAAATGTTGTGTATTCATAGTGATTTTAGTGTTTCCTCACGAGCATCCTTGTAGCTGAACAGGGGCACTTTAAGCGAACGATTGTGTGACACCATCAGAGATGACGTCATTGGCCGTTTGCTCGGGCAAATGGGCAGTCTAACATCACAGCCTGTAGTGTTAATATCTTCCAAATAAAGCTCCACGTTTAGGTTGAACCTCCAAGGCCTGCAGACTCAATCTAGAGTCCACCATACGTATGTACTCTCATTTAGAAATTGGAACCAATAGAGAAGAAAAAGTGATTTTGTTCACTATCCTCTGGATGAGAGGCAGTGTAGCGCTGCCAGTGGCTGATAGGTGGGTGAAGTTTTCATCTGCCAGCAGTATCTCCAGGGCAGCCCTACTACGACCCCCCATCTCTGCTGTATTGATCTCAGCTGGGACAGTAATGGTATTATTGGACCCGGAATAGGGAAATGGAAAAGGCAGCAATTAAGTTGGTGCTGCTGGTCCATCTACATAATCATCCCATGCCCATACATGTAGATCTCAGGCGAGGACGGGAAAGGCTGGTTGTACCATTCCCCATGTGGCAAATTAGGCAGAGGTGAATGCTGTGGGGGTGGAGAAGCCAAGAATAAGTGGGACGGTGGGCAATTCGAGCTGAATTACAATTTGGTCAGAGCATGTGTGTTAGAGAATTATATAGTCAGCTTGAGCAGAGTAATTTTAATGAATGTGTTGATCATATGGAAATTGTGAAGCCAGGTGTGTGTGTGTGTGTGTGGAGGGACAGTTCCTGATGCCTTCCTTCAGTGAACAGGGCCTGTTGTGAGGAGGCTGTGCCGTGGAATCTGACGGCTCACACCGCTTTGAATTCACACCGAACAAGGGAGAAACTGCACTCAAAAAGAAATGTCAGCGGGGGAGGTCAATGGAAGTGATTGTAAACAGAAAACGTATTGTTTCTTGGGGCCATCTCATGTCTGTTGCATGAGGCTTTGAAATGAATGCATTTTAGGAGACCGTTCGGTTGGTTGCTAGGGCACAGGAATAAAGATTTCCAGAATTCTCCATGTGGGCTTATTCCCCCCCCCCCCGCCCAAAAAGAAAATAATTCTTATTTAAACCTGACTAATCTGACAGAGAATTCCTTCCCTCGAGAGCTTGTGTTGCACTCAGAATATTCTTGTTCAATCTCCCTTTGCTGGTCACTTTGAAGCACTACCTTTTGCCGATGCAACTCTGAGAGCTCCCCCTCCGAGCCAATGGGAGGCCGCTCTGAGAATATCATGCAAATAAAGTGGAGTTTTGCTGCCGTGTCTGTTTCACAGGAGCAGAGAGAGGGAGAGAGAGGCTATAAGGAGCAGCTACACACACACAACTTGCAGCAATGACCGGCTTGTGATACCTCCGAGACTCACAGCGCTGAATGCACCCTGCGCACCGAGGGTTAGTCTTGACACCCCGGGAGGATCATTAAAATGAAGCGGAAGGTAAAATTGGAGTTTTTCTTTGCTGCCTGTTTTGTTTGCTGGGTTCTGCGCTGCGGAGAGCCCTGCTTGATTGAAAGTCCCAACTGCAAAAGGGGCTGGCTGAAGTTATTTCCACGGGCTCTCTTTTTAACTGCTAAATGCGAACTTTCCACACTTGAGAGATGTGTCAGATTGCCGTTGCTCGGCTGTAGGAAGAAGGGGTAGTGGGTTGTCATTGCACTGTGTTTATTTCAGTCCCAAAGGGCAGAGAGATTGTGTAACTTCACTTGCATCTCTCAGTGTCTCCGTTAAAAGGAAGTCGGTTTCCTTGTACCAAACTTGCATTTGAAGAGAAAAACATTTTCTAAGCGTGTAGTGTAGTGGGACGGGGGTAGGGGCTCTGCAGTTTCACAAGTTGATGTGGCATTATGTGACTGCGCTGGGCATCTTGCCTTTGCTCACTTTCCCATACACTTCCCCCAAGTGGAGGCAACATGATGCTGTACAAATACTGCCCCTGAAGAGGTGTTCCACAGCAGCCTGGTTTAAGTAACAGAAGAAACAGGAGCAGAGGCGTAGACTGGTCTGTGGCGTCTTCCCACACCAATTGGTTATTTTCGCACAGAAATTGCTGAATCCACCTCGCTGAGTATTTACATTCTAAACCCAGGGTCCTATTTGCTGCCATAACGCCTTTTTTCAACCCCATCACAGTCTCTCGTTCCAATACCATTGCCGATGGTCCAATCTTTCTATGTTTCTATCACCCCATTTGCTTGAATCTGCCATTATATTTATTCTATGCTTTGCCTCATTCCAAACCAGAATCTCCTTCTGTGTTTTAATTTTTAATTTTCAGACATCGAAGACAAAACCCACATCCTGAAAATCCCGCCATAATCTTAATGCTTGTATCAGATCAGCCGTCAGCCTATTATTCCCCCCCCCCCCCCCCCCCGCCCCCAAGAGAAAGTCCATGAATAGCCATATAGTTCTGCCCCCCTCAGGTTCTGGAATCAATCTCGCCCGTTCTGCAATCCTGCCAAGGTTTGAATATCCTTTTTAAAATAAGTGAGAATCTCACAGATCCCCACACATGGATCTCACCCATGTATTATTTTAGAATGACCTCTTCAACTCATCTACTGGAGTTAGTTAGGGTGGCACTTGCTCTCCCAAATGCCTTTTTAGTGTTCGATTTATGTGTTTTTAAAAAAAATACTTCAGCATATAGGAAGTCATGGATGTGAATTCCATTTGGCACAAAGTATTATTGCCACAATCCACCACACAACTGAGTCAATGTGCCCACTCCACTTAATGGACAAAAGAAAAAGATGGGCCTGGCCTGTGACGTTGTGTTCAGGAATTGAGGTTGAAGAGCTGATAGCATTTCTCTGTTGTCTTGCCATCTGTTGAATGAGGATCCATGCTTATGCGTGGTGCTCATTCTGGTCCTTGAAAATGAGATATTTCCCCCTCCGCTTCAACGTTTTTACTGTGGGGAGGGACACCCTGGATAATGTGACCTGAACCACATTCACACTGACTCACAGAATGCCAGGTTCCATCCCCTCTCTGTGCTGAAGTTAGCTGATTTCAGGGTAAAAGTGAGGGCATTATGATCAGCCTCAGCATTCTCATACTAATCAGGATTACTGTTCCCGATCTCTAGCTAAATGTATGTCCGGTTATTATTTACCCTGGGCAGTTCAAATAACCAACAGTCATTTTGTTTCTATTCACCCAAATGGCCACTTCGGTAAACAGAATGTTGCTGTCACCGTAACTGTAACCCACCATGGGGGGGGGGGGTTCTTAATTCGGAGGGACTCTCTCAATTCAGAGATATAGGCATCAGGAGATAGTTGTACAGGTCAAAGTGTGTCAATTAGTTAAGATAAATTGGCTGAGCTGAATTTGCATTGGTGGAATTGTGCTGTGGTTTGAACATCTTATGCAATCAGCACTTGCCCCACTCATCTTCAGGATCCGCCTGAAACCACAGATATGGCATAGAGTAAAAATAATGTGCGCGCGCACATGCATGCTGTGTGTTGCATTGGGACATTCAGCACACATGACGAGCATTTAACTCATTGCTTGGATCCTAGTCAGTTGGTGGAGGACATTGCAGTTTGTTTTTGGTTTATATTCATTATAAATTGACAGATGGATAAATAGTTCTATTTTCAGTTTGGAAGAGAAAAGCAGCTGCACCACTTTTATCTCGACTTTTATCTTTGCTAAAGCTGGCATACTGTTGAGTTTCTCATTGCAGCATTAATGGCTTTATAAATGGTTATTTAAAAGCAACGAAAAGCAAGCTAAGAGTCTCAAGGTGGCACCTATGAAGGCTTCATCGATCCACATAAAGAGGAGGTGGGCTCTGAAATTCCACCAAAAACGTGGGACTTCTGGTCGCCCAGTCTGTCTGGCATTCCAAGTCCTGAGGATGGAGTCATTTACATGAACGGGACAGGTCCCGGCACTATTTATGACATTGTCTTGGCAACTGCACCAATGGAAGCCTAAGATATTTGGAACAGCACTTTGTTGTGGGATTGTACCAGACAATGATTTTCAAAGAGTTAAAAATTGATTTTGGAGTGACTGTATTTTTAACACCTTCTCTAAATCACAAAGGGATATCACTTCAGAAAGTAAATCATTGGCTTTAAAGGGGGCGATTCTCCAAAATGGAGACCAAGTGTTCGCGCCGTTGTGAACGCCGTCGCGTTTCACGATGGCTTGAAACAGGCCTGGGTACGACCGATTCTGTCCCCCACAGGGGGCCAGCACGGCACTGGAGCGGTGTGCCCTTCCCGGCGCCAAATGGGCACCACGCCAACCCGCACATGCGCAGTTGGGCCGCGCCAACCTGCGCAAGCGCGAGGGACTTCAGCCCGCCGGCCCTGACTCAACATGGCGTTGGTGTTCAGGGGCTGGCCGCGCAACAAAGTAGGCCCGGGGGGCAAGAGGCCGGCCCGCCGATCGGTGGGTCCCGATCGCAGGCCAGACCCCATTGGAGGCCCCCCCCCCCGGTGAAGGATCGCTTTTCCCCGCCCCACAGGCCGCCCCGCCGACCCTTCGTGCAGAGTTCCCGCCAGCAGAGACCAGGGTGAACGGCACCGGCAGGACTCTGTCGTATCCGCACGGCCGCTCGGCCCATCCAGGCCGGAGAATCGGCTGCCCCGCCGATTCCAGCGGTCCGCAGCCGGCGCCGCGTCAGACGCGCTGGCGGAAATGGCGCCGATTCTCTGCACCTCGGAGAATCGCGCGCCGGCGTCGGGGCATCGTGGCGCGGTTGCGTCGATTCTCCGCCCCAGCTCGGGGCTCGGAGAATCACCCCAAAGTGTCTGGAATACCCTGAGGTTGTGAAAGATGCCATTATAAATGCAACATTTTCTTTATCACATTGCTCTGTACAGGAATCTATGTCATCACTCTCCAAAAATCCCACCAGTTCCAACTTGTTGTCCAATGTCAACACCATGGGGGGGAATGGGTTAAAAATGCATGGAGATCCAGCAGAACCAGGTCCTGCCTCTTGTCCTCTGCCAAAGAAGCGTCCTCCCAGGCATCAAGATTGCAGCCCAAAAGTCTCCATCTTCCCCTCCAATACAGCAACATAAACAATGCTCACTGTTTATTCTGCCCATTATCAAGACTGCCTGAATCCATCCATTAAAGCCAGAAGCGCAGGTTTTCATTCATTAGATTCTACAGACTTACTCAGCCAAGTCACAAGTCAGGTCAAGTCACAACTTGTGCAAGGACACACCGTTGTTGTTGTTGTTACAATTCAAAAGGATGTAAACTGGCTGTTTCCATGGGCCGAGGCCCTCATCAATATTACTGAATTAATTCCCAAGGTGGTTCTGTTAAGTAGTCTTTTGATTGATAAAGGTTTACACGATCGCCAAAGCAGTGATCAATTATTTTCAGGTACTGATTTTTCACCTCCTCTGGTTACAGAGGTCGGCTGCTCCTAGGCCTTTGCTGCTGTGTCTGGAATTAACAAGTGTCCTTGATCCCTGAATATCTTGCCTTTGCAACTCCATCCTACTTGTGCTTGTACATGTTTTTGTTTGCAAATTTTCCCTCTTTGAATTTTATGGTACAGTTGACACATTGGTGGGTCAATCCTAAGACAGAATGCCAAGACCTGTTAGGATCAGCAACTTGGCAAATTAATGGGGACATGGATTTAAAACTTGCACATTCTACCCCCTACCCCCATCAAAGCTCTGTTTTATTAATTGTGGTCCATGCAGGCAAAAGTACTTTGATGTTACTACATAAGGAGCTGCATTTGCCAGGTGTGTGGGGGGTTGGGGAAGGAGAGGGTGATGCGGTGGTGGGTGTAATGATAAGAAACTCAAGCTTTCCCTTTAGAAAAGTATCTGCCTCCACTCCTAATCTTCTCCACTAAAATCAGGGACTCTTGCTGTGGGGATGGAAGGTTCACATGTTCCTCTCCTCAAGGGTGCAGTGTGCTGGCACTCGAACAAAATGTCTCGCTCAACTATCCACTTTATGTTAAGTGCTTGTTGGTTAAGGGATACTTTCACTCGAGAGTACTGGCGTAATATTTGACTATACTAACGGGTGTTTAACCATACATTCTTTTGACAAATACGCACTCAGATTACCGTGGTTCTAACTAACTGCTTTTATTTCCAGACCCTCTAGAGTATTCTATCAAATTAATAACAAAAGTAGTACAAGAAACCCTGGCGGTTATGCAATGCGTTAACTCCCATAAGGGACAGTAAGAAGTCTTACAACACCAGGTTAAAGTCCAACAGGTTTGTTTCAAACACTAGCTTTTGCAGCACTGCTCCTGAAAGCTAGTGTTTGAAACAAACCTGTTGGACTTTAACCTGGTGTTGTAAGACTTCTTACTGTGCTCACCCCAGTCCAACGCCGGCATCTCCACATCATGGCTCCCATAAGGGAGCCACCTAGTGTTCAGTTAACAACATGCAAGCACCACACTACATTAATCAGTCATTCTGATGAAGTTAACAATTGGTGAAAGCTAACATGTAGCCCTTGGCCTGAGATTGCCAAAACCTTTAGAAGTGAGAAGGTAGAGGTTAGATTTAACTACTTTTATACAGAGGGTTGCCTGTGTGTAGAATGGACTGCACAGTGAGGCACTGCAGGTCTCTAGTGTGGCAGAATTGGATGAGGGAATGAATGATTGAAGTGTATTAAGCCTGATTTTAACTGGCTCGAAAGAGGTCAATATACGGCCAGTGGAGTGACAGGCAGGCCAGGGCCATTAACTCCTGTTTGGGGGTGGTACTTCTGGTCCACAAGAAAACCGTTATAAAATTAAATGCACCAGGCTTCTTTCTCGACACTCTACTGGACCACCTGCTCTCTACTTGGGTGTCTAAAATTGGTGCTTTTTAGTTTTTGAGAGCAACCAGATGGACCATGGAGTCTGTACTTTCTGGCCTTCTCCATTTACTGAATTCCTAATTATTGTATGAATGTAGTTGCCAAGTAGAAAATGTGAAATGGATCAGTCTCCTAATTTTACTTGTTATCACCGTGATAAATGATGAAAAGTGAACAGCTTTTCAGCATGTTTGTTGCTTTTCTGTTATCAGAGAACAGTAGGAATGTACCACAGCCATACAACCTTTTACATCAATGGTGGGCAACTTGCAGCCTGGGGACCACATACGGCCTATCTGGGTTCTGAGTGAGGCCATTGGCCAGGTGCAGGGTTGCCCCATTCTGCTAATTTCTGTCCACATATTTTTTTTCCTACCGGTATAATTGAAATGATATGCACTTAAAGCGAGGTGCGTGCTGATTGCTCACAACATTGACCGTGAGAGCCGTGCACTCCCTCGGTGTCCAAAGTGTAAATATTTCCTTTGTTTTTAACCACTTGAAGTTGATAGTTCAATTAATATATAAATGATTAAGCATTTTCGATAACACAGTATGAAATATTCAGCATGTTTTAAATGTATCTAATCATATTCATGGGGTTATGCTGAGTGAACAAACCTGATTTCAATCTTGCAGCCCACTTAGATGAAGGACGGCCACTCACGTGGCCCACTCATAGCCAAGGTTACCCATCACTGTGTTACACAGTACTCCATGAAACTTTCTACCTAACCATTTAAAGGCTTTCCAATGATATGCGTGCTGTTTAGATACAGAGATTTGGGAGTCTACGTCGCAGGAAAAGATTTAGATTTAATTACTAGGAAACAGCTTTTCTCGAAATGATGGTGTGCTTTGACTTGTTTTAACCTCTCAAAGTTTCAAGGTTGTCGCCACTGTAGGTCACTGCACCTAATGGGGCAGTCATGAGATTTATTAATAACAATTCTGTTGATCTTTCACTGTACCTCGGTACACGTGACAATAAACAAATCCAAACCAATCATTGCCCAGTATTCCTGAGGCTGCAATTAGGAAAGCAAACCCAGACCTTGCTATGTGTGGGCAACAGGGCAGCACACTAATCTTTTGGAGGTGATAATGAATCTGTGCAAGACTACATTGTGTACACTTCTGCATTCCTAACTGCAGCAAGGATATCCAGATATTGGAATAGTGCAGAACAGGGCAATCAAACCGATACCCAGCTTAAGACATGCAAACTGTGAGGGAGTGGGGTGGGGTGGGTAGAGATTGTGGAGTTTTACTTCAGAGCAGATAACTTTTCCGGATGATATTCTTCAAGCTAAGATATATTAAGTTGCAGTAATGACTGGGAATTTGGCGGGTTCAGAAAATCCCAGCTGGGAAGCAACACTCCGAAGTGTAGGCCATAGAAGAATGAAGGTGCACAGAGAGTTTATAGTTAACTAGCTTCGCTCAGTGGTGAAAATGTAGACTAGACTAACCAGGGAGGCAGTAGAAGGAGAAACATTGTTGGAGAATGGGATTGGGATTCCAGGCAGTGAATAATGGGGGATATTAGCTTTTGGCATGGGCCAAATGAGCTGCGGACCCTGTACATTCCTGTATTCCTACAAGTACTGTTTCTAACAACAATCCAAGCACTGTTCTAACATCAATCAATACGTCAGTAAATATAGAACATTCTGGAGATTCACGGCAGGAATTAATAAAGAGAGGATGGGTTAGGATGTCTGTGATCCTCCAGCAGGCCAAAAACTTTTCCTTTATCTTCTATCAGTAGTTTTCTTCTTGCTCTCACTACCAAATGCTACAGTGGCCAGGTAATAACCTTTACTTAATTAACTTCCTTGATTATTTTTGGATAAGATGAATAGGTTGTTTTGAGAGCACTTGTGGAGAGCAGCCTGTATTGAACACTAAAGATGAAACTGCTGAAATGTAAGCTTCAAACGCAACATCAACTATATTGTCACAATATCATCAGTTAATGATAACTTAGTTAGAATTCTCCTAATTTTGGGTGCTGCACCTTGTCAGAGCTGCCTGGGGCCTATAAGTAGGACAGGATACTGCCATCATTTTAAGCAAGTTTGTCTTGAGGATTCCATCCCCTTATTGTGGATCGCTTTTGAAGTAGCTACAAATCTCAGTATAATTGTTACCTTTTAACTGCGGAAAAAAATGTGTTGTTGGACATTTTGGAAACAAATTTCCCTCCACCAATTGCATCTATCTCCTCTGAAATTTGGAGAGTGTTAATTGCCACCTTAATGGCAAAGGCAGCAAACACCAACAAACTAAAACACTGGCCATGCTCCTGACCTGTTTCTACAGGCAATGTAAATGGTGAGACTTTGTAACCATGTAAAAAGTAATCACTCTCGGTGTCGGGTATCATCGTGACTAGGCCTGTGGCTGTCTAATGCCAGAGCAATCTAATCCATTTGATCTCTGAAAACTAGTGCCAGCAAAATCATTACATCATGATGAGGTTCCACTTAAGAAATACTGTGCTTTTGAGCTACAATTTAATTGACGCCTTCAAATTGAATAATTACTGGTCCTCCCTTCAATATTTCTGAAGATACTACATGAATACAAACAAAGTCATAGACATAGATCAACAATTGGAAGCTGCATTAAAAATATTTTAATTCGGTTTTATGATTCAGGAGATGATGTGCAAGATTGGGGCAGATTATTTTGGCTAGAGTTGATAAAGGGTGTGTAGGAGTTGGCATATGGGCGGACTCTGGTTTGGAGTCAGAGATTCCATGTGGAGCTTCCTAGGATTATTTATATCCCTTTAATGAACTTCAGTCATATGCAGATCACAAAGATTGGAAGGGATTGTACGATGCTCTGAAATCGGTGCTCTGGTTCAGCATCAACCTTCGATGCCGACAAGTCATACTTATCAGGAAAAAGCCCAGATCATAAAAGGATGGGCAGAGCCCTTTAACCATACATTCAATTAGTTCATCCATCATTCAAGAAGCAATCACCAGGTTGCCATTAACTCCTCTCTTGACGAATCTCCTACATACAGAAATAGGAAAGGAGCAGTCACCTTGTTGGGAGTTTTCTATAGGCCCCCCAATAGCAGAGAGATGTGGAGGAACAGATTGGGAAACAGATTTTGGAAATGCGCAGAAGTCACAGGGTAGTAGTCATGGGTGACTTCAACTTCCCAAATATTGAGTGGAAACTCTATATCAAATAGTTTGGATGGGATGGTGTTTGTGCAGTGTGTCCAGGAAGTTTTTCTAGCACGGTATGTAGATTGTCCGACCAGAGTGGAGGCCATATTAGATTTGGTACTTGGTAATGAACCAGGGCAAGTGATAGATTTGTTAGTGGGGGAGCATTTTGGAGATAGTGACCACAATTCTGTGACTTTCACTTTAGTAATGGCGAGGGATAGGTGAGTGTAACAGGGCAAGGTTTACAATTGGGGGAAGGGTAAATACGATGTTGTCAGACAAGAACTGAAGTGCATAAGTTGGGAACATAGGCCTGTCAGGGAAGGACACAATTGAAATGTGGAACTTGTTTAAGGAACATATACTACATGTCCTTAATATGTATTTCCCTGTCAGGCAGGGAAGAGATGGTCGAGTGAGGGAACCATGGTTGACAAGAGAAGTTGAATGTCTTGTTAAGAGGATGTAAGGCTGAGGAAACAAGGTTCAGACAGGGCGCTGGAGGGATACAAGATAGCCAGGAGGGAACTGAAGAAAGGGATTAAGAGAGCTAAGAGGGGGCATGAAAAATCTTTGGCGGGTAGGATCAAGGAAAACCCCAAGGCCTTTTACACATATGTGAGAAATATGAGAATGACTAGAGCGAGGGTAGGTCCGATCAAGGACAGTAGCGAGAGATTCTGTATTGAGTCTGAAGAGATAGGAGAGGTCTTGAACGAGTACTTTTCTTCAGTATTTACGAATGAGAGGGGCCATATTGTTGGAGAGGACTGGTAAGCTCGAGGAGATACTTGTCAGGAAGGAAGATGTGTTGGGCATTTTGAAAAACTTGAGGATAGACAAGTCCGCCGGGATATGTCCAAGGATTCTATGGGAAGCAAGAGATGAAATTGCCGAGACGTTGGCAATGCTCTTTTCGTCCTCACTGTCAACAGGGGTGGTACCAGGGGATTGGAGTGTGGCGAATGTCGTGCCCCTGTTCAAAAAAGGGAATAGGGATAACCCTGGGAATTACAGGCCAGTTAGTCTTACTTCCGTGGTAGGCAAAGTAATGGAAAGGGTACTGAGGGATAGGATTTCTGAGCATCTGGAAAGACTGCTTGATTAGGGATAGTCAGCACGGATTTGTGAGGGGTAGGTCTTGCCTCACAAGTCTTATTGAATTCTTTGAGGAGGTGACCAAGCACGTGGATGAAGGTAAAGCAGTGGATGTAGTGTACATGGATTTTAGTAAGGCATTTGATAAGGTTCCCCATGGTAGACTTATGCAGAAAGTAAGGAGGCATGGGATAGTGGGAAATTTGGCCAGTTGGATAACGAACTGGCTAACCAATAAAAGTCAGAGAGTGGTGGTGGATGGCAAATATTCAGCCTGGAGCCCAGTTACCGGTGGCGTACCGCAGGGATCAGTTCTGGGTCCTCTGCTGTTTGTGATTTTTGTTAATGACTTGGATGAGGGAGTTGAAGGGTGGGTCAGTAAATTTGTAGACGATACGAAGATTGGTAGAGTTATGGATAGTGAGGAGGGCTGTTGTTGGCTGCAAAGAGACATAGATAGGATGCAGAGCTGGGCTGAGAAGTGGCAGATGGAGTTTAACCCTGAAAAGTGTGAGGTTGTCCATTTTGGAAGGACAAATATGAATGCGGAATACAGGGTTAACGGTAGGGTTCTTTGCAATGTGGGGGAGCAGGGAGATCTTGGGGTCTATGTTCATAGATCTTTGAAAGTTGCCACTCAAGTGGATAGAGCTGTGAGGAAGGCCTATGGTGTGCTAGCGTTCATTAGCAGAGGGATTGAATTTAAGAGCCGTGAGATGATGATGTAGCTGTACAAAACCTTGGTAAGGCCACATTTGGAGTACTGTGTACGGTTCTGGTCGCCTCATTTTAGGAAGGATGTGGAAGCTTTGGAAAAGGTGCGAAGGAGATTTACCAGGATGTTACCTGGAATGGAGAGTAGGTCTTACGAGGAAAGGTTGAGGGTGCCAGGCCTTTTCTCATAAGAACGGAGAAGGATGAGGGGTGACTTGATAGAGGTTTATAAGATGATCAGGGGAATAGATAGAGTAGACAGTCAGAGACTTTTTCCCCAGGTGGAACAAACCATTACAAGGGGACATAAATTTAAGGTGAATGGTGGAAAATATAGGGGGGATGTCAGAGGTAGGTTCTTTATCCAGAGAGTAGTGGGGGCATGGAATGCACTGCCTGTGGAAGTAGTTGTGTCGGAAACATTAGGGACCTTCAAGCAGCTATTGGATAGGTACATGGATTCCGGTAGAATGATGGGGTGTAGATTAATTTGTTCTTATCTAGGACAAAATTTCGGCACAACATCGTGGGTCGAAGGGCCTGTTCTGTGCTGTATTTTTCTATGTTCTATGCATTGCTAAAAATGATAAATGCAACCAAACTCCTGTCTAGTGGCAAAGCTCCTGGAGCTGATGCTATCCCAGCTGAGGTTTACGAGACTGGTGGTCAATGCCTTGTGATTTCTGAAATTGTAGAGGAACCACTATTATGGTGCTTGCAGTTATACAACTGCAAGAGAAATGCCAAGAACAGAACATGGATCTCAACACCATGTTTGTTGACCTGCCCAAGGTCTTTGACACAGTCAACCATTAAGGGCATTGGAAGGTAATGGAGAAGTTTGGCTGCCCTGAGAAATTCTTCATATTGGTTTGACAGTTCCATGACAGCACGCTCACGCATGTGTTGGAACATGATGAGTCTTCTGACCCAATTACTAATGGAGTTAAATAGGGCCATGTGTTAGCCCCAACACTCCACCTTTTTCTCCATCGTGTTCTCCAATGCCTTCCTTGATGGTGATCCTGGTGCAAAATCAGATTCCCTTGGATGGGAAGCTACTCAATCTTTAAATTTAAAAAAATAATCTTCATTGTCACGAGTACGCTTACATTAACACTGCAATTAAGTTACTGTGAAAATCGCCACATTCCGGCGCCTGTTCGGCTACACAGAGGGAGAATTCAGAAGGTTCAAATACCTAACAGCACATCTTTTGGGACTTGTGGGAGGAAACCGGAGCACCTGGATGAAACCCACGCAGACACCGGGAGAACGTGCAGAGTCCACACAGACAGTAACCCAAGCCGGGAATGGAACCTGGGACCCTGGCACTGTGAAGCAACGGTGCTAACCACTATGCTACCATGCTGCCAACTGCATATAAAGACCAAGGTCTCCAAGGGCATACTTTATGATTTCCTGTTTGCTGATTGACTGTGCACTAGCTGCCAATTCAGAGTTGGACATGCAACATAGCATGGCCTATTCTCTAATGCATGTAACAACTCCGACCTTACGATCAGCATGACGACAGCTGAAGTAATATACCAGCCTTCTCAAAGAAAGCCCTCACTCGAGCCAAGGTTTCAGTGCAAGACCAAAACCGGTCAACTGTGGATAAGTTCACTTATCTTGGCAGCACACTCTCTGGAGCTGTCTATTGACAACAAGCCACATACAAGAATTGCCAAAGCAAGCATAGACCATTGAATCCCTACAGTGCAGGAAGAGGTCATTCAGCCCGTGACCCTCTGAAAGAGCATCCTACCTAGGCCCATGACCCCACATAACCTGTGTATCTTTGAATGATGAGGTCAATTTAGCATGGCCAATCCACCTAACCTTCTTTGGACTGTAAAGTCTGAAGTGCACTCTGTACTATGCAGGCAGGACTTGTACTGTGTACCAGCACCATGTCAAGAAGCTTTTCTTGAGGTGCCTTCAGGAACTTCTGAAGATCAGATCAAAATACCAGACACTTGAGGTGCTCCACCCAAGCTGGCATGCCAAGTGTCCACACCATACTAAGACACCCACAACCGAGTTGGTATGGTCATGTAAGCCAGAATGCCTTGACACTCTCTCACAAAAGCTAATCCTTTATAAAGACCTTGAGCCTGGTGCATACTCTCGAGGAAGTGCTCCAAGGACACTCTCCAGGTTTCACTTTGGAGTTTTGGTTTCAATTTTAAATCCCAGGAGGAGGTCGCTCGGGAATGCTGTACCTGGTGCAACCAAATAAAGAGTGTAGCTTCCTTCAAAAGCAAGCACATACCAGAACCCTGGAAATCCCAAGCCAGAAACTCATCCAAAACTCAAATAGTCTGTGGTAACATGCCCTATTTGCAGCACTGCAGGCAATGGCCATGGTCATCTTTGCCTGGAAGGATGAATATGAACAGTTTATGATTTATATTCCTTTGGTCATAGACTGACAAAAAGAAAATTATTCAATCTTCATGATGTGCACACATGAAGTGTTGTGGGGAATACATCAAAAGTATTTCTAACCTCAGCCATTTAACTGCAAGGAAACAGGGGCTTCATTCTCTGACCCCCCGCCGGGTCGGAGAATGGCCGTTGGCCGCCGTGAATCCCGCCCCTGCCCCCGCCGAAGTCTCTGCTCCCGGAGATTCTCCGGCCCGGATGGGCCGAAGTCCTGCCCAGAAATTGCCTGTCCCGCCGGCGTAAATCAAACCTGGTATTTACCGGCGGGACCAGGCGCCGTGGGCTGGGTCCTGGGGGGGGGGGGGCGCGGGGCGATCTGACCCCGGGGGGGGCCCCACGGTGGCCTGGCCCGCGATCGGGGCCCACCGATCCGCGGGCGGGCCTGTGCCGTGGGGGCACTCTTTCCCTTCCGCTTCCGCCACGGCCTCCACCATGGCGGAGGCGGAAGAGACTCTCCCCACTGCGCATGCGTGGGAAACTGACAGCGGCCGCTGACGCTCCCACGCATGCGCCGCATTTCCGCGCCAGCTGGCGGGGAAACAAACGCCATTTCCGCCAGCTGGCGGGGCGGAAATCCCTCCGGCGTCGGCCTAGCCCCTCAATGTTGGGGCTAGGCCGCCAAAGATGCGGAGCATTCCGCACCTTTGGGCCGGCGCGATGCCCGTCTGATTGGCGCCGGCTTTGGCGCCAGTCGGCGGACATCCCGCCGTTGGGGGAGAATTTCGCCCCAGATAACCTCCTGTGACTGAGTCCCTTCAGTGAGGAGGGGGATGTTGTTTGAAAATATTACTAGAGCATCCGGTTTGTGATGGGCATTGGAAGCACATTGTTTTAGGGGAATCCAATGATTGAAACAAAGTTTGTGGCATTCAATAAGGCAACAGCACATCCACATATTTGTCAGTAAGGTGGCTTAGGTTGTTGGATTGATCACAAGGGAACAATTTATTATAATTATGAATTTTCTGGTACTTGTTGTGATACGGACAGGGGGAGAAAGAAGCTATGGAAGATTTCCCATGTGAGTTAACGATCACAGGCTCCTGTTGGAAGTAGATGATCAGTGAATTTGTCTGTGCTTCCCACCTCCACCCCCCCCCCCCCCCCCCCCCCCCACAAGAAGGGAAGGAGACTCTGTTAGGTTAACGAACCCCCGAGGTGCCCGCGCATTGCTCTGAACACATACCCAGCATGTAAATCAATAGTGGTCTGGGACCAGACTGTCCTCTAGCCAGGGTGTGGCTTGTGGCAGGCAGTAACTTAACAGGGATGGAAATACTTAAGTAACCAGTGATTCTTTCACGCACAAATGCAAGTCTGTAAGGATTATGAGTTGGGTAGTTTTATTTTTAAAAGAAACAAATCATTAAAAAATCAGATTTACTCATTAAATGATGCAAATGTTCCGTGAAACCACAATGCATCAGAATTGGAAGCAAAAGTTCTGTTTCCAATCTGCCAAATCTAAAGGGCAGCAAGCCTATTGGCCTAAACTTTATCTACATTGGGCCCATGACGGCACTTTCCAAATATAAGTACTTTACACATTACCACACTACAATTACCCATGTTATTCTCATTCTCACTCCTGGTCCCACAAACATCACTTTCCAATTAGTTTTCCTTCTCATTGCCCAATACAGATGTTGTCGCCCAGTTGTCCCTTGCAATTGCACCAATGTACTGGGTTCCCAATTTGCAATGAGTAATGAGGTTCACTGATACACAGATTGGTGCCCAGATGAAAGCTCCAGTAAATAAGTTCATTGCAGCCATGTTAACTTAGCCAGCACCCATTTGTGTTGGGTCATAAGAGTTTTCATCAGCAATTGTATTTCATCTAAGGAATCGTTTAAAGAAAAGTTTTGATAACATTAAGGAGGGTCAGTTATGGTACAGGAACTGGGTGCAGCAGCTGCAAACACAGCGTCAAATATGCTATTGCCAGGGAAAGTGAACTTTGAACTGGTTTCCTCCCCACAGAATGAAAGAGGTCTCGATGGGCCGAATGGCCTTACTTCCGCTCCTATGTCTTATGGTCTTTGCTTTTTGCCAGTTCAGTTGAATCAACCAAATGCTGAAGATTATTACACTGGGTTATAACAATGGGGCACAATTAATGTATTTAAACCCCCATTCACTCTGAGAGTAGAACTTTACCAGTGTCTGCCATGGTACCATTGAAACCAGAATTTTAACCTGTCTCTGTAACCTATGTCCTCTCAGAGCTCTGTACTCTTCCAATTTTGGCATCCTGCACCTCCTCCACTTCCTACATTCCACTAATGGCAGCTGTGTGCCTTCTGTTGTCTTTGCCCTGAACTCTGAATTCACTCCCTAAATCTCTCCATCTTCTCCTCCTTTTATTACATTTCTTAAAACTTACCTGTTTGACTGAGCTTTTAGTCGCCTGCCTTAATATCTCCTTACATGGTTCCAAGTCAAATTTTTCTGTTCTTAATTCTCCTGCAAAAAACCTTGGGATGTTTTACTATGTTAAAGATGCTATATAAATTCAACAGCTTGGGCGAAATTCTCCGGTATCGGCGCGATGTCCGCCGACTGGCGCCCAAAACGGCGCAAATCAGTCGGGCATCGCCCCGCCCCAAAGGTGCGGAATCCTCCGCATCTTGGGGGCCGAGCCCCAACCTTAAGGGGCTAGGCCCGCGCCAGACTAATTTCCGCCCCGCCAGCTGGCGGAAAAGGCCTTTGGTGCCTTGCCAACTGGTGCGGAAATGACATCTCCGGGCGGCGCATGCGCGGGAGCGTCAGCGGCCGCTCAGGGCATCCCCGCGCATGCGCTGTAGAGGGAGTCTCTTCCGCCTCCGCCATGGTGGAGACCGTGGCGAAGGCGGAAGGAAAAGTGTTCCCCCACGGCACAGGCCCGCCCGCGGATCGGTGGGGTCCGATTGCGGGCCAGGCCACTGTGGGGGCACCCCCCGGGGCCAGATCGCCCCGCACCCACCCAGGACTCCGGAGCCCGCTCGCGCCGCCTTGTCCCGCCGGTAAGGTAGGTGGTTTAATCTACGCCGGTGGGACAGGCATTTTAGCGGCGGGACTTCGGCCCATCCGGGCCGGAGAATCGCGGGGGGGGGGGGGTGCCCGCCAACCGGCGCGGCGCGATTCCCGCCCCCGCTAAATATCCGGTGCCGGAGAATTCGGCAACCGGCGGGGGCGGGATTCACGCCAGCCCCCGGCGATTCTCCATCCCGGCGGGGGGTCGGAGAATCTCGCCCCTTGTTATTTTTGTAGAAAATAAATAATGGGCTGTCAATCCCTCAGCTAGCCTCACACCTGAAAAATGTACCTGCTAAATGATAGGATAGATTTTGCAAGTTGTGTATTTTCAGGATAGACCCTCACATACAAGGTGGGATTTACCGGCCCCACTGAGTAGGCTAGCCTGCCATATCCCCCACAGCAGGTCCCACCATAGCCCCAAGGATCTGGAAATCGCTCATGAGCAGTCTGTCGTTTCCCAAATTTGCATAGAATCCCTACAGTGCAGAAGGAGGCCATTTGGCCCATCGACTGCACTGAACCTATGAAAGAGCACCCTACCTAGACCCACTCCCCCACCCTATCCCCACAATCCCACCAAACCTTTTAGCATGGCCATTGCACCTAACATGCACATTTTTGGACGATGGGAGGAACCCGGAGCACCCAGAGGAAATCCACGCAGATGCGAGGAGAAAGTGCAAACTCCACAGTCACCCAAGGCCAGATTGAACCTGGGTCCCTTGTGCTGTGAGGCAGCAGTGCTAACCATGCACCACCATGAAATGAAAAATGAAAATCGCTTATTGTCACAAGTGGGCTTCAAATGAAGTTACTGTGAAAAGCCCCTAGTCGCCACATTCCGGCGCCTGTTCGGGGAGGCTGTTACGGGAATTGAACCGTGCTGCTGGCCTGCCTTGGTTTGCTTTCAAAGCACAGCCCTTGCTTTGTAATGGTCTGTACTGGGACTATGCATTCCAGTATCTATGTGGGTTGATATTTGTTTAAAGGGTAAATAGATTTAATATAACAGCTGTTTAATAAGCACCCCAGTGCAGAAAAGTAAAAGAGTTAATAAACAATTTGTTTAAAGGCATCAAAGCTTTTTCTACTTGCTGTGCTGTGGGACTTTTTCACTTCACTCCCAAGACAACTGGTTAGTCTGAATTTAATTACTAGATAATGATGAGCGCAGCCTACTGCCTGAGGTTAAACAAAAGGCCCATCTTTGATGTCACTTCTGAGGGGATATTTTAAATGCGTCATTTTCAACCAGCCCACGCTGAAAGGTCTGCCAGCAGTAAATAGAAGAAATGCAATGACGCAATTCTTTCTCTGGAAAATCTAAATCTTAGATGATGAGATATGCCAGGAAAAGGATGTGACCAGAGATGCAGTTAAACCTGGGAAAAGTAGAATGAGCATGGAAAAACATCAAAGGGGCGATTCTCCCAAATGGAGGCCAGGTGTTCACGACGGCGTGAACCGGGCCCAGGTACGACCGATTCTGTCCCCCACAGGAGGCCAGCGCGGCGCTGGAGCGGTTCACACCGCTCTAACCTCCTTTCCCGGTGCCAAATGGGCGCCGCGCCAACCCGCACATGCGCAGTTGGGCCGCGCCAACCTGTGCATGCGCGGGGGACATCTTTAGCGCGCCGGCCCCGACTCAACATGGAGTCGGTGTTCAGGGGCCTGCCGCGCCAGGAAGTAGGCCCGGGGGGGGAGAGGCCGGCCTGCTGATCGGTGGCCCCGATCGCGGGTCAGACCCCATCGGAGGCCCCTTCCCGGTGAAGGAGCCCCCCACAAGCCGCCCCCCGACCGTTCGCGCAGAGTTCCCACCGGCAGCGACCACGGGTGAACGGCGCTGGTGGGACTCTGTCGTACCCGCGTGGCCGCACGGCCCATCCGGGCCAGAGAATCAGCAGCCCCGCCGTTTCCAGCGGCTCGCGGCCAGAAATGGCGCCGATTCTCTGCACCTCAGAGAATTGCGCGCCGGCGTTGGGGCGTCGTGGCGCGGTTGCGGCGATGCTCCGGCCCGGCTAGGAGAATCGCCCCCCAAATGGGTGGGTTTTCCAGCCCTTCCTGCCAGCAGGTTTTAGCGGGACTGGAAGATCCAGTCAGTGGCCAATGGCAGCCGCCTCTGCTGCAGGAAAATACGCCATGGGGAGGGGCTGGAAAATCCTGGCAAAAGTGTTTTTCCACACCAGTCCACCAGTAGTTAACTAATTATCAATGATTCTCATTCATTTCTGCACCATAAAAGTAAAATTGCAAATTAAAATTTTGAAGAAAATGCTTATTTTGAAATCTGCAGTACAGATGGTGACCTGGGTTATTTGTGGCATGGATTGAAACAAAAGAAGAAACATACACAATGATGTATGCTAGCATACAGTGTTTGTCCTGTGTGCATTACCTCTGCATCCGTGTCTTTCTTTGACTATGAAGTCAGTTTTTTTGGGCTGGGGATTGAATATGCAGGGCTAAGGTGGAGCCTTAGGCCTGGGATATTTTAACGAAGGCCCCACTATCATTTCATCATGTTGGCTCCCACTCAAAGGCAGCGGGAATGACATGGAAAATCAGGAGGTCAGGCTCCCTGCGCAGAATCAGTGTAAGGCCAGATAAACATGATGGCAGGGAGCAGAGATCAGCAACAAGCATTAACAGGGATCAACCTGTGCAAGAGGGCCCAAAAGATTCAAGAAGAGCCCTCTTCCTGGTCTCACAAGGATTCCACACAGAAGAAAAAGGTTCTAATGTACCTTGGCCTCTTCATGCCACTCCCCAGACTTCTAAGGTTGCTGTTTTGGGATGGTCATGTGGCCCTCCCAAATATGGAAGTTAATCTATGGGTGGGATTCTCCGGCCTCCCAGCCGCATGTTTTGAGGTGGCACGCCATTCGCTGGTGGTGGGATTCTTTGCTCCCGCTATTGTCAATGGGAATTCCCGTTGAAGCCACACCACGCCACCAGGAAACCCACGGGCAAGGGTATGCTGCCCACAGGACCAGAAAATCCCGCCGCCAGTGCTCCTCCGGAGAAATTCAGCCAATGTCGTCAGGTTGCTTCATCTTTCCAATGTAATGGGGTGGCACGGTAGCACAGTGGTTAACACAGTTGCTTCACAGCTCCAGGGTCCCAGGTTCAATTCCCGGCTTGGGTGACTGTCTCTGCAGAGTCTGCACGTTCTCCCCGTGTCTGTGTGGGTTTCCTCCGGGTGCTCCGATTTCCTCCCACAGTTCAAAGATGTGCAGGTTCGTTGGATTGGCCATGATAAATAGCCCATCGTGTCCAAAAAAGGTTAGGTGGGGTTATGGGGATAGGGTGGAGGTTTGGGCTTAAATGGGGTGCTCTTTCCAAGGGCTGGTGCAGAATGGCCTCCTTCTGCACTGTAGATTCTATGCAAAGTAGACATGTGTCTGACATGGCGGTCCTCCTGTTCCTCCTTTCTGCTGAGTTATGGTAGTGGCAACACGTGGAGAATGTGCCACAATTACCTTGCACTATCTTAACTCCATTTCCACTTTATTTCCCATAAGTAGCTAAAATCTATGCCACTGCTTTTTCTCCATATGCTTCACTTTCTTTGTCTTAGTATCTGATTGTGTAGCTATAAATGAAATATACATTACTTATTAGAATGCCAGCATCTTTCATCTCCTTAATAATGACTCATTCCGCAGTAGAATCAAAGCATGTCACACCTTGTCTGTTTTACAGGCCATAATAGAATACATACAACCACACAGTGAGGTTAAATTAATATGACTTCAGATCAGTATCTTCAAAACCAAATCAATTTGATTTCACCGTGTCCTTTTCTTTCTAGAAGGCCTAGTTATGACTCTAACATAGGCTGAGAACAAGAAAGCTCCTTTTGCTGGTAATCAGGACCGAAGCAAGTTGAGTTTCAGAGTAAAACATACAGCTGGGAGGGAGGGAGGATTTTTGACATTAAGGCCAATGACTTTATGGCAGCAGGAAATACTGGTAACATCACTGTTAGTCCCAAAAATGTTTTATGCTCTTATGCTGAAATCCACGAGAGTCCACAAGAAGGGAAGCACATTAGTAATTTAGAATTGCATAACTTTCTGATCATATAATGTACAATTAGAAAAACAAGGGCGGGATTCTCCCAGCCCGGGGCCGGGCCGGAGAATCCCCGCAACCGGGCCACGCAGCCTCGACGGCGGCACGCGATTCTCCGCAGAGCTGAGAATCGGCGGCATTAGCGCCAGCGCGTTTGGCGCAGCGCCGGTCGCGGGCCTGGATGGGCCGAGCGGCCGCTCCAAAAAGGCAGAGTCCCGCCGGCGCCGTCCACACCAGGTCGCAGCCGGCGGGAAACTCTGCACGCGGGGGCGGCCTGTGGGGCGGGGGCTCCGACTCCGGGGGGGGCCTCCGATGGGGCCTGGCCCGCGATCGCCCACCGATCGGCGGGCCGGCCTCACGCTCCCCGGCCTATTTTCTTCCACGCCAGCCCCTGACCTCCTGCGCCATGTTACGTCATGGCCGGTGCGTTGAGGGAGGCCACCGCGCATGTGCATGTTGGTGCCGGCGCCACTGCACATGCGCGGATCCCACGGCGCACAGTTCGCGCTGGGATGGGAGGCGTGAACCGCTCCAGCCCCGTGCTGGCCCCCTGTAGGGGCCAGACTCAGTACTCCCAGCGCCCATTCACGCCGTCGTGAAACGCGACGGTGTTACCAACGGTGTGGACACTCTGCCGCCGAATGGGAGAATCCCGCCCCATACGTCTATCTTTTTAACAATAGATTTAAAGTACCCAGTTCTTTTTTTTTTGCAACTGAGGGACAATTTAGTGTGGCCAATCCATCTAGCCTGCACATCTTTAGGTTGTGGGGGTGAGACCCACGCAGACACGGGGAGAATCAGTAAGAATGAACAACAACACCTCCTCCACAATAGTCCTCAACACCGGCGCCCCGCAAGGCTGCGTACTTAGCCCCCTACTCTACTCTACTCCCTGTACACACATGACTGCGTGGCAAAACTTGGTTCCAACTCCATCTACAAGTCTGCTGACGATACGGCCATAGTGGGCCGGATCTCGAATAACGATGAGTCCGAATACAGGAGGGAGATAGAGAACCTAGTGGAGTGGTGTAGCGCCAACAATCTCTCCCTCAATGCCAGCAAAACTAAAGAACTGGTAATTGACTTCAGGAAGCAAAGTACTGTACACACCCTTGTCAGCATCAACAGGGCCGAGGCGGAGATGGTTAGCAGTTTCAAATTCCTAGAGGTGCACATCTCCAAAATTCTGCCCTGGTCCTCCCACGTCGACGCTACCACCAAGAGAGCACAACAGTGCCTATACTTCCTCAGGAAACTAAGGAAATTCGGCATGTCCACATTGACTCTTACCAACTTTTACAGATGCACCATAGAAAGCATCCTATCGGGCTGCATCACAGCCTGGTATGGCAACTGCTCGGCCCAGGACTGCAAGAAACTTCAGAGAGTCGTGAACACCGCCCAGTCCATCACACGCACCTGCCTCCCATCCATTGATTCCATCTACACCTCCCGCTGCCTGGGGAAAGCGGGCAGCATAATCAAAGATCCCTCCCACCTGGCTTACTCACTCTTCCAACTTCTTCCATCGGGCAGGATATACAGAAGTCTGAAAACATGCACGAACAGACTCAAAAACAGCTTCTTCCCCACTGTCACCAGACTCCTAAATAACCCTCTTATGGACTGATTTCATTAACACTACACCCTGAATGCTTCATCCGATGCCAGTGCTTATGTAGTTACATTGTATATGTTGTGTTGCCCTATTATGTATTTTCTTTTATTCCCTTTTCTTCCCATGTACTTAATGATCTGTTGAGCTGCTCGCAGAAAAATACTTTTCACTGTACCTCGGTACACGTGACAATAAACAAATCCAATCCAATCCAATCCAATTTGCAAACTCGTAACGGGCAGTGACCTGGGGTTGTGATCGAACCCGGGTCCTTGGTGCCGTGAGGCAGCAGTGCTAACCACTGCACCACCTTGTTGCCCAACATACATCTATTTTCACGATCTCAGGATAGCCCAAAGTATTTCACAGACAAGGGCGTACTTTTGAAGTGCAGCCGCTATTGTTGAAAATGAGGCCGCCAATTTGCACAGTGTGTTTCCACAAACTGCAACGTGATAATAACCAGATACTGCCATGTGTTTTGGTGGCGATGGCTGAGGGATAAATATTGGGCAGGACAGCAAGCAAGAGGCTCCCACTGACCACATGGAGGTAAGAAAAGAAGCTCCTATAATTTAAAATAATCAGCAATTATGAAAAATGAACAAAGAGGTGGACATTTTTCAGAAGCTTTTTGAGGATGTTTTGTGAAACACTTCGCCTGACACTTGTGCAAACATTCCTGCAGACATTTGGCCTGGGCCTCTTGGGACACCTGTATCAGATTAAAGGTGCAAATATCCAGCAGAAATATTTGGGTGTGCCGGAGGAGCTCCGACAATGAAAACGAATTGATGATGCACACTGGGTGAATTACCCCATTTTGACTCTGCGGTGGCGGGCGGCTCTGGTGGTACCTGTCCCGCCGAGCTGAATGGTGGGATCCCGCGCCAGATTCTGTGCTTGGAACCTCATTAACTATGCACAAGTGCCTCCGACTCTCCTGGCGGGCTGGCAGCTGATTTGGCCAGCCGCTCTCCGCTGATGGGTTTGAAGGTTTCAGTGCCATATTTAAATACCGGTCCAGCACACTCCTGTCACTCTATCCAGTCCACCTGCCTTCACCAGACCCTGCAGGATGTCAGCAACCCAAAGGGAAAAGACTAGCAGCCTCAAGAAGAAGTCTGTTCTTCGATTTCCACGCCCCCTCCCCCAACGCGTCCATCACCTGCGAGGTGTTCATACCCCACTTGGACCTCTTGCCACCACATCTGGAGTCATCATCTATTCTCTTCCATTAAATGATGTGATATCCCATTGACCCCTTTGAGAGCAGCCTTGTCAGGGTCCAACTTCCCTCTACTCGGTCTTTCCTCTGTCCTCCATTGTTCATCATCTTCATCCATCTACTTGTCTACTTGCCCCTCTGCCTGCTATCGTGGGCCCTCGTCCTAACTCCCCCCCCCCCCCCCCCCCCTCAGTATTGAACTGAGACGGTGACACAGGAGGGTCCATGGATCCAGCAGCACGTTGCTGTCCATGAAGACCAGCTTAGTATGGAGATGGAGGACAGGAACCGGTTTGTCATGGCACAGAGGTGAACTGCGCATCATTAGCAGCATAGCATTATGGCAGAAAGGCTTTGTTGCACTCCCCTCAAAGCCTCTGTTAAACTGAGGACCACCTGCTGGTTGGGTGAATTTCACCCACCGTTTAATCAACCCATAATTCGGACTCTATACACATTGTGTACATGTCTTTGGTCACAGGGATTTTATAATGTAATTGTATGTGATATCTAGATTCATTACACTTGTTCCATCCAGTATATCCTGCTGTTTATCCGGCAGTATATCCTGCTGTATTGACCCTTTCAGGTTTGTTACTGTGCCTAGCATTTGTAGGCCAAGACCTAGCCTTCATGCAGTTAATTCACTTTCTGATGACATGACAGCAAACGTGTTTCTTTTTATGTCGTGCCAGTGTTGCCTGGTTACCAAAGTGTGAGTTTTGCACAAACCAGGACCTCATGAAACTGGTGGTCCAGAAGAACGACTTATCAAAGTTCTGGCCAGCATCCAGCTTAGATTTCTGGCAGTTCTACACTTGGCTTGTGACGAACCCAGTGACACTGGCCGAATGAATGCTCTGGATTTAACAGCCTCAAGGCTGGGAGACAATAAATGATGGAGGAAACTCAGAATAAGACTGCACATTATTACCATGAAAGAATTAGTAGAATGCATATCATTTAAAAAACTGTGTAGATTTTGCCAACTGCAAGACTTGCATGGAATTTGCAGCCTCAGTCTTTCCACATTTGCAAATTTTTCATTCACCACTGGGCCAATCAAAGCAGGCAGAAACCAGGAGCTTGCCCTTGACCTGAGGAGAAAATACCTGAGGAGTAAATTAGCATATGTCTTGTGGTAACTTCATCTATTGTTGGAAAAGCTCATTATTACTTCATTTTACTTTATAATGAACCAACCGTTTGAAACTTTGACTGCCCAGATACAAGTGCATTGACACGGACATACCAACAGTTTGTCAAATCTATTGTGTACTGACCTTCAGTGACGTAGTCCGACAAAGCTGTGCCTATGACTTTTAAATATTTTAATATTGAGAAAAAACTCCGTTTGCCATGTTCTCTGTACTTGTAAACAGCTTTTTATTAATTAGGATTCAGCTCGAAAGTTATAAAATCAGTACTCATAATAATAATCTTTATTGTCACGTGGGCTTACAAAAGCCCCTAGTCGCCACACTCCGGCGCCTGTTCGGGTACACAGAGGGAATTCAGAATGTCCAATTCATCTAACAGCACGTCTTTCGGGACTTGTGGGAGGAAACCGGAGCACCCGGAGGACACCAACGCAGACACGGGGAGAACGTGCAGACTCCACACAGACAGTGACCCAAGCCAGGAATCGAACCTAGGACCCTGGCGCTGTGAAGCAACAGTGCTAACCACTGTGCTACCATGCCGCAAGAAATATCCTGTGATTGAGCTCACGGGGCGATCTAAATGTTCCAACATTGACGTTCTTGAATTTGAGAACGTGAAGTTACACAGCAAATCATATTAATAATGGTAGAAAATGATTAGATAGTTTGACACAGAATGAGGGGGTGCAGGTAAATTAAAAGACACAGTTTTCGGTCACTTTTGCAGTTCATGACCACAATGTGTGTATATATGCAAACTTAGCAGCGCTGTTGATTGAAGTTTTGCTAGACCTCACATGGTGTTTGTATCTTATTGTGATGATGATAACATAAACTGTCAGCAATAACACCACTCCAACCAGTATGCAGGAATAAATAAATTCATTAAAAATTATGAAAATATTAGAACGATGTCAATTTAAAGCCGGGATCTGTTCTTGTAGTTGAAAGGATTGTCACATACTCTCGAGAATTTTCCTCAGTGGTTTAGTTGGTAGAGCATGAAAATACAATCCCACAGCCAGTCCGTTCTGAGTCAGCTGATCTCAGTGAGGGCATTATGCAACAGCTATGAAAAAGAAGAGGGAAGGGAAGAAATCATTCAAGGTCTGACCTGAGGTACGTAGGAATAGAGTGAAGCTTAGAGCAGGAGTTCCAGAGAGCATTGCAAAACGAGATGACAGCCACTAAAGGGGTTAGGGAGGAGCATCAAAAAGGTTTGGGGATAGGGGAATTTTAGGCTGGATCAGAAAAAGAACTGTGGTGGATGTAACCTTGGGCGCAATACCTCCAAGAGGGTGAATGTGCAAGATGTGGAACTCTTCTAGTGACAAACATTGGTCATAACATCAGGGATTATGTTATACTGGCATTCTCTGCTAAGACACTCAGCACTAGCTTGGCTCCCCACCACGAAAGGAGCAGCCCTTCAGGCATTAACCCTGCCTTTTTACTCACTCCTTTTAAACCGAGATGTGGCTTGTTGATTTCCACATTTGTTAATCTCTGCGCCATGGACCCGGGTGAGTAGCGGCCTTGGGTGACTCTGTTGGAGTTTGCACTTTCATAAAATAGAATCCCTACAGTGCAGAAGGACGGCATTTGGCCCATCGAGTCTGCACCAACCCTCTGAAAGAGCACCCTACCGAGGACCACAACTCCACAGTGGGTAGCACTGTTGCTTCACAGCTCCAGGGTCCCAGGTTCGATTCCTGGCTTGGGACACTGTCTGTTTTGAGTCTGCACATTCTACCCATGTCTGCGTGAGTTTCCTCCAGGTGCTCCAGTTTCCTCCCACAAGTCCCGAAAGATGTGCTGTTAGGTAATTTGGACATTCTGAATTCTCCCTCAGTGTACCTGAACAGGCGCCAGAGTGTAGTGACTAGGGGCTTTTCACAGTAACTTCATTGTAGTGTTAATGTAAGCCTACTTGTGACAATAAAGATTATTAAATTATTATTAATCCCGTAACCCCACCTAATCTTTTGGACATAAGGGGCAATTTAGCATGGCCAATACACCTAACCTGCACATCTTTTGACTAGGAGGAAACGGGAGCACCTGGGAGAACGTACAAACTTCACACAGACAGTAACCCAAGGCCAGAATTGAACCCGGGTCCCTCGCGCTGTACGACAGCAGTACTTGCCACCACACTGCCCACTTTCGCCCCGTGTCTGCATGCCTGGGTTTCCTCCAGGTGCTCTGCTTTCCTCCTACAGTCCAAAGAAGTGTAGGTTACGTGCTAAATTGCCCCTAAATAGTGCCTGCGAATGTGCAGGCTAGGTGGAGTTATGGGGTTGCGGGGACGAGGATTGGTCCTAGGAAGGTTTCTCTTTCAGAGGGTCGGTGCTGACTTGATGGGCCAAATGGCCTCCTTCTGCACTGTAGGGATTCTATTGTCACCCAAAATTTCCTTGGCTTTTCCTGACTAGGTGCCATAACTGTGGATACTCTGAGCTTGTATATGGGGTTTCCACTGATGTAATAGTTTGGAAAATGCTCCAGAATTCCTCTCCTGCTCAGAGTTAGTAAAGAAGCAGTTATACATCAAGTACTGAATGAGGAAGGGTTCATCGCCTTTATTTCCATCAGACGTGCAAGAAACAATCTAAACCAAACACGAGTCGAGGGGAGTTGTTTCCCTTCCCTTTTTATTGTAAAATGTGGTATCTACGCACTTGTTGTTCTTACTTTGTAGCATCTTCTCCGCACTGATAGTTTCATTACCATCTTGAATTAAATAAAAAGACTTCCAGCTTTCATATCACTGGGCACTCAGTGCTTTAGAGCCAATGAAGTACCTTGGCATTTGTTGTAATGTAGGAAATACAGCAGCTAATTTGTGCACAGCAAGCTCCCACAAACAGCTCTTTGACAATGACCAGATAATGTGTTTTTGTGATGTTGGTTGACCAGGACACTGGACAGAGTGGGGCTGGTGGCGGGGCACATAACTTCCCCGCTCTTCGAAGTAATGCCATGGGATCCTTTTGCATATACCTGAAAGGGAAGATGGAGCCTTGGTTTAACAGCTCATCTGTCAGTGCAACATTCCCGCAATACTGCACTGGAGTGTCAGCCTTGATTTTCATGCCTGGGTCCTGGGAACTTGAACCTGGATCTGTCTGACTCAAAAGATAACAATGATACTAACTGAGCTGCAACTGACGCATATTGAATTGCATCCTGTGTGGGAAAGACTATCGCAAAGTATTCTAATAGGACTTGTTTGATTGGGACCTCGTGTTAACCACAAATGAATGTAGAATAATGGTGAGGAATGCCTCACGATGCCGAGGACCCGTTTTCAATCCCGGCCCCGATGGTGGAGTTTGCACATTTTCTCTGCGTCTGTGTGGTCTCCCCCCCACAACCCAAAGATGTGCAGGATAGGTGGATTGGCCACGCTAAATTGCCCCTAATTGGAAACATTTAAGAGAAAGAATAATTTGAGGTAGTCCAATTATTTTGACCCTCTTGACTGTTTCCTTTCTCTCACAATTGTGCTTGGGGCTCCTTCAGAAAAGTTGTACTTAGCCTGATGTTGGAATGTTACTTTTTAATTTAAAAATGTTTAGCTTATTTCCTGCATAATAATTATGAAGCAATCAACACTCTATTTAGTCAATAGATGCCCGTTGCTCAGTTACCTCCCTGTTTAAATGTACTCATCACAGTGACCACTAATTTGTTTGTTGTATATGTGGTTGAGAGAATTGAACATTGGCAGGTGCTACAAAAGTCCCTGACCACAGGAGTTTGTCGAGGACAATAGCCCAGTGCTGCTAGGTCAAGAAAACCACCATTGTGCATCTCTTTTAGCAGCCACATTCAGTGTTGGTCTGTGGACAAACTATCTGAAGGCAGGTCATCAATGAGCCAGAACTTACCAAAACTCAGGGGCAAATCTGAAGCGGCTTTTGCCACCACCAGAAACTGGATATTCAAACTCCAACTTCTACCCCTTCGTTGCTCAAGCTCGATCTGCTGGTTGGCCCTGAGCTGAGCTTCAAACCCATGCCCAATCCATCGCCAAGATGTCATGGTCACTTGCAGTCTGTTGCAACCATACATGTTGAGGGTCCCAATGTAGACCTCAAGAGATCTATCTCTATGCTATCTATGATAAGCAAGATATTGACAATGATAATGGTTCTGGTTGAATACAATTCTACGAAGTTTATTACTAGCAACATTATATATGCATTTACAGTTCTGCACAGATGGTGACCTAGTCTGAGTCCTAACAGTTACATAGGTTGATCCCTTGATTTTATGCCTTATTCATAAGGTATACATGAAGTCTTACTGATACAAAGTCGTAGACATGATGTGGAGATGCCGGCGTTGGACTGGGTGAGTAAGTAAGAAGTCTTCCAACATCAGGTTAAAGTCCATCAGGTTTGTTTCAAACACTAGCTTTCGGAGCACTGCTCCTTCCTCAGGTGAATGAAGAGGTATGTTCCAGAAACATATATATATAGACATAGTCAAAGATGCAAGACAATGCTTTGAATGCGAGCATTTACAGGTAATTAAGTCTTTACAAATCCAGAGATAGGGGTAACCCCAGGTTAAAAAGGTGTGAATTGTCTCAAGCCAGGACAGTTGGTAGGATTTCGCAAGCCTAGGCCAGATGGTAGGGGATGAATGTAATGCGACATGAATCCAAGGTCCCGGTTGAGGCTGTACTCATGTGTGCGGAACTTGGCTATAAGTTTCTGCGCGGCGATTCTGCGTTGTCGCGCGTCCTGAAGGCCGCCTTGGAGAACACTTACCCGGAGATCAGAGGCTGAATGCCCTTGACTGCTGAAGTGTTCCCCGACTGGAAGGGAACATTCCTGCCTGGCGATTGTCGCGCGATGTCCGTTCATCCATTGTCACAGCGTCTGCATGGTCTCGCCAATGTATCATGCTTCGAGACATCCTTTCCTGCAGCGTATGAGATAGACAACGTTGGGCGAGTCACACGAGTATGTACCGCGTGCCTGGTGGGTGGTGTTTGTCATAATATACACCAGTATATCATGGTGCAGACACACACTGATGGATACACAGTGGGACCAATCAACACACACAACACCGCAGCCAATCACCAATGAGAGCACACGCACAGGCGGCATCAGAGTTCCCGCTCATTCGAGTTGCAGCTAGCTAGCAGGACAGAGCTCACAGCCTGTAACACAGACATTCACCATGTGCTGAGTGCATCGACTGGTTAGGACAAGGCACAGGTCTTTAGTTAAAGCTAGTATCGTATTAACCCACAGTCTGAGTATGTTTAAACAGTTAATGATTCAATAAAATAGTGTTGCACTATTTCAATTGTTGGTGACCTGTATGTGATCGAGAACACCCAACACACCATATACCAGGAGTGGTGGGATATTAGCACTTCTTAGACCTACCTGCAAGTGATCTGCCTTCCGCCAGCATTCCGTCATCCTGCAACATGGACAACATCAGCCCACCGCAGCCACTCCGCATCGCCGGCAACCTCGGGTCCAACTGGAAGATTTTCAAACAGCGCTTCCAGCTCTTCCTCGAAGCCACAGACAGGGAGGGCGCCTCGGATACCAGAAAGATTGCTCTTCTCCTCTCCACGGCCGGGGACCATGCCATCCACATTTTCAACTCTCTCACCTTTGCGGATGATGAAGATAAAACGAAGTTCAAGACTGTCCTCCTCAAGTTTGACACTCACTGCAGCGTAGAGGTGAATGAAAGTTTCGAGCGCTACGTGTTCCAGCAGCGTTTGCAGGGTAAGGACGTACCTTTCCAATCCTTTCTCACGCACCTCCGCATCCTTGAGCAGTCTTGCAGCTACGGGCCCACCTCCGACTCCATGATACGCGACCAGATCGTTTTCGGTGTTCAGTCGGACCCCCTACGTCAGCAGCTCCTCAAAGTAAAGCAACTCACCCTAGCGACTGCCATCGAGACCTGTGTCTTACATGAAAATGCCACGAGTCGGCATTCCCATATACAAGCGACTGAAACGGTGCGGAAAGGTCCCCACAAGGTGGAATGGGTACAAGTGATTGAGCACCTCCAGGGCCTCAGCCTAAATGAGGGCGGCCATTTTGCGCGCTTTTCGTGGACTCCTGCGCTTATACGCACCAAATGAGGGGACAGCGACGTTGAGGAACGTAATCCGCAGGCGCGCACCACGCACGACCGCACTGCGCATGCGCGGTGGCGCAGCGAACGTGCTGACGTCACGACGTGCGGCAACTGTGGCTCCGCCCATTTCAAGCGGCAATGCCCCGCAAAATCTCGACAATGCCGATGATGTGGCAGACTTGGCCACTATGCTGCCTTCTGCCGAGCAGCTCAGCCTGCCAATTCATATCGCTTCAGCCAGCCTCGCAGAAATGTTCAGGCAATTCAACCCACGGTCACCCAGTCCGATGCGGACCTCCAACACAGCAGTGACACCGAGGACCCGAAGGGGTCTTTTCGAGTCGGTGTCATAACGAAAAACAGGCTGTCCCCGAAGCAAAGACACCAGCTGCTGTTGGTATACAGCATCGATCCAGACGATGAGTGGTGTGCCACCCTGACGGACAACCAGAATTTGTCGCCCACCTCAGAGACTTAATTTGTGAACTTTGTGGACTTATGGACTTTCTGATTTGTTCTGTTCTTCCGTTTAATCGTTCAAGTGGTTTGTATATAGTGTTCATCTCGTTATTCTTGTGACACACTGTTTTTCTGCACCAGGCACCTTCCCATGTAAATAGCTTAGTTTTCATGTACATAGTCCTGTAAATATTTCGCGCACACGTAGTCAGGAACATTCACCATACACTATTTATTGCCACGCAGGTACATTTTTTATAAAAGGGGGGATGTCATCATAAACACCAGTATATCATGGTGCAGACACACACTGATGGACACACAGTGGGACCAATCAACACACACAGCACCGCAGCCAATCACCAGTGAGAGCACACGCACTATAAAGACAGGGGGCATCAGAGTTCCCGTTCATTCGAGTTGCAGCTAGCTAGGAGGACTGAGCTCACAGCCTGTAATTCACCTCCTGCTGAGTGCATCGACTGGTTAGGACAAGGCACAGGTCTTTAGTTAAAGCTAGTATCGTATTAACCCACAGTCTGAGTATGTTTAAACAGTTAATGATTCAATAAAATAGTGTTGCACTATTTTAAGTGTTGGTGACCTGTATGTAATCCAGAACACCCAACACATCAGTGTTCTCATGTGTAATGGTGGTACCCATGTCGATGATCTGGCACGTCTTGCAGAGATTGCCATGGCAGGGTTGTGTTGTGTCGTGGTCGCTGTTCTGAAGGCTAGGTAGTTTGCTGCAAACAATGGTTTGTTTGAGGTTGCGTGGTTGTTTGAAGGCAAGTAGTGGAGGTGTGGGGATGACCTTGGCAAGATGTTCATCTTCATCGATGACGTGTTGAAGGCTGCGAAGAAGATGTCGTAGTTTCTCCGCTCTGGGGAAGTACTGGACGACGAAGGGTACTCTGCCGGTTGTGTCCCGTGTTTGTCTTCTGAGGAGGTCAGTGCGTTTTTTTGCTGTGGCGCGTTGGAACTGTCGATCGATGAGTCGAGCGCCATATCCCATTCGTACGAGGGCATCTTTCAGCGTCTGTAGATGGATGTCATAGACATAGAAAGTCATAGACAGCAGTGAACATCTGCAGTAGAGATCACAGGTAATAGTGAACATCAATCATGGAGACTGCACCCTTTATCCTCCAGCCTTACACATGGTGATGTCTGAACAATCATACATACAATATCACAACAAAGATTACGGACAAATACTATACCCCTCCATCCCTATGTGATTGCATCCAGGCCTAACACATTCCACACCCTTCTCTCTGAATGCTTAAGCTATACCGTACATACGTTTCACAAATTCAACATTTTAGCACTGCACCCCACCCAGTAAAACATTGTGGTGAGAGGCGAGGGTTTAATTTGTTTTTTTGTCTTTTGTTTTATTATTATTTTTATTAAAGTGCCACGGCACAGATGCATGCATTGTGCCCAGCCCACCTCTACACACAGCATCCTGTGCCTTTGTTACAAATTTGCCCACCTCGACTTCTATTTAAGCCCATCTCACCCAACTGAAAATTTGACCTGCAGGCGGTCATTTTTAAAGGTTGGAAATCTCCTAACTCTGAGAACCTGATCCGCTGACAGAATCTGGGCCAGACAGCATAATTGTGTACAAAGCTTATTCATAACACCTTCCTGAGATTTAGGAGATCATGGACCAAACATTTGCTAAGCTGAAAGACTCTGCTGTATCCGAAATGGTGCCAGAGGCCTTGGAAGCCCCCTCCCTGAACCTGTCACCCACCATTTTTAGGGAGAGATTGTAGTTTTCACATTTGTGGTTCATGAAGGCAGCTGCACATGCAAAAGTGGGATGTCCAAAACACAACTCGTGGCTTTAGACCTTTGAACAAATGGTCTAAAGCTCCAAAGTTGTATGACTTGGTTGGATGCCCTTTTGGGGAAATCCAGACAGCCTTTTAGGACAGATCAGGTACCCTTGGCCTGCAGTTGTTGTTGGGTTTATCCTTGCGCCCTTTTTTGAACATGGGTTTCATTTTTGCAAGTCTCCAATTCTCTGGCACAACCCCTGTTTCTAAAGAGGTTTGGAAGGTTATGGCCTTGAACTGTTATCATGTTCCCATATGCTTGAGCTGACTTTCCTTCAACCACCTTTTGAATCTATCTCCCGCATGTGAATGATTGCACATTGAAACGCAATTATTTCTAAAGTAAACCTCCGCATACTTGCTCCCGTGTGTTTTTACTTGGTCGCCATGTGATGACTTGGTAGTCCGCCTCCCTTTCCTGCCAGGTGTACCCCCTCCGTATTTCCATTCATTAAAGTCAAACAAATGGAAGACAGTCCAAACACCATTACAGGAACACATGGACATTTGACAAGTTCTTACACATTCGTATTATCTCAATCATATGAGACCTGTATCTTTCTCTTTTCTTCATGGGTGAAGGGATATGTTTTTATGCTGATAGTTGCCAGAACATCCTACTCATTTTATATTGCTATGACATTCACATCGCTTCACAACCAGTATGAACTATGTGGCATATACTAGACTAAGGTTAACCATTTATCTTGGGCAATTTTTAAATACAGTTCATCCTGTAAGTGGGTGGGAGGGTAGCATTTATTTGTCCTCTTCTACAGAAGGCATCAGCTGTGCTGAGCTACAGTTGGGGGACCTTGCAGTATATGGGTATAGTAGCCTTTAGCAATAATTATTGTAAAAGCAAATTACTGCGGATGCTGGAATCTGAAGCAAAAACACAAAATACTGGATAATCTCAGCAGGTCTGACAGCTTCTGTGGAGAGAGAACGGAGTTAACATTTTAAGTCTGGATGATTCTTTTTTTTTACCATCGGAAAAATAAGATTTGAGTTCCACCAGTCCCATCGGTGGGTCGAGAGAGCGGGACGTCATTTAAAAATGGTGTCCCAATCTCCTCCTGCACTGACGTGTTCTGGCGAGCAGAACTCCTCAGTACAGGAAAAGGGACTAAATGCGGCCTTGGACAAGGGTTCCCTGCTGAGGCCTCAGATTGCAACCAAGTCGTCTTGGATAGCGTGGTATTTCTCGGCGCCGCGAGTGCTGGGAAACCCTCGGCTAATTGCACTCGACACAGGATTCTGCTGCAATTTGGTTAGATCGCGCCTATCACGTAGAACCAAGGGTTAGAATACTTCTCCCTACCTTTGTAAAATTGGGTGACACCTTGGTCAACTGACAGCTCTGTATAGAATTCCTTTATATAGCCACGAACAACCTTTCCCACCAGTCAACCTAGGCAAACAATTTCAAATTGTTTCTCCTGTCAATCTCTAGTTCTTTCTGAGCCAAAATGCAGTTCTGCATGAAAAGACACGAACAGTAGCATAATTCCCTGATGACAGAGTTGTCATCCAATATTTCTAGATGTTAATCTCTCATTGTAACGATAGGGAGTGTTCTGAATTAATTTCTTGAGATAACATCCAATTAGTCTGCTTTGCACAGCAGGCTTCTATCATCAACAATGTAAGCGTTTTCCATTAAGGTTATTCGTACCATAATTTGCATAAAAGCACGATGCAACAGCAAACCGAGCAGAATACAAAATGGCAATGTAATTGGAAAGCCGTTATTACAATTTTTTTTTTTTATTGGTGCACTTCCATTTTGGCTTCCCAGAAGACCATTAAATTAATTTGCCATAGACATGTTGACCCATTTTCGACTAATTCTGACTTGGTCATTTAATGAAGGTATGAGCCATGGAATGCAGGGGATACATTGGGCCAGGTTAGCTAACAACAAGTGACGCACAACCAGCCCACGCACACCCACACATGTTCAAGTGAATTTAAAAGTTCCTTGTTGATTCTGTGACTCCTTTGTAAAATGACTCTGTCATCTTACATAAACATTGTTTTCCCACCACAATTCATTATGACCTTGATGTAAATTTAAATATTACGGCTGAATTTACAACTGCATGTTACCGCAGAGGCGCACCACCAGGAGCGTGCAGTCATAACGTTTTGCCCTATTATATCTATTATGGACTGAGAATTTGTCACATCATTGTGAGAAGTTTGAATTTGAAAACATGGTCTGCACTGTCCAGTTATAATACTTGATGAGACAATTCTGTTATCCTTGACAAGTGTGTGAATTCAGAAAAAAATGCTATAAAATTACATTTAAAAAAAAAATTCATGGGATGTGGGTGTCACTGGCTGCGCCAACATTTGTTGCCCATCCCTAATTTGTCTTGAACTGAGTGGCTTGATGGACCATTTCAGTGGGTCTGGAGTCACGTGTAGGCCAAGCCGGGTACGAACGGCAGATTTCCTTCCCTGAAGGGCAGCACGGTAGCATAGCGATTAGCACAATTGCTTCACAGCTCCAGGGTCCAAGGTTCGATTCCCGGCTTGGGTCACTGTCTGTGCGGAGTCTGCACGTTCTCCCCGTGTGTGCGTGGGTTTACTCCGGGTGCTCCGGTTTCCTCCCACAGTCCAAAGATGTGCAGGTTAGGTGGATTGGCCATGATAAATTGCCCTTAGTGTCCAAAATTGCCCTTAGTTGGGTGGGGTTACTGGGTTATGGGGATAGGGTGGAGGTTGGGTAGGGTGCTCTTTCCAAGAGCCGGTGCAGACTTGATGGGCCGAATGGCCTCCTTCTGCACTGTAAATTCTATGAAATTAATGAACCAGATGGGTTTTTATGACAATTGGCAATGGTTTCATGGTCATCATTAAACTTTATTGAATTTAAATTTCACCATCTGCCATGGTGGGATTTGAACCCAGGGCCCTAGAGCATTGCTCTGGGTCTGTGAACTACTAGTCCAGGGACAATACCACTATGCCACTGCCTCCCCAGTTATACATATAACTATATATGTGTGTGTGTGTATATATATATATATATATATATATATACATACAAATATAACTATTCCAGTTATACATATGGAAGTAAAGAGAGCTGACCTCACTCGCTGATGATCTTGTGATCCTCATGTGCAGCAGAGTTCCTTTTCAACTGACCAACCAGGTTAATGGTTTGGACACTTGGGAAAACAGCCAGCCCTTCAGCATTGCTAAGCTATTTAGACAGCTTTTCCAGGTTTTAAACCTTTTTGACCAGCTGACACAACACCGCCAAGAGCTGTTGCCTTCTTTTCTGCCCAACAAAAAAAATCGACCTTTTCCTGAGAGTAATTTGTTTTTTCTCAAGTATCTTCTGTGTTCCTCTTTCCACCTGAATGCTTTCTCTTGGTGTCTGCATCTGCAGTTCCTCTGCTTGTAGTTCTTCGTTGCCTGTAGCCACATGATTTCTGGTCTTAACTTCCTTCTTGTTGATACTACTTCCAGGTCAAGGTTCACCAAATTACATGTACAAAAATGTCTTATTATACAAGAAAATTTCAATCGATCCATTTACAATTGATGCAAATTCTTAAAAGTCATTTTCAAACAGTCTTAAAAACAATGACACATTATAGATTCCGCGAGCTGGATTCTCCGTCCCGCCGGCCACGTTTCTGCCCAACCCGCCAGCGGGATTTTCCGTTACGCCGGATGGTCAATGGGGTTTCCCATTGTGGGACAGCCCCCCACCGTTGGGAAACCCCCGGGTGCCGGCAAAACGGAGCATCCCGCCAGCGGAGAGTCCCGCCCCACGTACGTTTTAAAGAAATTACAAATTTTTCTGGCAGTTCTATTTTTGGGTCAAAGGTCATCCCAGTTGGAAATGGAACATTTCTTCTTTCCATTTGCTGAATGATCTTGCCTCTTTGGTCAGAATGCCTGGAGTTCAAGTCCTACTCCAGGAATGGAGGACCTAATTTAGGCCAATGCTCAAGTTCAACACTGCGCGGGGTGCCACAATGTCAGAGGAGCTATTTTTCCGAAGTGATGTTAAACAGAGGATCCATCTGCACGCTCCGCTGAAAGAAAGAACGGTGCTAGTCGAAGAAGATCAGGGGAGTTCACCTACTCCCCAATTTATTCAACCAAATAGTTATTTGGCAGTTTGTGAAATTTGCTGTGCATAAGTGAGCTGTCATGTTTGCCTACAGAACCACAGTCTGTACACATCAAAATATTAATTGGCTGTGAACTACTTTGAAATATAAGATTACATAGCAAGAAAGAAATAATTCATATTTATATGCATTGATGATTTTCTGTAAAGGCATTTTCGAAAACAAAATAAAAAGCAAGTTGTAGGTGAAGGAATTGAACAGAATCTTTCTCTCCCTACATTGGAGCAGGCAATGATCCTTCCTCTCAATGTTAAAACCCTTTGACTATTGTAACCTTTACCTAGATGCGTATTTTGTTCGCATCATCTTGTCAGCATACCACAACCAGAATAAAGTTGGCCAAATGGTAACGTTTCCCAGGAAACCAACAAAGCCATCTTTTGTTAGTGTCAGGACAGTAGGTTTTGACCCGTGAAGTTCTCCTGTTTGTTTATAGGCTTTAGGGTGACATTTCTAACTGTTAAAAGGCATGATGGGTAGAAGAATTTAGGGGGTCAAGCATCATGTGCAGTGACGTCAGCACTCTGTCCTTTGCTCTCCCTAAGTCTTCGAGGTAGCAGTTTCCCCCTTTAGTCTCTTGCCATTTATTCAGAGCTCGGATTTGGCCGGCCCTTTTCAGTTTTGTTTACAGAGTGAGCTTGAGCTCTTTGTGAAATGCCAAAGCTAGATGTGCAGAGGATAAAGTAACTGCAGCAAGTTGTAAGGGCACTTGGTGACTTGTACACTCATGTCACACTGTAGAACAAAAGTAACAGCTCCAAATCTGAAAGCTATGTGATTGTGTTGTGGAATTAAAGTGGTACAGGGATAAATTTAGTTGAAAAGGGGTCCACTAAGTCTGTGAAGCCTTGTGATAGAACACTTACCTGCTAACTTGAGATTTGTTGAATGCCACCAAATCGTTATAGTCAGTAATATGGTATATTACTTAATTCACAGTTGCTTATATGAACTGAATTTATGCCAAAAATGCCTCCTTATTCCATTTTTCTCAAATTGCTGGGTATGTTTTCTTAAGTAAGAAAAAACTAATAGGAGTTGTTACTTTAATTATTTCAGACAGCCTAATGGCATTTTTTGGTATATTTAATTTTCTTACTTTGATTAAATTGTTTAGAGTTATTTACATAATGTCATGCTCATGCGCAACAACTTGCAGTTGCTTTATCCTCTGCACATTTAGCTCTGGCATTTCACAAAGAGCTCACTCTGTAAACAAAACTGCAAAGGACCTGCCAAATTCAGGTGACCATTTATTTCCTGCCAATACACGTGAAAATACAAGACCCCCAGCTAATCTTCATATGTAGACGTGTATTGACGATGTCTTTAAAATGCAAATTACACTTTTTCTGGATGTTTCTTTGAGAAGTCTTTAAAATGCAAATGTCCCTTCCCATGGGTTAATAGCTGCACTTCTCCAACTCTTCTGAAAATCTCATTCACAATACAGTTAGCTGACTCTTTAACTCCAAAGCTAAAATCAAGAGAATGGATATGAAGCCCTATTTTTTTTTATCACAATGGTATGCAAATCGACAATGCTTGGATTCCATTGTTTAATAATGGTCCAGTCATCAGAGAATCATTATTTATGAGGACAATGGAAAATTGATGCTAGAGAAACTAGAGATGGGATGTTCTGGGCCCACCCATGCAGGAATCGTTGCAGGTGGATGGAATCTTTGATGGACCAGCAAAAGATTCAGTGGCTTCGGCCGGCAATTAGATCCCATCCTAGGTTTCTGATTAAGAGATTTAATAAGGCAGATTTTTGGAGTAGACAGTGAATAAGCAACTAGACCAGTGAAGGAATGGAACACTAAGAACTAAGAAACACTATTAGGCCGAAATTAGGGTTGTCCTTAACCTCTCTACATGAGGAACTGGACCAAGGTTTCACTGCAGGGTTTCAATATTGCACCTTAGCTGCAGTGGAATAAGAGACATTTGCAGCAAGCAAAACATGCCCCACACCTGCAAATTTCTATTTAAGTATGTATTCAGTTCCCTTATTTGAATTTGCTTCCACCACTCTTTTTCAGGTCATAAATTATTGCATTATGAAACATTCTCTTCTCTTCCCAAAGGGAAAGATGTAATTGCACTAGAGAGGGTGCAGAGGAGTTTCACCAGGATGTTACCTGGACTGAAGTATTTCAGCTATAAAGAAGTGTGGGCTGAGGTTGGAGTTGCTTTCCTTGGATCTGAGAAGGTTGGGGGAGGGGGGGGACATGATCGAGGTGTTCAAAATTGTGAGGGACATAGATAGGGTAGAAAGGATGGAACATGTCCCCTTAATTGAGGGGTCAATAACCAGGGGCATAGATTTTAAGATAAGGGGCAGGAGATTTAGAGATGATGTGAGGAAAACATTTTCACCCAGAAGGTGGCAGGAATTGGGAACTCACTGCCCGAAAGGGTGGTAGAAGCGGGGAACCCTCACAACATTTAAGAAGTATTTAGAGATGAGCATTTGAACCCCCAATAGCATACAAGGCTTTGGACCAAATGCAGCAAAATGAAATTAGAATACATTGGTGTTTGATGGCCAGCACAGACATGATGGGACGAAGGGCCTCTTATTGTGCTGTAAAACTCTTTGATTTATTTTAATCATTTTAAATCAATGTCTTCTGTTACTGGCGCTTCTGCTAATGAGAGCAGTTTCTCCCTATCTATTTTCCTAAATCTGAATATTTGTCCCCCATTCTAATTGTGGTTGTGTCCAGCAAAACACTACACCTTTTCTAGAACCTCAGTTTCTATTTTAACACTTAACAGCATCCCAAACAAATATGGAACCAAATCGGGTTTCAGTGAACCGTCTGGACTCCCAAGGGTGAAAGCATCATTTGACTCATTATTTGGATAGTTCCCTTTTCTTTTTGCCATTAATCATTTTGATCTATGGATGCTTAATGGACATGTATCTTAAGTCAAGCAGCAGAGAGGGGGAGGAATTCAAAAAGTTGCAACATAGTATATGGTATGAGTTTTCGAACAGCAGAACTCAGACTCTGTGGCACCCGAGGGATGGGGTGGAATTCTGTTTGATTGATTGGCTGGAGGCCAATGAATTGGCCAAAAGGTTGTATTTTGCCTGGTACCAGGTGGTGATTGGATCCTGCCTGAGTGAGATGATTTGCAGAGACCTAAGGAAAGCAGACTCATATCCCTGGACACTCAGGGGAAAGGACCTGCTCTCTCTCTCGTAGTAGCTGCTGTTTTTTCTCAAACTGCAGAGACCTGAATGAATCTACAGTGAAACCCATTACAGACTGGAAAGCAAAAACCTCGACCTAAAAGCCTGGTTTGAAGGAAAGTGTGCAAAAAACAACCATCTGAAACTCTTAGCACGGAATTCTCCGACCCCCTGCCGGGTCGGAGAATCGCCGGCGGGCCACGCGAATCGTGCCATGCCGCTCCAATGCCGGGACGCGTTTCTCCACAGAGTGGAGAAACAACGCCACTGGGGCCGGCGTGATCGGCACGGTGTCGGTCGGGGTATGCGCTGACTCTCCGGTGCGGCCGACACGAGCCGGTGTGTCGATTCTCCGGCCTGTATGGGCCGAGTGGTCGTCAACAAAAAGCCGAGTCCCGCCGGCGCCGTTCTGACATCTTCTGAGCCGGCGGGACCTCGGCGTTGAATGGTCAAGGGGCGGCTGTGGGGGAGGAGGGAGGGTCTGACCCGGGGGGAGGGGGGGGCCTCCATTGTGGCCTGGCCCGCGATCGGGGACCATCAATCGGTGAGCCGGCCTCTCTGTCGGGGGGCCTCCTTTCCTCCGCGCCGGCTCCTGTAGCCCTTCGCCATTTGGTGTCAGGGCCGGCGCGGGGAAGAGGGCCACTGCGCATGCGCTAGTTGGCGCCGGGCCAACTGCGCATGCGTGGACCCCCCGGCGCCGAGTTCACGCAGGGATCGGCAGCTGGAGCGGCGCGGGTGTCTCCAGCACCATGCTACCCCACTGTGGCCCGGACAATCGGGTCTCGGAATGGGCGCCAACGCGGAATTAAAACACTCCCGTTTTTACGCCGGGGTCGGCTCTTAGCCACCCAATGGGAGAATCCCGCCCCTGATCTTTTACGTTTACTTATTATTTTTACCCCTCTCTTCCCCTCTGTGTTTGTTTGTCGTGTGTGTGTGTATAAAGGGTGGGAGCAAGTTAAAGTGCGGGATTCAAAATTAGATCATATTTAACCAGTTGTATTTGCTGCATATTTAATTATAGTTCTTGTTATAAAATGAAAGTAATTATGTTTAAATTTACAAACCTGGTGACTGTAATTATTAGGCAGCCAAGGGCCAAAGACTTCTGGTATTTGTCTCAGAATTATTGGTTAATTCAATGGTGTTGTGACTCCGGGTCAAGGGCGGCTGCAATTGGCCACGCTCACAATGTTGTTGTAACAACATTTTGACATGTCTTCCTTGTTCCTGTCTCTAATGTCTCGTTTTTTTTTTCTTCTAGAATCTTATGGCCAAAGCCTTGTACGACAATGCACCCGAATCTCCCGAAGAGTTGTCTTTTCGCAAAGGTGATATACTGATGGTGATTGAACAGAACACTGGCGGGTTAGAAGGATGGTGGCTTTGCTCACTGCACGGACGACAGGGCATTGCGCCTGGCAACCGTCTCAAACTTCTTGTTGGGCCTATTTATGACAGCTCCTCAAATGAACCTTCCTCCTCTGTTGCAACACAGCAGTCACTCCAGCAAGGCATCTATCAAGTACCCCCAAGCCTGCAAGGCTCGGGCTGTGGAAGTTCTTTTCGAGATCCTATCTACCAAGTACCCCCTTCACACTTAACTCAGAACATATATCAGGTGCCTCCCACTGCATCAGGCCAAGCTGCACAAGGTCAGAAGATCTATCAGGTGCCACCATCTATACAGAGGAGTGCTTGGGGGGCTGACAGTGCCCCTCCTACAAGTAAGGTAGGTTTCTCTTACTCCTTTTGAGTTGCTTCGTAGTATATGATTCTCTGTTTAATTCATTTCTATGCCAGCACAAAGAAACATGGGGCGAAATTCTCCGGTATTGGCGCGATGTTCGCCGACTGGCGCCAAAAACGGCGCAAATCAGTCGGGCATCGCGCCGCCCCAAAGGTGCGGAATCCTCCGCATCTTGGGGGGGCCGAGCCCCAACCTTGAGGGGCTAGGCCCGCGCCGGACTGATTTCCGTCCCGCCAACTGGCAGGAAAGGACTTTGGTGCCCCGCCAGCTGGCGCGGAAATTACATTGCCGGGTGGCGCATACGCGGGAGATTTGGCGGCCGCTCACGGCAACCCCGCGCATGAGCTGTGGATGGAGTCTCTTCCGCCTCCGCCATGGTGGAGACCGTGGCGAAGGCGGAATGAAAAGAGTGCCCCCACGGCACAGGCCTGCCCACGGATCGGTGGGCCCCGCTCGCGGGCCAGGCCACCGTGGGGGCACCCCCCGGGGCCAGATCACCCCGCGCCCCCCCCCCCCCAGGACCCCGGAGCCCGCCCGCACTGCCTTGTCCCGCCGGTAAGAGAGGTGGTTTAATCCACGCCGGCGGGACAGGCATCCTAGCAGCGTGACTTTGGCCCATCCGGGCCGGAGAATTCGGCAACTGGCGGGGGCAGGATTCACGCCAGCCCCCGGCGATTCTCCGACCTGGCGGGAGGTCGGAGAATCTCGCCCATGAAATCTATTTCTGGTTGCTACTCTTACAACCTCTACCAGCCCCCCGCCCCCCCCCCCCCCCCCCCCCCCCCCCCCCCCCCTGCCATTTTGTTTTTTTGCCACAGTTTTCTCCTTCCTTTCTGCAGAAGGCATTTGGGGTGGTTTTCAGCTTACCACCAGGGTGTAAAACTGGCATTGCTGTTCAGCCCTCCCTTAAATAAATTGCCCTATTTTCATTTCCTTTGATTTTAAAGTAGAAATCTATCCCATTGAGTAATAGTAGTGGCTGCCCCAGCATTCTGTGTCAGAAAGCAATTCAACTTAAGAGAATGTTTCAGACATAATCAATCCGGTGCATGCCCAACGGCCCAAGGACAGCATGGTGGCGCAGTGGTTAGCACTGCTACCTCACAGCGCCAGGTACCCGGGTTCAATTCCAATCTTGGGTGACTGTGTGGAGTTTGCACGTTCTCCCTGTGTCTGGGTGGGTTTCCTCTGGGTGCTCTGGTTCCTCACACATCACACAGTCCAAAGACGTGCAGGTCAGGTGGAATGACCATTCTAAATTATTCCTTGGTGTCCAAAGGTTAGGTGGGGTTATGGGCATGCAGGTATAGGATGGGGAAGTGGGCCTGGGCATGGTGCTCTTTCAGGGGGCCATTGATTGAGGGAGGGTCAGAGGGTGCAGACTTGATGGTCTGAATGGCCTCCTTCTGCACTCTAGGGATTCTATGATTGCTGAATGTATGTTGCAGCAAGGGTCCCTGGGCAATGATGACTACAGGAATCCTAGCTGGTTTCCTCTCTTGAAAGCAGGGTATCAAGGTAAAGTGCAGTATCTCCCTAGTTAAGAACAATTTAATGTAGTGAGGATTAATTCAATAAGCTTCTGGTTCACTGGGCAGGCTGCCTGAACCAATGGGGAATAATTTGGGGATTCTGACTGTAAAAAAGTCATTCCACATAAACTTACAGCCAATGGAAATGTATTGTCTATTCCTGGTTTGACAATCCATACTTTGGTGATGTGTTAATGATAGGCCACAGGTTTTTATTAAAAGATGGTGCCATGCTTGATAGCGTTCACCACAAGCTCACTGATATAGTGCACACAAACCATGTTAATATTCAACTGATATACAACTTTGGGGCTTCCTTTACTCATGTCCTGGAACAACAATAAATACAGTATCAAAGGCAAGCAGAGGATTGGAATGACAACAGGTGGTATACGTGGGAGGAACATCCAAGTTAGATGTGCTGAATGATGGGCTTATTTTCTGTGTCTCAATATTCCATTATTACTTTGATGCCAGGGCAAGTAGTCAGTGCAAATTCATCCAATATAAGGAAGAAGAAACTAAAGCTCAGAGTTTATAGAGCTGCTGCATGTTCATTTAAAGATTTCTCAAATGAAAATTATTAGCTGAAAATTGTAAACCGTTTTGTTAATACTAGCTAAATATTGCACATGTTGGAAATTCAAAATATTTTTGTCAACAATATTGATTATATTTAAGTAGCTATATAGGTCAGAAGTAAAACTCATTGTACATCTGCAATATGTTTTTTTTAAAAAGGGGCCTATCTGCAGCAGAACATCTTAGTTCCTTCCTGTTACAGATCAAACGCCACATTTCTACTGTCACACTTTGTTCAAAACAAAACAGCAGCAAATCAGGACTGAATGTATACTCGCATTGTTTTGTTCCTGGTATAAAACCTCAGAATTCTAAAATATTGACTCCCTGTGCGCAATACCAAATGGGAGTTTTTATTATTTTTAAAAAATGTAAGTACCCAATTAATTTATTTTCCAATTAAGGGGCAATTTAGCGTGGCCAACCCACGTACCCTGCACATCTTTGGGTTGCGGAGGTGAGACCCACGCAGACACGGGGAGAATGTGCAAACTCCACACGGACAGTGGCCCGGGGCTGGGTTTGAACCCGGGTGCTCGGCGTCGTGAGGTACCAGTGCTAACCACTGCACCACCGTGCTGCCCGCCAAATGGGAGTTGCTAGCGTCTGATAAAGGGTTATCACCGAACAAGTGATACACTCAAACCTTCACCTATTTATTAAACCAAATAAATTATTGGCATATATACCGTAACTGTTCCTTTATTAATTCTAAAGGTGTTCACGATGCTTGAATATAGCCATGACAAACTTGCTATTGTCGAAGGATATTCTATGCAAAGTGCCTTGCGTCAGAGTGGAGTCTCGTATATAATCCTGAAAAGGAGGATTACTGGCCGCATTGTAGCGATGTCCACACTGATGGTTGTCTTGAATGTTGCATATGGAACTCCAAATGTGATGTGATCAATCAGGGCGCTGCAGAGATATCCACAGAAAAGTAATTTGTATAAACCCCATGAGCAGCAGTTCTCTATCTGGTCAGCTTGGGGACATTATTGAATTAGCCACATGCAGACCAAAGTTCAGCCTTAACCTTGGGAAGGAGATGGAAACAGAGGGTGAGGTAGCAGCAGAACCTTGAATAATGGGACTTGCTGAAGTCCATTCGAGCGGACATGTGTCAGCCCAGATTAGGTGCTCCATGTTGTGAAGGTTTAAAGATACAACCTTCAGATGGCAAGGGTGCTATCACTGCGCAAAGCTGCCATGTCGGATGAGGGTCTCCTCTCCCATGAAACTTGATGTCTGACTTCGAACCCGAGGCTCAGTGACAGATGGTATGCTAATTGGACCACCCAGTCAGTTTTGCTCCTCGTAATTCTGTTTACTGTAACTTTAAAACATTTTTTTAGTATTTCGCACAAGTGCTGCTGAATCACGTTCAAATCTTTTATTTACAGTGAAATGTTTGTGCAGTTTGGAGTACAATACTGTAAGCAGCTTCACAGCTGTTATTTTTCTACAGCAGTCTGGCTCACATTAGGCAAATGGTGAAATGTTGGTAACTAAAAGTAGCAGGGTTTGGGCGTGGAGGGTAGAGAGCGAATATTTAATTTTACAGATTGCAGCATCTGTGTTTTGAGTCACATAAGGCAGAAGAAATTTGACCAATTTGACGTGGGGAAGTGCTACCTATTAAAGGAGTGGTGTGATTTGTATTGAAGCTGAGCAGACAGCAGGAGGACTGATCAGGAAATGCTTGGCTGGAAAGTAGTAGTTTCTATTTTCATTGCAGTTTATATTGGCAGAAAGGTCAGACATTCCCTTTCAGGGCCCACCTCTACTTCTCAATTTATCCCCTGGAGTCCGTGCTAATAAATAGAGAAAGCTCCTGCTAAAGCTCAGCGAAAGGGTCCAACAACTTCCAGTTATTAACCAGGTACAGGACCTTGACCTGCCCCCCTTATCTCTTTGTCTCTTTCTTTTTAAATTCTCCCTCAGTGTACCCGAACAGGCGCCGGAATGTGGCGCCTAGGGGATTTTCACAGTAACTTCATTGCAGTGTTAATGTAAGCCTACTTGTGACACTAATAAAGATTATTATTATTATTATGAAATAAAAATGGACTGCAATGGAATGATATCTTCAATTTGGCTTCTGCTGACACAGTGGAATAAATTATCCAGTTGCACACTCCCAATTCAGAGGTATCCACTTGAGGCCTTATGGTGGGAAGCCTTGCACACTCCGTCTACAATCAATGTCCAATTGTGGCTGCATCTGTGTAATTTTCTGTGCTCTCCCAATGGGCAAAGTTTTATTTTATGAGGAAGCCTGCTCCAATATCACCATCATAGGCTGAGGCAGAGGAAAATCTTGGCAACTCTTGTTCCCAGTCTCAGTGGCTAGCACTCTCACCATTTCAGTCCAAGAACTGGAGCCCAAAGACTAGCCGACACTCCAACATAGTACAGAGAGAGAAAAAGGTGGCGTCTTTCAGATGAAAGGATGAACCCAGGGGTTCTCTGTTCTCTCAGGGGTCATAACAAATTTCATGGCACTATTTCAAAGAAGGCCCAGTATTCTGGCCAACACGTATTCCTCAAACAATATCTAAAAATAGTCTGATATTTTCGCATTGCTCTTTGTGCAATATGTCTGTGTGCAAATTGGCTGCCGTGTTCCTACATTACAATCAAATAGTGGTGGACTAACGTCAGTTATGTGAAGGGCCGAAGATCCACTGAGCTGCACTGACCGCAGGCGAAAGGAAATCAAATTCCATATTTCCTGGTGAGGTAAGAATGTGAAAAGACATTTCTGATGTCATTGATTCTCACTCATATCAAACACTTCATGAATTCCTCTGCCAAAGAGGACGCCTCCTGAAACCAGCCTGAAAACCCTAAAAGTGCTTCATTATAAAACATTTTGAAATCTTGAAGTTGTGAAAAACACCATATAAATATAGCTGTCCATGTCGAAATACAGCAAGACCTGAACAATATCCAGGCTTGGGCTGACAAGTGGAAATTTATATTTGTGCCAGGCAATGACCATCTCCTACAAGAGAGGATCAAACCATTGCCCATGACATTCAGTGGCTTTACCATCGCTGAATCCCCCACAATCAACATCTTGGGGTTACCATTGATCAGAAACTGAACTAGACAAGCCATATTAATACTGTGGCTATCAGAGCAGGTCAAAGGCTAGGAATCCTACGCCGAGTAACTCACCTCCTGACCCCCAAAGCCTGTACACCATCCAGGCACAAATCAGGAGTGTAATAGAATACTCTCCACTTGCCTGGATGAGTGCAGCTCCAACAACACACAAGACGCTCTACACCATCCAGGACAAAGCAGCCTGCTTGATTGCTCCTCCTTCCACAAGCATTCAATCCCTTCATCACCTATGAACAGTGGCAGCTGTGTGTACCATGCACAAAATACACTGCAGGAACTTGCCAAGATTCCATAGGCAACACCTTCCAAACCATCTTGAAGGATAATAGTAGCAGATACCTGGGAACCCCAAAACCTGGAGGTTCCCTCCAAGTCACTTACCACCCTGACCTGGAAATATATCGCTGTTCCTCCAATGCCACTGGGTCAAAATCCTGGACTTTCCTCCCTAATCGCACTGTGGGTGTACCTACACCTCAGACTGCAGCGGTTCAAGAAGGCAACTCACCACCACCTTCTGAAGGGCAACTAAGGATGGGTAATAAATGCTGGTCTAACCAGCAACGCCCACATCCCATAAATGATTTTTTTTAAAAATGTTTTTTTAATGTTTTCTTTCATTTTATTAATTATTACTAAGAACAAGTGATACTTGTGTAGAGTCGGAACCACAATTTTGGAAATGAGATGTAATGGGTGCTGTGTAACAGATTCTGAATGCTACAGTCAGATTGCTGTTCAGCTTCCATTTTTAAAATAAATTTAAAGTGTCCAATTCTTTTTTTTCCAGTTAAAGGGCAATTTAGCATGGCCAATCCACCTACCCTGCACACCTTTGGGTTGTGGGGGTGAAACCCCGCAGACACGGGGAGAATGCGCAAACTCCACACGGGCCGGGACCGAACCAGGGGCGAAATTCTCCCCCAACGGCGCGATGTCCGCCGACTGGCGTCCAAAACGGCGCCAATCAGACGGGCATCGCGCCGCCCCAAAGGTGCGGAATGCTCCGCATCTTTGGGGGCCGAGCCCCAACATTGAGGGGCTAGGCCGACGCGGAGGGATTTCCGCCCCGCCAGCTGGCGAAAATGGCGTTTGTCGCCCCGCCAGCTGGTGCGGAAATGACATTCGGGGCGGCGCATGTGCGGGAGCGTCAGCGGCCGCTGACAGTTTCCCGCGCATGCGTAGTGGGGAGAGTCACTTCCGCCTCCGCCATGGTGGAGGCCGTGGCGGAGGCGGAAGGGAAAGACTGCCCCCACGGCACAGGCCCGCCCGCGGATCGGTGGGCCCCGATCGCGGGCCAGGCCACCGTGGGGGCACCCCCCGGGGTCAGATCGCCCCGCGCCCCCCCCAGGACCCCGGAGCCCGCCCATGCCGCCTTGTCCCGCCGGTAAATACCTACTTTAATTTACGCCGGCGGGACAGGCAATTTCTTGGCGGGACTTCAGCCCATCCGGGCCGGAGAATTGAGCGGGGGGGCCCGCCAACCGGCGCGGCCCGATTCCCGCCCCCGCCCAATCTCCGGTACCGGAGACTTCAGCGGGGGCGGGATTCACGGCGGCCAACGGCCATTCTCCGACCCGGCGGGGGGTCGGAGAATGACGCCCCAGGAGCCTCGGCGCCGTGAGGCAGCATTGCTAACCACTGCGCCACCGTGCTGCCCGCTGTTCAGTTTCCAGTAAAGTTGTGTCAGGCAAAGACTGATGCCTCCTGTGTGAAAAGGAGAGACGATAACTTAGAAGATTTGTTTTGGCAGCAACGTTTTAAAATTTCATTCATTAGATGTGGGCTTTGCTGGCAATATTGTCCATCTCTACCCTTGAGAAGATGGTGGTGTGCCGCCCTCTTGAATCTGTAGTCCTTGTGGTGTAGATAGATCCACAGTGCTTCTGGAGGAGGGGGGTAGAATTTGCATCAGAGAAGCTGAAAAAAACCTGGTGGCGCAGTGGTTAGCACTGCTGCATCACGCCGCTGAGGACTCGGGTTTTATCCCGGCCCCGGGTCACTGTCCGTGTGGAATTTGCACATTCTCCCCGTGTCTGCGTGGGTCTCACCCCACAACCCAAAGATGTGCAGGATAGGTGGATTGGCCATGCTAAATTGCCCCCTAATTGGGAAAAAAAGAGAATTGGGTACTCTAAATTTATAGAAATTGTTTTTTTAAAAGAGATGCTGAAGAAACAGTGATTTATTTCCAAGATAGTATGCTGTTTGAGGGGTGTTACATTGGACCATGTCTTTCTGTGTCTTTAATAGCCAACCAGGGGAGGCAGTGACGGATGCCCCTCTCAGTAATGGAGAATTGAGCATGTATTTTTATACGCAATAAAACCTGACAGCTTCGGAAAATGTTTTCTCTTCTTCAAACTCCAATGCCTGTAGAAATCATTTATTGACTGCTGCACCTCAACAGTTTGAAGCATCATCACCAATTTTAACAAACATCATGAGCAACCCTCCTCCTTCTTCTTAAATGCATTTGTAAATGAATAAATTTAGAGCCTGACTATCATGGTGCTCGTGCCTCAATAGCTGCTTTCATTCTTCCTTAAATTGAGTATTTACTTCTCCTTTGCATTGCCCCAGAAGAGAAATAAGTTATTGTACTCCAACTCCGTAAAATGATTACATGTAAACTGCTAACCAAAACATTCATTCAGATGTTCTGTTTGTATTCATTGAGTCTACACTGCAATTTATTTTTCTGGATGCTCTTACAGATTTATAATCTGAACACAAACCTGTTCAAGCTGATTTGCACTTGATTGCTACAACGTATTGCTATAATTGCTTATTTGCTGGACTGTACAAAATGTTCCCAAAACATATAGATCTACCCCATCTTGTTTTTCATCCCACTTCTTCCCCTGCTTTACATAGTCCTCTGGGTTGCTTCTACATCAAAGACCATGGGCCGGATTTTCCCTTTAAGAGTTGGGAGCCACGTGTTGGGCCATTTCCTGATACTACATTCCTGACTTCTAAAAGTCTATTTTAGAAAAAAAAACTGTTCCTTGAGCAACCTCATAAAAATGCCAAGCAATGATAATGCTTTAATCTTCTTAACACCTCTAAATCTTGTCCAAATGAACAAACAGGCATTGAAAATTCACTTCAAAGAAATAAAACATATTGCAACTTCATCAAAATATCAATATACAAAACTAGCACTCCCTTCATAGTTGTGTAAGTATTGTCTACAAGGCCGAATTCATTAGACAGCCCTGGAGCCCAGCCAAGCATTCATAATGAGGCCAGATGGAAAACTGATACCTGATGATCTGTGCAGCCTCATTCTGAGGTGGCCTCACTATGAATGGTTGGCTGAGTTCCAATACTGACTAATACAATGTCTGCAGGATGAGTGGGTATGGAGGTTGCAGGGCATTGAAGGGGTATTTGGTAATGGAAGCTGTCTGAAAAATACAAGGTATGGAGGGTGTATTGGGGATATGAGGGCTCATGGGGAAATCTGAGGCGACATTGGAAAGCCCTTTTTAAACTTGCCTGTCAAAAGGTTCCCAACTCCTCAGCAGTTTTCCATCAAGGTCCACAAACTGACTTATTTGTGGAGTTCTCACTGCCTTCAGGAACCTACCGTCCTCTGGGAAAATACCATGGGAAGGGAAACTTGAATTTCCAGCAGGAATTTAAACTGTGAGCCCGGTGTAACTTTTAAGGTCGCAACGCGCCACATTTCCCGATCCAGGGAAAGTGTCAGGAAGAGCCTGGCAACTTTGAAATGGTGGCCCTGCGTGTCATATGATGGGAGCTTCAGGAGGGGAAATCCAGCCCCCTCTTTTTTTTTTAATGCCATTAGTCTGACACAGAGCCCTTACTAGGAGGACTGCTTAGATACAACGGGGAGTGGAATAAACATTCCATACTCCTATCTGATGTGAATACCCCCGCTTGACATCAATTCATTGCTACAGCTCTGGGGGTGAAATTGGTCCACTTTAGTAGCAAAGAATGGGTGGTTGTGAATTAGTAACCCCTTATAGACTGCAAGCATTTTTTACGATGCATTTGACTTTGAAAATATTGCCAAGATTTCAAGCCAAGAAAAAGTCAAATCTCCAGAAAGAATTTGAATAGTTGCTCTGTGATCTTCAGTGAAAAGTAGATCAGACACGATGAAAAAGTTGAAAAGTAGATCAGATACGATGAAAAAGCAATTTACTAAGAGCCCATTTCATACTGCTGGCAGGCACCAATTTGATGTCCTGGTCGCCCAGGTGATCTGTATCATACATTCGGGTTGTTGAAGCTAAAAAGTTTTCTGAATGTTGCAATCAAGGAAGGACTGCTCTCCATGCACCTTTTACGAATATATATATATATATATATATATGATTTATCTTGTCTGTAATCAAGCTGCAGCTTCAGAACCTCTTCTAACTCTTTCCATTGATGTTCAGGAAAGCAGTTTTTCTGAGTGGAGCCACAGCTGCAATAATCTATAACTTACAACCTTAATCCGGTACGGAGTGGTGCACTATAAAAGGAACAAACTTGTAGGGTGGCATGGTGGTTAGCATTGCTGCCTCACAGTGCCAGGAACCCGAGTTCAATTCCAGCCTTGGGTGACTGTGTTGTGGAGTTTGTACGTTCTCCCCGTGTCTGCGTGGGTTTCCTCTGAGTGTTTCGGTTTCCTCCCACAGTCCAAAGATATGCAGGTTAGGTGGATTGGCCATGCTAAATTGTGCCTTTATGTCCAAAGATGTATAGGTTAGGTTAATGGCTTATTGGGATAGGGCGGGGAAGTGGGCTTGGATGGAGTGCTCTTTCAGATAATCAGTACAGATTCGATGGGCTGAATGGCCTCCTTCTGCACTGTAGGGATTCTATGATTATATTCTTCTAAGATTCATATGTCACCTTTCATGCCTCATGTTTGCGCACAGCAATGTCCCACTTTCAGAAATGAGATAAATTTCCAGATGCTTTAATGGTGTTGGGTGAGAACTAAATGTTGCCAAGACAGCTTTCCTGCTGTTCTTTGAACAGTGACATAGGAACTTTGACACCCACCCGCATTGAGGCCTTGTTTATGGTCTTAGCAGAATGGAGAGCCTCTGACGATGCAGCATTACTGCACTCAGATGTCAGTGTAGATTATGTGCTCAAGTCTCAGAAGTGAGGCTTGAGGCCATTACTTCTCTGACTTATTGTTGTGCTACTTTGTACTTCAGGATTGAGCAATGTCCAGAGGCCTACTTGGGTGTGGACTCCAAGGTGAAAACACCATAGTGCCAGGGGACCTCATTCAGACCAAAAGCAATAATCCTGTTTATTTACAAGGTTTATAAAAATAACTGCCAAACAGTTGTGTGGTGAGGCAGTGCTTGATTTATGTAATCCTTTAAAACCACGCTGAAAATCGTTTAAAAATTCCAAACTCTCAGAATCTTTGAACAAAGATTTTGACGGATGGAATGTGGGTAAACTTTAGCTTCAGGGCTTTGCTCCACAATGTGGAAATGTGAGGTTAACACAGAATTTGTACACTCATTCAATCGTCAAGCCAAGAAAATGCTTTCTGATTAAATTAACAATCATGTTATGAATCAATGTTACCACTGAGAGAAGGGGCAGCGCGTCAGGTGGTTGGTGTGTGACAATAGCCATTGGAGATCTGCATGTTTGCATGCATTGGATATTTCAGAGGTGCGAGGGAACTTATGATGCCTCTAACTTGTTAGTAATGTGAAGGTGAATTCGGCACTCCTGATAGGAAACCATAGAAGGAATCATACATCCCAGTACTGCAGCATTGACCTTCTGAACTATACTCTATTTAGGTATATCTCCATACTGGGAGTGCAGTGACATCCTGTAATCACATGCCCTCTATTTTTTTTCCGAGTGCGCAGGTGATTTATTTAAGTACACAGGCCCTTTTAAAAAGAAATTCTGCATGGCAGTGCACATGCAGTAACTTAAAACACTGACTTTGTGTGTGTGTGTGTGTGTGTGTGTGTGTGGCCTGTACATGTTCTTTCAGGTTGCTGTGCAGCAGCCCAGCTTACAGGGAGCATTACCTGTAATTATTCTTCTCCAGACAGCTTCCCATAAAAATGTGGATGTCCATTAACCATATTTCAGTGTTCTCTTTCGCCAACGAAGAAAGCCTCTCTCTTGTTAACAAAAAGCTTTAAAGTCCATTTAAGTTTACAGTGTCGCTGAAGTTACATCTGACGTAGATGTAAGAGAGAAATGATGTGTGACCCAGACCAGCGTATGTACCAGTTAGCCAGAACAGTTTCCAAGAAACTGGCTAGATTTACGTCTGGCTACCAACCTTGCCATTTCTTTACTCGGACCTGTTAGTTCAGCTTCCAAATAAAAACCGATGGGAGATTTCGAATTTGAGACCTGGATCAAGGTTTCCAAACGTGGCAATTAGCAGGGCAAATGAATGACTACAGACTTCATAATGACAAGGCACAAATTCACACAATGTCTGGAGGCAGGAAAGAATGGCCAGACTTCTAGAAAAACACAAGAGGGCATATAATTATTCCAGTCATCAATCGAAGGGTTGTTGCTAAGCTGCACTCCTCAACAAGTTGGTACATTCCAGGAAAAGTGAACTGTACACTAATCCAAACATCATCTGGATTTTACTCTTGTTAACACACTATTTAAAGTTAACTGTTAATAAAATGAAAAAAAATGTGGTTAAATAGTGGTATGCTAACACACATTAACAGTGACTGCTTTCTGAGAGTAATTTGAATTTGCCTCGTGAAGAGGTTAATAATCTTTATTAGTGTCACAAGTAGGCTTACATTAACACTGCAATGAAGTTACAGTGAAAATCCCCTAGTCGCCACACTCCAGTGCCTGTTGGGGTACACTGAGGGAGAATTCAGAATGTCCAATTCACCTAACAGTACATCTTTCAGAGACTGGGAGAATGTGCAGTCTCCGCACAGACAGCGACCCAAGCCGGAATCGAACCCAGGTCCCTGGTGCTGTGAAGCAACAGTGCTAACCACCGTGCTACCGTGCCACCCTTCCTGATATATTAACGTGACATGGTGCAACATTAATATAAACATTGTTATAGATTTAAAGTGATTTTCAGGAATTGTTCACATCATTTAGGAATATGTTCACATATTGTGTAGATATATATAGAAGTCATTTTTAAAATTTCCTGTCACATACTTGAGCCCCCGGAAGATCTGTGGTATGATTTTGGTTTTGACTTCCTGTTTGTAACAAGTTACCAGAATTCAAGGGTGGTGTCAGAAAACGACAACATTTACAATAATATAAAATGAATTGAAAAATGCCAGTTTTTGACATTTCTTGAACTGCTGTTCAAGAAATTAGCCGTACACATGCATGAAGTGGCCCAAGCTGCCCAAAAGGTATTGTTTATCAGACATGGTTTAATGAGCAAATCGCCTTATTTCTTCTGTTGTTCGTATCACTGTGTAGCCTTCAAATCACTGTGTCTCCCACAGAGATCTTTCTGTATGTCCTTGCCTTATTCTGACGAGATAGCCACTGCCAGAACAAAATGTACAGATAAAAACAACGCAAAATAGCAAATAATTGTGATTACAAAAAACTGTGGGTGAAATCATGTACCCTCCCCTGTGGTGGGTATGGTGGCTGGGGCAGGGGGCGGAGGAGGGGGTGGGGGCCGGAAGAGGAGATGGGGGCAGAGGCGGAGAGTGGATGGGGAGGAGGAGGGGGCGGGGACAGGGGAGGAAGAGGTGTGGGTGGAAGGGTGACACTTCATCAGGCGGGTGGCTGGTGAGTGGGGACGCCTTTACCTTCCCGCCTATACCCCATGTAAGTTTTCTTAATTAATGCTCACTGGTATTAATCCTGTGGCAGGAGGGGCGCTCTCAGTGCATGAAGTGCGGCGGTGCGGCGGGCAAACCAGTCTGGTGTTGTATGGCGGGGTCCTGCAGAGGATCCCTGCATTCAGTGCCTAATCAAGACCCCCAACATTGGAAAGCTGTTGATGTCCTTCCTCCACCTGCCCGGTGGCATGTCATTATATATAGCTTTGGCCTCAGTTCAGCCAGAAACCTTGGCAGGTAGATCTTTGACTCCAGGGTCCTTGATCCTGCTGTCCAGGCAAGTGCCTGAGTGGCACTACTTTCTCAAAGCGATGAAGTGTGGCTCTTGCTGACTCTGCAGCTGGTGCGCAAGACCCCGATCACCCCATTAAATGTTGCCCCATGGGTAAAGACGTTCGTCCTGGTTGGTTTTGGGATCTATTAATGACTATCTTTTATTTTTGTCTCTAGTTTCTTCCGCCCACAAATTTCATAGAATTTACAGTGCAGAAGGAGGCCATTCAGCCCATCGAGTCTGCACCGGCTCTTAGAAAGAGCACCCCACCCAGGTTCCACACCTCCACCCTATCCCCATAACCCAGTAACCCCACCCAACACTAAGGGCAATTTTGGACACGATGGGCAATTTAGCATGGTCAATCCACCTAACCCGCACATCTTTGGACTGTGAGAGGAAACCGGAGCACCCGGAGGAAACCCACGCACACACGGGGAGGATGTGCAGACTCCGCACAGACAGTGACCCAAGCCGGGAATCGAACCTGGGACCCTGGAGCTGTGAAGCAATTGTGCTATCCACAATGCTACCGTACTGCAAATGGTAGTATCATCTCTCTATATATCTACCCTTCTATCACTCACCCCTCAACCTCTCCTAATGAAACAAGGCTCCACCTGTTCAGCCTTTCCCAGTAGCTGTCACCTCTCAGTTCTGTTATCTTCATCGTCAATCATTTTTACACAATTTCCGGAGCATCTATATTCTTCTTTGAACTGTGCCACTTAAATCTACGTGAATAGACGAAAAAGGAGCACAGAACTGCAGATGCTGGCAATCCAAAACAGTCTGAAAATCAGATTCAGGCGACACATCTGAAAGATTACTTGGTCTTTTCTCTACACACTTGCTGACTGCAGTTTGGAATGTTTTCAGCATTTTTTGTTTTTGTTTCAGATAAAGCAGGCCTTGGTTCAACAAAGGCCAACATTTCTAATGATTCAGGTGTTCCCTCATAACCCCTCCTAAACTTTTTGGTCACTATGGGCAATTTATCATGGCCAATCCACCTAATCTGCACGTCTTTGGACTGTGGGAGGGAACCGGAGCACCCGGAGGAACCCACGCAGACACGGGGAGAACGTGCAGACTCCGCAGACAGTGACCCAGCGGGGAATCGAACCTGGGACCCTGGGGCTGTGAAGCCACAGTGCTCGCCACTTGTGCTACCGTGCTGCCCACAAATATTGAGCAAACCTGCAGCATCTGTGCAAGGAGAGTCAAAAGTGTCAACATTTCAGTTTAATGGCCCTTCGTCACAACCAATGCTCCAACACAGGCATCTGAAGTGGGGTGGGGGAGATTCTAAGCGTGGGCATGCCCCCTGTGTCCTAAAGTAGAATCTGTTCTGCTAACATTGGTGTAAAAGAAAAACAGACACCAGAAGACTCCCTTGTCTTGGTGGATGGGTAGGAGGAGGGTAAAAACAACGTTGTGTATTATCCTGCTACACTTCCTGGCTGCCCAATTGTGTCCATGTCTGGCCATTGTGTCAGGTCTCTGGGGCATCCATTGTTCATAACTACCTGAAAATGAGGAGGAGGGTGGGAATGCCTCTGCATGCCTCATTATAACATGTACTTTAGGTCTGTGTTTAGTATGGGCATAGACCCAGTTACATCCACTGGCAAACCTCTGGAAATGTCATAATCAGGGCACTGGGTGCAGAGTCCTGACAACCAGTTTCTGTCCAATGTTTGCTCTTCCCCGTGCCGAGGAAAAGCCCATTCTCCCAAGCGCAGTGAAGTAGAAAATCTATCTTTGTATATTTATCACTTTTTACAAGACTCTGTAGCAAAGGAAACATTACTAAAAATTCATTAACATCCTTTAGCAGCTGTCTTTAAAATGCATCACCCCTGGCCTGAGTTAGAATGAACAAGTGGAGTCCTGTGAATCATTTGCTGCAGGCTGCACATTGATATTCCTGTTTTACCACAGCCACACTTTTGGCACGGGTTTCCGCAGAATCTGTCCCTGGCAGCCATGTCATAACAAGTTTGTGTTTTTAAGAGCTCTGCACCTCGGTCATGGGTGCTGCTGTTTAAACCTAACATCTGGCACGGCAGAGTGTGCATGGATTAAAACAGTGCTGGCTTTCAACACACTCCTTCCAAATTACTAAACAGATGAGCTCAGGCTGATCCACGTAGGTGGTGCTTACATCAACAATATTCTTGCCGCCTTCTCAGTCTCTGATAAAGTTTCCAAGGTCTGTCGCAGTTCTTTCTACACATCGTGGCAAACCAAAAGCTAGGTAAGCAGATGAGGCAGAAGGGAAAAGAGGGTTATAATGGTAGATTTGAATAAGAAAGGTGGCAGGATGCTCAATAAACACTAGCGTGGATTCACTGGATTGAATGGCCTGTGTGCCTCTGCCGTACATCTTCTGTAATCCTATGTAAAACATAATGGTCAGAGTTCTGTTTTAGCCTTTTTTTTAAACCAAGGACCGCTCTCAAACACCCTTGTAATTTAGTCTGAAATGTTTGTTTCATGAGGGAGGACAACAAAGATCTTGCTTTCATTTGCAACCCAATTTTTGCCTATGATTAAGATGGTTCCTGCAACACTGATGGCTATAAAACATCAAGGGTATTTGTTGACAATGCCATCATGAGGAAAATTGGACCATGAGCCTGTTGAATGCTGGGATAAGTTGTTAACATTCGTGCACAGGAAGCTCTGGGTCCATGGTGCTGATTCCTCGACTTGAGGGTAGAAAAAGGCCAGTCAGAGTTTGCACATCGCATTACAAACTCTGACCAGAGGCATCCAGTTTACCAATCTTGCCCACCAGGGCCCCTCCTTTTTAAAAAAAAGTCAGGACCAATTTATCAGTGTCCAAAACACATGTGCATTTTGGGCATGAGCATCTGGCATGCTGAACTAGTTATCATCTCACCTGTTTTAGACCCATAAAATGGGCACAATTCCTAGAGAATCATAGAATAATGCAGTGCAGAAGAGGCCCTTCGGCCATCAAATTTCTACTGACGCATGAAAAGCTCCTGACCTGCCCACCTAATCCCGTTTGCCAACAATTGGTCCATAGCCTTGAATGTTTTGACATGCCAAGTGCACATTCAGGTACCTTTTAAAGGATGTGAAGCAACTCTCCTCTACCACTCTCCTAGACAGTGCATTTGAGACTGTCACCACCCTCTGGGTAAAAAAGATTTTCCACAAGCCCCCCGCTTAAACCTCCTGCCCCTCACCTTGAACTTGTGACCCCTCGTAACAGACCCTTCAACTAAGCGGAACAGCTGCTCCCTATTCACCCTGTCCATAGCCTCATAATTCTGGTAGTTTAGACCTATCAATTCCTAGTGTGGAACTTACCTTCTGACTTGAGGTGAGGTTGTTACCAAACAAGTCAAACTGCCATATCAGTAATGCAGAATGAATTTTTCAGAAGTGTTTTTCAAATGATTTTTTAATTCACCATAAAGCAGACAATTGGTGACAGGAGCAGGCACGGTATGAATGGTTGTTGGATTGGCTCTGCAGGAGGATGGATAGGAATGCAGAGTTTGGGTCTTTTTTTGTTTGACAGGTTGAAAATTGAGTTGCTGCTGACACCAGATAACAAAGGAAGACTGCTGTCCCGCAATTGTCTTTTAAAGGATACTCCTTGCTGAAAAAGACGGATATTAGGTGAAGTGCTGAATTTCAGCTTGGCAATAGGGCCTGGGTTTCCCATTTTAGCTTTTTTTTTCCCCTTCGAGAAGCACCTGCTTCAGTCTTTAATTGGTGTAACCATAAGCTGAGGTGAAAGGTCAATAGATCTGTGGTGATCTGATTCTTGTTTATGGCCCTTGTCCCCGTGTCCTTCAGAAGTGCACAAAGAATCGAAGGGCGGAGAAAACTGATTTGTTTCAACAACCCACTTGGATTCTATTCTCCTATTTTCTTTCCCTTTTCCCACGTCTGGTTGTTGTGCTTTCCAATGCCAGGTGGTTAACACACCCGCCATGCAGAGTGACTAGTTTTTTTTAAATTTTCTTGTGTGTTCATTGCTTTTTTGACCTTCAACTGTTTTTAGCACAATGAGGAATAGTTATTATTCTTTCCTAATTATACATCACATGTGAATTAAAATAGAGACCAACAGTAAACATTCGGGTACATTAAACCTTCTGGCTGTTTCTCCTATTTAGTGAACCAAAAAATGCTTTGTAAACACAGGATAGAAGTTCTTCTAAATATTTATTCAGTTGATTGGTATTAAAAAAATTAAAATGCTGGTTTTCAAAGGCATTACTTATTAATAACAGATTAATTATTATAATCTTTAATTCATTTCCCCTTGAAGATCACTTTCTTGCGAGTGGCTTGTCTGTAAGCTGACCGTAATCCCTTGGTTTTAACTGGAAAAAATTAGAAATGTAGCCAAACCAAAGCAGTGTAAAACCATCTGGGCACCACCTTAAAAGGAAACTGCCCCATCTGCTGAATCAATATTAACTTTCCTGGGAAGGAGATGGTTGTTGGCGGTTCCACCCCATCATGTCAGTTTTCACATGCAGATTGGTAGCTTTCATTGAAATGACATCTCTTTCTATGGGCCTCAGCTTTTCGTTCTGTCCATGCATCACTTTATTCCCATTGATCTGTCATGGGCTCTTTCACACTTTATTTACGTCTCAACATGGTTGGCCCTGCCTGCTCTGGAATTTAAAAAATAAAAATACTTTTTTAAAGTGATCCTTAAAAACCAGTGCCTTTGTGCAGAGTATGATTTTCCACTTTTCCTGCTCTCTCAGAAGGACTTTTAAACATTTTTTTTCATATATTCAATCTATTCTTTCCTTCTTTTTACAGTGGGAATAGCTGAGAGGCTGGCTAAGAGGATTTGTGGGTTCCCATCTGTTTCATGCAGATGGCACCAATGAATAAGAAAACAATTTAGTGTGGAGTGAAACGCTCCCCCAAACAGATGGCCTGAGCTATGTGTCATTGCTAAAAGGGTTAGCAGAATTTCAGTCATTTGCTTGGAAGCTGAATGCCACCACACCCATATTTTGTCCAAGAAAAAATGTGTGGTTACCCTGTCAGCTGAAAGAAGTATGATTAACATGTACTTTACTGTTACACAGGCCACAGACTGAGCGATGGACTGGGGCATAGGGCACAGACTGGGCGATGGACTGGAACACCAGGCACAGACCGAGCAATGGGCTGGGGCACAGGGCACCGACTGGGTGATGGACTGGAACACCAGGCACAGACTGAGCAATGGGCTGGGGCACAGGGCACCGACTGGGTGATGGACTGGGACACAAAACACAGACTGGGCAATGGACTGGGGCACAAAACACAGACTGGGCAATGGACTGGGGCACTAAACACAGACTGGGCGATGGACTGGGGCACAAGACACAGACTGGGCGATGGACTGGGGCACAAGACACAGACTGGGCGATGGACTGGGGCACAAAACACAGACTGGGCGATGGACTGGGGCACAAAACACAGACTGGGCGATAGACTGGGGCACAGGGCACAGACTGGGCGGTGGACTGGGCACAGACTGAGCGATGGGAGTGGGGCACAGGGCACACGGGGATGGACTGGGGGTACAATCTAACCAATAAACTGGGGCACAGAGTGGGTGAAGGACTGGGGCACTGGCCACACACTGAGGGATGGACTGGAGCACAGTGTAACCAATAAACTGGGACACTGGGCACAGACTGAGCTAAATATTCAATGCATTAATAGTCATGATAGACTGAGATTTTATTTGTCAATTTGGAAGAACTTTCTTCTGTGACCACGTGATACCTAAAACGAGGTTGTGACTGCAATATTAATTATTGATTAAGCCCTCAAAGCCAGATGATGATGGAATCTAATTTTGTTTCATCAGCTTGGATTGGATTCAGAGGGTGATATACTAATCCACTGTACCACCCACACTCCTCAGTAATTACTGTAAAATTGCTACTCCCTTATTGGAGTTGCAAATAAATGGAACTATTTCAAAGAAACAGTATGATGCAAAATTGGGAGGGCTGCTTACTGGGAGCACAAGCCTTCATTCCCAATGTGCAATGGTCTATATGCTGGCAAAAGTGGATGATTTACTTTCTTAGCTCACTGTTCATCCTTACCCCATTCGATGAGCTGCACCACATTCCCACACACCCCGCAATTCATGCTTAACTAACTGTTCATGTCAGACTTGTGATTTAAGGATGCATAAGCGGATGAGGAGCTGTCTTGATAGCTGTGTCAAAAACACTGATCTATTGTACCAAGAAGCTTCAGATTAGGATCATTATATCCCCGAGGGTCAGTGACAACTTCTGTTGCAACTTGTCTTTGCTTTGAAGATGTGGCATCTTTGTCATTGGCTGCCAAACTCTGTATTTTAATTGAGAGAAATCAGATGGATCTTTGTTTCCTATATTCGTCTTTCCAAAAATGTGCAAGCATCGCAAGTCAAAGTAAACCCTTCGCTTCAGAGAAAATTGTTCCTTTTCACATGCAGGTCTCTCATTGGCATCATTAACAATCCAGCTGTAACCTTGGATAAGTTGGCAACAGAAGAATCGGTGATAAACATTTTTTTGACTGAACTCTGACTCCATACTGTAATGGGGGTAAATGTGCAGAAGTGGACTAACAGCTCAGTAGTAAAGGGTTGGATTCCTTTATTGCGACTGAAGTTCAAATTCTAGTCTAGTGAAACTTGAACCCAGTTAACCCAATTGGTGAGATGACCTAAACTTAATGGAGATAATTTCTGGCTAGCTGCTCAAATTTTATCACTGCAGATTTGGATACTGCATCAGCCCAGATTATAGTTAGTTTGAAGAGAAATTAGTATAAGTGCTGTAGAAAAAAGTTATTTGGGAGTTTATTAGTTATTTACATTTTGTTGGCTTTTGTTTTCTACAGGTTGTGACTCCTGTCAGATGTGGACAGGGCTACATTTATGACTCTCCATCAAGGCAGCAACAAAGGGTTTATGACATCCCGCCAGTTCGCCATCAGGGGGTATGTAATCTCGCAGAGAAACAGGCCTTTCAGCCCAGTTAGTCCGCACTGGGATCCATACTCCAAATGAGTCTCCTCCTAGTCCATCTCTCATCTCAACCTTTCAGTATTTTGTTCTATTCGCTTGTTTCTCAAGTATCGTTTAGTTTTCTTTTGAAAGCATCTACTTTCTTGTGCAGAGTTTTACATTCGGGCCACTCGCGGATGAAAGAAAATTCTCCTAATTTTTCCTTTTGGATTTATGAGTAGTTATCCTGAATTTATGGCCCCTAATTTTTAGATTCTCTCACGTGTGAAACATTCTACCTCATTGAAATAATCTCCATCAGATCTTCTCCATTGCAAAATGCCTCAATCTTTCCCCATAGCTGTAATCACTCTGATCCGGTACTGACCTTGTAATTTTATTTACATTCTCTAAAATATTTCTATGTCCTTTATATAGTATGGAGATGATAGTGCACGATTGAGAATGCGCACTGTACTCAAGTACGCCCGACTAGGATCCCATACAAGTTTGCTACTTTAGAATTCTGCATAACTAAAAATTAATCCCCTTGTGTTAAGTATGTTTTAAGTGCTTTCCTGCCCTGCATTGCTACTTTTAATAATGTCTCCCATCTGTGCCCCAATACACTTTGCTCTTCTACTCTTTTCAGTTTCTTATTATTTATGGCAGAGATGATTTTGATCTAGTGGCATTGAAGAAATGGCGATTTAGTTCGAAGTCAGCATGGTGTGTGTCTTAGAAGGGAACTTGCACGTGGTGGTGTTCCCATGTGTCTGCTGCCCTTGTCCTTCTAGGTGGTAGCGATGGTAGGTTTGGAAGGTGTTGTTGAAGGAGCCTTAGTGAATGCCTGCAGTGCATCTTGTAGATGGTGCACATTCCAAAACACCCCTGACGTGTACTTTATATTTGGTGGACAGGCTTTGGGGAGTCAGGAGGTGAATTACTCACCACACGATTCTTAGCATCTGACCTGCTCCTGTAGTCATATTATTTATATGGCTCGCCCAGTTCTGTTTCAGGTCATTGATGATACTCAGAATGCTGATAGGTGGGAATTAAGCGATGGTAATGCCATTGAATGTCATGGAGAGATGGTTGGATTCACTCTTATTAGAGATGGTCATTGCCTGGCACTTGTGTGGCGTGAATCTTACTGCCATTTATCAGCTCAAGCCTGAATGTTGTCCATATCTTGTTGCATATGGACACTGACTGTTTCAGTAACTGAGGAGTCATGAATGATGCTGAACATTGTGCAGTCATCAGTGAACACCCCCATTTCTGACTTAATGATAAGGAAGATCATTGATGAAGTGTGAGTATGCCTAGGATACTACCCTGAGAAACTCCTGTAGCAATATCTGGGACTGAGATGACTCCTACAACAACCACCATCTTCTTTTGTGCTAGGCATGACCAGTTGTGTCATTTAAAATATAGGGATAGATTTTATAAATTTATCCCAGACCATTCTGAGCCAATCTACTTTTCCCTCATAATAATAATCTTTTATTGTCACAAGTAGGTTTACATTAACACTGCAATGAAGTTACTGTGAAAATCCCTTAGGGGCGCCTGTTTGGGTACACGGAGGGAGAATTCAGAATGTCCAAATTACCTAACAGCACATCTTTCGGGGCATTTATTGACCAAATAATTAGCAACAATGTCAATCAGCCAACCTCTGCACCTAATATTCTGATGAACTCTTCTAGCTTGTGAATATCTGTCCCAGGAACTCAGCCTGGTGATGCATAATCAAACATTGAGTGAAAAGAAAGTACTTGCATATAAATAGCAGCTTTCCCATCCTCGGGATAACCCCAAATGTTTAAAACCTTTTCTTTAAAATTCTAGTCACTGTTGTAACATTTAATTTTTGGTCCCACTCCCATTATTTATTCACAATTTCAAAAGCTCTTCTGGATGCAGTAACCCAGTTAAAATTGGCAACGATAAAGGACAGACAGCTCACAACAATGGTTGCAAAATCTATTAATTTTTTAAAAAAATATTTTATTCTCCTTTTTCACATTTTCTCCCAAATTCACACCCACCAACAATAAACAATAATCAGTAACAAATATGTCAATCCCCATAACAATAACAACGATCCCATCCTCCCACCAAACCCCAAACATTAGCCCGCATATTCACACAAACAAATGACAAAAAGGAATTAGGGATCACCCATAGTCGCCATTAAGACACACAGCCCCCAACCCTCCTACCCACTCGCCCCAACTAATGTTCGATGTAATCCAGTTCTTGAAAGTGCAGAATGAATAATGCCCATGAATTGTAGAACCCCTCCATCTTTCCCCTCAGTTCAAACTTAACCTTCTCAAGAGTCAAGAATTCCAACAGGTCTCCCCGCCATGCCAGGGCACAGGGTGGAGAGGTTGCTCTCCAACCTATCAGGATCCACCTTCGGGTGATCAACGAGGCGAAGGCTACAACATCTGCCTCTGCACCTGTTTCCAACCCTGGCTGGTCCAACACCCTGAATAAGGCCTCCCGGGGGCCCGGGTCCAGTTTCACGTGCATCACTTTAGAAATTACCCTAAAAACCTCCTTCCAGTAATCCTCCAGCTTTGGACAGGCCCAAAACATATGAACGTGATTAGCCTCCCCCCCGCAACGTTCACACACATCTTCTACTCCTTCAAAGAATCGGCTCATCCTCGCCCTTGTGAGGTGTGCTCTATATACCACCTTCAGTTGTATCAGCCCCAACATCGCGCACGAGGTGGAGGCATTCACTCTCCAGAGCACCTCACACCAGAACCCCTCCTCCATATCCTCTCCCAACTCTAAAATCTATTTATTTTATGGGTATGACAGTGTAGCGCGGAATGCAATCCATGGAGCAATAGTTTGTATGAAAGGGAAAAGAGCATTGGTAAGCTTCACAAGGAATTAGGAACAGGAGTAAGCTTTTCATCCTCATACAGCCTGCGCTACCACTCAATTAGACCATGGCTGATCATCGCTCTCAATGACATTTTCCTGCCCTATCCCTGTATCCCTTGATGACATTAGTATGTCGCGGATTTAGGTTATCCCGGACCTGATAATACTCTGTTACTAACCTATGCCCTAGATTAACCTATTAAAAGAGGGAAACCTGTTTTCCTGCCAAGACTCAGAACAGATCTCACGAAGGGAGAATGCTTTTCTGGGTCTCGGGCAGTTAAACAGGATTTCAGTTACTTTCTACAGGGAGAGCTCAGATTCGTCACTCATAACTAAATCGATACCTCTTGAGGTCGTGGGTCCTATCCTAAATGAGTGTCTAGGAATTCAACCTCAAGATTAATTTTCACACAGGATGATTTTAATTAAAGTATCTTTATTGTGAAAATACTACCAATAGATACATACTGAATTACAGAGTTAAAGTATAAGTGGACTAAACAGTCCTTCTAGTTATCTACTAACATATCTAAACATGGAAAAATCCTTAAAGCATCTCTTATCAGTTTCTTAGTACATTTCTAAGAAGTTATTGCAAAACCATACTTACAACAGGTTTTGTCCGACGAGACCAGGGGCGCAATTCTCTGCAATCGGCGTGATGTCCGCCGACCGGCGCCAAAAACGGCGCGAATCAGTCCGGCATCGCGCTGCCCCAAAGGTGCGGAATCCTCCGCATCTTGAGCGGCCAAGCCCTAACCTTGAGGGGCTAGGCCCGCGCCGGACTGATTTCCGCCCCGCCAGCTGGTGGGAAAGGCCTTTGGTGCCTTCGCTTACCCGTTTGAAAAAGGCGTTGGGGATCAAAATGGGAAGGCACTGGAACACAAAGAGAAACCTCGTGGGAACCATCATTTTGACCGACTGCACCCTACCCGCTAGTGAGAGTAGCAGCATATCCCATCTTTTAAAATCCTCCTCCATCTGCTCCACCAACCACGTCAAATTGAGCTAGAGCAGGGCCCCCCAACTCCTAGCTACTTGGATCCCGTGGTACCGAAAGCTCCTTTCCGCCCTCTTCAGCGGTAGCTCGTCTATCCCCCTTCCCTGGTCCCCTGAATGCACCACAAAGAGTTCACTCTTCCCTACATTGAGCTTATACCCCGAAAAGACCCCAAACTCCCTAAGGATCCGCATGACCTCCGCCATCCCCTCCACTGGATCTGCCACATACAACAACAGGTCGTCCGCATACAACAACACCCGGTGTTCCTCTCTCCTCCCCCCCCGGACCAGACCCTCCATTTCCTGGACTCCCTCAGTGCCATGGCCAGCGGCTCAATTGCCAACGCAAACAACAAGGGGGATAAGGGGCACCCCTGCCTCGTCCCCCGGTAAAGCCGAAAGTACTCCGACCTCCGCCGGTTCGTAGCCACACTCGCCACTGGGGCTCTATATAGCAGCCTGACCCAACTGATGAACCCCTCCCCGAACCCAAACCTCCGCAACTCTTCCCAAAGATATCCCACTCCACCCGATCAAAGGCCTTCTCCGCGTCCATAGCTGCCACTACCTCCGCTTCCCCCTCCACCGAGGGCATCATAATCACATTGAGGAGCCTCCGCACATTTGTATTTAGCTGCCGACCCTTCACAAATCCCGTCTGGTCCTCATGAATCACCCCCGGGACACAGTCCTCAATTCTCGTAGCCAGCACCTTCGCCAGCAACTTAGCGTCAACATTGAGGAGTGAGATCGGTCTATACGACCCACATTGCAATGGATCCTTGTCCCGCTTCAAGATCAAAGAAATCAGCGCCCTGGACATTGTCGGGGGCAAGGTTCCCCCCTCGCTCGCCTTATTAAAAGTCCTCACGAGCAACGGGCCCAGCAGGTCCACGTATTTCCTGTAGAATTCAACCGGAAACCCATCCGGCCCCGGGGCCTTCCCCGCCTGCATGCTCCCCAATCCTTTAACCAGCTCCTCCAGCCCAATCGGCAACCCCAAACCAGCCACCTTCTCCTCCTCCACCCTCGGGAACCTCAGCTGATCTAGGAATTGTCGCATCCCCTCCTCCCCCGCTGGGAGCTCAGACTTGTACAGATCCCAATAGAAGTCCCTAAATACCTTGTTTATTCTCACCGCACTCTGCACCGTATTTCCCCCTCTATCCTTAACTCCACCAATCTCCCTCGCTGCCTCCCTCTTACGAAGCTGATGTGCCAGCATCCAACTCGCCTTCTCCCCATACTCATACGTCGCCCCCTGCGCTTTCCCCCACTGTGCCTCTGCTTTCCCCGTGGTCAACAGGTCGAATTCCGTCTTGAGGTTCCGTCGCTCCCTAAGTAGCCTCTCCTCGGGGGCATCTGCATACCTCCTGTCCACCCTTAAAATCTCCCCCACCAACCTCTCCCTCTCCCTCCCCCCTCTCTTCTCCCTGTGGGTCCTAATGGAGATTAGTTCTGCCCTGACCACCGCCTTCAACGCCTCCCATACCACCCCCACCTGCACCTCCCCGTTGTCGTTGGCCTCCAAGTATCTTTCAATACACCCCCGCACCCACCCGCACACCCCATCATCCGCCAACAGTCCCACATCAAGGCGCCACAGCGGGCGCTGGTGACTCTCCTCCCCCAACTCCCGCTCCACCCAATGCAGGGCGTGGTCCGAGATGGCTATAGCCGAACATTCCGATCCCTCCACTTTCGGGATTAGCGCCCTACTCAGAATGAAAAAATCTATCCGGGAGTAGGCTCAATGGACGTGGGAAAAGAAGGAAAATTCCCTGGCCAGCGGCCTGGCAAACCTCCATGGATCCACTCCCCCCATCTGGTCCATAAACCCCCTGAGCACCTTGGCCGCAGCCGGCCTCTTACCCGTCCTGGACCTAGAACGGTCCAGTGCTGGGTCCAGCACTGTGTTGAAGTCGTCGTCCCCCGTCCCCCCCCCCCATTATCAAGCTTCCTACCTCCAGATCCGAATCCGACCCAGCATGCGTTTCATAAATCCGGCATCATCCCAGTTCGGGGCATATACGTTTACCAGTATCACCCGCACCCCCTACAACCTACCACTCACCATCACATATCGATCTCCATTATCCACTACAATATTCAGTGCCTCGAACGACACCTTCCCCACCAGTATTGCAACCCCTCTGTTCTTCGCATCCAGCCCTGAATGAAAGACCTGCTCTCCCCATCCCTTTCTCAGCCTAACCTGATCTGCCACCTTCAGATGTGTCTCCTGGAGCATAACCACGTCTGCCTTCAGTCCCTTTAAGTGCGCGAACACCCGGGCCCTCTTGACCGGCCCGTTCAGGCCCCTCACATTCCAAGTTATCAGCCGGATCAGGGGGCTACTCCCCCCCCTCCCCCCGCCGACTAGCCATCTCCTTTTCTAGGCCAGCCACGTGCCCACGCCTCCCGCACCCTCCAGTCCCCCAGGCGGCGGACCCCCGCCCCAACTACCTCTCCTACTTCCGGCTCCCCTTTGGCCAATGCAGCAGCAACCCAGTTCTCCCCCCACCCACTGCTAGATCCTCATCTAGCCATTTTGCTCCCCCCATACATTCCCGCAAGTCAGCTGACTCCTGCTGACCCCGGCCTCTCCCGCCATTCCATCGACCCCCCCGTGTGAGAATCCCCCCACCCCTTGGCAGTCAGTGTGCCCTCCTCTCCAGCACCACCCCTCCCCCGGCACCGTCCCCATCCTTCCCTAACACGGGAAAAAGCCCACGCTTACCATTTGCCTTCCTACTTGATTGCTCCACCTGCATTCTTTTTTTAAATTAAAAAAATAAATAAATTTAGAGTACCCAATTCATTTTTTCCAATTAAGGGACAATTTAACTTGGACAGACCACCTACCCTGCACATCTTTGGGGTGTGGGGGCGGAACCCAACCAAACACGGGGAGAATGTGCAAACTCTGCAGTCTAACTTTTAGTGATTCATGAACAAAGACACCCAGGTGATAAACAAATTCTCCTCATTTCTATCTTAAATGAGGTACATTGCATCCCCTCATTCTAAACTCCGTCACAAGGGGAAACGTCCTCTCAGCATCCACCCTGGCAAGTCCCCTCAGGGCCGTATATGTTTCAGTAAGATCACCTCTCACTCTTCTAAACTCCAGTGGATACAGGCCCGAACTGTTCAGCCCTTCCTCATAGGATAATCACTTCCTCCCAGGACTCAGTCGAGTGAACTTTCTCTGAACTGCTTCTAATGCAATGATATTGCAATGATATCCTTTCTCAAGCAAGGAGACAAAAATTGTACATAGTACTCCAGATGCGATCTTACCAAGGCCCTGTCCCTGTACAGTTGTAGCAGCACGTCTCTACATTTATGCTCTATTCCTTTGCAATAAATGCCAACTTTCCAGTTGCCTTCCAAATCACTTGCTGTACCTGCATTTTATGATGCCTGCACCAGGACACCCACATTCCTCTGTATCTTAGAGTTCTGCAGTCTCTCTGGGCGCAATCTACCCGACTGGGAACCAGAGTCCCACAACGAGCGCATTTAGCCAGATGTTTTTTGGCGACATGTGCCGAGTAACCCCACGCTTTTGAACGGGACTCTATTCGCATTCAGATATATTTGGGGCTTCAGTGGGCAACTCTCCAATGAGGCCACACTTAATCCCGTTTTCTGCACGGGGGAGCTCCACTCATCAGAACTCCGCAGTGCAGAAGGAGATCGGGGCACCATTTTTAAATGGTGTCCTGATCTTGTGATCCCAAGAACCCCCCTGCCACCCTCCCACCCTCCCAGAGCCTGAACATTCCCCTGAGAGGGTCCTTGGGTCCCCCTGGACCAGATCCCCGTCCTGGAGAAAAATGCCAGCATGGCACCTTTAACAGTGCCAGGCTGGCACCCAGAGTACTCCCAGGGTGGCAGTAGCAAGGTGCCTAGGGGACACCAACGGTGCCACTGTACCACCCTGTGCAGCGGCAAGCACCAGGGGGCCTCCAATCCCCTTGGAGATCCCCACGGGTGCAATTCCGGCTTGTCCCCGTTTGTAGAGACCAACACTAAACGATCCCAATGCCTTGGGTAGATGTGGGAGTTTATATAAGAGTGAGACTAGCTGTCACACTCTAATATGCAGAATGCTAAAACGTGATCCTCCCACAATGGGTGGAATTCATAGCGCAGCATCTCGTGAGATCCCATTAGATCTCGCAAGGCGTGGCGAGCTGGGTGGATCCCGGAAGAGGGATCTACCAGCCGTGTCACATGGCACCTCACTGCCTTTGAGGTGCAACATAGCCGGCACGGTAGCACAAGTGGCTAGCACTGTGGCTTCACAGTGCCAGGGTCCCAGGTTCGATTCCCCGCTGGATCACTGTCTGTGCGGAGTCTGCACGTTCTCCCCATGTCTGCATGGGTTTCCTCCGGGTGTTCCGGTTTCCTCCCACAGTCCAAAGACGTGCAGGTTAGGTGATAAATTCCCCTTAGTGTCCAAAAACGGTTAGGAGGGGTTATTGGGTTACGGGGATAGAGTGGAAGTGAGGGCTTAAGGTGGGTCGGCGCAGACTCGATGAGCCGAATGGCCTCCTTCTGCACTGTATGTTCTATAATCTATAAAGATCACTCCCTCTCTATTTAAATTACATGCTGCTTCTCCAGTCTTCCTGCCAAAGTGGACAAGTTTACATTACCCCATTATACTCCATCTGTCAACTTTTTGGCCCCTCTCTTAACCCATCTAAACCCCTCTGAAGACTCTTATCCTCTTGAAACGTTACTTTCCTACTAATCTTTGTGCCAACAGCAAATTTAAGTACCATACGTTTGGTCCCTTCATACAAGACAGTGATATTGACTGTAAATAGTCGAGGTCCCAGCACTGATCGCTGTGACACTGCACTGGTTACAATTTACCAACCAGAAAATAACCCATTTATCCTTACTCTCTGCTTCCTATGAAAGAAGCAGGGTTATAAAAAGCAAAATCAAAGAAAAACCTTGGAGAAAAGATTTTTAAATCTGTTGCCTTTTTACCCTTTATGTGAACCACAAGCTGTTTCTTACATTGACCAAATGACCACACAACCAGTATGTTAGCTCAAAAACATAGTTTAGTAATAACACAGGACTTGTATCTCTATGCAATAATACACGCGGCTCTGTACTAAACTACACCTAACAACTAAGATGACCTTTACTTAACTTCGAGTGAACGGCACTGTGCGAGATAAAGCCTTTATCCAGGTCCACGTGGATAAAGTCGGTTGGAAGCTGTTGGGTTCGTCTCAGCTGGGCTCGTCCTCCAGGATGGTCGCGGGTCCTTGACCGTGGTTGTTCTGCTGCAGTTGGTGGCGCACGGGCCAGTCCTAAACGAGACCGATCTCCAGTGCACAGGGCTTTTTATCCTTCGTCTCTTTCGCGTCCTTTTGGGCGGTCCTTACTCCAGTTCCAATGGATCGATAGGGGTTCGATCACCCTCATCGACCTTAGCCAGTTAGGGGGCGGATACCTCGATGGCTGGGCGGGTCCTAGCTATCATTGTCCCAGGCACATTGGCCTTTCCAAATAAGGGGGGGGTGGCACCGGTTAGTCTGCTATCGTTGATGGTCCTTAATGCGAATGCTATTGTCTTGGGAAAATGGGAATTGATTCTCAATGGATGCAAGTTTCAGCCAAGTCTGGTTTCTTTGCACGACCTGTCTGTGTCCCAAATTGACCACAATTCCCAAGATTCTTTGCAGGTGGCCATTTTACATGGCTACAAATCCCAGCCACTTCAAATCAATTAATATTTAAATAGCGTTTGGCATATGTTCTGACCAACCCCAATTTGCCTTTAACAGCTGTATGATATCCCTCCTGCAATGCTAAAAGGAGCCATGCATCAGGCACAACTGGAAGAATTCAAAGCCAAAGGATTGTATGATATCCCGTCTTGTATGGGGAAGGACAAACAGAGTGTAAGTATTTGCTGCACATCACATACATAATACATGATTGTTTGTAAAACTGACGGCTTTTTTTTAAATTAAGGGTTTGAAATACACTGCTGCCCAGAGTCCAATGACCCTTAATGTGCTGCACTAGATCCCCGATTGTGGGAAAATTAACAATGTTTGTAATCTTTTAAGTATGCCTTTCTGTTCACAGTCACTGTTTTGACCAGTTTGCTCATTGCCTGTACAGCGGGTTGAGGGCTATAACAACTGAGTGGATGGATCAGAAGTTCACATTTAGTTATTCAATAAGGATTGGCTCTCAGTTCAGCCAAAGAAAGAGCGCAATTCACCCAAATAGGAACAAAGTCCCATCGCGAGCACGTTTATCCATGTGTTTCCCGGCGCTTTCAGTGCTGAGAATCACGTGGCTATTCAACGCGACTCATGTTGTACAAGGGGCCTCAGCTGGAAACGCGCGGCCAAGGCCGCACATAGCCCCATTTTGTACACTGGTGGAATTCCCCAGTGTAGCAAAAGATCGGGACGCCATTTTGAAATGGTGTCCTGATCTCCGAGCCCCCGACGCTCGCCCGAGGTCTCTGAGGCAAGGGAGATGAATCTCAAAACTTCAGGTAACTCAGGAATCTGCACTTACTGTCTAACTCTAATATGCAGATTTGCCAAAAAGTGATTCCGCCCACAATGGGTGGGATTCATAGCGTGGCAATGTTAGACGTTTAGCTGCTGTTGTATAAAGAGTCAAAGGTACTGCTCCCCCATTGTCCGTAAGGAATTTTGCCGGTGGGCCCATTCCTGTTCATATTTATTTTTCCACGATTTGATCCAGAATTATTCTCTTTTCTTTACTTCATACAATCGTTGATTGACTAAATCTGGTCGCTAAATCTACAAAATGCAAAATAAATATATTATTGGCTTTATCCCAGATCTTAAGGTCCATGGCCACAATGTCGGTCAAATCTCTGGCCAAAGGTAGAGTTACTATCGGTCATGCTGGTGTCTTCTGTACTTCCTACAGACTTCACAGCGATTACTAACCTGTTCTATAAGTTTAGTATAGTCTTCATCCCTTACCCCTGCAACCTTTAATAAATTTTGCAGCCTCCGAGGAGACGGATGCGCAAATTGCCTGTGCAGTTTTAATACAACAAGCTTTTTATCAGCTAAAGTCCCATTTTCAACTGCCATTAACACATCCTTAACAACTGTATTTGAAATATTATTTGTCAGTAATGGAATACAATAGTGTCCCGACTGTGTAAATTGTAAGTCTACCGTCTTTCCAAAAACTGTCTCCTTATCCTGTTCCATATCCAGTTTCATGTGTGCTTTCTTCATCGACGGTCTGCTCAGAAGCAAAGGTATCTCACTTGATACAACATCCGTGCTAATGAAATGATTCACTCTGGCAATATTGCAAGCAACTTCAGAGTATTATCATCCCCAAACCTGAAACTTGTGGAACTTTCAAATTCCTTAACCTTGTTACGATTTTCAGCAATCAAGGAGTCCAGGTAACATTTTAACCAGTTAATTCCACACACAGTAGATGTTCAGCCACTGTCCAATACAGCACAATTAAAGGATTCTGCAACCAACGCCCTCATTACCAGCGTAAAACTGCTTGTTAATAAGACAATGCCTTCTTTCTGGTCACTATCTTTTTCCTCTTCTGACTCTTCCGTGTCATGTGTCGCTTCAAACAGTCTATTGTAACGTGCTGGACAGTTGAAAGCATAATGGTATTGAGAGCCACATCGAAAACATCGATTTATCAAACACCAGGCATTTCTGGGGTTCATCTTCCTATTGTAGGTTCTAACTGGGTTTCTGGCTTCATAATTTCCGGGTCCCGATCTCCTTCTATAATTTTGGAACCTGTTTGTAGCCGTGCGATTTCGCCATCCTGTTAGTAGTGTATCTTCCATATTCTGCTTTATTGCAGACTGACCTATTTGGGTCATCAGAGCCATCGGAATCGAATGTTTCCCAGAAACTTTTTTAAAGCTTCTGTCGCCTGATCGAATAAGGTATCCTTATCCGCAAACTGAACTCCTGTCAAAACCAGGAGCCTATCCATGTTGCTCACTCTAGCACAGTCAAGTAATTTAAAGGCCAACACAGACTGTGGAAATTCCAGGTTGTGTTTCTGCAGCCTTTTATATAGTCTGCCAAATTCCATTATATAGTTTTCCAAGGAGAAATCCTCTATTTTCCGGAAACTATCAAAATCCGACCATGTTTATCCTATGTTCAGCACTATATCATTTTTTTTTTTCTTCTCACTTACTTCTTGGTTTGGTCTGGAAAAGTTGTATCTTTCAACCCTTCACATTTGCACAGCAACCATCCTCTGCTACCATTTGTTAGACGTTTAGCTGCTGTTGTATGAAGAGTCAAAGGTACTGCTCCTTTTACAAACACCTTTATTCCACTTTAACAGACTCTGCACAAAACTCTATCTTCACATCACCTGACACAAAGACGACCTGAAGCCCCTTTACATATCAGTGTCAATTATTGGATACTTAACATAAATGAGACAACTAATTGGAATGTCTCATTACTTAACAGGCAATGTCATAGAATCATAGCATTTACAGTGCAGAAAGAAGCCATTCGGCCCATTGAGTCTGCACTGGCCCTTGGAAAGAGCACCTTACCTAACCCCACCCTACCTTTTTGGACACTAAGACCAATCCACCTAACCTGCACATCTTTGGACTATGGGAGGAAACCGGAGCACCCGGAGGAAACCCACGCAGACTGGCGGAGAGTGTGCAGACTCCGCACAGACAGTGACCTAAGCCGGGAATTGAACCTGGGATCGTGGAGCTGTGAAGCAACTGTGCTAACCACTGTGCTACCGTGCCGCCCACGATTCACGTTGGATCTCGTGAGGTGTTGTGAGCCAGGTGCATCTGGGAGCAGGGTGGATCGTGCCCAGAATGTCAATAATAGTGTTAAAACGTCATGGTGTTAAAAAGTATTCAAAAGCTCTGTATCAAAAATGGGTGTCTAATTATTTTTACAATTTATTTATAGGTTTATGATATTCCACCCACTTCTTTCAAGGAAGCAGTTGGCAGTTATGACAGAGAAGCTACTTATGACTTCCCACCACCGACGAGACACTTCATAGATCCATTTATAAGTCAAAACTCTGAAGGGTTATATGACATCCCTCCAACCACTGTAAAGCCACTTTTAAAACTGAACTCGGCTCATCCAGGAGGTGGGATCAGTTCTCTGAAACAGTCTGTTTATGATGTCCCACCGACAGTGGTTAATTCGGAGTTGGTTTCAAAAAAACAGAGCATTTATGATATTCCACCAACCCACCAGCAGTCCCCACAAAAGGACATCTACGATATTCCTCGCGGCTTTCAAAATTTTGACCGAGCGACACCAGCAGTGGAGAATGCAATATATGACGTTCCACCACAGGTTTCACAAGATTTGAAGGTGGCACAGGATATGACTGATGGAATGAACCGTTTGTCCTTCTCTAGCACAGGTAGTACACGGAGTAACATGTCTACATCTTCGACCACATCGAAGGAGTCTTCTATTTCAGCCTCACCACTGCCAGAGAAGAAGTTACTGCTCGACCTGGACTCTGCTTTTGAGAAACTGACTCAACTGCAGCAGAGTGTGGATACGTCCATAAAGGAGCTTGTAGCTTTTGTCATTCCTAACTGGAGATCTTATGAGGTCATGGAAAAAAACCTCAATGGAATACATGCCAATGTTGACAAAGTAATGCACTCCTTACTGGGCTTCCTTGGATTTGCCCAAGGAGCTGTCGCCAATGCATCACGTTTATCAGATATCAGCCTTCACAACAAACTCAGAAAGCAGCTGCAGCGTTTGGATGACTCTTACCAGATTTTAGTCCATACCAGCCAGGCACTGGATAACAATCACTGGTCCTTGAACATCTTGGTGGTTAACAGGTCTCATAATAAATGCGATGACTTAGACCGTTTTGTCATGGTGACAAAGACTATACCAGATGATGTTAAGCAGTTAGCATCTTCTATAAGCACAAATGTAGAACTTTTATTCAAACAAGGTGTTGGAATTACAAACCTCGAGACTGTCCATGAAATAAACCAAGGGACTGTTGACGACATCATTTCTACAAACTGTAATCAGCCCCATTCACATGGAGATAAGACACTGATTCAGATAAAGCCTTTGCATAGCCCACCGCAGTTGGACCATCAGGATCATATTAAAGGCAAAGAAACCATAGATAAAAGTTGGATGGAAGACTACGATTATGTCCATTTGCAGGTTTGTATTAGTTCTCCCTATTGAATTGAATTATCGCCCCTAGCAACGCCCACCCCACCCATGGAGCACTAGCTCGGGCAGTGTCTGGGTATGACCCTCTCCACCCCAGCCCAATCTATCATACCCGAACCCCTCTGGCAGACGCACACTGTTGGAGACTTGTCCTGATTCACATGAATGGATTATGTAATGGGAGAGGGGGCAGTTTTTGAGGTGTAGAGGCCTGAAAATCAGATGTAAATATAGTCTAATGGGAATCCAATGTTGAATGTCAGGATTCTCATTACCTCATTGGTGGGGGGTGGGGACAATCGCAATGGGAAACCCTGCCACCTTACATCGCGTTTTAGGCCTCTCGCAAGATTCTCCGCTCCTGCCCACAAAAAACGGGAGCATACAATTCACCCCCAGGTCTCATATTGAAAGGAGGGGGCACCGGGGTAACTTAATTTGAGTGCTGGAAAATGAAAGGTTTTGTTAGTTTTAATATGGTGCATACAGAATGTTTCCACTTGTAGGGAAGAACTATCTACATGCCTTCAAATTAAGGTGGTCGCTAAGAAATCCACTAGAGTATTAAGAATAAATGTATTAACCCAAAGGGTAAGTTGATCAGAGTGGCAGAAGGTGGGAATTGGTGTTGCACAGGCTGGGGCCACTGCATTTTACAACTTATTCACCTTTGGATTTTGGAATCGAAACTCCCTACCACTGGGTGAGGTCGAAACTGATAGTGTAGATACATTTAAGGGGAAGCTAGGTATCTGGCCTAATATCTCATGTAATCCTATGCATTTTCCCTTCCTCATGTTTTAAGTTAAGAAATGTATGAAAAGCATTTGGAATTACAATCTTTTAGCTTTTTGTAATTATCTAAATGCAAAAATCTTTCTACTCTGATTAAAGCACTTGGCCGTGCACATTTTTCAGCATTGTTATTTTAAGTTACATTGCACTTTTAATGCTTTTAGTGGTTGGCTTGACCTGTAGAGAAATGCGACTAGTATTTTCCCTTCTCAACTGAAATATAAGGGACACTTCTATAACCTGGCACTCCTCATGAGGGTGTCTTCAAAATCATGAATGCAAAAACTGTAAATCTCCAACTGCTGAATTGCAGTGTGTGTAATTTTTGAAAATATCTCGGTCATGTCGGTTGACTTTGTGTTTTTAAATATTTAAGGGGAAAGATGAATTCGAGAGGCAACAAAGGGATCTCCTGGAAAAAGAAAACATTGTCAAACAGAACAAAGTGCAGCTGGAACAACATCAAGTATGTTTTGTTGTGTGTGCATATTCCGTCAGTTAGTAGCCTGAAAGACTTGATTACGTCAACAAGAATTTTAACTCCCTTCGAACATTCCAAATAGTTATGTGAAGGTTTAATCATATTGATTAACCATGACTGCCAGTCAACAGATATTTATTTTAAATGCGTATTGACTGACACGATACTAGCATCAATATATAAAATATTGATGTGGTAATGTAAGACAGCAAAATGTGTAAAAAGTTAATTTTCCATAGTCTCTTTGTTCTACATTAAAACAAGTGAGACTCTCAAGTAATTTTGGAAAGGATTCTCTTCTCCAGATGAAATTTGACCTTCTATCCTCACTCATTTCCAACCTACCAATACAAAGTGAGGTGCAAATGTTAGTTGAAAATGAGATCTGACTTGCATTGCCTAGCTGTAATCAAGTTTTACAATCACAGGGCCCTAAATCTTATTACTCTGATGAAGGCATTTAGCAGTAAACATTTTTCAGCATTGCCTTTGGAAGTTCTATTGTCCTTTTAATGCTTTCAGTGGCTGGCTTGACCTGCACAAAAATGTCATGAATATTTTCCCTTCTCAACTGAAATATAAGAGACAGTTCTATGATCTGGCATGTATATTATTTTTAATAGAATGGAAAAATATTCTGTCATTTGTAACACGTTGGAATTTTTCCTTGTCCTCTCTTTTTCTTTTACATTAAAAGCATGTCAACATTGATTCGGTAGAAGTGATTATATCTAATTGTGGTCACTAATATCCAGCTGGGAGGAGTACTTTAGTTTCGATGTGAGTACACATCTGGAGGGAAATCTCAAGTTTTTGGTTTGGGAGGAGAGTAAAACAAATACATTTTTGCAGTGCTGGACTTGGGTGAACAGTTTTCACTTGTGGAATTTGGAAATTGCAAACGTGAGCAGGAAAAATAATTTTGTTCAAATTGGTTTTAATTGATTTTTAAGAAATGGATTTACTTTTCTATTTTTTCCAGTTAAACCAGTTCCAAGAGCTGGAGAAAGAAGTCGCAAAGCCAGTGGAAAACGACCTCTCAAACTGGAAAGCTCCGCAGCACATTCCTCAAAAGAGCAGCAGTCTCAGTTCTCAAGATAAGCAGCTTCTCTTCTTCTACTCTGAACAGTGCGAGACTCATTTTGTAACACTTCTGAACGCCATTGATGCCTTCTTCAATTCTATCAGCGGCGGACAGCCACCCAGAATCTTTGTGGCTCACAGTAAATTCATTATCCTCAGCGCTCACAAACTTGTATTTATAGGGGACACATTATCAAGACAAGCTATGGCCCAGGATGTTCGGAATAAAGTGTTAAACTACAGTAATCTGCTTTGTGAACTTCTTAAAAGCATTGTCATGGCAACCAAGACAGCTGCCTTACAATATCCCAGCATAGCAGCAGTGCAGGAGATGGTGGACAAGGTCACGGAACTCTCCTATCACTCTCATCAGTTTAAAGTCCTGCTACTGCAACTGGCATCTTTATGAAGAGACATTATTGTTAAATTCTGAATGACAAAGGCTATTCTTAAAAGAAACAATATATTGTATTATAAGGACATGCTCTTGAATGCTGTTTTTATGTAGTGTTTTTTTATATCTCTATGTATTTTTGCTATATTTTCCATGCTCAATGCTTCACTGAAACAATTTTCATTCTTCAGATGCATATGATGCTCGAGTTTCTAGATTTGAATGTTCTCTAAATTACTCTGACTTATACAACTCACTTAGTATACTCACACAAACCCATTGTTAACTATTTAACCCTGCACTGTGAAGTACCTTTTGTATCATGTGCTTTTTTAGCAACTTTACATTTAGGTAGCAGTCAAACTCAAAGTTGTGGCTTTGTTTATAACTGTACATATTTATTGGAGCATTAAAATGGATAAACACGGGCAGCATGGTGGCGTAGTGGTTAGCACTGCTGTCTCATGGTGCCGAGGTCCCAGTTTCGATCCCGGCTCTGGGTCACTGTCTGTGGAGTTTGCACATTCTCCCCGTGTTTGTGTGGGTTTCACCCCCACAACCCAAAGATGTGCAGGGTAGGTGGATTGGCCACGCTAAATTGCCCCTTAATTGGAAAAAATGAATTGGGTCCTCTACATTTATTTTTAAAAATGGATGAACGCAGAGTAAAAAAAAGTCATCGCGAGAAGGGATTTTCTCCAGCTGAGTGCGGCAGTGATTTTAACGGAGTTAGTTCATCTGAAGATGGTTTGACTCTCCTGTACTTCAGAAATGACTGTGTTGTGGCCATTTATTAAACTAGGAACAATGTACAGGACTGATGCCACAATCCTTTGCTCCAGAAGGGAGCTGAATTCACAGAGAGCAAAATGAAGACACTGATTGTTTTATGCCCCTCAAAATTTATTGAAAGAAAATCGTGGCTGCACATCAGTCACAGGCTCCCTGTGAGAGCAACTCCCCACTGGCAATCATCAATTATATTTCTAATTTACATGTCTATGCTGTCCCCAGAGGAATATATTGGAAATGTGGGAGTCTTGCTCGCACTTTTACTATCATTGGACGAGCAAAAGTACAAATTTGAGAACATTGGCATTGAGATGCGATGATAAATCCCAATCCTTCTGCATAATATTATGAAGCCGACAGGTTTGAATTTTAGTTTTTAACCTGTACTGTACTTTCCCCCCCCCCTGTTTTAACCATCCTTGCCATATTCCCTTATTTATTCTGTCCTAACAATGTCAGATCAAAATATATTCACTACTTAGAACACTCTACAAATATCTGTGCTAATTATCAAGTGAGTGCCTATTCTGGATGTTGAACAGGAGTCAGTGAGTACAGTTTAGCACAGGGCAGTTCAAAAATGCTGGCCCGTGCACCTGCAAAGCGTAGGTGACTCGCATCTAATTTATGCTGAAATTTCTTATTTGTTGGTTTGTCCTATTTGAATGTTGTCACCAGCAATTTGGAAAGTGCAGTTCTTAACATTTTTTTGCCTTATTGATGATTAAATCCTGTATCAGAACATATGGATTTTTTGGGACCTAAAATTTGTGATATTTGCAAGCTAAATGAATCATATTGATGGACATTTATATGACCCACATGACAAAGATTGGACACCCCTACTTTCGTACTCTAGATTAGGTTTCCATGATGGAACTCTACAAGGATTACCACCAGCTGGCTCCATTTGATAATGTGAATAGCGATGGTCTTGTACCCACCAAATCAACCTTCCCCAACTGATTGCACACTTTCTTATTTGTCATATTAATTCTCAGGATGTGGACTGTCATTTTTTTTCCCATCCAGAGTTATCCTTGAGAAGGTGGTGGGAAATTGCCTTCTTGAACCGTTGGTCTGTGCGGTACTTCCACAGCCCTATTGGGTAGTTCCAGGATATTGTAAAGTGATACAACTGATAGCTGATATAATTGATTTATTATGAAATGTGGCATGTTGTTACATTAAGGTGCATATTGTAATGAGCAGGACATTTGTCTGTAGCTGACTACATATAGAAATCAAAAGCCATGTCAAAATCCAAGTAGTACCATTTATCACTATCATTAAGTTTATAGAATTTTGAATTATTCACTGCAGATTTCATTGCTTTATGAATGAAAACATGGTTTCATTCATATTAATGTCTTACACTTGTGTGGTCATATGACTACTGAAATCTATAAGGCGAATGTGCAGTAAGAAGGTAAAAGTTCAGACTCTCTTGTAACCTGTGTCTAACATTGCCGGAACTGGAAATGTATTTTAATTAAACTTTTCTGAATGTTACATAGATCATTCAGTCACATTATTCTGTAAAAATAAAAAATTTAAATATATCTGCTGAAAAAATTAAACGTTTTTGATATGGTTTTAGAAAATGGTTGTTTTATTTTTCACAACTTACTGATTCACTAAAATGGAAGATATACCTGACCAAAACTATTCTACATCCCAAGTTTTTTTTAAATTTAATTGAATAGAATGTGGTAAGTAATCGAGTACCCACTGGCACTGCTATCTCCAACACAAACATGAAAATATCAATAGCGCACTGTTGCTGCTCCGAAATACCCTGCTAGTGGGTGAAGCTGCCCCTAATGGATGCACTTGAGAACCTATCCATGGCCTGGTACTTTTTGTACGTTGCTTACTAGATATGAGTGAAATAGGCAATAGTCTGATGTTTGGCCATTTGAGAGACATAGCCACACTCAGATTACACTGGCTTGGGGTGTGCAGCTAGCACAAGTTAATGCCCTCCGGAAGAGGAGAAGCACTAATCTGTCAATAAGGCGGCACATGATATCCATACTTTATTGGTACCTCAGGGTGTTGACAACATAGCCTACACTGATCCATACCTATACTATGATTTTGTACTATGTTAAATCATGATCTGCAGATACTGTAGCATACTTCATAATCTTTACATTACTGATTATACATTTAAATCTGTACCATACTCTATTATAGCAAAACCTGTCATTGCTATAATCTGCATAATATTCCAATCAAAAGCATAAACCACATAGTGCCATACCTGTAATATTTACCACAATAATTAATTCATATGTAAAATAATCTTGTGTAATACTGTAAAATAATTTATAACCTATTCTATAATCCATAACCTACACAATAATTAATATTTCATAATCTGTCCTGTAATTTATACTTTAACATAATTTATATTGATCTATACCACTAAGAGTGGCACAGTAGCACAGGGGGTTAACACTTGCTTCACAGCGCTAGGGACCCGGGTTCAATTCCAGGCTTGGGCCACAGTCTGTGCTGAGTCTGCACGTTCTCCCTGTGTCTGCATGGGTTTCCTCCGGGGGTTCGTTTCCTCCCAAATGACGTGCTGTTATGTGAATTGGACATCCTGAATTCTCCCTCAGTGTGTCCGAACAGGTGCTGGAGTGTGGCGACTAGGGTATTTTCAGAGTAACTTCATTGCAGTGTTAATGTAAGCCTACTTGTGATACTAATAAAGATTATTATGTTTATTATTATCCACACCGACCATAACTCTATGTTTTGTACCATTAATCACAGCCCAAAACAGAAGTCTTTGATCCTGGACTATGGTAAAACATTGATTATAGTACAGTACAAATCATAAATTATAGTTTAAATTTAGGGAATAGTGTAAATGATTATGATCCACACCTTATATATAGTCTACCAAATTCCATACTGCGCTACAATCAAACTACTCCATAAATCATACCATTCTATAAATCTTTAAACACAGTATCACAGTCCATTGTTTATATCATAATCTATCCAAACTGTTTATTATATAAAACATACTGATAATCTGGGAAGAGGAAAAAGGCAAACGGCTATGAGGGCAAATTTGATTCACACTCAAGGGAGTGGTTAGGTTACTTTGTATGAGTTAAGCAAGACGTGGGGACTCCCTTATGTGGGAAAGTGGTGTGTTCATTATTTTGTATTACTACACAGACCTGTTGTACGGATCAAATTAAATGAGTCTGGTCATAACTGGTGCTTTCCATGTTCATAGGTTTTAAATTAAAGCATCTTATCTGTTCCTATCCGGACTCATTTTAACAGGTGTTTTCTAGGTTTTCCTTTAAAAATGGAAGAATTCAGGCAAATGCAAATATCCAATTTTAATCACCAGGAGATATCAGGTGAATTCAGTTGCCCTGATGAAGGTCCCAATGGTGGAACCGGGAGTGGGTAGCATTGCCAATGACGGCGGGAATGGCTGGCCTACTGTGATTTGTGGCAGCCAGCCAATAAATGGAGCCCAGACAATTATGTTGTAAGCGTTGGAAGGAAGTCTGAGTCCACCATCAGTTGATGGGATCGGGGATGTGGATGCTATTTTTAAGCCGCATCTGTGCCTGCCTGTAGTGTCTACAGGCCAGCTGCAGAGGCAAAGAGGAATTCCACTCCTAAGCAGATCCCCAGACTCCACCTTCTCTTCAGCTGAAACCCAACATCATTCTCCAAATATCCAGCGTCAAGCTTTTGTTCTTCAGCGGTTCCCCCAGCCCATTGCTTGCACCTGCCTCATCAGTGCATCCTGATCTGTGATCAGCATCGAGAAGAAAATGACCAACTGGCACAGGTCTCTGAACAGACAAAGGGTGGCCCCAAGGATCAGTGTTCAGGTTCTCGGGGCTGCCCAGGAATGGCAGGTGATGCGCTTCCTCACCAACTGCATCAGGACCCTCCCACCAAGGAACTCTGGATGGATATTGCAATGAAGGTACCAGGCATGGGGTCAACAAACACAGCTGGGTCCAATGCAGTGTCATGCCCAGTACAGGACTGAAGATATACACTTTTAAAATGATATCTTAAAAATAAATTAAACAGAACAAGACTACAAAAAATTGGGCATCCAAGGTTTATCTGAGTGCTTTTGTCGATTGAATAATGTCCTTGTCTCCAGACTGCTGTTGATTCAATGTCTATTTTTTAGAACATGGTACTTCAAACTCAGGGTCGCGACCTGTGGGTGGGTCGCGGGCAAATGTCGGGAAGGTCACGGAGCGATTGTCCCTGATCGCGGAAGAAGCGCTCAACAGTCGCGATCGGCTTTTACGTTGAGAAGGTCGGCTGCGATTGGCCTTTAAATATTAATGATGGAGCCTTCCCGCTAGAAGCGGTGGCAGAGAGCAGGTCTCACGTCCAGTACGTATACTGATGTCACGCGTCCTATACGTTTCTGCTTCGGCCGTGAAATTACGGAGGTGAGATTACTCCATTTTGTAGTTGCCATTAAGCAAGCAACAGGACTGTGTGAAGAACTGAAGATGGGTCATTTTGTAATAAGGAAGACAGGGCCAGAAACACAACAGGCCAGGATCTTACAACTGAATCTGATGGAGAGAGCTGCACAGGAGAGTCCATGACAGGACAAAGCAGTGCTGGTGTGAGCTGTATCCAGAGCTCCTGACCATCTGATGAACAGCTAACAAAGGAAAAAGTGAAATTGGGAAAAAAGCAGTACAAATATGATTTCTTGATGTGTGGCTTTATTAACTGTGCCAATGCAAATCAGAATGCAAAGCCCATGTGTGTTATATACAGGGACGTACTGGCAAATGAGAGTTCAGAACTCTTAAATTTCAGAGGCATTTGAAGACTAAGTTTGAGGACGAGCCTCTTGATTTTTTTTCAAAGGATGCAGCGAGAATTTAAATTGTCAGCTGAAGTCCTTAGCAGAAATGTAACATTGGATGACAAAGCAAGTGAGTTTGTGAGCAGGCTTAAAGGTAAGCAATAATAATGTTTCGCGAATGTCAGCCGGCGTGGATCCCGAAGGTCAGCCAGTTGGTAATAGTGGGTCCTGGGAAACAAAGTTTGAAAAGCACTGGGGTGGATTCTCCGTTTGACACGCAGGACAGTACAGCCCTAACACAGAAAGCCATGTACCAGGGCCACATGGGCCTTGCTCTGGGGTGCCAGAGTGTGGCCAATCACAACGGGCCCTGGCTGCGGGCAGTGAGAGCATTGGCTGGGCGCTGCCTGTCACAGAGGAATGTGGCACAGTCCCAGAGGCATGTGACCCTGTGCTCCATTGCCACAAGCATCGGGACCCTGGTTGAGATGAGAGCAGGTCTCCAGGATTGGTAGCGCCAGGTTACGACAGAGCCCCCAGAGCTCGCTCTGACCGCACCCCAGTCCCAAGGAGTAGCCGTGGCAATTGAGCAGCCCGAGGGAGGAGGAGGCGATAGGGCCCGTGCGATGACTCCCGCAGGGGAGGTGCTGGAAGACCGCAGCCTCTCTGAATCCGCCCTCAGCCTCTCTGAATCCGCCCTATCTCTCACTGGCGCGTCTGATGGGCAGCAGGCAGAACAGAGTGGCATTTTGGCACTCTGAGCATGACCAGGCCCAGTCACTCCAGAAGATGGCCGCCAAAGGGAACCCAGGTCACAGGGTGGGATACACATCAGGCTGCCTCCACATCTGATGTATCGCCTGGGGGCCCACTTAGATGGAGCATGTAAGATTAGAAAGGTAGACACCAGTTAGCAGTGTTGCTTCCCAGCGCTAGGGTCTCTGGTTCGATTCCCAGCTTGGGTCACTGTCTGTGGAGTCTGCACGTTCTCCCTGTGTCTGCCTGCCTGGGTTTCCTCCGGGCACGCCGGTTTCCTCCCACAAGTCTCGAAAGACGTGCTTGTTCGGTAATTTGGACATTCTGAATTCTCCCTCTGTGCACCCGAACAGGCGTCGGAGTGTGGCTACTAGGGGCTTTTCACAGTCACTTCATTGCAATGTAAGCCTACTTGGGAGAATAAATATTATAATATAATATAACTATAATATTATAGTTAAGTTGGCATGGGTGCAGCACATAGGATAGCATTAGGGGCTAGGGCACAGTTAATGTACATAGCAATGGCACCACCATGCACACCTACAAATAAACACCTGTTGACCTGTTCCAAACTGCCTCCATCCTTTATCTGAAGGAAGTGAGGGATGGGCTGGGCTGGGTGGAGCGAGTGTGCCAGGTGGGGTGGGTGGTGGGTTGGTGTTAGAGGAAGGCAGTATACCAGGGTGGGTGCCAGAGGCCACGGTACGTGCACCTGCAGTCCCGGGTATGCACTGCTGCTTCCCCGCTTTACTTGCAGTGGGGCTGCACTTCCGATGAGTGAACTGAGGAGTGCCAATATCAGGTGGGCCACCAGATGTCCAAGGCCATGCCCGTCCCGTTGGTGGGTCAGTTGGGCTCGGAGGGTTCCTACGGGGGTAGCCTAGTGGGGCACTCGTACAACCGGTGACACTGCATATTTACAGGCCGCAGTGGGCAATCAGCAGAGTGCACAGCCAGGGGCCTGTTACCTGTACACGTTTTGCTATCTTGTCTTGCAATGTCCGTCCGTGCCAGGCCACCCCGATCCCGGGGGTGGCACGCGGGAAGACCCCTCCTAGTTGGTCCCTGCTAACCCCCCCCCCCCCTACCCCCAGCCTTGGCAGACGTTGGCCATTGAGCAGAAAGGAGACATGCATCAAAGAGGAATGGGAAGAGGGCCTCTGAGTAACATGAATCTAATTCTTTGTGTTCTCCAATTAGGGTCTTCACATTCGGGAGGGGGATGTCCCATCCTCTTGTCTGGGACCCTGCGTCCACGAGGAGGAGGGTGCCAAAACAGGGTACAGCGCCACAACTCTCACCCCCGCCCCACTCCCACTACCTCCATAGTCAAGTTTAAACAAACACTGGAGCAGCTGGTGGAGAATGTGAAAGTTGATAGGGTTGTCTCTCCCCACCCCCCACTCCCCCAGGAGAAGTCAGCCCACAACTGCTGTGAGAGGGAGTAGACTGGAGGGGGAGCACCAGACCTGCGGCCCCTCGCCACAACAGAGCAGCGGGCACTGGACCTGATTGGTGGGCCCAGGGGAGGGGGCAGTCACCGAGGCAGAGGTCAGCATCGGGCGAGCAAGTGTGACCCAGCTGAGTTGCTGTTCCTCATGGCACGTGTGTCACCCACCCCTCCACCACCCAGCCCCCCCCCCCCACCACTCCCACAGCCCCTCCCCACACCCCCCTCCCCACCACCACCCAGCCCCTCCACCACTCCCACAGCCCCTCCCCACAGACCCCCTCCCCACCACCACCACCCAGCCCCTCCACCACTCCCACAGCCCCTCCCCACACCCCCTCCCCACCACCACCACCAGCCCCTCCACCACTCCCACAGCCCCTCCCCACACCCCCCCTTCCCACCACCACCACCCACCCCCCCACCACTCCCACAGCCCCTCCCCACACACCCCCCTCCCCACCACTACCACCCACCCCCCCACCACCACCCAGCCCCCCCACCACTCCCACAGCCCGTCCCCACACCCCCCCTTCCCACCACCACCACCACCCCCCACCACTCCCAGAGCCCCTCCCCACACCCCCCCTCCCCCCCACCACCACCCAGCCCCCCCCCACAGCCCATTGCCACACACCCCTTCCCCACCACCACAGCCCCTCCCCCCCCCCCCACCCCGAGCAGGGATGCCTTGTTAGGCCAGATGATCTTGAACCTTAACGTCGCTTTGATTGCCTTGTGAGAGACACCTAGCTGACACGACCCACTGACAGCTATGGCATTACCATTGTAGTCAAGGAGCTGGCAGGCTGGTGGAAGAATGCTAGGTTGGTGTTGGATGCTGTTGAGGTCCGACTGTGAAATGAGGTTCGCAGACGCGCCAGTGTCCAATTTAAATCGGATGTGAGACTGGTTGACCGTGATGACGGCACACCACTCGTTGTCAGGATCCACACTGAGGATCGAAAGGCGGTTGGCAGGCACGGTAGAGACCAACTCGCGTGTGGTGATGAGGCCCACCCGATATGGAGACTCGAGGCAGTCAGCATCGGGGTCCGTTGGGCTGTCTGGATCAGAATCCTGCATGCCTTGTTGTACGCAGCGGACACGTCTGCGCTGCAGCTGGGATCGCTGGCTGTTGTTCAGTGGAGCGGACCTGTAGAAGGCCAGGCTTTCCACACTGTAGACATCGCCTGCCTTTGGCTGGACATTGCCGCTTTAAATGGGCGGAGCCACAATTCAGACACGTCATGACGCTGACGTCAGCACGATCTGTGCGCCATCACGCATGCGCTGTGCAGTCAGCCGACGTCCGCGCATGCGCCTCAGGGTCTTCGGCCTCATCGTCCACCCGGTTGTGGCGCACATGCGTGGGGACCCGAGAAAAACGCGCAAAACGGCCACTCTCCTCGATGCTCAGGCCTTGCATTTGCGCTCAGGCCTGCACCCTTTCTGCCTCGTGGGAGGCCAGTTTTGCAGTTTCTGCCGCCCTGATGCGGGAGTAGCGATTCCTGGCAAGCTCATGGACAACGCACGTTTCGATGGCGACGGAGAGGGTCAACTGTTTGATTTTGAGGAGCTGCTCCCGCAGGGAGTCAGACTGGACCCCGAAAACGATCTGATCCCGGATCATGGAATCAGTGGTCGAGTCATAATTACATGACTGCGCTAGGATGCGGAGATGGGTCAAGAAGGACTGAAAAGGTTCATCCTTACCCTGAAGCCTCTGTTGGAAGATGTACCGTTCAAAACTCTCATTCACCTCAATGTCGCAGTGGCTGTCGAATTTCAGCAGAACTGTCTTGAACTTTGTCTTGTCTTCACCACCGGCAAACGTAAGCGAGTTATAGATGTGGATGGCGTGATCCCCCGCAGTCGCCAGGAACAGCGCGATCTCCCTGGCATCCGATGCCGCCTCGAGGTCGGAGGCCTCGATATACAGGGAGAACTTTTGTTTGAAGACTTTCCAGTTGACGCCGAGGTTGCCGGAGGTCCGGAGTTGCGGAGGAGGCTGGATCTTCTCCATGCCGCTGGATGGCTGCTTGCTGGTCATTGCAGATGCACTCGAGGTAGGGTCGTTAGAATTAATAGCACTCTGGTACCATGATGTGTTAAGTGAGTTGGTTCAACGTTGACTGCAACTGGATGCAGTGAAACTAGAAACAGGCTTCTGACACAGGAGATGGTCCAACACTGTTTTATTGAACTTCCTGATTGCTGTACATAATCTGCTGTGAGTTGACCAGACTAACTCTCCACCTCATGGTGATAGTGCTCACTGGCTTGTGCACTCTTACTGTCTCAGTAGCTGTGTCCTGTAGAGGGAGAGTCTTAATGTCCTGTGTGTTTTATAGTGGTGGTCTCCTGTTTGGTGATTGGTTGTTATGTGTTGTGTGTGTTCATTGGTTATCCTGTGTGTCAATCACTGCCTGTCTGCATCTCATTATATATATGAGTGGATATTATGACATCACCCACACCCAATCCACCACCACCCCCCCCACCACCATCACCACCCTCCACCACCACCCCCTGCCACCCCAATCCGTGGTCCAATCATGCATCTGCACTTGTGTCTTTCAGGATCTCCTGGCAATGAGCCGGGCCCATCTGCTGCCCCCGACACCAACCACAACCCCATGAGGAGAGCAGCGAGGAGGAGGGTACGGACAGCAACGGGAGCCCTTGACCCGCAGCCCGAGACACCCCAGAGCACCAGTCTGGGGATGACACTGACTTCCCGTCACAACTGTCTCCAACACCCTCCACCATGCCAGAGACACTCACTTCGGTTGGGCACGTTAGCAAAGAGGCTCCTGGGGCACTATCTGGTGCACACCACACACATGCAGCAGTACAGCAGTTTGAGGTAGGAGGGCAGCCTGACCCCATGGACTAACTGCTGTTTGGATGGATTTTGGGCTTCCCATTGATAGTGGAGATGCAGACGCAGAGCCAGGGACTCCACAAAGAGGTGTCGGCAACCACCCAGCTCCTGTAGGTGCAGCCCGAGGAATCCAACAGCCTGCAGGAGGTGGTGCCAATCATGTGTGCCACCCAGGCCAATACCGCACAGGTGGCATCCTTGGTGAAGGCCTTGGGGACAAAGGTTTCGTCCATGGATCAAGATGTTCAAGTGCTGGGACCTGGATTTGATTCCCGGCTTGGGTCACTGTCTTTGTGGAGTCTGCACGTTCTCCCCGTGTCTGCGTGGGTTTCCTCCGGGTGCTCCGGTTTCCTCCCATAAGTCACAAACGACGTGCAGGTTAGGTCAATTGGATATTCTGATTTCTCCCTCTGTGTACCCGAACAGGCTCCAGAATGTAGCGACTGGGGGCTTTTCACAGTAACTTCATTGCAGTGTTAATGTAAGCCTACTTGTGACAATAATAATGATCATGGGCGGGATTCTCCGTCCCGTGCGCCCCCGTTGGCAGCAGAATTCTCCGTCCAGGCAGCCAGCCAATGGGGTTTCCCATTGTGGGCACCCCACACTGCCGGAGAAATGAAGGATCCAGCCGAAGGAGAATCCAGCCCTACATTATTCAACCCAATGATCCAATTTGTGCTAGGAGAGTGCAGACAAAATCGCCCAATCTCTCCGACAATCAAAAACAATGAAAAGCAGTTAAGAAGTTCTCAGCCCATTGAATGTCCAGCTGGAACCTTATTATAACTCGGTTTACATCTGAGCTGTAGTTATACTGCATTTACATTGTGTTGTTATGGTTATCCTTTGTGGGAGCAAAGAGAGATTTTCCATTTCAGCGCTCCCAGGTTTAAAACTAATGGATGGAAAATCATCAACAAAGGGTGCGCAATTGCTCGATATTTGGAAAACTTTCTCCTGGTTACCTGTGTGAGTCACAGATCATTTGTAGGTCAGTCTAGCTGAGATAACTGATCCCACGTTTTGGAGATGAGTCACCTGAGTTTGAAGCGGACAGGAAGTGAGTCACTTTTAATTACCATAAGTTAACAGGAGTCAAAATATCAGTGCTATGTTTCTGTATACGGGAACTGCAGGGGTTGTTTTCAGAGACTTGAAGGTCTGTTCAATTATGTTTATGCCTGACAAAATCTGGTTTGACATGCATTACAGGATCTGGCGATTTTGCAGAGGGATCAGGCAACTAATTTCTCCCAAGAACCAACCTTATCCTGCCTTCCTTGTTTTTTTCATTCGTTCATGGGATGTGGACGTCATGGGCTGAGCCAGCATTTCTGCCCATCCCTATTGATGCGCAATCAATTACTCTCGAGACAAGGGGCGAAATTCTCTGGAAACGGCGCGATGTCCGCCGACTGGCGCTCAAAACGGCACAAATCAGACGGGCATCGCACCGCCCCAAAGGTGAGGAATGCTCCGCATTTTTGGGGGCCGAGCCCCAACATTGAGGGGCTAGGTCGGCGCCGGACGGATTTCCGCCCCGCCAGCTGGCGGAAAAGGCCTTTGGTGCCCCGCCAGCTGGCGCGGAAATGACATCTCCGGGCGGCGCATGCGCGGGAGCGTCAGCGGCCGCTGACAGCATTCCCGTGCATGCGCAGTGGAGGGAGTCTCTTCCGCCACCGCCATGGTGGAGACCGTGGCGGAGGAGGAAGGGAAAGAGTGCCCCCACGGCACAGGCCCGCCCGCGGATCGGTGGGCCCCGATCGCGGGCCAGGCCACCGCGGGGGCACGCCCCGGGGCCAGATCGCCCCCCCCCCCCCCCAGGACCCCTGAGCCCGCCCGCGCCGCCTTGTCCCGCCGGTAAGGTAGGTGGTTTAATTTACGTCGGCGGGACTGGCATTTTAGCCCATCTTCGGCCCATCCGGGCCGGAGAATCGAGAGGGGGGGCCCGCCAACCGGCCCGGCGCGATTCCCGCCCCCGCCCAATCTCCGGTTCCGGAGACTTCGGCAACCGGCGGGGGCGGGATTCACGCCAGCCCCCGGCAATTCTCCGACCCGGCGGGGGGTCGGAGAATCTCGCCCCAGCTGAGTCATAACTAATAGGCTTTAATCCGCTAGAACTGTTCCCCAGCAGCTTTGATACAGAAAGTGAAGGCTGCTGGGATGGCATCGGTTCTTATACTCCGCCTCTCAAGGCGGAGCTATGTACATCAGCCAATGGTAGACTCCTTGGTCTAGCCAATGGTCATCTACCTCTCAGGTACCACAATACCTGGTATTACCACATTCACCCCCTGTTAAAAAAAGAGCCCGGCGGGGTGATGGCCAGCGTTAATGTCGCCTTTCGCATGGTAGGACCAGATATGGAGGTGCCGTGATGTTGAGGGTAATAGCAAAGTGTTCATGGTACAGCAATCAGTCGATCGGGTGGCCTGGTGGTCCTTCTGGAGCGTCTGGGCTTCGGCGGTGATCCTGATGGGGGTCCCGGCGGTTGCGACTCCGGGAACGTGGTGTCGTCCTCCCAGGCAGCTTCGTCACCCCTAGGCGGTGCTGTTGGGGCGAAAAGTCGGCGGGGGGGGCAGGGCGCCTGTAGGGGGCGTCGGTGCTTGTTCGGGCCTAGGCAGGGGCAGCGGGAGTACTGACCCTCCGGTCAGGTGCTGCGGGGATGGTGGGGGTGGGGGCACTGGTGCGGGTGCGCGTGGGGCTCCGGAGGGCGCCAGGCCCCGAAGGGAGTCTGTGTCTTGGCGGCCGTCAGGGAACGCTACATAGGCATACTGGGCGTTGGCGTGCAGCAGGTGGACCCTCTCGACCAACGGGTCCGATATGTGCGCCCTCACATGTTTCCGAAGCAGGATGGGTCCGGGTGTTGCTGGCCAGGTTGGGAGCGAGGTCCCAGAGGAGGACTTCCTGGGGAAAACACGGAGACGTTCATGAGGTGTCTGATTTGTGGTAGTACAGAGCAGCGACCGGATGGAGTGAAGGGCCACCGGGAGGACCTCCTGCCAGCGGGAGACTGGGAGATTCCTAGACGGTAGGGCCAGCAGGACAGTCTTCCAGACCGTGCCGTTCTCCCTCTCAACCTGCCCGTTTCCCCGGGGATTGTAACTGGTCGTCCTGCTCGAGGTGATGCCTTTGCTGAGCAGGAATTGACGCAGTTCGTCACTCATAAAGGAGGACCCCCTATCACTGTGAATGTATGCGGGGAAACCGAACAGTGTAAAGATACCCTGGAGGGCCTTGATGACGGTGGTTGTGGTCATGTCTGGGCAGGGGATGGTGAATGGGAACCAGGAGTACTCGTCAATCACGTTCAGGAAATACGTGTTGTGGTCAGTGGAGGGGAGGGGACCTTTGATGTCCAGACTGAGGCGTTCAAAGGGACGGGAAGCCTTTATCAGGTGCGCCCTCTCTGGCTGGTAGAAGTGCGGTTTGCACTCCGCCCAGATTTGGCAGTCCCTGGTGGCTGTCCTGACCTCCTCGATGGGGTAGGGCAGGTTGCGGGTCTTGATAAAATGAAAGAAACGAGTGTCCCCTGGGTGGCAGAGGTCCTCGTGGAGGGCTCGGAGGTGGTCCACTTGTGCGGTGGCCCAAGTGCAGCGGGACCGGGCATCAGGAGGCTCGTTCAGCTTCCCCGGACGGTACAAGATCTCAAATTGTAGGTGGAGAGTTCGATCCTCCACCGCAAGATCTTGTCGTTCTTAATCTTGCCCCGCTGCACATTATCGAACATGAAGGCAACCGACCGTTAGTCCGTGAGGAGAGTGAATCTCCTGCCGGCCAGGTAATGCCTCCAGTGTCGCACAGCTTCTACTATCGCCTGGGCCTCCTTTTCGACCAAGGAGTGGCGAATTGCGGAAGCATGGAGGGTGCGGGAGAAGAAAGCCACGGGCCTGCCTGCTTGGTTGAGGGTGGCCGCCAGAGCTACATCGGACACATCGCTCTCGACCTGGAAGGGGAGGGACTCGTCGATGGCGCGCATCGTGGCTTTAGCAATGTCTGCTTTGATGCGGCTTAAGGCCTGGCGGGCCTCCGTTAACAGGGGGAAGGTTGTGGACTGGATCAGGGGTCGAGCCTTGTCTGTGTAATTGGGGACCCACTGTGCATAATAGCTGAAGAAGCCGAGGCAGCGCTTTAGGGCCTTGGGGCAGTGAGGGAGGGGGAACTCCATGAGGGGGCGCATGCGCTCAGGGTCGGGGCCTATGACTCCATTTCGCACTACATAGCCTAGAATGGCTAGACGGTCGGTGCTAAACACGCATTTATCCTTATTGTAAGTCAGATTAAGGATATTCGCGGTCTGGAGAAATTTGCGGAGGTTGGTGTCATGGTCCTGCTGGTCATGGCCGCAGATGGTGACGTTATCAAGATACGAGAACGTTGCGCGTAAGCCGTACCGGTCAACCATTCGGTCCATCTCTCGCTGGAAGACCGAGACCCCGTTCGTGACACCGAAGGGATCCCTTAAAAAGTGGTAGAGCCGCCCATCTGCTTCGAAGGCAGTGTACTGGCGGTCACCATTACGGAGGGGTAGCTGGTGGTAGGCAGACTTGAGATCCACCGCGGAGAAAACCTTGTACTGCGCAATCCTGTTCACCAGGTCGGCTACACGGGGGAGAGGGTACGCATCCAGCTGCGTAAACCTGTTGATGATCTGGCTGTAGTCAATGACCATCCTATGTTTCTCCCCGCACATGGAGTCCGGGGATGAAGAAGATGGCGGCAGCAAGGGACAAAATGGCGTCGCCCACCCGTCCAGCGTGGTGGCCAGGGGGCAAAATGGCCGCACCCGTGGGTCGCGCGCGGCTTGAGGATAGGGGGGTGGCGGTGGGTGCTGGGCAGCCGGGGCCTGAAAGGGGGGCTGCCGATAGTCGCTGGAGACCGCGGCCACGGCGCGGGCTTGGCAGACCCCGACATAGTGGCCCTTCTTGCCGTACCCTTTGCAGGTGGTGGTGCGGGCCGGGCAGCGCGGGCGGGGATGATTCGCCTGCCCGCAGAAGAAACAGCGTTGTCCATCTCGCCGCGCAGGCTTGCAGGGTCAGGGGGAAGGTCTGAGGGGTTGCAGCACGGGGCTATGGTGGGATTCAAACCCAAATCCCCAGAGCATGACTCTGGTTCTCTAGATTACTAGTTCAGTGAATATACCACTACGCCACTGCCTCCCCGAGGCAATAAAACCCTCATTGCGGGCATTCCTCAGTGGCATCTCACAAGCTGCTGCAGAGTACTGCATCTTGCTGGTCACTGATACCGCCTTTGCCAGAGCTGGACAGTGCATTCATTTACCAACAGGCACAGCCTTGCAGTGACAGAGGGCACTGGATTCTCCGTGTGGAGGGCATCAGCAAGTTGCACCCATGTGGCAATCCCGGCCAGTGAGATAATAACAATAATAATTGCTTATTGTCACAAGTAGGCTTCAATGAAGTCGCCACATTCCGGCGCCTGTTCGGGGATGCCGGTACAGGAATTGAACCCGCGCTACTGGCCTTGTTCTGCATTACAAGCCAGCTGTTTAGCCCACTATGCTAAACCAGCCCGTAGAGATCCACCAGCAGGAAAGGCTTCTATTCCCCAATGTTCAGCTGGCCTGTGGCCACAACAAGAGTTTCCCCCATGTGTGTACTTGTTGTCCTGATGGTTTCTATGACTCCTTCATCCTCCACTCATCAAGGCTGCCTATGATCTTCACTCCAACTCCTAAAGTGCATAGATGGATACAAGGGGGACAAGGGAAATCCCTTGAAGGGATGACTACTCACTCCTTTATATGAGGCTCGGACAGATGCATTGAGGCCTGGACTGGTCGGGTAGTGCCCCCCTGCAGCGGCTTTGATCATTGTGGTAGTCTGCCACTCTCTCCATGGCATACCCTTCCAGAGAAGTGAAGGCCGAGAAAGAGACAGCTAATTCAGAGAGGAGCAGAATCAGGAAGTAACAGACAAGGAGGAAGAGGAAGTCGAGGGAGATTACACTGAACACGGAGGTGCCCTGTTGCTCAACATGGTGATCTCTCTCCACTCCCTCATAATCTCCAGCATTACACCCAGCTCTGCATCAATGAAATGAACTGTGAGTCTCCCTTCCCCCTGGTGCAATGGGAAGGCATTGGCATGAATTGCAGACCTCTCCCTCAGGACGACCTGCAGCCGCAGTGATGGCTGCCATAGGAAGTTTAAATGAGTCCCACACTTCATCTGGCCTACCTCCATTCCCACCCTCACTGGCGCTGAGTGAACGGGAAAACCATATTCAAAATAATTAAGGGTCCGTTAGAATCTGGTGCGGGATTCTCCATCGGCCGACGCTGGAATCAGGAAATGCGATGGGTGATGGATACATGTTTCACGTCAGATCGCGTCCGGTGCCTTGACAGCAGCGAGAATTTTTTTTAATATAAATGTCTTCATTGGGTTTTATACATGGTATACTTACAGCTATACACACAGAGAAACCAAAAAGAAATTAAAAAAACACTAAAAACTAAAAAAAACAAAGGGTCGGAAAATAAAAACAGAGCAAGTATATATACAAAATAGCAAAAAAGAAAAAAATTCATTACACATGTGTGGTAGTATGCATTAGGGGTCATGTGGGACTGTGAAGCCGTGATGTCATTGGCTGACAAATCCCAGGTCCTGGTTGCCCGTTGACCTCTAGCTCCGCCCTGAAGGCGGAGTATAAGAACCAGGAGTCCTCCCCCGCAGGCAGTCTACTACTGAACTGCGGGGGAACAGACACGCTTAATAAAGCCTCATCGACTTCACTCTACTCGTCTCTCGGAGTCTTTGTGCGCTACAATTTATTAAGCGTGACTAAAGGACTATGGAGCTCAGGATCATCCCGGGATGCCTGAGGATCAGCCCCCACGCAGTGAACGCAGCAGCAGCTTTCAAGCACTGGCAGACTTGTTTCAAGGCCTACCTCAGAACGGCTCCCGGCCGGGTCACAGAAGACCAAAAACTACAGGTCCTGCACTCGAGGTTAAGCACGGAGATTTTCTCTCTCATCGAAGACGCAGAGGATTTCCAGACGGCGTTCGCAGCTCTAAAAAGTCTCTATGTTCGCCCAGTAAACCAGATTTACGCTCGCTATCAACTCGCAACGAGACGGCAAAGTCCCGGAGAATCGATAGATGTATTCTACGCCGCGCTACTAATTTTGGGACGGGCCTGCAGCTGCCCGCCGGTGAACGCAAATGAACACACGGACATGTTAATGCGCGATGCTTTTGTGGCAGGTATGAACTGCTCCCAAATCCGCCAAAGACTTTTAGAAAAAGAGTCGCTAGGACTCTCAGAGGCACGGGCCCTAGCAGCCTCCCTAGACGTGGCCGCGCGAAACACCCCGACCCCGACCGCGCGGCAGCCCATTGGGCTCCGTACGCACCCGTCGCGACAAACCCACCCCCCTCCCCCGGACACCCCACAGGCTTGCGCGGTTCAAACGCCAAGTCGCACCGGGGGAGCCCGCTGCTATTTCTGCGGCCAGGCGAAACACCCCGGCAGCGCTGCCCGGCCCGCGCAGCGATCTGTAAGAGCTGCGGGAAAAAGGGCCATTTCGCGGCTGTGTGCCGGTCCCGGGAGGTCGCCGGGGTCCCAGGAGAACAGGGAGCCCTGCACGCCTTTTACACTCCCCAACACCCCCCCCCCCCACCCCCCCCCCCCCCCAGCGCCCATGTACGACCCGCAGGCGCAACCACCTCGGGTCCCGACCACCGCTCTCCCCGGAGAACAGGGAGCCCTGCACGCCTTTTACGCTCCCCAACCCCCCCCCCCCCCCGCGCCCCATGTATGACCCGCCGGCGCTACCACTTTGGGTCCCGGCCACCGCTGTCCCCAGAGAAGAGGGAGTCCTGCGTGTTCCTAACGCTCCCCAACCCCCCCAGCGCCCCATGTGCGACCCGCAGGCGCCGCCATTTTGGGTCCCGGCCACCACGAGGGGAGGAGGGGCGCCGCCATCTTGGACCACCCCAGACCTGTACGACGCATGGGGGCGGCCATTTTGTCCACCCCCGCCGCCACCTTGTGACCCCCCAGCCATGTGCGATGCATAGGGGCAGCCATCTTGTTCACCCCCGACGCCATCTTGGACGGCAACAACGGACCCCAGCGTCGACGGCTCCACGGGGTTCGAAGAAGACGCTCAACCATTACAACCACGGCTGGCTTCAATGACGCTGGACCAAGCACGGCCCCGGACGCTCCAGACGACGACGACAACGGTGCTGATAAACAGGCACGAGACACCATGCCTGGTCGACTCCGGGAGCACGGAGAGCTTTATCCACCCCGACACGGTAAGACGCTGTTCTTTGACCATCCGTCCCAGCGCACAAAAGATTTCCCTAGCTGCAGGATCCCACTCCGTACAGATCAAAGGCTTCTGCATAGTTACCCTAACGGTGCAAGGGAGGGAGTTCAAAAACTACAGGCTCTACGTCCTTCCCCAACTCTGCGCCCCCGCATTACTGGGATTAGACTTCCAGTGCAATCTACAGAGCCTAACCTTCAAATTCGGTGGCCCAATACCCCCACTCACTATCTGCGGCCTCGCATCCCTCAAGGTTGAGCCCCCATCCATGTTTGCAAACCTCACCCCGGATTGCAAACCCGTCGCCACTAGGAGCAGACGGTACAGCGCCCAGGACCGGACCTTCATTCGGTCCGAAGTCCAGCGGCTACTGAAGGAAGGCATAATCCAGGCCAGCAATAGTCCCTGGAGAGCACAGGTGGTAGTAGTAAAGACAGGGGAGAAGCAAAGGATGGTCATAGACCATAGCCAGACCATCAACAGGTACACACAACTAGACGCGTACCCTCTCCCCCGCATATCCGACATGGTCAATCGGATTGCCCAATATAAGGTCTTCTCCACCGTGGACCTCAAGTCCGCCTACCATCAGCTCCCCATCCGCCCAAGTGACCGCAAGTACACAGCCTTCGAGGCAGACGGGCGATTATACCATTTCCTAAGGGTCCCATTTGGCGTCACAAACGGGGTCTCGGTCTTCCAACGAGAGATGGACCGAATGGTTGATCAACACGGGTTGCGGGCCAGGTTCCCGTATCTCGACAATGTAACCATCTGCGGCCACGATCAGCAGGACCACGACGCCAACCTCCAAAAATTCCTCCAGACCGCTAAAGCCTTGAACCTCACGTACAACGAGGACAAGTGCATTTTTAGCACCAACCGGCTAGCCATCCTGGGCTACGTAGTGCGCAATGGGATAATAGGCCCCGACCCCGAACGTATGCGCCCCCTCATGGAATTTCCCCTCCCTCACTGCTCAAAAGCCCTAAAACGCTGCCTGGGGTTCTTTTCATACTACGCCCAGTGGGTCCCCCAGTATGCAGACAAGGCCCGCCCCCTAATACTGACCACGACCTTCCCTCTGTCGACAGAGGCTTGCCAGGCCTTCAGCCGCATCAAAGCGGATATCGCAAAGGCCACGATGCGCGCCATCGATGAGTCCCTCCCCTTCCAGGTCGAGAGCGACGCCTCCGACGTAGCTCTAGCGGCCACCCTTAACCAAGCGGGCAGACCCGTGGCCTTTTTCTCCCGAACCCTCCACGCTTCAGAAATCCGCCACTCCTCAGTGGAAAAGGAAACCCAAGCTATAGTGGAAGCGGTGCGACATTGGAGGCATTACCTGGCCGGCAGGAGATTCACTCTCCTCACGGACCAACGGTCGGTAGCCTTCATGTTCGATAATGCACAGCGGGGCAAAATCAAAAACGACAAGATCTTAAGGTGGAGGATCGATCTCTCCACCTTCAACTACGAGATCTTGTATCGTCCCGGAAAGCTGAACGAGCCGTCCGATGCCCTATCCCGCGGCACATGTGCCAACGCACAAATTAACCGCCTCCAAACCCTCCACGAGGACCTCTGCCACCCGGGAGTCACTCGGTTCTACCACTTTATTAAGTCCCGCAACCTCCCATACTCTTTGGAGGAGGTCCGTACAGTCACAAGGAACTGCCACATCTGCGCAGAGTGCAAACCGCATTTTTTCAGGCCGGATGGTGCGCACCCGATTAAGGCTTCCCGCCCCTTTGAACGCCTTAGTCTGGATTTCAAAGGACCCCTCCCCTCCACCGACCGCAACACATACTTCCTTAATGTGGTGGACGAGTACTCCCGCTTCCCATTCGCCATCCCCTGCCCTGACATGACCACGGCCACAGTCATTAAAGCCCTGAACACCATATTCACACTGTTCGGTTGCCCCGCATACGTCCACAGCGACAGGGGGTCCTCCTTCATGAGTGACGAGCTGCGCCAGTTCCTGCTCAGCAAGGGCATAGCCTCGAGCAGGACGACCAGCTACAACCCCCGGGGGAACGGGCAAGTAGAGAGGGAGAACGGCACGGTCTGGAAGACCGTCCTACTGGCCCTACGGTCCAGGGACCTCCCGGTTTCACGGTGGCAGGAGGTCCTCCCGGACGCCCTCCACCCCATCCGGTCACTACTGTGTACTAGCACTAACCAAACGCCTCATGAGCGCCTCCTTGTCTTCCCCAGGAAGTCCTCCTCTGGAACGTCGCTGCCGACCTGGCTGGCGGCCCCAGGACCCATCTTGCTCCGGAAACATGTGCGGGCGCACAAGTCGGACCCGTTGGTCGAAAGGGTTCACCTCCTTCACGCGAACCCGCAATACGCTTACGTGGAGTACCCCGACGGCCGACAGGACACGGTCTCCCTGCGAGATCTGGCGCCCACCGGCAACACACACACCCCCCCGACACCAATCACCCCCTTCCTGCCACCGCCGCACCCCGCGACCGCCCCCTTCCCAGGAGGATCGGTCCTCCTCCCAGGCCCGACCAGGAGTGAAGCCCAAGCTGAAACCGTAAGGCTCCCGGAGACGACAACACCGGAACAAGCACCACCACCACCACCGGGGCCGAGGCGATTGACACGGACGACCAGACCGCCCGACCGACTCGTGGCGTCGATCTAACACTACAATATGTGGACTTTTAACGAGAACATTTTGTCTTTTTCTCCTGACGATTACTGTAAATAGTTCGAAAAAAACACCTTGTACATACTGTAATAACATGCGAAAGTTTTCCTCCCAGGACCAGCCTTGTAAACCCTTACCACCATGCGAAGCATCACCCCGCCGGGTTCATTTTTAACAAGGGGTGAATGTGGTAGTATGAATTAGGGGTCATGTGGGACTGTGAAGCCGTGATGTCATTGGCTGACAGATCCCGGGTTCTGGTTGGCCGTTGACCTCTAGATCCGCCCTGAAGGCGGAGTATAAGAACCAGGAGTCCTCCCCCGCAGGCAGTCTACTACTGAACTGCGGGGGAACAGTCACGCTTAATAAAGCCTCATCGACTTCACTCTATTCGTCTCTCGGAGTCTTTGTGCGCTACAACATGACAGTAAGGCTTTCTGCTTTCTCCCCCCTTCTTTTCTCTTGTTTTTAGTATACACAACAAGCAAAACAAAATCGGGTGGAAGGGGAGCCTGGGTGGCATCTCTTGGTCGGTTTTCTTTTTTGTTTTTGCCCATTTGCCTCAGCTTCGGCCGTCTGTCGTTCCTTCCAACTGCACTTTCTTTCTCTCTTTTGCCTTGTTCTGCTTGTTGTGGTCGTTGTCGTTTCCTGTGCTTTCCCCCCAGTTTGCGTTCCCTCCTCTTTCCTACCCTCTGGCTCCCCTCTGTTGTTCTCCTTCCCTCATCCTCCCTCCCTCCCTGTATCCCCTCCTCCCCCCTTTCCTGCCCCCACCCCCTTCTTCTCTGTTACTCCCCTTTCAATTGTGTTTGGCTACTCCAAGTTTGATGAACTTGTGAATATAGTGGGGCAACATTTTAACCCAACCCCGTCCACGATAGTCCAGCGTTACCAGTTTAATACCGCTGAGAGGACCCCTGGAGAATCCCTTGCCGACTTTCTATCCAAGCTACGTAGGATTGCAGAGTCCTGTTTCTATGGTGAGACCTTGTCAGAAATGTTACGCGACCGTTTGGATTGCGGGATGAACAATGCGGCCACCCAGAGAAAGTTGTTAGCTGAGCCAACATTGACTTTACAACAGGCCATTCAAATAGTATTGTCCCGAGAGAGTGCAGAACGAGGAGTGCAGGAGCTACAGGGAATGGAAGTGCATGCCTTGGGGTGCAACCCCTTCCATCCGAAAACGTCCCCCCCGCACTCCTGCAGTACCTTGGGCAAGGCGACGTCCGGACCGACGCCCGTGGCCGTCGGACATTCCTCCCCGAAGGGAGCCTTCTCCAGAACCAATGGATGAGGAGCCATGTCCGTGTCAAACTTGTAGGCGCCGACCCCGTCGTGGACGCCGGTTCTGGGGGCACCATAGGTGATGTGGCAAAGTTTGCAGATGACATTAAGATGAGTGATAAAGCAAAAAGTGCAGAGGATACCGGAAGTCTGCAGAAGGATTTGGATAGGTTAGGTGAATGGGCTAGGGTCTGGCAGATGGAATTCAATGTTGCCAAGTGTGAGGCTATCCATTTTGGGAGGAATAACAGCAGAATGGATTATTATTTAAAGGGTAAGATGTTAAAACATGCTGCTGTGCAGAGGGACCTGGGTGTGCTGGTGCACGAGTCGCAAAAAGTTGGTGTGCATGTGCAACAGGTGATTAAGAAGGCTAATCGAGTTTTGTCTTTCATTGCTAGAGGGATGGAGTTCAAGACTAGGGAGGTTATGCTGCAATTGTATAGGGTGTTGGTGAGGCCGCATCTGCAGTATTGTGTTCAGTTTTGGTCTCCTTACCTGAGAAAGGACATATTGGCACTGGAGGGAGTGCAGAGGAGATTCACTAGGTTGATCCCTGAGTTGAGGGGATTAGATTATGACGAGTGGTTGAGTAGACTGGGACTGTACTCATTGGAGTTTAGAAGGATGCGGGGGGATCTTATTGAACCATATAAAGTTATGAAGGGAATAGATAGGATAGATGCGGGCAGGTTGTTTCCACTGGTCGGGGAAAGCAGAACTAGGGGGCATAGACTCAAAATAAGGGGAAGTAGATTTAGGACCGAGTTTAGGAGGAACGTCTTCACCCAAAGGGTTGTGAATCTATGGAATTCCTTGCCCAGTGAAGCAGTTGAGGCTCCTTCTTTAAACGTTTTTAAGAAAAAGATAGATACCTTTCTAAAGAATAAAGGGATTTGGGGATATGGTGTACGGGCCGGAGAGTGGAGCTGAGTCCACAAAGATCAGCCATGATCTCATTGAATGGCGGAGCAGGCTCGAGGGGCCAGATGGCCTACTCCTGTTCCTAGTTCTTATGTTCTTATGAACTACAATGACCCCTGTTGTTTATGGACGCCAGGAGGGACGTTTCCCACTTATCGTGGTGCGCGGCCATGGGCCCAGCCTGTTGGGTGGGGACTGGTTGCGCCATTTGCGGTTGCAATGGCAGCACATCCTCCAAACAGTTTCTGAAGGGTTGACTGAGATGCTAGGACGATACCCAGATGTATTCCAGCCTGGTTTGGGGAAAATAAAAGGGGCCGTAGCCCATATCCAAGTCGAACCAGGAGCCACGCCGTGCTATTTCCAGGCGCGCCCGGTGCCTTATGCCTTGCTCGAGAAGGTAGAAGGGGAGTTAACTCGTTTGGAGAGTTTGGGTATTATCAGGCCCTTCAGTTTTGCTGACTGGGCAGCTCCAATTGTACCTGTAATGAAGCCAGATGCCACAGTTCGCTTGTGTGGCGACTATAAACTTACAGTGAATTCGGCTTCCCGACTCGACCGATATCCAATGCCTCGCATAGAGGATTTCTACGCGAAGCTTGCAGGCGGACTCTCCTTCACAAAATTTGATATGAGTCACGCCTACCTACAGTTGGAGCTGCACCTTGCTTCCCGACCATATGTAACGATTAATACACACCGGGGCCTGTTTGAATATACACTGTTGCCCTTTGGAGTATCCTCTGCCTGCGCTATTTTTCAACGTGTTATTGAGGGCATTTTGAGAGGTTTACCACGTGTTGCTGTCTACTTAGATGCGTTTTGATTACAGGGACGTCGGAGCAGGAACATTTGGAAAATCTGGAGGCTGTCCTTGGACACCTTTCGAAGGCTGGAGTCTGTTTACGTCGCACAAAGTGCGTATTTCAGGCAAAGGAAGTAGTCTACCTAGGTTATCGGGTGGACCGCGAAGGTTTGTACCCCGTCGCAGAGAAGGTGCGTGCGATTCAACAGGCCCCCGCCCCGACTGACACTTCGCATCTTCGTTCTTTTCTCGGTCTCATAAACTATTACGGGAAGTTCCTCCCCAATCTGGCAACTACGCTGGCCCCGTTGCACCTTCTGCTAAAGAAAAATCACACCTGGGTTTGGGGTCAGCCGCAAGAAACCGCTTTCCGGCGGGTAAAGCAACAATTGTTGTCGTCTGGGTTACTAACCCACTATGATCCTGGAAAGCCTTTGCTCGTCACATGCGATGCATCCCCGTATGGTATTGGGGCCGTCCTGTCCCACAAGATGGAGAACGGGGCCGAGCGACCGATAACTTTCGCCTCCCGCACATTGACTGCAGCGGTGAAAAGGTACGCGCAGATCGAGAAGGAGGGCCTGGCAGTGGTTTTTGCAGTGAAAGTCTTCCACCAGTACGTGTATGGCCGCCATTTCACTATCGTGACTGATCATAAGCCTCTGCTGGGACTTTTCAGAGAGGATAAGCCAATACCGCCCATTGCTTCCGCACAGATCCAGCGCTGGGCTTTGTTGCTTGCTGCATACGAATATTCTCTGGAGCACAAACCATGAACGCAGATAGCAAATGCCGATGCACTGAGCCGATTGCCTTTATCGACCGGCCCTATGTCGACCCCCACGACCGGTGAGGTGGTTGCAACCCTAAATTTTATGGGCACCTTTCCTGTCACGGCATCACAGATCCGTGAGTGGACCCAGACGGAGCAAGTCCTGTCAAAGGTTCGGCACATAGTCCTGTATGGTGGGCAGCATAGACAGCTCCCAGGCGAGTTGCGGGCATTTTCCTCCAAGCTGTCAGAATTCAGCGTGGAAGACGGCATCCTCTTGTGGGGGACGCGTGTGATTGTCCCGGAAAAAGGCCAGGAGCTGATACTAAGAGACTTGGGCATCCAGGTGTGACCAAAATTAAAATGTTGGCCCGGAGTTATGTCTGGTGGCCAGGCCTCGACACCGACATTGAGAAGGTGGCCCAAAACTGCTCCATTTACCAGGAGCATCAGAAGCTTCCGCCGGCCGCTCCCCTACATCACTGGGAATGGCCAGGGCGGCCTTGGGCACGCTTGCATGCGGATTTTGCAGGCCCTTTTCAAGGATCCATGTTCCTTCTATTAATTGACGCCCAGTCTAAATGGCTAGAGGTGCATAAGATGCAGGGGACAACGTCCTGCGCAACAATTGAAAAGATGCGTTTGTCCTTTAGCACGCATGGCCTCCCCGAGGTGCTGGTCACGGATAACGGCACTCCATTCACCAGTGAGGAGTTTACGAGGTTCATGAAGATGAACGGCATCCGCCATATCCGCACTGCCCCTTACCACCCGGCTTCAAATGGGTTGGCAGAGCGCGCAGTGCAGACATTCAAAAGAGGACTAAAGAAGCAGTCTTCCGGATCAATGGACACGTGACTGGCTCGCTTTTTGTTTACGTATAGGACCACCCCCCACGCGGTGACTGGGGTAGCTCCTGCAGAACGCCTAATGGGCCGGAGACTTCGCACCCGCCTTAGTATGGTTTTCCCGGACATTGACGCAAAAGTACGCCGTACACAAGAATGGCAGGGACAGGGATTTTCTCGGCATCGGCCGATTCGGCAGTTTGCGCCCGGTGACCCAGTGTTCGTTCGGAATTTTGCTGGTGGTGCCCAGTGGGTTCCTGGCGTAATCTTTCGCCAAACGGGCCCTATATCTTACCAGGTGCAAGCCCAGGGTCGTCTCCAGCGCAAACATGTAGACCACGTTCGGTCCAGAAGACTATCCCCTCCAAAGATTCCCCGCCCCCGGAGCTCATTTCAACAGCCGCAGAGACCAGAGACAAGGGAAGGTAGTCCTCACAATCTTCCACTGGTGCCTCACTCGAAGCCTGCGCAGGTCGTTACGGAACCGAATGGAGATAGAGACGCTGACATGACGGAAGCAGCAGACTCTGACTCCGAGATGGAGACACAGGACGCATCAGAGGGGGAATCCTCGGGTCCACGGCCCGTGGGTGTACAACCATTACGCTGTTCATCACGGAAGCGCCAGTCTCCATCTCGTTACACGCCGCCTGATCCAGCGCCGCGTGCAAATGGTGTCCGGCCTGTGGCAAAACGAGTCCGCGCCCTCCTTCGCCAGGGTCTTCGGTGGATTCCTTGGACTTTGGGGGGGGAGGCATGTTATAACCTGCCTGCTTACCATTGGCTGGGGACTAATGACAATGGAGTATGTGCTTCCCCAATGAGGGGGGCGGAGAAACCATTAGTAAACTCCAAGTATAAATAAAGCTGGCCAGTTTGGAACCAGCAGGAAGGAATGTGCAGCAAGGGAAGTTGCTGCCACTGTTATATATATATGTTATTGTAAATAAATGTTATTACTTTGTATCCTTAAAACTCATGCTGGATTCTTCGTGGCCCTCACAAAAGATGGCGAATTTGATTTTCTCCATTTCGAGAAATTCCGATAGGTCGGACAGCCAACCTGCAGCTTTAGGTGGTTCACATCTGTCCTCCACCTCCGGGAAGAACCTACTCATTCGGGTTCTTGTTAAGTGGGCTCTATGTACCACTTTTAGTTGCGTTAGGTTGAGTCTTGCGTACGTGGAGATGGAGTTGACCCGAAGTAGTGCTTCGCTCCAGAGTCCGCACCCTAATTCGAGCCCCACATCTTCCTCCCATTTCCTCCTCATCGCATCCAGTACAGTGTCGGCCCTCTCTACCAGTCGTTCGTACATGTCGCTACAGTTCCTTCTACCTAGTATGTCTGCGTACAGTAGTTTTTCTAGTAGAGTCCGTTGCGGTGCTTGCGGGAATGTCCTTGTCTCCTCTGTAGGAGGGTTTAAGCTGCAGGTATCTGAGTTTGTTGCCCCTAGATAGCTGGAATCTCTCCGTTCGTCCAGTGTTGTGACCCTGCCGTCGGTGTATAGGTCCCTGACTGTCAATGTCTCCCCGTCCTGTCTCTACCTTTTAAAGATGACGTCTGTGAGTGCTGGCATGAACATATAGTTATTGCAGATGGGTGGCTTTGTCAGACAGTTTGGTCAGGCTGAATTATTGCCAAAGCTGGTTTAGCACAGGGCTAAATAGCTGGCTTTTAAAGCAGACCAAGGCAGGCCAGCAGCGCGGGTTCAATTCCCGTACCAGCCTCCCCGAACAGGCGCCCGAATGTGGCGACTAGGGGCTTTTCACAGTAACTTCATTGAAGCCTACTTGTGACAATAAGCGATTTTCATTTAATTTTCAATTGGTTCCAGCTCTGGAGGGTGGCTACCACCACTGGGCTGCTGGAGTGTTTCTTGGGTAGGGATGGGAGTGCCGCCGTGGCGAGGGCCAGGAGCGATGTCCCCCTGCAGGAGGCCTCCTCCGCGCGCACCCACTCGGCTTCTGGCTCCTTAATCCATCCCATTCTGCTGTCGCTGCCCAGTGGTAGAATTGTAGGTTTGGGAGGGCTAGCCCCCTCTGTCATAATATACACCAGTATATCATGGTGCAGACACACACACTGATGGACACACAGCAAGACCAATCAACACACACAACACCGCAGCCAATCACCAGTTAGAGCACACTCACTATAAAGACAGGGGGCATCAGAGTTCCCGCTCATTCGGGGTGCAGCCTCTCAGAAGGACAGAGCTTACAGCTTACAGCACAGATCTTCACCATGTGCTGAGTGCATAGACTGGTTAGGACAGGCATAGGTCTTTAGTTTAATCTAACATTGTGTTAACCCACAGTGAAAGTATGTTCAACTGCTTCTAGCTTAATAAAATAGTGTTGTTCTATTTTAAGTGTTGGTAGCCTGTATGTGTTCAACGGATCCAGAGCACCCAACACATCATGGTACCAGTAGTTGAGGGATGTTAGAACTTCTTAGACCTACCTGCAAGTGATCTGCCTTCCACCAGCATACAGCCACCCTGCAAAATGGACAGCGTCCGCCCGCCGCCGCCGCTCCGCATCACCGGCAACCTAGGGGACAACTGGAAGATATTCAAACAACGCTTCAACTCTACCTTGAAGCCACAGACCGGGAAGCTGCCTCATACAACATAGAACATTACAGCGCAGTACAGGCCTTTCGGCCCTCAATGTTGCGCCGACCTGTGAAACCACTCAGACAGCAGGAAAATCGCTCTCTTCCTATCCACGGCCGGGGAACATGCCATCCACATTTTCAGTTCTCTCAACTTTGCTGATGGTGAAGATAAATCAAAATTCAAGACGGTCCTCCTCAAGTTTGACAGTCACTGCGACATCGAGGTGAATGAAAGTTTTGACCGCTACGTATTCCAACAGCGTTTGCAGAGTAAGGATGAACCTTTCCAGTCCTTTCTCACCCACCTCCGCATCCTTGCGCAGCCCTGTAATTACGAGTCCGCCTCCGACTCCATGATACGCGACCAGATTGTTTTCAGTGTTCAGTCGGACCCCCTACGCCAGCAGCTCCTCAAGGTAAAGCAGCTCACCCTAGCGATTGCATCGAGACCTGCGTGCTACATGAACATGCCACTAGCCGGTATTCCCACATCCAAGCGGCTGAAACGGCGCGGCAAGGTCCCCACGAGGCAGAACGGGTCCAAGCAATCGAGCATCTCCAGGGCCTCAGCCTGGATGAGGGCGGCTATTTTGCGCGCTTTTAGCGGACTCCCGCGCTTGTGCGCACCTAACAAGGGGACGGCGACGTCGACGAACGTACTGTGCAGGCGCGCACCACGTACGACCGCACCGCACATGTGCGGTGACGCAGCGGACGTACTGACGCTGCAACGTGTGGCAACTGTGGCTCCGTCCACTTAAAGTGGCAATGTCCTGCCAAATCCCGACGATGCCTGCGATGTGGCAAACTTGGTCACTATGCTGCTTTATGCAGGTCAGCTCAGCCTGCCAACTCTCGTCGCTCCAGCCAGCCTTGCAGGAATGTCCGGGCCATTCAGCCCACAGTCACCGAGCCCGATTCGGACCTGCTACCCGATATTGACACCGAGGACCCAAAGGCACCTTTTCGAGTCGGTATCGTTACAAAAACCAGGGTGTCCCCGAAGCAAAGAATCCAGCCTCTATCGGTATACAGCTTCGATCCGGACGATGAGTGGTCCCAAAGATGATTCCGCCTGGACACTGGTGCCTCCGCCAATCTCATTGCGCGGTCTGACCTCCAAAGCCTTTGTGTCAAACCAGCCATCCTGCCATCAGCCTGCCAGCTATTAGATTATAATGGCAATGCCATTGCTGCCAGCGGCTCATGCCAACTTGAAGTGTCGCACAGGTCACGCAAAGCCATCCTTCCCTTTGAAATCGTGGGCTCCTCGAAAGCCTCCCTGCTTGTCACGCAGGCATGCAAGCTGTTGAACCTAGTTCAGAGAGTTCATTCTCTCTCTCCTGCTGACGCGTCTGCCTTTCAGGACGCCGACTTCAGGGCGCAACTCGACACCATTATCAACCAGTACCATGACGTCTTCGAGGGCATGGGCACGCTCCCGTACACCTACAAGATCTTATTAAAACAGAATGCCACGCCTGTGGTGCACGCACCTCGCAGGGTCCCAGCACCCCTTAAGGACCGCCTCAAGCAGCAGCTGCAGGACCTCCAGGACCAAGGAGTGATTTCCAAAGTCACGGAACCGACCGACTGGGTCAGTTCCATGCTATGTGTAAAAAAGCCTTCCGGCGAATTGAAAATTTGCATTGATCCCAAGGATCTAAATCGCAATATTATGAGAGAGGACTATCCAATTCCCAAGCACAAAAATCTCACATGTGAGATGGCTCGGGCCAAGCTCTTTACCAAACTCAATGCCTCAAAAGGTTTCTGGGAAATCCAGCTCGATAAATCCAGCAGGAAACTCTGCACGTTCAACACCCCCTTTGGAAGATATTGTTACAACAGGATGCCGTTTGGGATCATCTCTGCATCAGAAGTGTTCCATAGGATTATAGAACAAATGATGGAAGGTATTGAAGGCGTTCGGGTCTATGTCGATGACATAATCATTTGGTCCACCACCCCGCAGGAGCATGTTAGTCGCCTCCAGCGCTTATTCAGACATATACATGAGCATGGCCTCCGCCTCAACAGGGCCAAATGTTCTTTTGGTCAGACAGAACTTAAGTTCCTCGGGGACCACATCTCCCAATTGGGTGTGCAGCCGGATGCGGACAAGGTAGCTGCCATCACAGCTATTAAAACACCAGAGGACAAGAAGGCGGTCCTCCGATTTCTGGGTGTCGTGTTGGGTGTTCTGGTTCACAAACAAGCCAACAATGCTGGAAGTGGTGTAACGCTATTTTATTAACTGTTCAACTATGCTAACATACTGTAAACGTGGGTATAAGCAATACCAGCTTAACTGTGGAGCCTTTCCTATCACTAGCTATGGTGAAGCACTCAGCACAGGGTGAATGTCTGTGATGCAGGCTGTGAGCTCTGTGCTCTGAGCTAGCTGCTGCCAGAATGAGCGGGAACTCTCCTGTCCCCTGTCTTTATAGTGCTTGTGCTCTCACTGGTGATTGGCTGCGGTGTTATGTATGCTGGTTGGTCCTATTGCATGTCCATCAGTGTGTGTATGTGATTGCACCATAATGTACTGATGTATATTATGACACTGGGCATGGTCAATTTTTTAGGGAAATTCATCCCTAACCTCGCCTCTCATACCATGGCTCTCAGGAACCTGGTCAGGAAGACAACAGACTTCCAATGGCTCCCTGCCCACGAGCGCGAATGGAGGGAACTCAATGCAAAACTGACCACGGCCCCAGTCTTAGCTTTCTTTGATCCAGCAAAGGAGACCAAAATTTTGACCGATGGAGGTCAATCCGGCATTGGGGCAGTGCTCCTTCAACGTGATGAGGCCTCATCATGGACCCCTGTTGCATATGCGTCACGTGCGATGACCCCCACGGAGCAGCGCTCTGCGCAAATAGAAAAGGAATGTCTGGGCCTTCTGACCGGTGTTGTTAAGTTTCACGATTATGTCTACGGACATCCTCAATTCACCAAGAGACCGACCATCGCCCGCTGGTCAATATAATACAGAAAGACTTGAGCGACATGACGCCTCGCCTCCAGCGTATTCTTCTCAAGCTCCGGCGATACGACTTCCAGCTGGTATACACCGCAGGCAAGGACCTCATCATTGCTGACGCTCTCTCCAGGTCAGACAACACTCCATGTGACCCAGCGGGATTTGTCTGCCAGGTTGACGCCCATGTGGCATTCGCAGCCTCCAATCTACCTGCCTCGGATGAACGCCTCATCCAAATTCACCGCAAGACGGCGGCTGACCCCTTGCTACAGCGTGTCATGCACCACCTAACGGACGGGTGGCTCAAGGGCCAATGCCCTCAATTCAATAATGTCAGAGATGATCTGGTGGTAGTAGACGGGGTTCTTCTAAAACTGGACCGCATTGTCATCCCGCATAGCATGCGCCAGCTTGTCCTGGAACAACTACACGAGGGCCAGCTTGGCGTGGAAAAGTGCCGCCGATGGGCCCGAGAGGCAGTGTACTGGCCCGGCATTAATGAGGACATCGCCAACACAGTGCTCAACTGCCCCACTTGTCAGCGCTTCCAGACGGCCCAACCACGTGAAACCCTGCAGCCCCATGACCATGGACCAAGGTGGGCATCGACCTGTTCCATGTGCTGGGTAGAGACTATGTCCTGATCGTGGACTACTTTTCGAATTACCCGGAGGTGATATGGTTGCACGACCTCACCTCGTCTGCAGTCATTCGTGCCTGTAAAGAAACCTTTACTCGACACTGCATCCCGCTCACGGTTATGTCGGACAATGGCCCCTGCTTTGCCAGCCAAGAATGGTCCAACTTTGCCAGGCAGTACGATTTTGCCCAAGTGACGTCCAGTCCCCTGTACCCCCAATCCAACGGCAAAGCGGAGAAGGGAGTACATATCGTCAAACGACCCCTATGCAAGGCTGCCGATGCTTGGTCCGATTTCTACCTAGCCTTGCTGGCCTATCACTCCGCCCCACTGTCCACTGGCCTGTCGCCAGCCCAATTACTCATGAATCGCACCCCGAGGACGATGGTGCCGTCCATCCATGTCCCAGACCTCGACCACGTTCCGGTCCGTCGCCGGATGCAGCTGTCTCGTGCACAGCACAAGGCGGCTCACGACTCCCGCGCAGCTGATCTCCCTGTTCCAGCTCCAGATGACAACGTACGCATCCATCTCCCGGATGGTGGCTGGTCTGCAACCGCTGTTGTCCTTCGGCAGGTGGCCCCCTGCTCGTTCCTGGTTCGTCTACCGGATGGCTCTATTCTGCTCCGCAATCGACACGCTCTTCGTTCCACGCTCGCCACGTGATCCTCCAGTGTCGCCTCGCCCTCCTGCTGACCCTGCCATGGACTGTGCAGAGCTCCCTGTCACTCTGCCCCCCTCTGACTTTGACGCAGTCCAGCCCTCTCCTGAACCGGCGGCTCTCGACCCACCCTTGAGGCGGTCAACCAGAATTCGTCGCCCACTTCAGAGACTAAATTTATGAACTTTTTGAATTTATGGACTCTCTGATTTGTTTCGTTGCTTTGTTTGATCGTTTCCCTGGTTTGTATATAGTGTTGATCTTGTTACTCTTGTTGCATACTGCTTCTCTGCACCAGGCACCTTCCCATGTAAATAGCTTAGTTCTCATGTACGTAGTCCTGTAAATAATGAAACCCCACACGTAGTTAGGAACATTCTCACCACACATTATTTATTGCCACACACTACATTTTTTTAATAAAAGGAGGGATATCATAACATACACCAGTATATCATGGTGCAGCCACACACACTGATGGACACACAGCAAGACCAATCAACACACACAATCACCAGTTAGAGCACACTCACTATATAGACAGAGGGCATCAGAGTTCCCGCTCATTCGGGATGCAGCCTCTCAGAAGGACAGAGCTTACAGCTTACAGCACAGATCTTCACCATGTGCTGAGTGCATAGACTGGTTAGGACAGGCATAGGTCTTTAGTTTAATCTAACATTGTGTTAACCCACAGTGAAAGTATGTTCAACAGTTTCTAACTTAATAAAATAGTGTTGCACTATTTTAAGTGTTGGTGGCCTGTATGTGTTCCACGGATCCAGAGCACCCAACACATCACCCTCCTGGACTTTGTTTTCTGTGGGACCTTCTTTGGGATCCTAGCATTTTCCCCCCCCCCCCCATACAAACGCCATGATTGACTTGTTCAGTGAGTGGAAAAAGGGACAGCAGCGAGAATGCATTCCACTCCCCATGTACAGTAAACGCCGTTGGAATATCATTAGTGGGCCTCACTCGGTATTCTCTGGGGCCTCCCTGATTCTCCGCCTCTACTGTGGCGCATTTCCGATGGCGAGATTCACGGTGCTTTCAAAAATCATGAAATAGGGCAGCACGGTAGCATATGTGGCTAGCACTGTGGTTTCACAGCGCCAGGGTCCCAGGTTCGACTCCCTGCTGGGTCACTGTCGTGCGGAGTCTGCACATTCTCCCCGTGTCTGCGTGGGTTTCCTCTGGGTGCTGCGGTTTCCTCCCACAATCCAAAGACATGCAGGTTAGGTGGATTGGCCATGCTAAATTGCCCTTAGTGTCCAAAAAGGTTAGGAGGGGATATTGAGTTCTGGGGATAGGGGATAGGCTTAAGTGGGTCAGTGCAGACTCGATGGGCCGAATAGCCTCCTTCTGCACTGTATGTTCTATTTTCTAAGCGCCATGGCTGCTGAGGGGGAGTGAGGCGTACAGAAAGTGTCCAACATCACCATAGTCTGCTGACAGTTGTGCCGCTGGCTGGGGGGCTTCTGCCAGGGCCAGGTGAGAGGATGGCCAGGAGTTGGGCTGTGGGGTCGGGGTGAAGCATGCACGGAACACCATTGCCACAGCCTGCAGGGCTGTCATGCAGCTGTGCACACCGTTGACTGTCCACTGTGAACATAGTGTCACGGGTTGGATGGGTGTTCCCCCCAGGCCTCCACCCCCTAGATGCCCTCTGGCCCCAGCCGACCGACCAATGGGATGGGCGCGCTCCAGCACAACCAGTGCCATGTTATTGGCTGGGATGGTGTGAGTGGGGAGTGAAGTATATTTCTGCGGCTGCAGCTTGTCAGCCTCCTGAGTGGCAATCGCGTATCCGGCATCGTTTTTCATTGGAATCATCAACAGTCACTGAATCGGTCCAGGTGCGGTGCCAGTATTGCTGCTGTGGAACTCCACAAATCCTGCCCCGGCATCAACACACAGGAACGAAGAATCTCGCCACTGAACGTTAATCAGTTTCCCGCCAGAAGCAGGTTTCTGACCGAAAAACAGACTCCACTCCTGTTTCACACCTCCATCGCCAAAATTCTAGGTCCAGGTCCCTGTTGAGTGACTGCTGTGGTGAATGTGTAATTCCTGATAATTCACCAGTGCACTGTGTTATGTTATTAACCCTGTGGGCTCTACCTGTGGGCCATTGTGTGGCTTCACCCACAGGGGATATGTTGGGGCGTGTATGGGCTCCGCCCATGGCTCCACCCCCTTTACAGGAAGTATAAGAGCTCCTGACCTGCGAGCCCGCCTTCAGTGTTGTACCGGTCACAGGCAGGCTCAGTTCTAAGCTGATTAAAACCACGGTTTACTTCTCCACGTGTCTTCAAGTGAATTGATGGTCGCATCAACTGCTTAGCAGACACTGGCCCACGCTGAGATCAAAGCAGCAGGCACAGTTGTTGTAGGTATTCCATTGGGTACAGCCTCAATTTCTTCTAGAAGACTACTTATGTGAATGTGGTTGCTGGCTAACACAAGATATGACAGACTGTACGGCGAGCATGACCGCCGGATAATGAATAACCATGAAATCTACAAATTAATATATTTATAAGAAAATTCGAGCTTAAGAACAATATAAAACATTTGTCTCAGAGGAAAGGTCTGACTAAAAGATGAAAGCAACTAAACACTTTGGGCCGGGTTTTCACTGTGCCAACCCGACTCTGGAGGGCTTTAAAAATGGTGGGTAGGACCTGGATCTGACCTAAGCACCATCAGGGTGTGGATAGGTTGAGAGAGAGAGAAACTGGGGTGAATTCTCTGCCTTCGCGGCCGCTTGTTCCTCGGCAGCGCACCGTCGCCGGCAGCGGGATTCTCCATTCCCGCTGCCGGCCAATGGGATTTCTCATTGTGGCCATCCCACGTTGCCAGGCCATCCCACACGGGCGGGGATATGCTGCCGACGGAACAGAGAATCCCGCTGCTGGAGATTTCATCCCACTATCTTGCAACAGCACAAGTACAGGCTTGCTTTGTAATAGATAAAGTAATTGAAATCACATGAAGAGGTAAATAGAAGAAGTGCTTATCTGAATACTTTTGATAAAGTCTCATTTGAAAGGCTCCTAATTAAACAGATAACCATATGAGATGTAGAGTAGGACAGACTGTTAATTAAATTTTAAATAACGTCCACATGAGAGATGTAGGGTGCAATTTTATGGCTTCATCGTGCACGACTTGGTGACGCAAAGAGGCCTTTGACATCGGGAGGCCTCTCGAGATCTAACGAGATCTCGCAAGACATTGCAATCTGGATCTCATCCTCACTGGGCTGGATCAGAATTTGCATATTTACATGGGAAGTTAGCTTCACTTAAATATGTCTATGCTGGAGTATCCCAAGGCCTGGGAGCGGAGGCCCACAGATGGTCAGGCTCTGGGCAAGATGGTACCCTGGCACCCCCTGATGCCACTTGGGCAGCTTGGCACTGCTAGTCTGTCACCTTGGCACTCCCACCGACACGGTGCCGCGAAACATTCCACTAAATGCACCCAAAACGTGACTGTGGGTTTTTTCCGTTAATTTACGCCCATAGTGTTGGAATTAATCTGGAATTAACCATGAAACCATTGTTGATTGTTGTATAATCCCATCTGGTTCACTAATGCCATCTCGGGAGTGAAATCTGCCATTCTTACCTGGTAGCCTCTATGTGACTCCAGATCGTCAGCAATGCGGTTGACTCTTAAATGTTCTGTGAATAATAGCAATTAGGGATGGGCAATAAATGCAAGCCTAGTCAGCAATGCCCACATCTTATATAGAATAGGATCCCTACAGTGCAGAAGGAGGCCATTCGGCCCACCGAGTCTGCAACAACCTTCTGAGAGAGCACACAACCTAGGCCCACTCCTTCCATCCCACTCCCATCACTGTAACCCCGTGATCCCACTTAACCTGCACATCTTTGTGACACTGAGGGGTCATTTAGATTGGTCAATCCGCCTGACCTACACATCTTTGGACTGTGGGAGGAAACCAGAGCATCCGGAAGAAACCCACGCAGAAACGGGGAGAACATGCAGACTGCGCACAGACAGCCACCCAACGACAGAATTGAACCTGGGTACCTGGCGCTGTGAGGCAGCAGTGCTAACCACTGTGCCACCTTCATCCCATGAACAAATAAAGACTGGAGGTGGGTGAGAGAATCGCGCTACAGTGCTGCATCTTCATCACAGGGATAGTTTACAATCATAGCCTCCCAACTGGGAGTGTGATTTTCTGTGTGTGGAATTAGTTTACAGTTGTTGCACTTTATCACATGTTATATTTTCACCATCCTGGCAACAGTGAAACTAGTGAAGGAGTTGTCCTCATACAGAGTTCACAATGTGACTCATCCACTTTAAAATGTTGGGTCCACAAGTTGAAGAAATCTGTTAGCAGGCAGCAGTCAGAACTACGCTTCTGTCCTGTCTTTCTTTGAAAATCGGAGCTGCTGTGTGGGTTGTCACTGGATTCCTGTGGGTGCAGACATCGAATACAATATAATCAACTTATCAAAGATAAAAACACCCTGTGCACACAGCCTCTGACTAATTGTCCTGGCAGTTCATTTACTTGATAAAAATCGCCTACATACATTTAAAGATCAAATAGCACGTGGGCTGCACAGTTTCAGTTAGTGTTCAAGCACTGGCACCCGCAGACAGTTCTCAGGGAAATTTGCTATTTTTACTGAATTATATAATAAATGCTTTTGATAGTGGGAACCAGGTTCATAATTGGGGGGTGGGGGTGGGGGGGAGAAAGATCTTCTATTAGTTTGTGGAATAGTTTTATTTAATTTACATAAAGAGAATATACATATATTCATTTTTCAGGTGGTAATTTGTTTACTATTTATTTCAAAGGATAGTCACATTTATCCAATCCCCACCTCTGGCTGAATACCCTGAGGAATGCAGAAAAAGAGATCTGCAATTCAAAATGGCTGCTGGGTTCAAGTCAATTCTACCTCTGTGATCTTATTATAAATTCATCACAATATCTTAAGGACCAATGCTGTCAACTTGAGGTACCCTCAATAATGATGCTTAGAGATTAAACTGTAAAGAAGGCTTTATTAGGCTAATAACTATGCTACAGATTTGGACGAGAGCTGACTGCTATACAGACCATGAGGCAGGCCTTTATGTATGGCTCCCAGATGGGCGGAGCCAGAGGCAGAGTCCCCAGGGTTCCAAGCCTGGTCTTAAAGGGGACATCACCTTACATGATGATAAGGCAGTAACCGTTCATCACATTCACCCCCTGTTTAAAAAGGAGTCCGGCGGGGGTGAAGTGCCATCATAGGTCCATCCGTCTCGGCGGCCGGATCGTCCTCCTCGATCTCCTCAGTTCGGGCGGTGGTGCGACGGGCACGGAAGTCCCGGTTGAGGGCACATCCGAGAGCACAGCGGTCGGAGCTTCGGTCCGGGTCGGGGCAGAGGAACTAGGCAGGGCCGGGGGTAGCGGAGCCGGCGCCGGCGGGGTGTGTAAAGGGGGGGACGGGTCCTGCAGGGGCGCGGCGCGGGAAGGGGCGTCTGTGGTGGAGGATCCAGCGGGCGCCAGATCCCGGAGGGAAACCGTATCTTGCCTGCCGTCGGAGTACTCCACGTAGGCGTAACTGGGGTTGGCGTGGAGCAGTCGGACCTTTTCAACTAGGGGGTCCGTTTTATGGCTCCTCGCGTGCCTCCGGAGAAGAACAGGTCCCGGAGCCGTCAGCCAAGGTGGAAGCGAGACCCCGGAGGTAGACTTCCTGGGGAAGAGGAACAATTGCTCATGAGGGGTCTCATTTGTGGCCGTGCAGAGGAGTGACCTAATAGAGTGTAGGGCATCGGGTAGGACCTCCTGCCAGCGGGTGGTTGGGAGATTTCTCGACCGCAGGGCCAGAAGGACAGCCTTCCACACGGTCGCGTTCTCCCTCTCCACCTGCCCGTTTCCCCGTGGGTTATAGCTGGTCGTTCTGCTCGAGGCGATGCCTTTGCTGAGCAGATACTGACGCAGTTCATCGCTCATGAACGATGTACCCCGGTCGCTGTGGATATAAGCAGGGAAACCGAACAGGGTGAAGATGCTGTGCAGTGCCTTAATCACCATGGCTGAGGTCATGTCGGTGCAGGGAATGGCGAATGGGAAACGGGAGAGCTCATCGATCACGGTGAGGAAATAGGCATAACGGTTGGTGGACGGGAGGGGCCCCTTGAAGTCCACGCTCAGTCGCTCAAAGGGGCCCGAGGCCTTCACGAGCCGAACCTTGTCTGGCCAATAGAAGTGCGGTTTGCACTCCGCACAGACCTGGCAGGCCCTGACCATGGCCTTGACCTCCTTGGTTGAGTAAGGTAGGTTGAGGGACTTGATGAAATGGACGAGCCGGGTAACCCCCGGGTGGCAGAGGTCATTGTGGATGGCTTGCAGGCGGTCCTCCTGCGCGTTGGCGCATGTGCCGTGGGACAGGGCATCTGGGGGCTCGTTGAGCTCCCCTAGACGATACTTGATATCGTACGAGTAGGTGGAGAGTTCGATCCTCCACCTCAAAATGTTATCGTTTTTTATTTTGCCCCGTTGCGTGTTATCGAACATATAGGCGACCGACCGTTGGTCGGTGACGAGGGTAAACCTCCTACCGGCGAGGTAGTGTCTCCAGCACCGCACAGCCTCCACAATGGCTTGTGCCTCCTTTTCGACTGCAGAGTGTCGAATCTCGGAGGCGGTGAGGGTTCGGGAGAAGAACGCTACTGGTCTGCCTCCTTGATTGAGGGTAGCAGCCAGGGCGATGTCTGATGCATCGCTCTCTACCTGGAAAGGGATGGTTTCGTCCACCGCGTGCATGGCGGCCTTGATGATGTCGGCCTTGATGCGGTTGAAGGCCGAATGAGCCTCAGCCGAGAGGGGAAAAGTGGTGGTCTTTAGGAGTGGGCGGGCTTTGTCCGCATACTTGGGGACCCACTGGGCGTAATAGGAGAAAAGCCCCAAGCACCGTTTGAGGGCCTTGAGGCTGCGGGGGAGAGGGAGTTCCTTAAGGGGGCGCATGCGGTCGGGGTCGGGACCTAGGACCCCGTCTTCCACGACATAGCCGAGGATGGCCAGCCGGGTGGTGTGGAAAACGCATTTGCCCTCGTTATAGGTCAGGTTAAGGGCTCGGGTGGTCTGGAGGAACTTTTTGAGGTTAGCGTCATGGTCCTGCTGATCATGGCCGCAGATGGTGACATTGTCCAAGTACGGGTATGTAGCCCGCAAACCGTACTGGTCCACCATTTGGTCCATCGCCCTTTGAAAGACGGAGACCCCATTTGTGACACCAAAGGGGACCCTGAGGAAGTGGAAGAGCCGGCCGGCTGCTTCGAAGGCAGTATAGAGGGGGTCTTTTGGTCGGATGGGGAGCTGGTGGTAGGCAGATTTGAGGTCGATCGTGGAAAAGACTCGGTATTGGGCGATCCGATTTACCATTTCCGCGATGCGAGGAAGGGGGTACGCATCAAGCTGCGTGAATCGGTTTATGGTCTGGCTATAATCCACGACCATCCGTTTCTTCTCCCCGGACCGGACTACCACCACTTGCGCTCTCCAAGGGCTGTTGCTAGCCTCGATGACCCCCTCTCCCAGTAAACGCTGGACCTCTGACTTGATAAAAGCCATATCTTGGGCACTGTAGCGCCGGCTCCTGGTGGCGACGGGCTTACAGTCGGGAGTGAGGTTAGCGAATAGCGAGGGGGGTGCGACTTTCAGTGTCGCAAGGCAGCACACCGTGAGGGGGGGGCAAGGGTCCGCCGAACTTCAGTGTCAGGCTTCGGTGGCTGCACTGGAAATCCAGTCCGAGCAGCAGGGGGGCACAGAGGTGAGGGAGGATATAAAATTTGAAACGGGTGTATTTGGCACCCTGGATCGAGAGATCCGCAATACAGTACCCCGTGAGTTGTACCGAGTGGGACCCAGATGCGAGGGCTATGGTTTGGGATGTGGGATGGGTGCGTAGGGAGCAGCGCCTTACTGTTTCAGGGTGGATAAAGCTCTCCGTGCTCCCGGAGTCGAAGAGGCATGCAGTGTCGTGCCCGTTGACCTGGACCTGCATCATGGAGTTCTGCAGGTGTTTTGGCCGAGTTTGATCGAGGGTGATCGCACCCAGTCGCGGGTAGTCGGAGTCGTAAAATGGCCGCTGCCGTTGGTCGCACGTGTCGGGTCGGGAAGATGGCCGCCGACCAGATGGCCGCTCCCATGATTCGCACGAGGCTGATGATGCGTCAGAAGAGGACGTGTCAGGTCGGTGCGCAGCAGCATTGCGAGGCCTTCGGGCCTGAGAGCCTGATTTCCGGGCCGGCTGTTCTCTGTTTTTCTGGCCCCTGGGTCTGGCCAGGCAGACCCTCGCAAAGTGCCCTTTCTTCCCGCAGTCGCTGCAGATCGCGGAGCGGGCTGGGCAGCGTGGGCGTGGGTGTTGGCCCTGCCCGCAGAAGTAGCAAGGTGTGCCCCCATGGTGAGCGGGTCGCCGCGTGGCGCAGGCCTGTAATACGGGCGAGTCTGAGGAAGTCCGGGGGGGCTGGCAGAGTCCGCGGGGTACGTACACAAGTTAAGTCGGGCCACCTCCAGCGAGGAGGCGAGCGTTAGCGTCTCCTGGAGGTCTTTTGCCCCGTTTTCGAGCAGTCGCTGCCGGATGTAGGTCGAGCGGATGCCGGACACGAAAGAATCTCTGATGTGCAGGTTCATATGGACTTCCCCTGTCACATCCTGATGGTCACAGTCCCTGGCCAGCGCGGTGAGTTTCTCAACAAACTCGTCGAGCGATTCCCCCGAGCGCTGCCGGCAGGTAGAGAGCAGATGCCGGGCGTGCACCTAATTGACGGGTCTGACAAACCGCTTGCGGAGCAACTCAATCGCTTCCTCATAAATCGTCGCCTTTTCGAGCGTGGCGGAGATTCTGTGACTCACCCGGGCGTGGAGTAGACGCAGCTTGCGTGGCCCCAGGATGGGAGTCTCTGCGGAGTCCAGGTAGGCCTCGAAGCACCGCAGCCAGTATTTAAAAATTTCCTTTGCCTCCGGCGTTCGTGCTTCCAGATTGAGCTTCTCTGGTTTTAGGCCTGCGTCCATTCTGAATCTAGTTTAGCCTAATAAATTGAGGTACCCTCAATAATGATGCTTGGAGATTAAACTGTAAAGAAGGCTTTATTAGGCTAATAACTATGCTACAGATTTGGACGAGAGCTGACTGCTATACAGACCATGAGGCAGGCCTTTATGTATGGCTCCCAGATGGGCGGAGCCAGAGGCGGAGTCCCCAGGGTTCCAAGCCTGGTCTTAAAGGGGACATCACCTTACATGATGATAAGGCAGTAACCGTTCATCACACAACTCATGCTCAGTGCCTTTGGTTTAGCACAGTTCCTCAGTGATGCACGATCAATTGCACAAAGACTAAAGTTGGGTACAACTGTGGCTTTATTACAGTCAGATGCGAGGCCTCCTCTGCAGCTGGCGAAATGGCAGGGCACTGGAGGTTATGCATATTTATACAGTTCTCCCTGGGCGGAGCCAGCTGGTAGGAACTACCGGCGAACCTGTAGTGCAGGTCCTACCTTACATCTCCTATTACAGTGGATCACCACACTTGGTTATTCGTGAAGGCCCCGCCTTCTCAATCTTACCCCTCGCCTGAGGAGTGGTGATGTTTAAGGTTAAACCACCATCAATCAACTCTCCCCCTTAAAGGGGAAAGCAGCCTATGGTCATCTGGGACTATGGCAACTTAACCTTTACTTTACTTAGTCAGTGTTCCCACTTCCTGTTGAAGGAAAGGATAGGGGAGTGGGGTAGTGTTGCCGTAGAGGGTAAAGGGATCCCATTGATCGTTAATGAACTAATATTGCTCACTGGATATTTCTTCAAAATATCACATCCAGGTGGACTTGTGGTGTTGACTGCTCCCGTTGCAATTCGTCACGCCCACAGTATAAGGGAATCTGCCTATAAGACCATAAGACATAGGAGCGGAAGTAAGGCCATTCGGCCCATCGAGTCCACTCCACCATTCAATCATGGCTGATTTCAACTCCATTTACCCACTCTCTCTCCATAGCCCTTAATTCCCTGAGAAATCAAGAATTTATCAACTTCTGTCTTAAAGACACTCAATGTCCTGGCCTCCACCGCCCTCTGTGGCAATGAATTCCACAGACCTACCACTCTCTGGCTGAAGAAATTTCTCCTCATCTATGTTCTAAAGTGACTCCCTTTTATTCTAAGGCTGTGCCACCGGGTCCTGGTCTCCCCTGCTAATGGAAACAACTTCCCTACGTCCACCCTATCTAAGCCATTCATTATCTTGTAAGTTTCTATTAGATCTCCCCTCAACCTCCTAAACTCCAATGAATATAATCCCAGGATCCTCAGACGTTCATCGTATGTTAGGCCTACCATTCCTGAGATCATCCATGTGAATCTCCGCTGGACCCGCTCCAGTGCCAGTATGTCCTTCCTGAGGTGTGGGGCCCAAAACTGCACACAGTATTCTAAATGGGACCTAACTAGTGCTTTATAAAGCTTCAGAAGTACATCCCTGCTTTTATATTCCAAGCCTCTTGAGATAAATGACAACATTGCATTTGCTTTCTTAATTACGGACTCAATCTGCAAGTTTACTTTTAGAGAATCCTGGACTAGGACTCCCAAGTCCCTTTGCACTTCAGCATTATGGATTTTGTCACCGTTTAGAAAATAGTCCATGCCTCTATTCTTTTTTCCAAAGTGCAAGACCTCGCACTTGCCCACGTTGAATTTCATCAGCCATTTCTTGGACCACTCTCCTAAACTGTCTAAATCTTTCTGCAGCCTCCCCACCTCCTCCATACTACCTGCCCCTCCACCTATCTTTGTATCATCGGCAAACTTAGCCAGAATGCCCCCAGTCCCGTCATCTAGATCGTTAATATATAAAGAGAACAGCTGTGGCCCCAACACTGAACCCTGCGGGACACCACTCATGTTGTAATTAACAGACCAGTGGTGGTGCCATAACACCTAAATCTTCTGTTCTTCAGGCTGTATTGCAGAGAACTTTGTATGCTACAACCAACCCTAGTGTTCTACTTCCAAAATTGTCATAAAGCTGCATACAGCATATTATATAATAAATAAGGATAGGGTTGAATTATCTCTACATGCAGGTTCTGGTGCAAAGATCCCCCACCCTCTAATTCTCTTTCACCTGAATATTAACTTGGGTCCTCTATTCTATGAGCTCCACGACAGGATATTGATTAAGGCCTGATTTTCAGCACAATGGAGGGCCTCTCTAACATGACAAAGATGGTGGAAGAGCCAAGAACTCGGAAGTTCTGCATCCAAATGCAGCACTTCCCATTTTCGCAAATGCTGGTTCACCTTTCATGCATGTGTGGTTCACGAAGGCAGCTGGACACCTAAATCATCTGCTGCCTCCCCCGTTACATTCTGCCGCTTGGCCAGTTGGAATAAATGCACAGAACATAGAACATACAGTGCTGAAGGAGGCCATTCGGCCCATCAAGTCTGCACCGACCCACTTAAACCCTCACTTCAACCCTGTCCCCCTAACCCAATAACCCCTCCTAACCTTTTTGGACACGAAGGGCAATTTATCAGGGCCAATCCACCTAACCTCCATAGCGTTGGACTGTGGGAGGAAGCCGGAGCACCCGGAGGAAACCCACGCAGACGCGGGGAGAACGTGCAGATGCCGCACAGACAGTGACCCAGCAGGGAATTGAACCTGGGACCCTAGCGCTGTGAAGCCACAGTGCTAACCACTATGCTGCCGTGCTGCCCAGAACGTCTAGTTCTAGACTAGTTAAAGTTTTATTGATCAACAATAGCGTGGGTCAGATAACCATAAGAATATTATCAAAAACTACTAACTATTATAAATTAACTAGGAGCTGTGACTTTCCATTTCGAAGACTATCCTCAAACTCCCTGAGGTAACAGTGTGACGCGGTTGATGTCTACTGCCAACTGCTGGTTGGAGGTCTTCTCTATCACTATATGCATGGCTGCTTATGCATATCATCACATCCCCATAAGTCATATTTTGGTAGCGAAGGAGTGTGAAATCCGAAGTGTGCAGAGTAAACCCAGTAACAGCAGGTCCGATCTTCCTGCATTTCTTTGGATATCCTTTGGATTGGGTTCCGGCCTACTTTTGGTGAGATCAAGCTCACTTTGGAGGAAATGATGCACCCTATGGGGGAGGTAAGGTGCTGTATGGAATTATTAAAAGTAGACATGAATGTGTGCAAAAAAGGAATAAACCTATTAACTACCAAACTCATTAGAATTGTCAACAAACATGTCAATATCACCTGTCCTTGACACTGTGAGGCCTCAAACAACCAGCTCATGCTTGACCTCGTCAGATACACCCTGTGCACCACCTTTAACTATTAGCCTCAGCTTTGCACACGAGGTTGAGGCATTCACTGTCTGCAACACCTCACACTACAACCCCTCCTCCAGCACCCCCTCCCCAGCTCCTCCTCCCACTTTGCCTTAACGCCCTCCAACAATGCCATATCCTCCACCAGAATCCTCCCAAAACTCACCCAGGTGACCCCGCCCCCCCACCCCCCCAACCCCCTCCAACAATGAGGAAAGCGGTAACACCAGAAAGGTCGGGAAAACCTTCCTTGCAAAATCGCGCACCTGCATATAACTAAAGGCCTCCTTCCGTGGAATCCCAAATTTCTCCGCCAACCCTTCCAAACTCGCGAACCACCCTTCCAGAAATAAGTCCTTCATTTCCACCACCACCTGCTCCTCCCAGCCCAGAAACCTGGCATCCAACATCTCCGGCTCAAACAAGTGATTCTTTTGGATCGGCATCAACTTCGACCCTGTCCCTAACTTAAAATGCTGTTGAAATTATCACCATATCTTCAGTGAGGCCACCAGCACCGGACTACTCAAATATTTTTCTGGGGCAAACGGGAGGGGTGCAATTGCCAGTGCCTGCAACCTGGACCCCCTACAAGAGCCTGCCTCCATCCTCACCCACATTGCCACCAGTTACCTACCCCAACCCCGCACCTTCTTGGCATCCACCGCACAATAATAGTACATCAGATTTGGCAGAGCCAAAGCCTCTGACTGTCACCCTCTCTGAAGCACCGTTTTCCGAATCCTCACTACCTCCAGGTACCTGAAGTGAGAAGTCGCCACACAAAATTGCCATTCCCCAAGCCAGCTCCCTTCCCGGAGAGGAAACCAAAAAGTACTCGCTCTTCTCCAAATTCAATGTGTATCCCCAAAAAGCCCCAAATCGCTTGAGCAGCCCCATTATATCCTCCAACGTGGGAACCGGGTTGGAAATATACAACAAAAGATCATCAGCATACAAGGACACCCTATGCACCAACCCCCACTCATTATCCCCTTCTACTTATCCGAGCTCCTCAGAGCAATGGACAAAGGGTCTATCGCCAGCACAAACAAATTGGGGGACATGGGACACCCCTTCACGTTCTCCAAAGCAGCTGAAAATATCCAGAGGTCACCTCATTTGTACGAGCACTCTTCAGTTCCTTGTACAACAATTTGACCCACTCCACAAACTTCGGCCCAATCCCAAACCGTTGCAACACCGCAAACAAATAGCTCCACTCTCCCGATCAAGTGCCTTCCCCACACCCAGTGCCACCACCACCTCAAGCTCCCCTCCTTCTGATGCCTACCCTTTCCAAACCCCGTCTGATCCTCCCCAACCACTCCTCCAGATTAAGCGCCAACTCTTTGGCAAGGATCTTGGCATCCACATTCAGTAGAAATATTGGCCGTTAACACCCACACACTACTGGATCCTAAATTTTGTTAACAAAAACGAAATAGATGCCTGCTCCATCATCTCTGGAAGCGCCATCCCTAGCTACCGCATCGTCAAACATCTGCACCAACAGGGGTGCTAGCCTGTCCAAATACTTATCATAAAATTCCACAGGAAACCTATCTGACACTGATGCTTTACCCGTTTGCATTTTCCCTATCCCCTCCTCAGTCCCACTGGCTCCTCCAACCCTGCCCTATCCTCCCTCCTCTTCCAATATGGGACACTTTAGCCCCTCCAAAAGCTCCCTCATATCCTACTCATCCCCAAGGAGCTCCGACCTATACAACCTCTTGTAAACCTCCTCAAATACCCTATTCACCTGCTCCAGTGGCATTACCAGCCCCTTCATCCCATCTCGGACCTGCTCAATCTCCCGAGAGGCCGCCTGCCAGCGGAGCTGTCCCATCAACAAGCTCTGGCCTTCTCCCTGTACCCGTACAGCACACCCTTTTTTTTTAATAAACATTTTATTGAGGTATTGTTGGTATAGTAACAACAACAAAATAAACAATATACATGAAACCATAAACATAGAGCAAAAGCCATTTACCTCTCGTACAGATCCCACCCTTATTGACCCCCTACTCTAATCTAAACAACCCCCCCCCCCCCCTGTCTGCTGACGATTAATTTCCCGCAAAGAAGTCGACGAACGGTTGCCACCTCCGGGTGAATCCTAACAGTGACCCTCTCAAGGCGAACTTGATTTTCAAAGTTAGCCATGTCCGATAGCCAGGTCTCCGACTTCGGGGGCTTTGAGTCCCTCCATGCTATTAGTATCCGTCTCCGGGCTATCAGGGAAGCAAAGGCCAGAATGTCTGCCTCTTTCTCCTCCTGGATTCCCCGGTCTTCTGACACCCCAAAAATCGCCACCTCTGGACTCGGCGCCACCCTTGTTTTTAACACCGTGGACATGACGTCCGCAAACCCCTGCCAAAATCCCCGAAGCTTCAGACATTCCCAGAACATGTGGACATGGTTCGCTGGTCCTCCCGCACATTTTGCGCACCTGTTTCCACCCCAACGAATCTGCTCATCTGGGCCACTGTCATGTGAGCCCAATGAACGGCCTTAAATTTTATCAGGCTGAGCCTGGCACATGTTGCGGACGTGTTGACTCTACTCAATGCGTCCGCCCATAGACCATCCTCTATCTCACCTCCCAGCTCCTCCTCCCACTTGCGCTTCAGCTCCTCAGTCTGCATCTCCTCCGACTCCATAAGCTCCTTATAAATGTCCGAGACGCTCCCTTCTCCTACCCACCCTGTGGAACTACCCTGTCCTGAATCCCCCTTAGCGGTATAGGCGGGAAGGTTCACACCTGTTTACGAAGGAAGTCCCGCACCTGCAGATACCCGAATTTGTTTCCCCTCGCCAACCCAAACCTTTCCTCCAACGCCCTCACACTCATAAAGCTCCCCTCTATGAACATATTCCCCATCCTCTCAAGCCCCGCTCTCCGCCATAACCGGAACCTCCCGTCCATACTCCCCGGGGCAAACCGGTGATCATCACAGATTGGGGCCCAGACCGATGCTCCCACTGTTACAGCACACCCGTTACCCACCTCAACTTTCCCTGTGGTCAAAAGGTCAAACTGCATCTGCAGTTCCTTTTTACTGGCCAAAGGTCCCGGAGTGGGATCTTCCACATACTTCCCATCAACTTCTAAAATTTTGTCTATCAGCCACTGCCTCTCCTCTCTCGCCTCCCTATTCCCCCACATCTGATATGAGAGATTACGCCCCTTACCACCGCCTTCAACACCCCCCACACCACTGATGCGTGACCGCCCCATTTTCATTAAACTCCACAAAATCTTCAACACCTTTGTCATCCTCACGCAAAAACTGCCAGAAGCCCCACATACATCCCCCACGCTGGCCTCTGTGCAGATCCCTACTCCAAGACGACATCCACCAGGTGCAGAGCGTGATCTGAGATAACGATCGCCGAGTATTCCGTTTTCCTCACCCCTAACAACAGCGACCTCCCCATAATAAATAAATTAATCCTCGAATATACATCACGCACTGGTGATAAAAAAGGAACATTCTGCACACTGGATGCAGGAACTGCGAAGGGTCCATTCCCCCATCTCATTCATGAACGCTGCCAACACCTTCGTTCCCCACGAAGAGGTCAATGAGTATGGCTTAGACCGATCCATCTTCGGATGCAACGCTGTGTTTAAATTCCCCCCTAAAATTAACTGATGCATGTCCAGGCTCGGGATGGCCACCAACATCCTCTTCATAAACCCTACTTCATCCCAATTTTGGACATACATGCTAACCAACCCTCCAAAGCAGCCTTTACTATAACGTACCTGGCCCCCTGATCCACCACCACCTTCTCCTTCTGAAACAATTCTCTTTTACCCACAGTATCGCTACCCCACGTACCCTGCTATCAAAGCCCGAGTGAAACACCTGGCTTACCCAACACTTCTGAAGCCAACCTGGTCCTTCACCCTCAGATGGGTCTCCTGCAGCAGCACCACGTCGTCTCTCAAGCTCTTCAAATATGAGAAGACTCTCTCCTGCTTCACCAGTCCACCCAACCCCCGCATGTTCACAACACTATTCAGACTGGGGGTCTCTCACCCCCTCTACCCCTCCTATCAGCCCTGACCGCTTCTGGGGCATAGCTGCCCCCCCCACCCCCAAACTTCTTAGGCCCATCATCCACCTAAAATGGCCCCTGGCCCCACCCCACAAATGGGACTAAGTTGCTCCATATCAACGTAAACCAACTATCCCCCAACCCCCCCCATCCCAGAAAACTCCAACCACTTCCTCTCGTAACCGCTCCTCTCTGCATGCTCTCCATCCCCCATCATTCACACGTCCTAGGCCCATCGAAACCTGTCCACAAAGGCTCGGCCACCCGCAGCCCCTCCCCCCATTTGGCCCTGTTCACCAGCCAATTTAAGTTTGCTAGCAAGGTAGGCTCCTCCCCCCACATACCCAACACGAAAACAAACAGAGAAACCCCCCACACCTAACCCTTCTAACAACCAAAGATGTTAAACACAAAACAAAGGGGAAAAAACCCCAACACATTACCCCACTGTCCACAAACCATCCCCTCCCAACCACAACATGAGAAATCAAATTCCAAACTCAGTTCAGTGCCAGTCCTTCAGCCCTCACAAACCCCTCTGCCTCCTCTGCTGCATCAAAGAAATGGTTCTTGGAGTTATACGTAACTCTCCGCTTCGCCGGGTAGACCACCCTGAACGATACACACTCTTGTAAAGTGCTGCCTTCGCCCTGTTAAAGGCATTCTCACCGTGAGGCCCTGGTACATACGAATACCACTGCCTTCCCACCTCACGTCCCAATTCCGTTTGGCCCATCACAAGACCTTCTCCTTCATTTGATAGCTGTGAAAACAGGCTGTCGCAGCTCTTAATGGATCATTTGCCTTTGGCTCCGGCAGAAGCTATTTGTGAGCCCTATTCAGAATAAAGAGGGAAGCGTTCTCTTCCTCCCCCAACAATTTGGCTAACATTGCTGAAAAGTACTGCGATGGTCGCGGGTGCACCATCCCCTCCGGCTGCCCCGCGATCTGCAGATTCTGCCACCGTGACCTGCTCTCTAGGTTCTCCACTTTGGCTCTCAGCCCTTTATTACTTTCCTCCACCTTCAGCAGCACCTCTTCCAGAAAGGCGAGCTGGTCGCTGTGCCGTGACAATGCCTCTTCCACCCCCTCCCATGCTCCCGCACCCTCCCAGACGTCTTTCCAAGAGTGTCCTTTATCGGGGCCAACGTGTCTTCCACCGACTATTTGAGTGTGCCATCAATTCCTCCCCATGCAGCTCAAAATGCTTAGCAAACTGCTGTTCAAACTCCACCGTCATCACCTCAGCCAATGTATCCACCGTCATGGGTGCACCTCCACCTACTTGTTGCCACCTGAAGTCCGGGATGGTGCAATTATAACAGCAAGTTGAATCAATTAATTGCAGCAACCGCAAACATCACCACCTCCATTCCTGCCAGATATACTGGATTAAACGCAGAGCGGCATGGTAGCACAGTGGTTAGCACTGTTGCTTCACAGCGCCAGCTCCCAGTTCGATTCCCGGCTTGGGTCACTGTCTGTGTGGAGTCTGCACGTTCTCCCCGTGTCTCCATGGGTTTCCTCCGGGTGCACCTGTTTCCTCCCACAAGTCCCAAAAGACATGCTGTTAGGTGATTGGACATTCTGAATTCCCCCTCTGTGTACTGAACAGGCACTGGAGTGTGGCGACTAGGGGATTTTCACAGTAACTTCATTGCAGTGTTAATGTAAGCCTACTTGTGACACTAATAAAGATTATTAGTTTTTTAAAAATAACCCTTATGACTATATTATGTGTATCATCTGAGGCAAGGGTTATCAACTCTCGTTGGATGTATTTCTGTAGGTTTCATCACATGACTCCCACCTCCAATTGCTCAGCCCAGTAAAGCTTTATAATCTACAATATTTTATAACTAATAAACAAATATATTGAAAGAAAATGACAAAAACAAAACTCCCCAAGTGACTTTTTCTCCCGGAGATGCCTGGACGATTAAGTTTTTACAATGCTGACAGGCAACAGGAAGGTAAACAGTTCTATCCAAGGCAGATGTTTTAGATAATACTACACAGGGCATCAAACCTGGTTTCCTTTAATAAAAAAAACCTGACAGTCTTTAGCTTGGCTTTCGTAGTATGGGCCAATCCTAATCTATTTTTTCCCCTTCTTTAGCCTTACGTCTTTTTTTTGAGGCATTGCCTTCACTTGACCAGTTTGACAGAGAGAGGTTGCGGGCAATAACAAAATTGGATCTGTAGAAAGATTGGCCTAGTTTATTTTTATAAGCTGGGCATTCTCAGCGAAACGTTTGTTTCTTTCTTTCTTGAGGTCAAGCACCATTATCTGCTCTTTATACCCTGTTTACAGTCAACCAGACTCAATACAAAGGTCAAGTGGTTCATTAGCAGCTGTTGCTAAGATCAGCTCAATTGCATCTCACCTTTCACTAAATGGTTCTGTCTACTTTAATACGGTTGCAAGGCGACCACTATTATTTTTATGGCTCATTTTATGGGATATGTCTTTCCTGCCTGTCGCTAATTATTGACAGACTTTACCTTTGACTGTCTGTTGGACAGAGAATGAACAATTTATGACATCCCAATTCATAAGGCAGTCCTCAGGAATACGCCTCATTGAAAAGAATGAGGAAACCAGTCTACCTCGACAAAGATAGGTGATCGAGTAACAATAGTTTGGATTGGAAAAATGAAAGGATAGAACTAAATAGGAATCATGGTATTGCTGTGGGAATCGGCCTGCCTGGAATTCTGTTAGATTACCCCAAACCAAACCAGAAATGCTGGGAGTGCACGGCAGATCAGTCCGTCTTTGTGGAGAAAATGGACAAGTTCAGGATTTAGGTTTGGTCCCCTCTTCAAAATTGATAAGTGGTAGGCAGATTAATATAATCAGGAAAAGGGGAAGTGGGAAAATATGTAGAATACAAAATAGACAAACTTAAAGAGGAATAATGAGAGGAAATGATAGACCGGGACATCCCAGCCAAATTCTGGATAGAAGCTTTAATATGCTTATAGAACAAAAGGTTTGTAAATAGCAAAGAAAGTGGGATGACTGGAGAAATGTGAGGAAACTGGGAAAAGGAAAACATGATGGTCAGCCATGGAATGAAAATGGGGGTCAGGAATAAAATTAAAATAAGTTTGAAAATGAGGATATAATGAGAAGCCTAATTTTAAAAATTCATGTGTGGAATGTGGGTGCTGCACTTATTACCCATCCCTAATTGTCCTTGAGAAAATGGTGGTGAGGCAATCCATGTGGTGTAGGTAAACATGAAGTGCTGTTAGGTAAGGAGCTCCCTGGTCTGGGAAACCCCATAACACATTCATCAAAAAAAGCAGCAGTCCGTGCTGAAGGTAAGCAGCTTCTCCTCTACTCTGAACAGGACTGGCTGGGACGCATCCCAGGATGCGAAGGAAGAGTGGAATTGCAGAAGCACTGACCCTAATCATTCAATCCCCCTTAGATACAAGGATAGTGTCAGATGATTGGAGACTTGCAGATGTTACACCCTTGTTCTATAATGGCCGTAAAACAAGCCCAGTAATTACAGGCCAGACAGTTTAACCTCGGTGATGGGAAATCAGGGCCGAATTTAACAAACATCTGTGGCTGAATTAAGGAAAACAAGCAGACATTTGGTGAAGAAAAATAATGTTGAACAAATTTTGTTGAAATTTTTTTACGAGCTAAGAAAGGTGATGGGGTATTCTGGTGCATGTGGACTTCCAAACATCATTTGATAAATTACCTCACAATAGGATTCTCAGCAAAGTTAAAGCCCATGGTAAAAATGGGAAGTGGCAGCATGGATACTAAGTTTCCTGATTTTGACAGGGAAACAGAGAGCAGAGTTGAACAAGTATTTGAACTTAATCAAAGCGTTACTTTTCAGACTGGGGGTTCCCCAGGAATCAGTACTAGGACCATGACTTTTCGGGTGCTCGGGAGCAGTCAAGTCAGGGGTATTTGGGTGGGGAAGAGTCACGGGGGTAGGGGATGTTGGAGAGTATTCTAGTTGATTTTGGGGATAGTTGGGTAGTCGGGGCAAGGGTAGTCAGGGATTGGTTGGGTGATTGGAGAGGTATTTGGGTGATTGGAGAGGTATTAGGGTCAGGAGGTAGTTAGTGTTCAAGTGCTGTGATTTGGAGTTGGTCGTTTTTAGCCGAGGTTTTAATGTGTCCAACATTTCCTCGGCAACTATTCCATTAAGTCCTCTGGAACTGTCCTAATTCTCCGACTTACTCAAAGTCAGAGACTTTTGCGGAGGGTCCCGGGGAGCAGATGAATTCCCCATTGGAAATTTAAACTTTCCAGGCAATTCTTACGTAGGCTTGCGTACCAGGACTTCCACGGATTCTTCAGTCATATGTCCGGTCTCTGATGAACTGGAGATCGGAAGATGTGACCTGTTATAATAATCATGATTTACAATTTTATAGAATAATGTACATTCACATAATTCCATTCCCAAACAAGCCACAAACTCAGAATTTCATGTACTGAGGCAGTGATTGATTTTTTTTCAGCCACCATAAATCATCGGCCTGAATAATGCATTGGCTGGGATTTTCCAGTCCTGCCAGCAGTCTGGATTTTCCAGTCCTGCCAGCAGTCTGGATTTTCCAGTCCCGCCAGCAGTCTGGATTTTCCAGTCCCGTCAGCAGTCTGGATTTTCCAGTCCTGCCAGCAGTCTGGATTTTCCAGTCCCGCCAGCAGTCTGGATTTTCCAGTCCCGTCAGCAGTCTGGATTTTCCAGTCCCGTTAGCAGTCTGGATTTTCCAGTCCCGCCAGCAGTCTGGATTTTCCAGTCCCGTCAGCAGTCTGGACTTTCCAGTCCTGCCAACAGTCTGGATTTTCCAGTCCCACTAGCAGTCTGGATTTTTCAGTCCCGTTAGCAGTCTGGATTTTCCAGTCCCGTTAGCAGTCTGGATTTTCCAGTCCCGCCAGCTGTCTGGTTTTTCCAGTCCCGTCAGCAGTCTGGTTTTTCCAGTCCCGTCAGCAGTCTGGTTTTTCCAGTCCTGCCAGCAGTGTGGATTTTCCAGTCCCGTCAGCAGTCTGGAAGTTCCGCCAGCAGCCTGGATTTTCAAGTCCCGTCAGCAGTCTGGATTTTCCAGTCCCTAAAGCAGCCTGGATTTTCCAGTCCTGTTAGCAATCTGGATTTTCCAGTCCCGTCAGCAGTCTGGATTGTCCAGTCCCGTCAGCAGTGTGGATTTTCCAGTCCCACCAGCAGCCTGGATTTTCCAGTCCCAAAAGCAGTCTGGATTTTCCAGTCCTGTTAGCAGTCTGGATTTTCCAGTCCCGTTAGCAGTCTGGATTTTCCAGTCCTGTCAGCAGATTGGATTTTCCAGTACCGTCGGCAGCCAGTCCTGTCAGCAGTCTGGATTTTCCAGTCCCACCAGCACTCTGGATTTTCCAGTCAGGCCAGCAGTCTGGATTTTCCAGTCCCGCCAGCAGTGTGGATTTTTCAGTCCCGCCAGCAGTGTGGATTTTCCTGTCCCGCCAGCCGTGTGGATTTTCCAGTCCCGCCAGCGGCCTGGATTTTCCAGTCCCGCCAGCAGTCTGGATTTTCCAGTCCTGCCAGCAGTGTGGTTTTTCCAGTCCCGCCAGCAGTGTGGATTTTCCAGTCCCGCCAGCAGTGTGGATTTTCCAGTCCCGGCAGCAGTGTCGATTTTCCAGTCCTGCCAGCAGTCTGGATTTTCCCATCCCGTCGTCAGCCATGGTTTTCCAGTCCCATTGACAGCCTGGATTTTATGCTGCCGCTGAAAGTCAATGGACATGGAACAAGGGGCTGGATTCTCTTCCTCGCGACATCAGAAACGTGAATCACGATTGGGCGGATTATCGGACATCCTTCAAAAATCAAGGTTCGCGCCCAGCGACGATGCGGGCGCCATGCTCTGTTCCCTCCCTGGCGGCGAAAACAAGGTTTACACCGTATCTTGGCGGGGACATGCGAAACTGGCATTTGCATGAATTTAACTGTGATTAGCGACTTGGACACTTCAGGCTCTGCCCTTCCTCGATGCTCCGCCCTCTCAGGCAGAAGTCTCACGGGGGTGAAATTACAAGTATTTACAAATCAGGGGCGGGATTCTGCCGTAATCGGCGGGGTGGGCAACTCTGGCGGGACGGAGTGGCGTGAACCACTCCGGCGTCGGGCCGCCCCAATGGTGCGGAATCCTCCACACTTTCAGGGGCTAGGACTGCGCCAGAGTGGTTTGTGTCCCGCTGGCCGGCGGGGAAGGGGCTTGGTGCCACGCCAACCGGCGCCGAAGGGCCTCCGCCGGCACGAGTTGGCGCTTGTGCGGGAGCGCCAGTGTCTGCTGGCGTCATCCCGCCGCATGAGCGGGAGGGTTCGTCTCCGCATCGGCCATCGCGGAGGACCACAGCGGCTGATGTGGAGGAATAGAGTGCCCCCACGGCACAGGCCCGCTCGCGGATCGGTGGGCCCCGATCGCGGGCCAGTCCACAGTGGGGACACCTCCCAGGGCCAGATCCCCCTGCGCCCCCCCCCCCGAGAATCCCGGAGGCCGCCCGCGCCGCCAGGTCCCGCCGGTAAGGACCTACTCCAATTTACACCGGCGGGACTGGCAAAAAACGGGCGGGACTTCGGCCCATTGCGGGCCGGAGAATTCAGGCGGCCCCGGGGCCCATTGAGTCGCGCCGATCCCCGCCATTCTCCGAGGCGGGCAGCGCGATTCACGCCGGGGCGATTTTTGGGGGGCCAGAGAATTCGGAGGATGGCGGGGGCAGGATTCACGCTGACCCCTGGCAATTCTCCGACCCGGCGGAGGGTCGGAAAATCCCGCCCCAGGAATCAGTAGAACTCACATTAAATAAAGGACACCTGCACTGAGGCCTTTAGAACCCTCCCTGGTTCTCTGCCCCTCTCATCAGTGACCCCCACCACTTCAGATCACCAACTTTGTTCTCCTGGCGAGACTGGCAGCACTGACTGCCTCTGTCACAACCTGCCAGGCATTGCTCAGGAGGGCAGGCTTAAGTCTGCGGTCCCCCCCATGGAAGAGGGTGCCCCTCCATTCCTCATTGGCATGGAGCTGTGGGTCCACCTCGGACTCAACTGCAGGTGGCAGGTTTTCTCTGAGCCATCTTGGTGGCAGCAGTATGTGTGAGGTAAGTGGAGCCCTTAAAAACAGCTCCAGCTGCCAGGCTCTTTTCGCTAACTCTGGCTCCAGTGGTTAAAACGTCCGCTGGGCCGGGGATTGGTCTGAATTCACGCCGGGTGAGTAGAGCGAGAGGGCAAAATCGAGATTCGCACTGGGCGCAAACCATTTTGCGACCTGCCCCCAAAGGCACCCCTGGATCATGCCCATAAATGGTGAGAATATCATTCACCCACATTTGCATTCAGTTCGATCTCATTAACGAGATTGAAGTCGAATGTAGCGGCTTCCCAAGAATTACCCAAGTCCCCAGCAGGAAGTCACACGGATGTCATTTAGTACCTCTTTTGAAAAACGAGAAGCTGGGGGGGGGTGGGGGGGTTGGCAGCATGGTGGCACAGTGGTTAGCACTGCTACCTCACAGCATCAGGTACCCAGGTTCAATTCTGGCCTTGGGTGATTGTGTGGAGTTTGTACTTTCTTCCCGTGTCTGCGTGGGTTTCCTCCGGGTGCTCCGGTTTCCTCCCACAGTCCAAAGATGTGCAGGTTAGGTGGATTAGCCATGATAGGGATTGACCCTTGGTGTCCAAAAGGGTTAGGTGTGGTTACTGGATTACGGAAATAGGATGGGACATGTGACAAATCCCAAATTTCTTTACCCGTCAATCTGGCCTCAATAAAAGTCGAGATGGATTTGCAGGTACAGCATTAGTTATTTTATTTGGCTTGCAAGCTTGACTCAGTTCACAGCGGTACAAAACACATCTTGCTTCGTACACCTCTGGGATCAAGTGAGTCTGTAGAACAAAGAAGTCTCTACTGATACATTCAAATGGCATCAAGCTTCACATACACGATTCCCATAGGTCATCCTATACCCCTCCTGACCTATCCATACACTCTAATTGGCTCACTTCCAATCCCTTCCTCTGGCCCCTATTACCCAGCATCCTTTTCTCCTCTTTTGGTGGACACACCTCTTCCTTTGCTTTGCCATGCGGTCTGAAATCCTTTGTCTGTGAACTCACCAGGATTAGACTGGCCTATCTCTACATTACATTAACTAATATCTCTAAAGTAACTATTTTATATCACTTTCGTCATTCCCTCCTTTTATCATTCCACGATAACCAAATTATCCAAAAATTGTCCCTCATCTAAAAAGATCCGTCGCTGCATTTCCAATTCCTGGCGTAGCCCCCCTTCATCTGCTGCACCCTCATGGATTTTGACAACTAAGATTTTAGGGGCGTTGATCTGTTCCAGTGCACCCCGCATTCTACCCATCACACATTTAAGGATGGCTAGGCCCACAAAGATGCAGCCGATAGCCACCACTAAATACATGGCCATATTTATCAACCAGTCCTTCCAACCTCCAAATCCCCAGTTACCCCAAGAGCCAGGATCCTGCATTCCGTCCAGGTGATCCCGTATGTGATCCATAAATTTAGTGATGCCCTGTACTATGGCGCATACCCCACCCTCACGGGCCAGAAGATAGTCAAGAGCATACCGGTTCTGCATTGCAAACAACCGTAGCTGAGACAATTCCTTGGTTATTTCCCCGAGGGCTCCCAAGGTTTCATTTCCCAAGATGGTAAGGCCACAAATAAAATAATTCCTATCGCTGACAGCCAAGGAACCCCCACACCTCCCAGTGTCAAGACGCTCTGAATTCCCCACCGGGCTGAGTGGCCCCGGTTGGGTGCGAGAACCTGAGGTTTTTTCCAGTTCTCGCAGAATTCAGCTGAGACTGCCCGGCGTGCTAACTGATTATGCAGCATCCACGCCGAAGGGTAGGGGACTGTGGTAGGGACTAGAGTCCCAATAGCAATTTGGCGGGGAAATGGGGGTGACAAAACATTGGTCGCTGTGCCATTAAATAAAAAGTAGTATCCTTGCTCCGTGTGCAGGCTAGCATCACAATCAGTATATCGGTTGCGTAAGGATCCCCCAGTAGCCCAGTTTATCCAGCTTTGGAACGCCCATTCGGGCCACCTAGCAATGCGGAAAGCCCTAGTCCCAACAGTGATATGAGAAACATTCGCCCAGCCACAAAGGAGCTGGAGGCCGGCGTTCAACAGAACGCCAGTGGTGTTGTAACAAACGCATTGGCCAGATGCCTGGGTGATATGACACCTCCTGTCCGTACAGGTGGAGAACAGACATGTTATATTCGTTTCCACCTCTACCAGCAAACAGCCGTATCCTTCACTGCTGAAACAATTCTCGTATGACCGGGAATCCCTATTGGGAGCGAAGTGGCTCGGTATGTACGCCCTCCTAGTTGCAGCCTATCATACTGTGAGTGGGGATTATCCCGAGGAAGGGGAAGGCAAATAGCCGGTGGTGCTGAACCCGGATCGTAAGGAAGAGTGACTTGCTCGGGCGGTGGCTCGGAACGCTGACAATGAACCACCGTTTGGGGAGTGCCCCAAAGCGGTGAAACAGAAAATAACCTAGACACCGCTGCGGGGTTCGGGTAGCAGACAATCCGTCCGTGGCCATACAAGCGGTGGTAAATCTGGTAGAAGTGATTCATACTACCCGGGTTTTCCTCAGTTTGGCCTTTAACTAAATTAAGTGTATCTCCCGATAACCTACGTTCTAGCTGTACTTCCCTTCTCACACGCCCCGTCCTCTCTCTGGTCCCTCTCTCTCTCTCACAGCCTCTTCCTACGCTCTCCTGACGGTCTGATGTTACCTTTATCGCACCAATCTTAACACATCCAAAATCAAATTTACATGTACTCCAAAAACAAGGCAATGTCCATATAATGTTCCCCTCCATCGCCGGGACCGGTGCAATTGCTTCATGACTCCTGCATTCTCCTTAACTTTGACGACCTTCCATGAGTCGATACCATGTCCTCGTATATGGGGGCAGCGAAGGACATCACCTTTGCATAACTGAAATGTCCTTGTAGCTTGGTTGGGGTTACAAATGTAGATAATATTTCCCTTTTCCATGTCCGTCGCCAATAACACTCCAAGCGAGGTGAGGCCGAATATCACACAGACGGTGCGTAGCCACCCCATCATGCTCCACACCTGTAAAATAGCACTGGGGAAGGGAGGCAGGTTAATCTGTCCAAGAAAATGAGGCCCGTTATCAGAACTCAACTGAGCTGGTATACTGTACCGGGGAATGATTTCCCGCATCAGAACTTTAACCACAGTAGCAGCTTTATTATCGGTAGTCGGATACGCCTCAACCCATCTGCTGAACCCATCCACAATGACCAAAACATATTTATAACATTGACACCTTTCCAACTCAACGTAATCCATTTGTAGCATCTCAAAGGGACCACTGGGCAACGGGGTTTGCCCCATCCCACAAGGGATACCTTTTCCGGTGTTATATTGCTGACAAATCAAACACCGATTACTGATACTCTGGGCCAACCCCTGCATTTTAGGGTGCCACCAAGTGTCCAGCAACAAATCACTAGTCCCCCGAGCCCCACAGTGAGTTGCAAAGTGTACACATTCGATGACCCATAAAGCCAGTACATCAGACATACAAGTCTGATGTGCTGGCGTGGTCCATAAAGAGGAAACAGAATCATATGTACAACCTAACCGTTTCCACATTTGTTGATCACTCTCAGGAGCGTCCTCCTGTAACCTTATGACGTCTTGGATGGTTGGCATTGACTTGTCAGAAGCAGACATATTTATAGTAGATCGTTTAGTCTGACTTAACATTTTAGGCACCATCTCTTGCTGAATTTGCGCGGCTGTCCGCGCTGCACAATCTGCTCGTTCATTACCAACGTCAACTGGGGTCCTACCATTCGCGTGGGCAGCGCATTTAATGACGAAAATCTGCGCGGGCATAAGGAGGGCCTGCAGTAGGTCATTAACTAAACCCCGGTGGGATATTTGACCACACATAATCATGTCAGTTTGTTCTGACGAAATATCACTCAAATCGTCCCTTATTGTGGTAGTTTCCTGAATCAAGGCTAAACAGTCGTGGCCAGGTGCGTCTTCATGGACAGGGGGACCACTAAGAAAACAGGCTGGATTGATAGTGGTACAGTGTTTAAATGTCAGACGTGGATTGTTCAAAAGGTATATCTCATACCTATTCTGACGAGCTGCGGTAAGATGCTGAGTCTGCAGTTGCCTCAGTAGTGCGATGACCGAGTGGAAGCTATACACCGTAATATCCTGTTGGAGAGTGAGAGCATGTAACGGCTATGTGATGGCATTGATTGAACGTAAATCCTGTACTAATCAGTACTGGTCTGGCTTGGCTGGTTTAGGCACAGCAAGTATGGGGGTGTTACATTCTGATTGGCAAGGGACCAAAATACCCTGTTGCAACAGCTCTCGGATTAATTTGTCCATAGACGGGGCTGCAGTCGAGTGTTAATCGTTTCAGGGACCTCAAAATATTTCATGGCAGTGCCGTCTGGCGTGACTTGAAGTGCGTACTCTGTTGGATCTGAATGATCCACTGCCCTCCTTACCATAGGCCCCAAATCCCTGGCATGGTTCTGGTCGTGGACCTGACGTGTAATATGAGGGCTTACCGAAGCTGACTGTGGCCATAAATGTGGTGATATTGTAACAAAATCGGCTGTACCTTCTTTTCCCGTGACTGTGGCTGTAACTTTGACTGGCCATTCGGTCCCAATTAATGGCCGGTATTTGTCCTCCAACTCTCTGTTTTGTCCTGTTCTGTCATAGGCCAGGGTAACGTGATGCCGTGAATGTTCAATGTCTAACGTCCACCACTGGGGGTGATAGAAATATAGCACTGTTGTCTCATCCTCCATGATTGGACCGTTACCCCTTCGTCTCCGTACTCTAGCTGTAGCTGGAAGATACACAGTAAATCTCGGGCCAACAAATTACAGTCCAATCCAGTAGTCACTCCAAACTGATGCTCTGCAAACTTATTCTCGTAAGTGACTGTCACAGGTTCAGAAATAGGATACTCACACACCTGTCCTTGGAACCCCGACAAATGCTGGGTGTGGTCAGATAGTGGTAGGCGAAGTTCTGATTGCAGAGAAGACATGGCTGCTCCATTGTCGATTACAAATGTGTGATGTTGATCTCCTATCTGCAGAGAGATAATAGGTTCCCTGTCCGATTGGAGAGTCCTTATGACTAAATTAGCTAGTCAATCCTGTGTTGGGAAAGGGTTTGCCTGGGAGAAGTCAGTGTATCTCGTCTGTCCTCCCCTTGGTGGGTACCCCCTCCTTTGGGTCGGATAATCTCCTTCTGCTGCCTGTCTTTTAAAGGGGCATTCCTGTTGCCAGTGATCTGCACGGCCGCAATTATAACATGCATTGCTCCCTCTATATCTGCCCCGTCCTCGTCTCCCAGTAGACCAATGGCCCCTCAGAGGGGGCGGCGGTTGTAAAGCTGTTGATGCATACGGTGGGCCATAAAAAGGAGCTGAGGGTCCCTTTGGGTGGGTTTGATATCCTCCCCCTCGCTGATCCACTCACCCAAAGTCACAATATTGGGGCTCCAGCTGGTAAGCTACCGTTTCTGCCGCTTGTTGGGGTCGCAGATCATCCTTTTTCATTACATACTCAGTCTTAATCTTTGTAACTGAGCCTCCTTCCTGGCCTACACCCTCCTTCCAATAAAATCTGACTGCCCTTGCCATCTGGGAAGGGTCGTTCTCTGTCCAATTCATGTTATTACATTTCACAGCAGTAGCCATGGAAGGTGGTAGGCAATGCATTAACATAGCACAAAATTGAGGGGAATTCTGACCATTTTGATATGGCAAGTCGCCTGACTGCCCACGGTAGATTTCATCAAAACGTTCCAGAAATTCCTCTGGCTCTTCAATCTTCTTAGGTTTTAGGTCTAAGATAGCAGAAATATTTATGGGCTTTTGAAATGTGCTATTCAACGCATTCAGGATTTGTGTCCCTCTATCGTAGTCTAACGCATGGGCTTGCTGAAGTGCGGCGTGGCTAACATAATTCAGGTGATTGGTATCTTCATAATCGGCAACTGTCTCCGAGTCTCACCAGGGGGCACTCTAGCTATTTCCTCTGGTTCTTCCAAGACTTCGACGTCCCTCCCTGTCACTAGAGGGAGTTCTTTCTCTTCAAAATCATCTGTGGCATCTCCCTTTGTTCTCGAAATTTGCGGTTTCCCTTGGAATGGAGGGATTTAGGTGGTATGCTTAATTGTTTCTGGTGAGGATCAAGCCCTTCTCTCGCTGTCCGAGATCTGGTCCTAGAGCTAACTGGGTTTGCGGAACAGAGCTCCTCTTCCTCTACTGATCGTGAAGATGGTAAATCGGGACCCACGCTATCAACCAAAAGGGCTGGAGTTACTGGCATGATTGGAATCTGGGGAGCAGTGACTGGATATCAATTATTATACTCTGGTGGTTCTGGAATTAGTGCAGACAATGCTACAGGTGCAGTCGGAACTTTTACTGACATTTTTAAATCATCGAATTGATCATTTCCTGTCAATTCAAGGCCAGCCATTGAACTACGTAGCCCATCTTTTGTTTGACCCGAGCCTTTCCTGTCTTTACTTGCGCGTTTTTTTTTTGAATGCACATTCCTTTTTCAAGACCTGTAATGTTTTTTTTTTCCCTGTTCACTAATTGGAATTCCCATTTTAAGGGCATTGTCCTGCCAACTTGATAACATGATCCTATCTCTTTCCTCTTGACAATATTGTCTCCATAATCTAATTAACTCTTTAGCTTTCATACTTTGGCTCTTTATTTTTTTTAAATTATATATATATTTTTTTATTTGCTTATTTATAAGCAATGGCAATTTTTTTTTTCCTTGGCAAAACGATTGTAAAGGTTCTAACAGTGTTCTTTTAAAACTTAAAATGTTTGAAAATTCAAATTGCATTACTGCAACTTGCAAGCTTAGCTCTGATCTCAACTCAGAACTAAATTTACGATTTGCTTAACACAAACTTGTATAACATTTACAACTTAATTATTTCTTTATCTTAACAATTTTTCTTTTAACAAGTTTTTCTTACATTCTCAAAAATGTTGGCTGCTATCAATGAGGGAGGTGATGTATACCGGAGCAAAGTTAACTGTCATCTCCAGATTTACACTTTTTAAAATGGTGTCAGTGATCTTCTTTAAGTTTCTATTAATTCACAAATAAAATGAGATAAACATTATTTCAAGTAAGTAAAACTTAAGATTCTGGCAATTTCAATCAATTGCTTTCGAAAATAATAACTTTTATCAAAGAGGTGGAGAAACCCACTGGTTTCCTTTAATTAATTCAAAACGTAACTTTGCTGGAGTTCACTGACTCAAAGGAAAGGTATCCGATTACACTACAGGCTGCTGCTGTTATCTCAAGGCCTGAGTGAGAAGCACTGTCTGTCGTCTTTAACTTTGGCTGCTGCTGTTAACCCTTTGAGAGACTTCTGCTTCAACCAATATGCAGCATCCAGCTCTATGGATGTTCTTTGTCTTGAAATTTATCCAAGCAATTCCCCACAATCTCAACTAGTCCTCAGAACTGCGCCCTTCGCCACCACAGTCCAAGGGTACAATTTTAGCTTAATCAACTATAGATTTAAAACACTCACACATGGAATTGAATCATCTGTTTTAGATGTCACATCAACCCATAACCTAACCCAAGCCGAATCAGAACTCACACATGGAGTTGAACCATCTTCAAATTTAGATGTCACATCAACCCATAACCTAACCCAAGCCGAATCAGAACTCACACATGGAGTTGAACCATCTTCAAATTTAGATGTCACATCAACCCATAACCTAACCCAAGCCGAATCAGAACTCACACATGGAGTTGAACCATCTTCAAATTTAGATGTCACATCAACCCATAACCTAACCCAAGCCGAATCAGAACTCACACATGGAGTTGAACCATCTTCAAATTTAGATGTCAAATCAACCCACAACCTAACCCAAGCCGAATCAGAACTCACACATGGAATTGAACCATCTTCAGATTTAAAAACACTTATTTAACTGAACCCTCATCTGCTGAAGTCACATCAGTCGTCAACAACACAATTAACCCAAAACTGAACTATCAATTATGATATCCCATCAGTTTAATTTGCTACTCCCCAGACTGACCTTTGATTTCGTCGAGACGATCTTTCCGTACCAACCACGAGTGACCAGACTAATCAGACGATAAGAAGAGGGGAAAAAGCAATGCGCGGTCATTTTCCAGCTATACATTGTGGGCCCCTTCTTCCCACTCTCCCTGTTCATAATCAGTCTAATTCTGATTTCGCGGTTGGTCAGAACCGTCTTGAGAAATCCCGGGTTTTCGGCACCAAATGACAAATCCAAAATTTCTTTACCCGTCAATCTGGCCTCAATAAAAGTCGAGATGGATTTGCAGGTACAGCATTAGTTATTTTATTTGGCTTGCAAGCTTGACTCAGTTCACAGCGGTACAAAACACATCTTGCTTCGAACACCTCTGGAATCAAGTGAGTCTGTAGAACAAAGAAGTCTCTACTGATACATTCAAATGGCATCAAGCTTCACATACACGATTCCCATAGGTCATCCTATACCCCTCCTGACCTATCCATACACTCTAATTGGCTCACTTCCAATCCCTTCCTCTGGCCCCTATTACCCAGCATCCTTTTCTCCTCCTTTGGTGGACACACCTCTTCCTTTGCTTTGCCATGCGGTCTGAAATCCTTTGTCTGTGAACTCACCAGGATTAGACTGGCCTATCTCTACATTACATTAACTAATATCTCTAAAGTAACTATTTTATATCACATTCGTCACGTGGACCTAGGTGGGTTGCTCTTTCCAAGAGTTGGTGCAGACTCGATTGGCCAAGTGGCCTCCTTCTGCACTTTTGGGATTCTATGATTCTATGCCTACTGAGGGATAGTGAGGAGATGAGTGGCCGTTTCCATTTTCCGACATGAGCTCAGAGGCAACGGAGCTGCTGCCCTAGTGCTCAGAGGTTGCGAATCCTTCAGAAGGGTTGGGCTCGGCCAGGGGTTGAAGCGTTCCCGGACGGAGGTCGCCCTTGGGCCGGGGTGGGGGAGGGGGAGGGTCTTTGTGGCTGTGAGGCTTTCAAGCTATCTTTAAACATTGTGGAGACCCATGACAGGGGCAATCACAGCTGCAGCCTGTCTGTCCTACCAAACTCTTCCAGGACAGAACCCTGCTGTGGCTTCTATTCTGAAATTCAATTTCACTCCCTTTTACTGTGAGCAGCCTCTAGCTTCACAGCTTAAGGCTATTTCAAATGAGGAATTGGTCTTGTTAACTGTGATAGCACTTCACGCTCAGCAACACCCAAGTGCCACCTCAAAGGCATAGGTGCCATGCCTCAGAGGATGATTAGTGCACTGCATGTCCAGCAAACTTTGATGCCTGAACAGTGTGCCTGAACTCTAGGAGCATCAACTGCTAACAATCAAACACTAAAGAGCAGGGACTCACCACTGAGGATCTTCTCTTCAACCAAAGAGTAAGAGTGGGGGGCAGCTGAGCATGGCCTCCCTAATGTTTCTGGTCTGGGGCCTAGGGCTTCCTGGTGTGGCCATGGGTGAGTGTGCAGAGCGAGGTTTGCAAACACAACTGGTTCGCTGGATGAAACTCAGAGAAAAGGTGGGAAGGTAAGGATGGGGAGGCTTGGGGATTTGAAGGGGAGTATTAGCCCTAACTGATTGTTGGTTTCTCTCCTTCTCCAATTCCTTCCAGATAAAACTATGTTTGCAGGGGTAGATCCCGCGGAGGCTGCCCTCGCTGTGCTGGTGGCTGCTGAGGTTGGGAACTCTGTGGAAGGCAGCAACAACAACGCAGGCTGGAGGCGGCACCCCATGTGCAGGGGGCCACCGCGCACCTTGAAGATCCAGCTGCCCACCGGGCTGAGGAGGGACCCAGAAGGGGAGATCAGCGATGGCCCAAGCTGTACAGGCGTCATTGGTTATTCAATGATCTGACGGACACCACGTGCCGCAGAAGACTGCATCTCGGCAGAGAGACAGTGCGGCACCTGTGCCACGTTCCTGCAGATATGGCACCCTGTGATAGAGGAGGACACCCACTCCCAGTGACCGTGAAGGTCACTGCAGCACTAAACCTTTATTCCACCGGGTCATTCCAAAGCTCAGGCAGGGACCTGTGTTGCTATCGCAATCTTCCACCCAGAGGTGCATCCAAGAGATGACGAATGTTCTGTCCGTCCGGGCATCAGTGCATATCACCTTCCAGCTGGACCAGGCCCACCAAGATGGCCAGGCTGCAGGATTTTCTGACATCACCAAGATCCCCCATGTCCAGGGACAATCGATGACACGCATGTCGACCAGATAATGGGGCATCAGGGAGTGCCCTGTATTGACAGGATGAGGTTTCACTCCCTGAATGCTCAGATGATGTGCAACCATTGCCTCAGAATCATGCATGTTGTGCCCACTACCCTGGGTGCATGCATGGCAGCTACATCCTGGAGCCCTCGGAGATCCCTCGTGTCTTCATCAGCCAATCCTGGTGTGGTCCTTGGAGGACAAGGGTTACCCACTTAGGTCATAACTGATGGCACCGGTGCGGAGGCCTGAGACAGAGGCAGAGACCCGTTATAATGAGGCCCACGTTGCCACCCATGTTGTCGTTGAGTGGTGCATCGACCTGCTGAAAATGCGGTTCTGATGCCTGGACCACTCTGGCGGTGCCCTGCAGTACACCCCCCGGAGGGCCTCCTGCTTTGTTGTGGTCTGCTGCGCTCCCCACAATCTGGCAGCAACGGGATATGCTGGGGGAGGAGGAGGAAGAGCAGGAAGGGGCAGTGGGACATGCGGTCCCGTCTGAGGAGAAGGATGAGGCAGTCCAGGAGGGTCTAGAAGATGAGCCCAAGGAGAAATCAGAGGCTGGGTGGACAGGCGGTAAGGGTCCAACATGTCTAGAGGACCAGGGAGGCCCTTATTATCTCCAGATTCTCCTAGAAAAAGGCTGCATCCTTCAGATGAACCCCACATTTCCCTCCCTCCCTCCTACCCCCTCCTTCCAATCCCCCTCCCCCCAATTTCTCCCACCCATTTCTCTCCCTCACTCCAATACCCCCTCCGCCCCAATCCCCCACCCTCGCCTTTACTCAGCTCTCTTCCCCCATTCCGATCCCCCAATCTCCACACCCACCCCACTTTTCCCTCACCCCCCCATTTGCCTCCTGTCCCCCTCCCCCCCCATTTCCCACCCCCATCATCCCTGACCACCCTGTTCCCCCCAAGGAGGGAGCAGAACACAGGACCGAGCCCAACCAGCCTCAGGAAGCCCCAGCCTGTGACCCAAGACCCCCGAATCGGCGGAGACCTCGCGCGAGGACCTGAACGTGCCACAAGGTATTCCCATGCTCGCAGAATGCCAGGACCCGACCGGATCGCAAACATGCCCCCCCAGTAACACCACTACCTCAACCAGCGCCCCGGCCCCCACCAGACGCAACCACCTACCTTCCACAAGGGCAGACTTCTCTTATCAGATCCTGGGACAATCCAGCCGCAGCCGCCGACCGAGGAAGCGATGGAAACGCGGTGGTCTGCAGATGAGACTGAAGCAACACAGTTGCAAGACACCTCTCCCCAGCATACTCCTGGCAAACATACAAGCGATCAGAAACAAGCTGGATGAACTTGACGCCAGACTTACCTCTCAGAGGGAAGTAAGAGACTGCTGTGTGCTCGGTTTCACAGAGACATGGCTCACACCCATCTCACCGGACTGTGCCATATAACCTGAAGGTTTCTCAATTCATCGGGTGGACCGCACCGTGTCATCAGGCAAAGCAAAGAGTGGAGGGGTTTGCCTCCTTATCAACTCCTGGTGCTTGGATGTGGCAAACCTGGCGACCTACTGCTCTCCAGATCTGGATTACCTGACCATGAAGTGCCGCCCATACTATCTTCCTCGTGAGTTCACTTCAGCCATTATCACAGCGGTCTACATCCCACCCCAGGCAGAAGTGAGGAAGGCACTGGACCAACTGTACACAGTTATAAACAAGTACGAAACAGAACACCCGGAGGCCTTGTTCATCATGGCCGGAGACTTCTCTAGGCCAACCTCAAGAGAGTATTGCCAAAATTCCACCAGCACATCTGTTGTCCCACCAGGGGCGACAACACTCTTGACCACTGCTACTCAAAAATCAAGGGCGCCTACCGTTCCATCCACCGACCGCACTTTGGAAAATCAGACCATAACACGGTGCTCCTTCGCCCGTTATACAAGTAGAATTTCAAGTGGGAGAATCCAGCTAAGAAGGTCGTGCAGTGCTGGTCCGAGGAAACAGAAGAGCTCCTACGTGACTGCTTAGAGACAGTGGACTGGTCCATATTGAAGAACTCAGTGACCAACTTAAACGAGCATGCCACCACCATCACAGACTTCATCAGCAAATGTGTGGACGACTGCGTGCCAAAGAAAGCAGTACGTACGTTCCCCAACCGGAAACCATGACTCAATCGCAAGATTGACTCCCTCCTATACTTCCTCAGGAAACTAAGGAAATTCAGCATGTCCACATTGACTGTTACCAACGTTTACAGATGCTCCATAGAAAGCATCCTATCTGGCTGCATCACAGCCTGGTATGGCAACTGCTCGCCCCAAGACCACAAGAAACTCCAGAGAGTCGTGAACACAGCCCAGTCCATCACACAAATCTGCCTCTCATCCATTGACTCCATCTATACCTCTCGCTGCCTGGGGAAAGCGGGCAGCATAACCAAAAACCCCTCCCACCCAGCTTACTCACCCTTCCAACTTCTTCCATCGGACAAGAGATACAAAAGTCTGAAAACACAAGCGAACAGACTCAAAAACAGCTTCTTCCCAACTGTTACCAGACTCCTAAACGACCCTCTTATGGACTGACCTCATTAACACCACACCCCTGTATGCTTCACCTGATGTCGGTGTTATGTAGTTACATTGTGTACCTTGTGTTGCCCTATTATGTATTTTCTTTTATTTATTTTCTTTTCAAGCACTTAATTATTATCTGTTGAGCTGCTCACAGAAAAATACTTTTCATTGTACCTCGGTACACGTGACAATAAACAAATCCAAATCCAACTGTCGATGTAACAGAACGCCAGGGTGATACGCCAGAGCAGTAGGTCAGCAGGTGAAATAACTGAGAGGGAACTAGTGAATAAGGCCAGTAAGACTGAGAGGAAGAACAGGGAGGGAGATATTGCTGAATACAGCGGCACTGGTGCTCTGAAGTGTATTGTTTCAATGCGAGACGTATAACAGGGAAGGCAAGTGAACTTAGAGCTTGGATTAGTACTTGGAACTATGATGTTGTTGCTATTACAGAGACATGGTCGAGGGAGGGACAGGATTGGCAGCTCAACGTTCCAGGTTTTAGATGCCAGGCAGGATAGAGGGGGATGTAAAAGGGGTGGGGGAGTTGCATTACTGGTTAAGGAAAATATCACAGCTGTACTGCGGGAGGAAACCTCGGTGGGATCATACAGCGAGGCTATATGTGTAGAGCTCAGGAATAGGAAGGGTGGAGTCACAATGTTGGGGGTTTACTCCAGGCCTCCCAACAGCCAGCGGGAGATGGAGGAGCAGATAGGTAGACAGATGTTGGAAAGAAGTAAAAGCAACAGGGTTGTTGTAGTGGATGATTTTAACTTCCCCGATATTGACTGGGATTCACTTAGTGCTGTGGGGGGGGGGGGGGGGGGGGGGGGGGGGTGAATGGGGCAGAGTTTGTAAGGAGCATCCAGGAGGGCTTCTTGAAACAATATGTAGTTAGTCCAGCTAGGAAAGGGGCTGTACTGTACCTGGTATTGGGGAATGGGCACAGCGAGTAACATTTCGGGAACAGTGACCATGGGTGGGATTTACCAACCACCCTGCCACTTTTCTTTCAGCGGGGGATGCAGCCCGCCAGCAGGATCTTCCTGTCCTGCCGGTGTCAACGGGATTTCCTGTTGACAGCACTCTCGTCGCCAGGAAACCTGTGCGCCACCGTGGGACCAGAATTTCCTGCCAGCGTGAACAGAGGTAATCGCGCCCCATAATTCAGTACGTTTTAAAGTACTTGTGGACAAGGATAAGAGCAGTCCTCGGGTGAAGGTGCTAAGTTGGGGAGGGCTGATTTTAACAATATTAGGCAGGAACTGAAGAATCTAGATTGGGGGCGGCTGTTTGAGGGTAAATCAACATCTGGCATGTGGGAGTCTTTCAAATGTCAGTTGATAAGAATTCATGACCAGCATGTTCCTGTGAGGATGAAGAATAATTATGGCAAGTTTCAGGAATCTTGGATAACGAGGGGTATTGTGAGCCGAGTCAAAAAGAAAAAGGAAGCATTTATAAGGGCTAGAAGCCCGTGAGGAATATAAAGAAAGTAAGAACGAACTTAAGCAAGGAGTCAGGAGGGCTAAAGGGAATCATGAAAAGTTATTGGCAAACTGGATTAGGGAGAGTACCAAGGATTTTTATACATATATAAAGAGCAAGAGGATAGCCACGGAAAGGGTTGGCTCACTCAAGGACAGAGGAAGGAATCTACGCGCGGAGCCAGAGGAAATGGGCGTGGTATAAGTTATCAAGAGTGGATGGCAGGGAAGGCAGTGCAATGTTCCCCCTGCAGAATGTTTGAGGTGTGTCCCTGCTGATTTCACCTGTGGGAAGTGCACCCATCTCCAGTTCCTCAGAAACCGCGATAGGGAACTGGAGCTGGATGAACTTCGGATCATTCGGGAGGCAGAGGTGGTCATAGATAGAAGCTTCAGGGATGTAGTTACTCCGAAGAATGAAGATAGATGGGTGACGGTGAGAGGGGCTGGGAGGAAGCAGTCAGTACAGGGATCCCCTGTGGTCGTTCCCCTTAGTAACAAGTTTACCGCTTTGGATATTGGTGGCGGGGGGGGGGGGGATGACTTACCGGGGTACGCCATGGGATACAGGTCTCTGGCACAAAGTCTGTCCCTGTTGCTCAGAAGGGAAGGGGGGAGAGGAGTAGAGCATTAGTCATTGGGGACTCCATAGTTAGGGGGACAGATAGGAGATTCTGTGGGAACGAGAGAGTTGGTGTGTTGCCTCCCAGGTGCCAGGGTCCGTGATGTCTCGGATTGTGTTTTCAGGATCCTTCAGGGGGAGGGGAAACAGCCCCAAGTCGTGATCCATAGGCACCAACGACATAGGTAGGAAAAGGGATGGGGATGTAAGGCAGATATTCAGAGAGCTAGGGTGGAATCTTAGAGCTAGAACAAACGGAGTTATTATCTCTGGGTTGTCACCCGTGCCACGTGCTAGCGAGATGAGGAATAGGGCGAGAGAACAGTTGAACACGTGGCTACAGAGATGGTGCAGGATGGAGGGATTCAGATATCTGGATAATTGGGGCTCATTCTGGGGTAGGTGGGACCTCTACAAACGGGATGGTCTACACCTGAACCAGAGGGGTACCAATATCCTGGAGGGGAAATTTGCTATTGCTTTTCGGGAGGGTTTAAACTAATTCAGCAGGGGGATGGGAACCTGAATTGTAGCTCCAATGTACAGGAGGTTGAGAGTAGTGAGGTCATAAGTAAGGTTTCAAGGTCGCAGGAGTGTACTGGCAGGCAGGAAGGTGGTTTGAAGTGTGTCTACTTCAACGCCAGGAGCATCCGGAATAAGGTGGGTGAACTTGCAGCATGGGCCGTTTCAGAGACATGGATAGAGCAGGGACAGGAATGGTTGTTGCAGGTTCCGGGGTTTAAATATTTCAGTAAGCTCAGGGAAGGTGGTTAAAGAGGGGGAGGTGTGGCATTGTTAGTCAAGGACAGTATTACGGTGGCAGAAAGGACGTTTGATGAGGACTTGTCTACTGAGGTAGTATGGGCTGAGGTTAGAAACAGGAAAGGAGAGGTCACCCTGTTGGGAGTTTTCTATAGGCCTCCGAAAAGTTCCAGAGATGTAGAGGAAAGGATTGCAAAGATGATTCTAGATAGGAGCGAAAGTAACAGGGTAGTTGGTATGGGGGACTTTAACTTTCCAAATATTGACTGGAAACGCTATAGTTCGAGTACTTTAGATGGGTCAGTTTTTGTCCAATGTGTGCAGGAGGGTTTCCTGACACAGTATGTAGATAGGCCAACAAGAGACGAGGCCACATTGGATTTGGTACTGGGTAATGAACCAGGCCAGGTGTTAGATTTGGAGGTAGGTGAGCACTTTGGTGATAGTGACCACAATTCGGTTACGTTTACTTTAGCGATGGAAAGGGATAGGTATATACACAGGGCAAGAGTTATAGCTGGGGGAAAGGCAATTATGATGCGACTAGGCAAGACTTAGGCTGCATAGGATGGGGAAGGAAACTGCAGGGGATGGGCATAATTGAAATGTGGAGCTTGTTCAAGGAACAGCTACTGCGTGCCCAGTTGTGGAGGGGGGTGGTGGGGTGGAGCGGAGGAATGGAGTGTGAGTTAGGTGGGGTGGGGGCATGACTGACTGACTGGTAAGTAGTTTTTCTTTTCATTGTCTAATTTATTTATTTTTTCTTTCGTTTTTTGGAATTGTGGTTGTATAAGTTTACCTAAGGTTTAAGACATGGCAGGAGATCTCAGACCCATGTCATGCTCCCCGTGTGCGATGTGGGAGCTCAGGGACACGTCCACTGTCCTTGGCTCCTTCACGTGCAAGAAGTGTGTCCAGTTGCAGCTCCTGTTAGACCGCTTGACGGCTCTGGCGCTGCAGATGGACTCACTTTGGAGCATCCGCGATGCTGAGGACGTCGTGGATAGCACGTTTAGCGAGTTGGTCACACCGCAGGTGAAAGTTACTGAGGGAGATAGAAAATGGGTGCCCAAAAGACAGAGCAAGAGTAGGAAGGCAGTGCAGGAGTCCCCTGCGGTCATCTCCCTGCAAAACAGATATACCGCTTTGGATACTGTTGAGGCAGATGGCTCACCAGGGGAAGGCAGCAGCAGCCAGGTTCATGGCACCGTGGCTGGCTCTGCTGCGCAGCTGGGCAGGAAGAAGAATGGCAGGGCTATCATGATAGGGGACTCAATCGTAAGGGGAATAGACAGGCGGTTCTGCGGACGCAATCGAGACTTCATGATGGTATGTTGCCTTCCTGGTGCAATGGTTAAGGATGTCTCGGAGCGGCTGCAGGACATTCTGGGGGGGGGGGGGTGAACAGCCAGCTGTTGTGGTGCACATAGGCACCAACGATATAGGTAAAAAAACGGGATGAGGTCCTACAAGCTGAATTCAGGGAGTTAGGATTTAAACTAAAAAGTAGGACCTCAAAGGTAGTAATCTCAGGATTGCTACCAGTGCCACGAGCTAGTCAGAGTAGGAGTGTCAGAATGGATAGGATGAATGCGTGGCTCGAGTGATGGTGCAAGAGGGAGGGATTCAAATTACTGGGGCATTGGAACCGGTTCTGGGGGAGGTGGGACCAGTACAAACTGGATGGTCTGCACCTGGGCAGGACTGGAACCGATGTCGTGGGGGGGTGTTTGCTAGAGCTGTTGGGGAGGGTTTAAACTAATGTGGCAGGGGGATGGGAACCGATGCAGGAAGTTGGAAGGTAGTAAAACAGGGACAGAATCAAAAGGCAGTAAGGGGGAAAGTGTCAGGCAGAGAAGCCATAGTCAAAAATCAAAAAGGGCGACTGTACAAGGTACAGTGACTGAGGAGACCTCAGTGAATAGGCCCAGTAAAACTGAAAGGAATAAAACGGGAAGTAAAAACATTAATGGTAAGCGACACGGCAGGTTGTTACATAAATATATGGGTTCAACGACAAGGAAAATTAGGAGAAAAGTTAAGAGGAAATATAACTTAGGAGAGGTTACTGATCGCGGTGTTAAGATTCAAAACAGAGGTAAAAAAAGCCAACATAAGTGTACTTTACCCGAATGCTCGTAGTATTCGGAACAAGGTAAATGAGTTGATGGCGCAAATCATCGTGAATGACTATGATTTAGTGGCCATTACTGAAACATGGTTGAAGGATGGTCACGACTGGGAGTTAAATATCCGAGGGTATCAAACTATTCGGAAGGACAGAGTGGATAGTAAGGGAGGTGGTGTAGCTATGGAGGATAAGGTTGAATCCATTTGGGTGGAAATCAGGAATAGTAAGGCGAAAAAGTCACTGATAGGAGTAGTCTATCGGCCACCAAAAAGTAACATTATGGTGGGGCAGGCAATAAACAAAGAAATAACGGATGCATGGAGAAATGGTACAGCAGTTATCATGGGAGATTTTAATCTACATGTCGATTGGTTTAACCAGGTCGGTCAAGGCAGCCTTGAGGAGGAGTTTATAGAATGTATCCACGATAGTTTCCTCAAACAGTATGTAATGGAACCTACGAGGGAACAAGCGGTCCTAGATCTGGTCCTGTGTAATGAGACAGGTTTGATTCATGATCTCAGAGTTAGGGATCTTCTCGGAAGGAGCGATTACAATATGGTGGAAATTAAAATACAGATAGAGGGTGAGAAGGTAAAATCAAACACTAATGTTTTGTGCTTAAACAAAGGAGATTACAATGGGATGATAGCTAAGGTAGACTGGGAGCAAAGACTTTGTGGTGAAACAGTTGAGCAACAGTGGAGAACCTTCCAAGCGATTTTTCACAGTGCTCAGCAAAGGTTTATACCAACAAAAAGGAAGGACGGTAGAAAGAGGGAAAATCAACCATGGATATCTAAGGAAATAAGGGAGAGTATCAAATTGAAGGAAAAAGCATACAAAGTGGCAAAGATTAGTGGGAGACTAGAGGACTGGGAAATCTTTAGGGGGCAACAGAAAGCTACTAAAAAAGCTATAAAGAAGAGTAAGATAGATTATGAGAGTAAACTTGCTCAGAATATAAAAACAGACGAGTGGGGATTAATGGGTGTTTCTCTGGTTGGCAATCAGTAGCTAGCGGTGTCCCTCAGGGATCAGTGTTGCGCTCACAATTGTTCACAATTTACATAGATGATTTGGAGTTGGGGACCAAGGGCAATGTGTCCAAGTTTGCAGACGACACTAAGATGAGTGGTAAAGCAAAAAGTGCAGAGGATACTGGAAGTCTGCAGAGGGATTTGGATCGGCTAAGTGAATGGGCTAGGGTCTGGCAGAAGGAATACAATGTTGACAAATGTGAGTTTATCCATTTTGGTAGGAATAACAGTGTCATGATATTCAAGTGAACATCACAGCACATACACACATACATAATGATAGACAGATCAATGGACCAATTAGCACACACAACACGACAGCCAATCACAGACAAGAGCATACACAGTACAAAACAAGGAACACAACACTTCCTGGGCAGTCCAACAGGAGACGGCTCAGGGCAAGGACCTCCAAGCCAGACACTCAGACAGTCACCATGTGCTGAGTACCAAGTTTATTATATAAATAGTTAAAAGAAATCAAACTGCGTTGTACCAATCGCAACCGTGTTGGTTCGTCTGTGTCTCAGAGTACCCAACACTTCAAACAGCAAAAGGGATTATTATTTAAATGATAAAATATTAAAACATGCTGCTGTGCAGAGAGACCTGGGTGTGCCAGTGCATGAATCGCAAAAAGTTGGTTTATAGGTGCAACAGGGTGATTAAGAAGGCGAATGGAATTTTGTCCTTCATTGATAGAGCGATGGAGTTTAAGACTAAAGAGGCTATGCTGTAATTGTATAAGGTTTAAGTGAGGCCACACCTGGAGTATTGTGTTCAGTTTTGGTCTCCTTACTTGAGAAAGGATGTACTGGCACTGGAGGGTGTGCAAAGGAGATTCACTAGGTTAATCCCAGAGCTGAAGGGGTTGGATTATGAGGAGAGGTTGAGTAGACTGGGACTGTACTCATTGGAATTTAGAAGGATGAGGGGCGATCTTATAGAAACATATAAAATTATGAAGGGAATAGATAGGATAGATGCGGGCAGGTTGTTTCCACTGGCGGGTGAAAGCAGAACTAGGGGGCATAGCCTCAAAATAAGGGGAAGTAGATTTAGGACTGAGTTTAGAAGGAACTTCTTCACCCAAAGGGTTGTGAATCTGTGGAATTCCTTGCCCAGTGAAGCAGTAGAGGCTCCTTCATTAAATGTTTTTAAGATAAAGCTAGATAGTTTTTTGAAGAATAAAGGGATTAAGGGTTATGGTGTTCGGGCCTGAAAGATGAGCTGAGTCCACAAAAGATCAGCCATGATCTCATTGAATGGCGGAGCAGGCTCGAGGGGCCAGATGGCCTACTCCTGCTCCTAGTTCTTATGTTCTTAAGTTCTTTTCTTATATGGCCAGTGTCACTCTATGCAACTATAATGATATGCAGTAACAGTGTATATAATAGTGTATATAACAAGTGCACATTGCCTCTGACCACTAGGTGTCATGCAAGAGGAACAGGACACTGGATCCGGACAAAAAACAGTCTTGGTCAGAGTTACAGGAGATGTTAGCAGCATGGTTAAAAGCTCCACAGTTTAGTTAGCAATAGTTTAGTCTCCCCACAGTTTATTCAATATTAAATAGCTAGTCTTGAACTAGATGCTCTGACGTACACGGATTTGTTTTATTATCATAGTACACGAACATAACACGGTACCAGGAGTGGTTTGAATGGCACAGTCATCAAACAAAGATGAAACATTGCTCCAAGGAAAAAACGTGATTCTTCAAATGGAAAGTCTGAAAGCTACAGAGCAGCTTCAACTTACTGATAATATGGATGGAAATTGGCACGCATTTATGCAGTCCTTTACGTTGTATGTCTCAGCTATGGGCTTGCAGTCACAGCTGGACGAGAGAAAAACTGCGTTACTGCTCACGGTAGCAGGCCCGCAGGCGATTGAAATACATAATACATTCGCTTTTGAGAAAGATAAAGATAGTAAGAAATTTGATGCTGTGATTAAAAAATTTGACGAGCATTGTACACCGAAGAAAAATGAAACATATAAAAGGTTTATTTTTCAAATGCGCACATAGAAGACTTGGTGAATCATTCAATAGTTTTCTTGCTGACCTTAAGCTGAAAGCCCAGACATGCAACTTTGTGACTCTGAAATCCTCCACGATTAGAGATCAAATTGTTTTTGGATTGCATGATCCTAATGTGCAAGAGCGTCTTTTACGACAATGAACTCCAATCAGAAGATGGCATAAAAATTTGCCATGCTAGCGAACTAGCTGCGCAACATGTAAATTTGCTGAATGCCAGACATTTTGGCACGAATATTGCAAGCGATGCAGCCGCCATTGGTGTTGTGACGCACTTAAAAAAGAAATGTGGTCTCAGCAACCATTCTAAATGATCTGAACATACAGCCATTGCATGTGACCAATGTGGTTAAAAGCACCTACCAAGGCAATGTCCAGCTTTTGGCAAAATATGCATGAAGTGCAAAGAGAAGAATCACTTTGTGAAACACTGTTTCTCAAATAAGAAAATTAATGCAGGGCAGTTGATTAACGTGATCGATGACACTAATTTAAGTGACACATTTTTTGTTGGCTTGGTGTCAGATGAAGACAAAGCAAAATGAAGCTATACCAAATAAAATGCCGCCCACAAGCATAAGAAGTGCTGAAAGTGATATTGCAACAGTAACAAGGGAAAAATGGACTGTACCTTTAATTATCAATTGATTGCTAATTACTGTTAAATTAGATGCTGATGCAAAGGTAAACCTAATCAGTATAAGTGATATTAAGACCATGCAGCTAAGGCCGAGAATTCAAAATAAGTCAGTCTTACTTAAAGACTACAATGGTAAGAGGATTGACACTTTGGGTATGTGCAAATTAGACGTGCAAGTAAAAAACAAAGTGCACAAGTTGAAGTTCTCAATTGTTGCTCAAAGTCATGAATCATTATTGGGTGATTAGGCATGTGAGGCACTAGAATTGGTGCGAAGAGGCTATAACACTGATTGTGTACTGAGTACACACAATGGCTCAGTGGAGTACATTGTACAGGCCTTTCCGGAAATATTTAATGGGCTTTGGTGTCCTGCCTTTCACATATAAAATACAATTAAGAGAGGATGTTGATACACACCTCGAAGATTTCCGGCACCATTGCGTGACTGTCTCAAGGTAGTGTTAGACAGGATGATGCAACTTGGAGTCATAAGGAAAATAGAAGAGCTTACAGATTGGGTCAACTCAATGGTCTGTGTGAAAAAGAAGAATAACAATCTCAGGATTTGTATGGATCCCAAGAATTTGAACGCAAACATTAAAAGGGAGAATTATCAAATTCTAAAGAGGGAAGAGATCACAAGCGAGATCTTGATGCAACATTTTTTTTGACCAAACTCGATGCATCGCATGGATTCTGGCAGCTCAAGCTTAATGAAGGAAGTACCAAGTTCTGCACATTTCCTACTCCTTTTGGCAGATATTGCTTTCTTTGCATGCCCTTTGGCATTATATCTGTGTACAAGATATTCCACAGAGCTATGGAACATATCGTTGAGGGCATTGAGGGGGTCTGGGTCTACGTAGACGACATCATCGTATGGGATTGCACCTTAGAGGAACACAATGACAGACTGATCAAGGCCTTACAAAGCATCAGACGGAATGGGCTGAGGCTCAACAAGGCCAAATGCCAGTTTGGAGTACAGGAGATTACATTCCTGGGCGACAAGCTCTCTGTTCACGGAATAGAGCCAGATGAAATGAAGTTTAATGCCATACCAAAACATGCCCTGACCCACGGATAAAAAAGAAGTACTACATAATGTACTTCATAGGGATGTTTATTCCCAATCTCTCAACCAAAGCAGCGTGTCTCAGAGACTTCCTATGGAAAGTGAGTGATTTCACTTGGGCAGAGCAGCACGAACAGGAGTGACTCCAGGTAAAGAAAACTCTTACAACCACACCTGTGCTGACATTTTCTGATCCAACAAGGAACACCAAAATATCTACGGACGCATCAAAAGATGGTCTAGGTACAGTATTGCTGCAACAAGAAGATGGAAACAACTGGAAACCTGTGGCATATGCTTCACGGTCAATGATGGAGTCTGAGTGCAGATATGCACAGATTGAAAAAGAATGCCCAGGACTGGTAGTTGGCTTGGAAAAATTCCATATATATATATATATATATACATAAAATATATATATGACCAACCCACATTTACCGTTGAGACGGATCATCACCCACTGATTGCAATCATTAAAAAGAATCTCAACAAAATGTCTCCACGAATATAGCGTCTCACGATGAAACTTTAAGGATACGACTTTGAGTTGATATACACACCTGGCAAACATATAGTGGTAGCAGATGCATTATCCAGAGCTCCAACAGCCCACAATGTCAGCTCTACTGGAGAAGATGTACAGGCTCACATAGACATGATCACTGATGCACTGCCAGCATCAGATGCAAAGTCGAAACGAATTGTCGAAGAGACAGCGAAAGATGTAGTGTTGCAAATGGTAATACAGAACCTGAACAATGGTTGGCCTAAAGGTTCATGCACAAAATATCATGAAATCAGATCTGAGCTAAGTGTAGAAAATGGGCTACTATTAAGCAAGAACGAATTGTGATTCCGCAGTCTCTATGCAGCGATATGCAAAAACAAATTCATGAGGGTCATCTCGAGATTGAGAAGTGCAAATGGAAAGCCAGAGATACTGTGTATTGGCCTGGTATAAACAAGGATGTACAAGACATGATAGAGAAATGTGAAAAGTGTCAAAAGTATCAGCACCAGCAAGTGAAAGTGTAGCTCTTAATAGCCTTAGTTTATTTAGTTCTAATTACGTCACCTTTGCTCATGAGTCGCCAGGTATCTTTCTGATACCGCCACGTAGTTCAAGCTCGAGTTATGATTAATAAGTCAGCACACCTCTTAGTAAGATTGAAATCAACGGTCATTTATTATATACAACAAGTAATGCTTACACAATAATGCTATTCTCTATATAGAAACCTATCACTACTGGCCAATACTTAGCTTTAGGAAGGGCCCACCAGGTCAGGGAAACGAAAGGCTTATCCAATCGGATCTGGCCCGCGGGATTCAAAAGGCTGATACAGGTCGATGGCTAGGAGTCTCTATCGGGTAGCGATCGCTGGAGTCAAACTTACGCTTTCTGGTCGATGTTCTTGCGAAGGTCGCGAGCAGGCGAAGATGAGAGAGAGAGAGATCTGACCGTGGCCCCGTACTTTATAGGGCCCAGGGGCTTCCCGCCTCTCGGGGCGGCCCTTGACCCTGAGTCCCAAGTTCCCAAGTGATTGGACTTGTTCCCAATCACTGGGTTCGATACGTCCAATAACGGGGCGATTCCTCGATCGGGGGGTGGTCGTTCACCTGTCTTTGTTTCGGCCACTGCAGGCGCCGACAGGTCTGGCCTGGCATTCAATTGCTAATATGTTGCAACTGTTCCCGGGGATAGCCGATTAAACTGTAGATGTCTGGGTTGATGTGCTGCTAATGGTCTTGAGTATCGCTCTGGGCCGACTTCCCCAGAGCCCAATATGCTATTCTGTCTGCAGCTGTCCGTGTGTCCTGTTGGCTGCTTTTCCCATCAGCCTTTTCGGTGAACCATTTTAAATCGGGTTTCGGCCAAATTAATAGGGAATCAGCCATTTTAGGTGGCTACAAAAGAACCAATGAATATAGCTAAAATACCATCAGCTCTGTGGCAAAACGTTGGAATGAATTTATTCTACCTCAATAGGAAGGAATATCTGATGGTTGTTAACTATTATTCGAATTCTCCAGAAATAGCCCTTCTGTCAAACTCCTTGGCAAGTTGTGTGATAATGCATACGAAATTGACATTTCCAAGACATGGCATACCTAAAATTGTGGTGAGTGATAATGGTCCATGTTTTAATTGCAAAGAATGACAAGAGTTTGCGATGCAATATGATTTTGAACACATTGCTTCGAGTCCATCATACCCACAATCGAATGGTAAAGCGGAGAATGGAGTTCAAATAATAAAGCAGCTATTAAAAAAGACTACGGACAGCAAAACCAATCTATATCTAGCTTTACTGAGCTATAGAACTTCACCTTTAAGCAGTGGTTTGTCACCTGCAGAGATACTGATGAATCGCAAGATACGTACCTCATTGCCATTCCACACAAAGACAGGGCAAAACGAAAAGTTAAGACGTAAGCTGGAATCACAGAAGCAAAAACAGAAGGCATACTCTGATACAACAACCAGGAGTCTTAAACCTTTGTTACCAAACAATGTTGTAAGGATTGAGGATCCTGATGGATGATCTAGAAAAGCTACTGTACTACAAGAGGCAGGTCCAAGATCATACATCAACAAGGACAGATATTGAGAAGAAGTCGCCGGGCACTATTGAAAACAAAAGAACCTGCTCAAGAACAGCAAGATGATGGTGTTAGTGAAGACTTCTATAAACCTGAACCAACACAAACATTGGAGGAGTCAAACTTGAATATACAGAACGACGTTTAAAACAGTGACACAACCTTATCAGATGCAGCGACAGAAGTAGTAACATAGATTCACCAAGCATACCAAGGTTGAGAAGATTGACAAGGAAGATAAAGAAACCAGAGCGGCTGAATCTGTGATTGGACAATAACATTTGTGAATTGTGTAAAGTACATTGTTACTCACGTCATGTGTATTGTTTGGAGAAATGCTGTGTAATATGTTTTTAAAATCTCAAGGAAAAGGGGATGTAATGATATGCAGTAACAGTGTATATAACAAGTGTATATAACAAGTGTATATAGCCTTCAACCCTAGGTGTCATGCAAGAGGAGCAGGACACTGGATCCGGACAAAACATAGTCCTGATCAGAGTTACAGGAGCTGTTAGCAGCATGGTTAGAAGCTCCACAGTTTGGTTAGCAATAGTTTAGTCTCCCCACAGTTTATTCAACTTAAATAACGAGTCATGAACTAGATGTTCTGTCTTACACTGATTTATTTATTATCATAGTACACGAACATTAAGCAACCAGGGGCCACGGTGGTCGGTCAGTGTGTGTGCAGCAAGATGGCTGTCCTGCAGGCCGTGGTAGTAGCAGCCCGTACCTGGACACCCCTGTCCCAGGGAAGGGGGGGGGGGGAGGATGAGGGGGGAGGGGGGGTCACCCCGGCCCCATAGCCCATTCCCTGGTTACCCCCCTGTCACCCCACGCTACTCCCCCCCCCCCCCCCCCCCGGCCCTGGCAGATCACCCCCCTGCCAACGGCAGGACTGGCAGCCCACTGTCACTCCTCAGGGAACATGTCCTACCTACTCCCTCTCCTTCAGCAGCCAAGGACCCTGTTTCCCGATTTTTAAAACCACAAGTGAAATTCACCGTCATTAACCCGTCCTGGAAGAGGCACCAAAGAATACTGGGTCAAGCCCGTTAATCATATGCCAATGGTGTTTACGTGAGGAGTAGAACGCATTGACACCACTGTCGAGGCACCGGAACATGGCATTCTGTCAGGCGTCCAGCATCGGCCACGATTTTCGCCTCGCATGATTCGCCGCCCAATTGTGTTTCGCGATTACGGCATCTCTGGACGGAGAATCCCGCCCCTTATCTATGACCCAATATGTCAACTTATACTTCACATTATCGAAGCTAAAGAAATTCAACATGCCTGCATCGACTCTCACAAACCTCTACAGATGTGCCATAGCGAGCATCCTATTCAGCTGCATTACAGCTTGGTATGGCAACTGCTCAGCCCAAGATCACAAGAAACTGCAGAGCGTGGTGAACTCAGCCCAATGCATCACACAATGCCATCCTCTCATTGATTCTGTATACATCTCCCGCTGCCTTAGAAAGGCAGACAGCATTGTCAGAGACCCCTCCCACCCATGCATTGCCTTCTTCCAGACCCTTCCATCAGGTAGAAGATACAGATGTCTGAAGACCCGCACATCCAGACATAGGAACAGCTTCTTCCCCACAGCCACCAGTCTCCTCAACGACTCCCCCTTGGACTGATCTGTTCCCTGTAAGAACACTATTCACGCCGCCCTATGCTGCTCTTTTTTGACCTTGTTCCGCACTGTAACCAATCACTATTTGTTAATGCACCATTGTCAAAGTACTCTGTCGATTATTCTTTTGTCTACTATGTACATACTGTGTACATTCCCTTGGCTGCAGAAAAAGACTTTTCACTGTACATCGGTCCATGTGACAATAAATATTTTTTTTTAAATATATATTTTATTAAAGTTTTTGATCAACCAAGAATTTTCCATTTTTACAACTTTGTAACAATATATACATTGATCGTTTTTAAAATAATATATTAACTAACGGCAAGTGCCAATACAAATAAAAAACAAAAAGTAATAGTAACATTGAGAAGATAACTATGAACAACAAATATGTAACAACACACAAAAAACCCCGAAGACCCGAATGCACCCTCCCCCCACCATCCCCCCCCCCCCCCCCCCCCCTGGGTTGCTGCTGTTGTCTTTCCTATTTTCCCTTATCGCTCTGCGAGATAGTCGAGGAACGGTTGCCACTGCCTGGTGAACCCCTGAGCCGAAGCTCTTAGTGCGTACATTATCCGCTCCAATTTTATAAACCCTGCCATGTCGTTTATCCAGGCCTCCACGTCCGGGGGTTTAGCTTCTTTCCACATGAGTAGAATCCTTCGCCGGGCTACTAGGGACGCAAAGGCCAAAACATCGGCCTCTCTCGCCTCCTGCACTCCCGGCTCATCTGCAACCCCAAATATAGCCAACCCCCAGCTTGGTTCGACCCGGACCCCCACTACCTTTGAAATCACTGTTGCCACACCCACCCAGAATCTGTGCAATACCGGACATGACCAAAACATGTGGGTGTGGTTCGCAGGGCTTCCCGCGCACCTCCCGCACCTATCCTCCACCCAAAAAAACCTGCTCAATCTTGCTCCCGTCATATGCGCCCTATACAGTACCTTGAATTGGATCAGGCTGAGCCACGAGGACAAGGAATTTACCCTACTTAGGGCATCTGCCCACAGCCCCTCCTCAATCTCCTCCCCCAGCTCCTCCTCCCATTTTCCTTTCAGTTCCTCTATCATCGTCTGCCCCTCGTCTCTCATTTCCCTATATATATCGGACACCTTACCGTCACCCACCCATGCCCCCGAAATCACTCTGTCCTGGATCCCTTGCGCCGGGAGCTGCGGAAATTCCCTCACCTGTTGCCTCACAAATGCCCTCACTTGCATATAATGAAATGCATTCCCAGGTGGCAACCCGTATTTTTCTGTCAGTGCTCCCAGACCCGCGAATGTCCCATCCAAGTACAAGTCCTTCACTTTCGCAATTCCTGCTCGCTGCCAAGATTGAAATCCCCAGTCTATCCTTCCCGGGACGAACCTGTGGTTGTTCCTTATAGGGGACCACACTGAGGCCCCCGTCACTCCCCTATGTCGTCTTCACTGCCCCCAAATCTTCAGAGTCACCACCACCACTGGGTTTGTGGTGTACCTTTTCGGGGAGAACGGCAGCGGCGCCGTCGCCAGTGCTTTTAAGCTAGTTCCCCTACAGGACGCCATCTCCAGCCTTTTCCACGCCGCTCCTTCTTCTTCCCTCATCCACTTACATATCATAGACACGTTAGCGGCCCAATAATAATCACTCAAACTCGGCAGTGCCAATCCCCCTCTATCTCTACTGCGCTGCAGGAACCCCCTCTTTACCCTTGGGGTCTTTCCGGCCCAAACAAAGCTCATGATGCTCCTGTCCACCTTCTTAAAAAAGGTCTTTGTAATCAGTATGGGGAGGCACTGAAACACAAAAAGAAACCTCGGGAGGACCACCATTTTAACCGCCTGCACCCTGCCCGCCAATGACAGGGGCACCATATCCCACCTCTTAAAGTCGTCCTCCATCTGCACTACCAGTCGTGTCAAGTTAAGCTTATGCAAGTTTCCCCAGTCCCTGGCCACCTGGATCCCTAAATACCGGAAATCTCTCGTTACCCTCCTCAGCGGCAGCTCGTCTATTCCCCTGCCCTGTTCCCCGGGGTGCATCACAAACAGTTCACTCTTCCCCATATTCAATTTGTATCCCGAAAACGCTCCAAACTCCCTGAGTGTCTGCATTATCTCAGGCATCCCCTCCATTGGGTCCGCGACATATAACAGCAGATCATCCGCGTATAATGACACCCGATGTTCTTCTCCTCCTCTAAGTACCCCCTCTCCACTTCCTAGAGCCCCTCAGCGCTATGGCCAATGGCTCAATTGCCAACGCAAACAGTAACGGGGATAGGAGGCACCCCTGTCTTGTGCCCCTATATAGTCGGAAGTAGTCGGATCGTTGCCTGTTCGTAATCACACTTGCCACCGGGGCCCCATACAGGAGCCGGACCCATCTAATGAACCCCTCTCCAAATCCAAATCTCTTCAGTACCTCCCACAGGTAGTCCCACTCCACTCTATCAAATGCCTTCTCTGCATCCATAGCCACCACTATCTCCGTCTCCCCCTCCGGTGGGGGCATTATCATCACCCCCAACAACCTCCGTATATTGGTATTCAATTGCCTCCCTTTAACAAATCCTGTTTGGTCACCATGCACCACCCCAGGGACACAGTACTCTATCCTTGTCGCCATCACTTTGGCCAATAACTTGGCATCTACGTTCAGGAGGGAGATAGGCCTGTATGACCCGCACTGCAGCGGGTCTTTGTCTCTTTTCAGGATCAGCGATATCGTCGCCTCCGACATCGTCGAGGGTAGTGTCCCCCTTTCCTTAGCCTCATTGAAGGTTCTCGTCAGGAGTGGGGCCAGCAGGTCCACATATTTCCTATAAAATACCACCGGGAACCCATCTGGTCCCGGGGCCTTCCCTGCCTGCATGCTCCCGATTCCTTTTACCACCTCCTCTACCTCAATCTGCGCTCCCAGTCCTGTCCTCTCCTGCTCCTCAACCTTCGGGAACTCCAACTGGTCTAGGAAATGCATCATTCCCTCTTTCCCTTCCGGGGGTTGGGCCTTATACAGCCTCTCGTAGAATACCTTAAATACCCCGTTCACCCTCTCCGCTCTCTGTTCCATCCTTCCCTCCTCGTCTCTAGCTCCTCTGATCTCTCTCGCCGCCCCCCTCTTCCCAAGTTGTTGGGCCAGCAGTTGGCTCGCCTTCTCTCCGTATTCATACTGTACTCCCTGTGCCTTCCTCCACTGCGTCTCCGCCTTACCCGTGGTCAACAAGTCAAAGTCCGTGTGTAGTCTCCGTCTTTCCCTGTATAGCCCTTCGTCCAGAGCCTCCACATATTGCCTATCCACCCTCAGAATCTCCCCAATCAGTCTCTCCCTTTCTTTACCCTCTTGTTTCCCCTTATGGGCCCTTATGAAGATCAGCTCCCCTCTCACCACTGCCTTCAGTGACTCCCAGACTACTCCCACCTGGACCTCTCCGTCATCACTGACCTCTAGGTATCTTTCAATACATCCCCTCACTCTTCCACATACCCCCTCGTCCGCCAACAGTCCCATGTCCAATCTCCAAAGTGGGCGTTGCTCCTTTTCCTCACCTAGTTCCAGATCTACCCAATGTGGGGCATGATCTGAAATGGCTATAGCCGAGTACTCCGCTCCTGCCACCTTCGGGATCAGCGCCCTTCCCAGGACATTTCTTCGTGTACCCCCCCTTCGAGGGGAAAAAAATTCCCCCATCTGATTTACAATTCCTTGCCACCACCTCGCTACTTCATTCCAAACATCCTTTCCCAAATCTAGTCCAATTTCTCCTCTTGAATGAATGTCCACGCCTCCTCTGCCGTCTCGAAGTAGTGGTGTTTGCCCTGGTGTAACCCACAGTCTTGCCGGCTGCAACATTCCAAATCTCACTTTCTTCCTGTGGAGCACCGCCTTGGCCCGATTGAAACTCGCCCTCCTTCTCGCCACCTCCGCACTCCAATCTTGGTAGACGCGGATCACCGCGTTCTCCCATCTGCTTCTCCGTGTCGTCTTAGCCCATCTCAGGACCATCTCCCTGTCCTTGTAGCGGTGGAATCTCACCACTATTGCTCGCGGTATTTCCCCTGCCTTTGGTCTTCTAACGAGGACCCGGTACGCTCCCTCCACTTCCAGGGGGCCCGTCGGGGCCTCAGCTCCCATTAAGGTATGGAGCATCACACTCACGTACGCCCCAACATCCGCTCCCTCTGCCCCTTCGGGGAGACACAAAATCCTTAAGTTCTTCCTCCTCGAGCTATTTTCCAGGGCTTCCAGTCTCTCCATACACCTCTTGTGTAGCGCCTCGTGCGTCTCCGTCTTCACCACCAAGCCCTGTATCTCGTCCTCATTTTCGGCAGCCTTTGCCTTCACTCCACAGAGCTCCATCTCTTGGGTCTTTTGCGTCTCCTTCAGCCCCTCAATCGCCTGCAGCATCGGCGCCAGAACCTCCTTCTTGAGCTCCTCCACACATCGCCGGAGGAACTCCTGCTGTTCCAGGCCCCATACCAACTGGGCTCCCTCAGCCGCTATCTTGCTTCTCCCTTCCCTTCTCTGCCACTGTTCCAGAGGATCCTCCGCAATCTGGCCACTACTATCACTTCTTTCCATCCACACCCGGGGGGACTCCTTCCTATGTCGCCTCACACTGGGTTTAGCCTTTGAAAATTTCCGTTGGGGCTCCCGATAAGAGCCCAAAAGTCCGTTGAAATGGGAGGTGCCGAAACGTGCGACTTAGCTGGTCATCGCCGCACCCGGAAGTCCGTGACAATAAATATTAATCAATCAATCAATCAATACTGTGATGACATTTGACCTGGAATCAGTACAGTAAGGAAAATGTGCAATTTCTTTAAAATATCTGCAGAATCTGGAATTGTTTTGAAGAATGTTTAAAAAGGACTTGTAAGAGTTCGCATCAATTGTAAAGGGACCAAATGTAACTTTCTTGGATAGTATGAAATACTGACCCATGGTCACATGTGGGCTCGAAGCAGTATCAATAGGAAGGAAGGACAAATCCAGACTCAAAGGAGAGCTGTAGAGATAAAGAAGGGCTACAAGCAGAGGAGCTGAAGGTTGAAGGTGATCAGCATACAGAAGGCAGACAGAGACAGAAAGAGGAACACAGAATATTTGTGAAGAGAAGCCAGCAAAGCTCTACGTAATAGTTGGTTTTCTGTTTGCGAGTGAAAAGAAAATTCCAGAAGCCCTTGGGGAAGGGACATACAAGTGAGCTAGTTGTTGTTGGATAGGACTCCTGATCTAGCCTGCATGAATTCTGAATAGTATATTGTGGAACTGTGCAGCTATATGGTGCCACATGTCTGTGAGGAGTGAGGTGAATTCTTATGGTCAATTAAGGCATATCTTGTTGTATCGACTATGTCAAATGAAATGGACCTTTTTATTTGAAGTATAATTTTCCTGCGTGTTTAATTTGTGTTATCACATGCCCAGTAACTTTAAACATGGACTGTATTCAGAATAGAATTTTTTGGAACTGCCTTCTTTTTTTTCAAATATACATGACTGAGGGTCATGTGACTTTTATCATTTCTGCACAGATTCAGAATAACCTCAAAACTCAGAGAGTTCCTAATTGAATGATCGGCCCTACCAAAGTGATTCCTCTGCTGTGGGCGTGGCCAGCCATTCGAATATCCATTGGCTTTGGCCGAACTGGAAAATCCCACTGGTTGGAGGGTCTGGAGAATCTGGCCCTATTCTACTTGCTTGCAGTGCCATAAGCAATTTAATTATTTTAAATACAAGTGCTGATACTGTGTTACTGAAATATTTTTATGAGTGTGTGAAGTATATTAGTCATGAGCTCCAATGATCCTTTGCACAAGTTTAACTTGCGTAACATATCATCTGCATTGTTCGATTTACAACATGGACGTGTCCCGAAATGTGTTTCAGCATCTGTTGCATAATGTAAGCCATTAAATGATCACTAACTTGTTTATTTCTTCTTCAAATAGCAACATATTGCTGAATGTATTTCTTAACTTCTCCCCACCCATTATAAATCCTGGCTTTAGGCTCCTCCTGCTCAGTCCTGTTCAGACATTCCTTTGTGTTACTCTATCGATTTAAATGTCATCTTGTACGCTGTTGAATTTGAACGAGGCCTAAATTAATCATGGGAGCATTGTAGTTATGGCGCTTTAAAAAATAGGAACCAAATGCTTCTTGTTTCACAATTAATTAATTTCAATGAAAAATGACAGCAAGTTCTAATACTACCAACTCTGAAAGAGCAGCAAATTTAAATTGACAGTAATGAGTTTTGCTTCTGTGCAGTCAAAACATTTTTAAGAGACTTCTCCCCTGTGTTATCTCAGAACTTTGTAAAGCCTTCTAAACCTTTTTCATAGACCAGATCATACTGAGCTGATAGCACCACCTGGTGGAATACTGTGACCCGTCTTTCAACAAAACTGCACATCAATAATTAAACAACATTCATTACCATTCAGTGCAGGTCAATAATAACTCAGTAACAAACAGCAGCTCAACAATCCAATAAGTGTTGGATAAGTGTTCAATAATTTAATACACTATTCAAAATTCCAATAATAGATTGCATTTCTGTAATAGGCAAAATATTGCTAATATTAATTCAAAAATAAAATGTTCAAATATTCAGCAGCATAAATTCAACACTTACATAAACGATTCCCACAATTGCCCACAATTCAGACTGCTTTTGTTGATACAATTACCAGATGGCCTCAGTATGGCTATGCTCCAAAAATGGGGAGACATTCAGAGCTCAGCAAGCAATATTTATCCAGATGGAGAGGAGCTGAAAACTTTGACATCTCTATTATCTTGTAATAACCCTCTAGTTCTTTGAATAGTTTTTCACTGCCTGTGTATTTATTTACATAGGATTAAGAGATCTGCAGTGAATAAAAGCTTCTGACATTTATACTATGAATGGCTGTGGTCAATTGACACTTTTAAGAGGTTGTAAGCTGATATTTTAAAAAAGCTGTAAGCTGCTGATTTTTAAAAAAGCCTCGACAACTATATCAGTTTCAAGATCCTTTCAAAGACTTTCGAATGGCTCATTGGTTTTATATATAATGGATATTGGGACAGTGGTTATAGTGAACCATGGGGGGCATGGAAGAGGAATAGGGATACCAGGGGCATGGGAGTTATAGGGACATGGAAAGGGCATGGAAGATATGAGGGGGATTGAAGGGGCCTTGGGGGGTCATGAGAGGGCATGGTGGGTTTGAAGGGGTATGGAAGATATAAGAGAGCATGGAGTGAGTATGATGTGGCATGTGGACAAGTGGGTGATGGGCAGAGCCTGAAATTCATCATTACAGCTAAGCCAATACCCCAGTAAATGGAGGTGGGTGTTCCAACCTGCTAGCCTCGGCATCTGTCCACCTCTCTTGCCAGGCTTTTTCCTGGGTTGGCGGGATTGCCATACGAGGAGCGACTAAGTCGGTTATTACCCTTAGTGTTGGGTGGGGTTACTGGGTTATGGGGATAGGGTGGAGGTGTTGAACTTGGGTAGGGTGCTCTTTCCAAGAGCCGGTGCAGACTCGATGGGCTGAATGGCCTCCTTCTGCACTGTAAATTCTATGATAATCTATTAGGATTATATTCATTGGAGTTTAGAAGAGTGAGGAGGGATCTCATAGAAACGTATAAAATTCTAACAGGATTAGACAGGGTAGATTCAGAAAGAATGTTCCCATTGGTGGGGGAGTCCAGAACTAGGGGTCATAGTTTGAGGAAAAGGGGTAAACGTTTTATGACTGAGGTGAGGAGAAATGTCTTCACCCAGAGAGTGGTGAATCTGTGGAATTCACTACCACAGGAAGTAGTTGAGCCAAAAACACTGTGTAATTTCAAAAAGGAATTGGATAAAGTTCTTATAGCTAAAGGGCTCAAGGAATATGGGGGAAGGCAGGATCAGGGCATTGAACTCAATGATCAGTCATGATCATAATGAATGGCGGAGCAGACTCGAAGGGCCAGATGACCCCTTCCTGCTTCTATTTTCTATGTTCTATGTATATTCCCACCTTTGGACTGCCCAACTCCAAGGAATGTGCCTCCCAGTGTTAAAATATGGTGGGCCGGGCCGGAATGGAAGTTGGGAATTTTCCAATACCCATCTCCTTCACAAAAATCAAACCCTCAGTTTGAGGATGAGAAATGTAGGTCTAAAACTAGTGTATTCAGCTTAAATGGCTCAATTATTTATTTTTATTTTTTTATAAATTTAGAGCACCCAATTCATTTTTTCCAATTAAGGGGCAATTTAGCATGTTCAATCCACCTACCTTGCACATTCTGGAGGTTACCATTGATCAGAAGCTGAACTGGACTAGCCATATGAACACTGTGGCTACAAGAGCTAGTCAGGGTCTAAGAATCCTGCGGTGAGTAACTCACCTCTTGACACCCCCCCCCCCCCCCCCCCAAAAGCCTGTCCACCATCTACAAGGCACAATCAGGAGGATAATGGAATATTCTCCACTTGCCTGGATGAGTAAAGCTCCAACAACACTCAAGTAGCTCGGCACCATCCAGGACAAAGAAGCCTGCTTGATTGGTATCACTTCAACAAACATTCACTCCCTCCAGCATCGACGCATAGTTTCAGTTATGTGCCACCTACATGATGTACTTCAGGAACCCATCAAGGCACCTTCCTAATCCACGACTGCTATCATCTAGAAGGACAAGGGCAGCAGGTACATAGGAAAACCACCACCTGGAGGTTACCCTCCAAGCCACTCCCATCCTGACTTGGGAATATATTGCTGTTTCTTCACTGTTACTGGATAAAAATCCTGGAACTCCCTCCCTAACAGCACTGGGGGTTGGCATTGCCAGAGTGCCAGGGGGCACTGCCAGGGTGCAGGGCCTGAAGGGCAGGACTGAGGGAAGGGCGTGAAAGGGCCCTGATTTCGGAGGATCAGGCGTTGCTCATGTCTTCCGGCCCAACACATCACATTTTCAATGCAAATCACCCCGAGCTCCAAAGTGTGGGAAGATCACGATGGGAATCGAACTGGAACAGCTGGCACAATTCGCATTGATTTTCCCACCCAAAATGACATTTTTGGGAGAAATCTGCCCATAATTCCTGTCCAAATTCTAAACTGCATTCCCTCACTAATCTCACAGAGCTGAATTCTCCGTCTCGCAGCGGCGGAATCGTGAATCGCGATTGGGTGGAGAATCGCACAAAATTGAAAAATCGAGGGGATAGATTCTCCAGTTGAGAGACTGGTGTCAGGGCTGAATGGGGGTGTTCAACAGTCCCAATGAAGACGCCAATCCTGGAGCAATTCAGGACATGCTAATAGGCCATCACTTGCACCACGTGGAACTAGTGTGAATCCAGCACACGCCAGATTCACTGTGGTTGGGATTGACACTGGAGAGTCTGATGAGCTGGCGCTGCTTATCAGCACTCCATTCCCCACACACTCAATCCAGCCAAGAAGATGACACCCCGGAGAGCAGTCCCCAGGTTCGCAGATGCAGAGCTAGAGACACGGCTGGTTGCCATGGAGGAGAGGCAGGACAACCTATTCCCCGGGGTGTGAAGGAGGCTGTCACTGGGCCTGGGCATAGTATGTGAGCGGTGTGGGCGCCGCGACGAGGACCGGGCAGCAGTGCCAGAAAAAGATGCACCAGCTCCTCAGGGTGATTCACCAACTCTGTGTGCCTCGGATTCAGCAACACCCTGTCTCCAGGAATCCTCTGACTGCCGCCGACCTGTGGACTCTCTGCCTACACCAGCTCCTCGGGCAAGTGTGATTTTGGGTTGTGCTGATGTTCTCTCTGAGGAACAGGAGGCAGTCTGGTGGCTTCTCAGAATGGACACCTGGATTAGAACAAGACTGCTGAATGGATGAACAATGGGTATCAGTGGACTTCAGGTGTCAGTCTTGAAACCGCCCTGGGAATAGCCAGAGCACTGACATTGGGAACGGCCAGAGCATTGACACTGGGAACGGCCAGAGCATTGACACTGGGAACGGCCAGAGCACCGGCACCGAGAACAGCCAGAGCACTGATACCAGGAACATCCAGAACACTGGCACTGGGAATAGCCAGAGCACTGACATTGGGAACGGTCAGAGCATTGACACTGGGAACGGCCAGAGCACTGACACTGGGAACGGCCAAAGAACCGACACTGGGAATGGTCAGACCACTGACACTGGGAACGGTCAGAGCACTGACACCGGGAACACCAAGAGCACTGACACCGGGAACATCCAGAACACTGGCACTGGGAATAGCCAGAGCACTGGCACACGGAACGGCCAGAGCACTGGCACTGTTAACGGCCAGGCAGCGGCACTGGGAACAGCCAGAGCACTGGCACTGGGAACAGCCAGAGCATTGACACCGGGAACAGCCAGAACACCGGCACTGGGAATAGCCAGAGCACTGGCACATGGAACGGCCAGAGTACTGACACTGTTAACGGCCTGGCACTGGCACTGAGAACGGTCAGAGCACTGGCACCGGGAACATCCAGAGCACTGGCACCGGGAACAGCCAGAACACTGACACCGGGAACAGCCAGAGCACCGGCACCGGGAACAGCCAGAGCACTGATACTGGGAACGGCCAGAGCACTGACACTGGGAACGTCCAGAACACTGACACTGGGAACGGCCAGGCACTGGCATTGGGAATGGTCAGAGCACTGGCCGGTACCGGGAACATCCAGAGCACCGGCACCGGGAACAGCCAGAGCACTGACACTGGGAACGGCCAGCGCACCGACACCGGGGGCAGCCAGAGCACTGACATTGGGAGCGTTCAGAGCACTGACATTGGGAACGGCCAGAGCACTGGAACTGTGAACAGCCAGAGCACTGACACTGGGAATGGCCAGAGCACTGACACTGGGAACGGCCAGAGCACTGACACTGGGAACGGCCAAAGAACCAACACTGGGAATGGTCAGACCACTGACACTGGGAACGGTCAGAGCACTGACACCGGGAACAGCCAGAGCACTGACACTGGGAACGGTCAGAGCACTGACACCGGGAACAGCCAGAGCACTGACACTGGGAACGGCCAGAGCACCGACACCGGTAACAACCAGAGCACTGACACTGGGAACTGTCAGAGCACCGGCACCGAGAACAGCCAGAGCACTGACACTAGGAACGGCCAGAGCACTGACCCTGGGAACGGTCAGAGCACTGGCACCGGGAACAGCCAGAGAACTGACCCTGGGAACGGCCAGAGCAGCAACGAGAACAGCCAGGGCACTGACACTGGGAACTGTCAGAGCACCGGCACCGAGAACAGCCAGAGCACTGACACTGGGAACGGCCAGAGCACTGACCCTGGGAACGGTCAGAGCACCGGCACCAGGAACAGCCAGAGAACTGACCCTGGGAACGGCCAGAGCACCGACACCGGGAACAGCCAGAGCACTGACCCTGGGAACGGTCAGAGCACCGGCACCGGGAACAGCCAGAGGACTGGCACTTTGAATGGTCGGAGCACCGACACCGACACCAGCCAGAGCACTGACACCAGGATCAGCCAGAGCACTGACACCGCGAACAGCCAGAGCACTGACACTGGGAACGGTCAGAGCACCGGCACCGGGAACAGCCAGAGCACTGACACTGGGAACGGTCAGAGCACCGGCACTGGGAACAACCGGAACACTGAAATTGGGAATGGTCAGAGCACCAGCACCGAGGACAGCCAGAGCACTAGCACTGAGAACGGCCAGAGCACCGACACCGGGTACAACCAGAGCACTGACACTGGGAACAGCCAGAGCAATGACACTGGGAACGGCCAGCGCACCCACACCAGGGGCAGCCAGAGCACTGAAATTGGGAGTATTCAGAGCACTGACATTGGGAACGGCCAGAGCTCCGGAACTGTGAACAGTCAGAGCACTGACACTGGGAACGGCCAGAGCACCAGCACTGGGAACAGCCAGAGCACTGACACTGGGAACGGCCAGAACTCTGGCACCAAGAACAGCCAGACGCTGACACTGGGAACAGCCAGCGCGCTGGCACTGGAATGGCCAGAGCACCGACACTGGGAACGGTCAGAGCTCTGACACTGGGAATGGTCAGAGCACTGAAACTGGGAATGGCCAGAGCACTGGCACTGAGAACAGCCAGAGCACTGACACTGTGAGCAGCCAGAGCACTGGCACTGGGAATGGCCAGAGCACCTGCACCGGGTACAGCCAGAGCAGTGACACAAGGAACGGCCAGAGCACTGACACTGGGAACAGCCAGAGCACTGACACTGGGAACGGCCAGCACACCGACACCGGGGGCAGCCAGAGCACTGACATTGGGAGCGTTCAGAGCACTGACATTGGGAACGGCCAGAGCACCGGAACTGTGAACAGCCAGAGCACTGACACTGGGAACGGCCAGAGCACCGACACGGGGAATGGTCAGAGCACCGGCACTGAGAACAGCCAGAGCGCTGACACTGGGAACAGCCAGAGCGCTGGCACTGGAATGGCCAGAGCACCGACACTGGGAACGGTCATAGCTCTGACACTGGGATTGGTCAGAGCACTGACACTGGGAATGGCCAGAGCACCGGCACTGAGAACAGCCAGAGCACTGACACTGTGAGCAGCCAGAGCACTGGCACTGGGAATGGCCAGAGCACCTGCACCGGGAACAGCCAGAGCACTGACACTGGGAGCGTTCAGAGCACTGTCACTGGGAATGATCAGGGCACTGACACTGGGAACAGCCAGAGCACGGACACTGGGAACAGCCAGAGCACTGACACTGGGAACAGCCAGAGCACTGACACTGGGAACAGCCAGAGCACTGACACTGGGAACCGCCAGAGCACCGGCATCGTGAACAGCCAGAGCACTGACACTGGGAACAGCCAGAGCACCGGCACCATGAACAGCAAGAGCATTGACACTGGGAATAGCAGAGCACTGACACTGGGAACAGCCAGAGCACTGACACTGGGAACAGCCACAGCACTGACACTGGGAATAGCCAGACCACTGACACTGGGAACAGCCAGAGTACCGACACTGGGAGCGTTCAGAGCACTGGCACTGGGAACGGTCAGAGCACTGACGCTGGGTAAAGCCAGAGCACCGACACCGGGAACAGTCAGAGCACTGGCACTGGGAATGGTCAGAGCACTGACACTGGGAACGGCCAGAGCACCGACACCGGGAACAGTCAGAGCACTGGCACTGGGAATGGTCAGAGCACTGACACTGGGAACGGCCAGAGCACCGACACCGGGAACAGTCAGAGCACTGGTACTGGGAACAGCCAGAGCACCGACACTGGGAACAGTCAGAGCACTGGTACTGGGAACAGTCAGAGCATCGGCATCGGGGAAAAGTGGAACACTGACACCAGCAATGGCTGAATGGGCAGAGCACCAATACCGGGAGTGGCCGCAGCACCACCGACACTGGGAATGGCTGGAGCAATGACACCATGAACAGGTGAATGGGCAGAGTACCAACACCTAGTGCAGCCAGAATATCCACACCGGGAACGGCGGGAGCACCGACATCAGGAAAATCCAGAGTACCAACATCGGGAGCGGCCGGAGCACCAACACCAGGAAAGGCCGAATGGCTGGAGCACTGACACCGGGAGCGGGGCTGACACCAGGACCAGCCAGAGCACTGGTATTGGAGGCAGGACCAGAGCAGCCAAAGTACGGAAACCAGTGATGCTGGAGAACCGACACCAGAACCAGCCAGAGCACCGAAACCGGGGGAAGGACATGAGCCATGACACGGGGCGACACCGGGAGGGATCAAAGTACCTACACCGGGAGAAGGACCAGAGCACCGGCGCCAAGAGCAGCCAGATCACCCACACTGAGAAAGGAGGAAGAACCAACATCGGGAAAGGACAGAACACTGGCATGAGGAACGGCCAGAGTACCGACACTGGGAAAGGCTGGAGCACCAGCATCGGGAATACCGGAGCAACAACATCGGGAAAGGCCGAAGACAGACACCAGGAAGGGCCAGAGTACCGACACTGGAAAAGGCTGGAGCACCAGCATCGGGAATACCGGAGAAACAACATCGGGAAAGGCCGGAGACAGACACCAGGAATGGCCAGAGTACCGACACTGGAAAAGGCTGGAGCACCAGCATCGGGAATACCGGAGCAACAACATCGGGAAAGGCCGGAGACAGACACCAGGAACGGCCAGAGTACCAACACTGGGAAAGGCTGGAGCACCAGCATCGGGAATACCGGAGCAACAACATCGGGAAAGGCCGGAGACAGACACCAGGAACGGCCAGAGTACCGACACTGGAAAAGGCTGGAGCACCAGCATCGGGAATACCGGAGCAACAACATCGGGAAAGGCTGGAGACAGACACCAGGAACGGCCAGAGTACCAACACTGGGAAAGGCCAGAACACCAACATCCGAAAAAGGCCGGAGCACCGACACCAGGAAAGACCGGATCACCAACACCAGGAAAGACTGGAGCACCAACGCTGGAACCGACAGAGCACCACCATCAGGAATGGCCGGAGAACCGTCTACTGCCTGCCATCTTCCCCTTTCAGCTCATTCAAGAGGCCCCCTTCTCCACCCCTGACCATGCTTCTCCTCCAACCCTGCCATGTCCTTTCCATCCCCAGACCCCCCTCCCCCCACCCTCCCCTCCCCCCTCTGCCATCTGTCGCGGCCATCTCCATCACCTCACTTTCTGTTCACCAGCATTATCTGCCAGCCTGGCAACTCCTGGCCAAAAGCTCCTCCTACTGACCCCTCCGCCCTCTCCCCTTTGTTCTGTGTAGAAGGCTCCCTGTGGGCCTCCCCCCTCCCCCACCCAAACAAAGACACATCCAAAACCACAGGTTGCCTCCTCCGAAAGAAAACGCCGCCACTGCAGTGGGAGGCAGGGACGTCGTTGTCCGTTTACAAACTTTTCACCTCGGTTTCACATTGTTGACCCAACAAAGAAACCTCCACCTGGGAGGAAAAGAGAAAAAAACAACCTCCATCCCCCACACTTCCCGTTTGTTCCCTATTCAAACTGCCGGCTCCTCTGACTCCCAATAAAGTTCTGTTCTCCCTAGTTTGTGCTCTTTAATAAAGTCATTGGCTGCTTCTGGGCCCTCTAAGTAACATTCCCGCTTTCATAAGTCACTCACAGTTTTGCCGGATAGAGCACCCCGAATCTGATCTGCCGTCGATAAAGCACCACCTTGGCCCTGTTAAATCCGGCACGCCGTTTTGGCAGTTCAGCTCCAATGTCCATGCATATTTGGATCTTGTTCCTTCCTATTCACAGTTCCATTTCTCCCTGGTCCACTGCAGGACCTTCTCTTTTTCCACAAACTTGCAGAATTTTACAATCACCGCCCGTGGTCTCTCCCCAGCTCTTGTCTTCTCCCTCAGAGACCTGTGCACTCTGTCCATCTCTGGGGCCTTGTCCACCACCTCCTATGCCACCAGCCATGGCAGCATCCTCTTTTTAAAAAAATATATATTTATTAAAGTTTTTTAACACAATTTTTCTCCCTTACAAACAATAACCCCCCCCCCCCCCCCTCCCCCCCCTCCCCCCCACCACCGTAAAAAAAAAACGAGAAATCGCGCAGAGCAAGATATATACATGGCAAAATGATATATTTACACAGCTTTGTACTCTGGCCCTCACCCGTACGTGCCAGTTTCCCCAACCCTTCATGTTATCTCTTGCTCATCCACCCTCCCAGACAGGCCCCCCTTTCCCCCCCCTCCCCCCCCTCCCAGGACGTCCCCTCCACCCCCCCCCCCCCCTCCCAGGGCGTCCCCTCCATCCCCCCCCCCAAAGTTGCTGCTGCTGCTGACCGACCTTCCTCTAACACTCTGCGAGATAGTCTAGGAACGGTTGCCACCGCCTGTAGAACCCCTGCGCAGACCCTCTCAAGGCGAATTTAATCCTCTCCAACTTTATAAACCCAGCCAGATCATTTATCCAGGCCTCCAGGCCGGGGGGCTTCGCCTCCTTCCACATTAGCAAGATCCTTCGCCGGGCTACTAGGGACGCAAAGGCCAGAATACCGGCCTCTTTCGCCTCCTGCACTCCCGGTTCGTCCACTACTCCAAATATTGCTAGCCCCCAGCTTGGCTTGACCCGGACTTTCACCACCTGAGATATTGTTCCCCGCCACTCCTCTCCAGAACCCCTCCAGTGCCGGGCATGACCAAAACATATGGACATGGTTCGCCGGGCTCCCTGAGCACCTTCCACATCTGTCCTCTACCCCAAAGACCCTACTCAACCTCGCCCCCGTCAAGTGCGCTCTGTGGACCACCTTAAATTGTATCAGGCTGAGCCTGGCACACGAGGAGGAGGAATTAACCCTACCTAGGGCATCAGCCCACAGACCTTCCTCGATCTCCTCCCCCAGCTCCTCCTCCCACTTACCCTTCAACTCTTCTACCAGCCCTTCCCCCTCTTCTTTCAATTCCTGGTGTATTTCCGACACCTTGCCCTCCCCGACCCATACACCCGAGATCACCCTATCTTAAACTTCTTGTGCCGGGAGCAGCGGGATTTCCCTCACCTGTCGCCTCACAAAAGCCCTCACCTGCATATATCTAAAGGCATTTCCCGGGGGTAACTCGAACTTCTCCTCCAGTGCCCCCAGGCTCGCAAACGTCCCGATGAACAGGTCCCCCATTCTTCCAATCCCCACCCGATGCCAGCTCTGGAAACCCCCGTCCATCTTCCCCGGGACAAACCGGTGGGTACCCCTTATCGGGGACACCGATGCTCCCATTGCACCCTGGTGCCGTCTCCACTGGCCCCAGATCCTTAGCGTTGCTGCCACCACCGGGCTCGTGGTATACTTTGTCGGCGATAGCGGCAGCGGTGTCGTCACAAACACCCCCAGTCTCGTTCCTTTACAGGACGCCATCTCCATCCTCTTCCATGCCGCCCCCTCTCCCTCCATAACCCATTTGCGGATCATCGCCACATTTGCTGCCCAGTAGTAGCTCCTCAGGTTTGGCAGCGCCAACCCTCCTCGGTCCCTACTGCGTTCCAGGAACCCTCTCCTTACTCTCGGGGTCTTATTCGCCCACACAAACCCCATAATACTCCTGCCTACTCTCTTAAAAAAGGCCTTAGTGATCACGATGGGAAGGCACTGAAACACAAACAGAAACCTCGGAAGGACCACCATTTTGACCGACTGCACTCTACCCGCCAGCGAGAGCGGTAACATGTCCCATCTTTTGAAATCCTCCTCCATTTGCTCCACCAACCTCGTCAGATTCAGTTTATGTAGGGTCCCCCAACTCCTGGCTATCTGGATCCCCAGATAGCGAAAGCTCCTCTCCACCCTCCTCAGCGGTAGGTCCCCTATCCCTCTTTCTTGGTCCCCCGCCTGTAATACAAAGAGCTCACTCTTCCCGACATTGAGCTGATAGCCCGAAAACTCCCCAAACTCCCTTAGAGTCTACATGACCTCCACCATCCCCTCCATTGGATCCGCCACGTATAGCAACAGGTCATCCGCATATAGCGACAGCCGATGCTCTTCTCCCCCTCGGACCACCCCCCTCCATTTATTAGACTCCTTCAATGACATGGCCAATGGTTCAATCGCCAATGTGAACAACAGGGGGGGACAGGGGGCACCCCTGCCTCGTCCCTTGGTACAGTCGAAAGTACTCCGACCTCCGCCGGTTCGTCACTACACTCGCCATCGAGGCTCTGTAAAGGAGCTTAACCCAATTGATAAACCCTACCCTGAACCCAAACCTACGCAGCACCTCCCAGAGGTACTCCCAATCTACTCGGTCAAAGACCTTCTCCGCGTCCATAGCTGCCACTATCTCCGCCTCTCCCTCCTCCGATGGCATCATTATCACGTTTAAGAGCTGCCGCACATTGGTGTTTAGTTGCCTGCCCTTTACAAATCCCGTCTGGTCCTCATGGATTACCCCCGGGACACAGTTCTCGATCCTCGCGGCCAGCACTTTTGCCAGCAACTTTGCATCAACATTGAGGAGAGAGATCGGCCTGTACGATCCACATTGCAGTGGGTCCTTGTCTCGCTTTAGGATCAAAGAAATTGTCGCTTCCGACATTGTCGGGGGCAGGGTCCCCTCCTCTCTTGCGTCATTAAAGGTCCTCACCAGTAGCGGGACCAACAGGTCTGCGTACTTCCTGTAGAACTCCACCGGGAATCCGTCCGGTCCCGGGGCCTTCCCCGCCTGCATGCTCCCCAAACCCTTGCTCAGCTCCTCCAACCCAATTGGTGGCCCCAAACCAGCCACCTCTTGCTCCTCCACCCTCGGGAATCTCAGCTGATCTAGGAATCGTCTCATCCCCTCTTCCCCCGCTGGGGGCTGGGATCTGTACAGCTCTTCATAAAAGGCCTTGAATACCTCGTTTAACAAAGAACAAAGAAATGTACAGCACAGGAACAGGCCCTTCGGCCCTCCAAGCCCGTTCCAACCATGCTGCCCGACTAAACTACAATCTTCTACACTTCCCGGGTCCGTATCCCTCCATTCCCATCCTATTCATGTATTTGTCAAGATGCTCCTTAAATGTCACTATCGTCCCTGCTTCCACCACCTCCACCGGTAGCGAGTTCCAGGCACCCACTACCCTCTGCGTAAAAAACTTGCCTCGTACATCTACTCTAAACTTTGCCCCTCTCACCTTAAACCTATGCCCCCTAGTAATTGACCCCTCTACCCCGGGGAAAAACCTCTGACTATCCACTCTGTCTATGCCCCTCATAATTTTGTAGACCTCTATCAGGTCGCCCCTCAACCTCCTTCGTTCCAGTGAGAACAAACCGAGTTTATTCAACCGCTCCTCATAGCTAATGCCCTCCATACCAGGCAACATTCTGGTAAATCTCTTCTGCACCCTCTCTAAAGCCTCCACATCCTTCTGGTAGTGTGGCGACCAGAATTGAACACTATACTCCAAGTGTGGCCTAACTAAGGTTCTATACAGCTGCAACACGACTTGCCAATTCTTATACTCAATGCCCCGGCTAATGAAGGCAAGCATGCCGTATGCCTTCTTGACTACCTTCTCCACCTGTGTTGCCCCTTTCAGTGACCTGTGGACCTGTACTCCTAGATCTCTTTGACTTTCAATACTCTCGAGGGTTCTACCATTCACTGTATATTCCCTACCTGCATTAGACCTTCCAAAATGCATTACCTCACATTTGTCCGGATTAAACTCCATCTGCCATCTCTCCGCCCAAGTCTCCAAACAATCTAAATCCTGCTGTATCCTCTGACAGTCCTCATCGCTATCCGCAATTCCACCAACCTTTGTGTCGTCTGCAAACTTACTAATCAGACCAGTTACATTTTCCTCCAAATCATTTATATATACTACAAACAGCAAAGGTCCCAGCACTGATCCCTCTGGAACACCACTGGTCACAGCCCTCCAATTAGAAAAGCATCCTTCCATTGCTACTCTCTGCCTTCTATGACCTAGCCAGTTCTGTATCCACCTTGCCAGCTCACCCCTGATCCCGTGTGACTTCACCTTTTGTACTAGTCTACCATGAGGGACCTTGTCAAAGGCCTTACTGAAGTCCATATAGACAACATCCACTGCCCTACCTGCATCAATCATCTTCGTAACCTCCTCAAAAAACTCGATCAAGTTAGTGAGACACGACCTCCCCTTCACAAACCATGCTGCCTCTCACTAATACATCCATTTGCTTCCAAATGGGAGTAGATCCTGTCTCGAAGAATTCTCTCCAGTAATTTCCCTACCACTGAAGTAAGGCTCACCGGCCTGTAGTTCCCTGGATTATCCTTGCTACCCTTCTTAAACAGAGGAACAACATTGGCTATTCTCCAGTCCTCTGGGACATCACCTGAAGACAGTGAGGATCCAAAGATTTCTGTCAAGGCCTCAGCAATTTCCACTCCAGCCTCCTTCAGTATTCTGGGGTAGATCCCATCAGGCCCTCGGGACTTATCTACCTTTATATTTTTTAAGACACCCAACACCTCGTCTTTTTGGATCTCAATGTGACCCAGGCTATCTACACACCCTTCTCCAGACTCAACATCTACCAATTCCTTCTCTTTGGTGAATACTGATGCAAAGTATTCATTTAGTACCTCGCCCATTTCCTCTGGCTCCACACATAGATTCCCTTGCCTATCCTTCAGTGGGCCAACCCTTTCCCTGGCTACCCTCTTGCTTTTTATATACGTGTAAAAAGCCTTGGGATTTTCCTTAACCCCATTTGCCAATGACTTTTCGTGACCCCTTCTAGCCTTCCTGACTCCTTGCTTAAGTTCCTTCCTACTTTCCTTATATTCCACACAGGCTTTGTCTGTTCCCAGCCTTTTAGCCCTGACAAATGCCTCCTTTTTCTTTTTGACGAGGCCTACAATATCTCTCGTTATCCAAGGTTCCCGAAAATTGCCGTATTTATCCTTCTTCCTGACAGGAACATGCCGGTCCTGAATTCCTTTCAGCTGACACTTGAAAGCCTCCCACATGTCAGATGTTGATTTGCCCTCAAACATCCGCCCCCAATCTATGTTCTTCAGTTCCCGCCTAATATTGTTACAATTAGCCTTCCCCCAATTTAGCACATTCATCCTAGGACCACTCTTATCCTTGTCCACCAGCACTTTAAAACTTACTGAATTGTGGTCACTGTTCCCGAAATGCTCCCCCACTGAAACATCTACCACCAGGCCGGGCTCATTCCCCAATACCAGGTCCAGTACCGCCCCTTCCCTAGTTGGACTGTCCACATATTGTTTTAAGAAGCCCTCCTGGATGCTCCTTACAAACTCCGCCCCGTCTAAGCCCCTGGCACTAAGTGAGTCCCAGTCAATATTGGGGAAGTCGAAGTCTCCCATCACCACAACCCTGTTGTTTTTACTCTTTTCCAAAATCTGTCTACCTATCTGCTCCTCTATCTCCCGCTGGCTGTTGGGAGGCCTGTAGTAAACCCCCAACATTGTGACTGCACCCTCCTTATTCCTGATCTCTACCCATATAGCCTCACTGCCCTCTGAGGTGTCCTCCCGCAGTACAGCTGTGATATTCTCCCTAACTAGTAGCACAACTCCGCCACCCCTTTTACATCCCCCTCTATCCCGCCTGAAACATCTAAATCCTGGAACGTTTAGCTGCCAATCCTGCCCTTCCCTCAACCAGGTCTCTGTAATGGCAACAACATCATAGTTCCAAGTACTAATCCAAGCTCTAAGTTCATCTGCCCTACCCATAATACTTCTTGCATTAAAACATATGCACTTCAGGCCACCAGACCCGCTGTGTTCAACAACTTTTCCCTGTCTGCTCTGCCTCAGAGCCCCACTGTCCCTATTCCCTAGTTCTCCCTCAATGCTCTCATCTCCTGACCTATTGCTTCCGTGCCCACCCCCCCTGCCATACTAGTTTAAACCCTCCCGTGTGACACTAGCAAACCTCGCGGCCAGGATATTTATGCCTCTCCAGTTTAGATGCAACCCGTCCTTCTTATATAGGTCACACCTGCCCCGGAAGAGCTCCCAGTGGTCCAGATAACGGAAACCCTCCCTCCTACACCAGCTGTTTAGCCACGTATTTAGCTGTTCTATCTTCCTATTTCTAGCCTCACTGGCACGTGGCACAGGGAGTAATCCCGAGATTACAACCCTAGAGTCCTGTCTTTTAACTTTCTGTCTAGCTCCCTGAACTCCTGCTGCAGGACCTCATGCCCCTTCCTGCCTATGTCGTTAGTACCAATATGTACAACGACCTCTGCCTGTTTGCCCTCCCCCTTCAGGATGCCCTCTACCCGTTCGGAGACATCCTGGACCCTGGCACCACGGAGGCAACATACCATCCTGGAGTCTCTTTCACGTCCACAGAAGCGCCTATCTGTGCCCCTGACTATAGAGTACCCCTATTACTATTGCTCTTCTGCGCTTTGACCCTCCCTTCTGAACATCAGAGCCAGCCGTGGTGCCACTGCTCTGGCTGCTGCTGTTTTCCCCTGATTGGATATTGTCAGGGGGATAGCCTAAGAGGTATACCTGTTCGAGAGGGGGACAACCACAGGGGATTCCTGCACTGACTGCCTGCCCTTTCTGGTGGTCACCCATTTCTCTGCCTGCACCTTGGGTGTGACCACATTTATATAACTGCGATCTATGACGCTTTCCGCCACCTGCATGCTCCTAAGTGCATCCAATTGCTGCTCCAACCGAACCATGCGGTCTGTGAGGAGCTCCAGTTGGGTGCACTTTCTGCAGATGAAGCCATCCGGGACGCTGGAAGCCTCCCGGACCTGCCACATCTCACAGTCAGAGCACTGCACCCCTCTAACTGACATTGCGTCAATTAATTAAAGTTAAAAGTTTTTTTAAAAATGTTTATATAGATTTTTTTTAAGTTACTGTTAACTATCTGTTTCCTAGCACTAGACTTCTAATATAAATGCGAAAGCTAAATATAGTATTCTCCGATCTCTGGCTTAGATACCCCTCTAAATTATAATTAAGTAATTATGTTTAATTAGTTACCAATGCTTAATTTTTTTTAATTTAGTGTAGATTCCCAACCAGCCACTCAGGTCACAGCTTTTCTGATGTCACTTCAGTTTCCCCCCGACACACACAATTTGAAAAAAGTATAAAAGTAAAAATGAGTAAAAATCACTAGCTTACCTTCTTACCTTCAGAGTGTCTTAGATGTTCTCAGGTTCTCTCCCTGACAGAGACTGCTCCTCCTCCTCCGAACGGCTCCCGAAACTAGGCCGCGATCTTTTAAAATCTCCGCTCTGACTCGCAGCTCCCGCGCTTTTTAAATCTCCCGCGCTTTTTAAATCTCCCGGCTCTCTCTCCTCTTGCGCTGTTTTTAATCTCCCGGCTCTCTCTCCTCTCGTGCTGTTTTCAATGTCCCGGCTCTCTTTCCTCCCGCGCATTTTAAAATATCCCGCGCTTTTTAAATCTCCCGGCTTTCTCTCCTCCCGCGCTGTTTTCACTGTCCCGGCTCTCTTTCCTCCCGCGCTTTTTAAATCTCCCGGCTTTCACTCCTCTCGCGCTGTTTTCACTGTCCCGGCTGTCTCTCCTCCCGCGCTGTTTTCACTGTCCCGGCTTTCTATCCTCTCGCGCTGTTTTCACTGTCCCGGCTGTCTCTCCTCCCGCGCTGTTTTCACTGTGCCGGCTGTCTCTCCTCCCGCGCTGTTTTCACTGTCCCGGCTCTCTCTCCTCCCGCGCTGTTTTCACTGTCCCGGCTGTCTCTCCTCCCGCGCTGTTTTCACTGTCCCGGCTCTCTCTCCTCCCGCGCTGTTTTCAATGTCCCGGCTGTCTCTCCTCCCGCGCTGTTTTCACTGTCCCGGCTGTCTCTCCTCTCGGGCGGTTTTCACTGTCCCGGCTGTCTCTCCACTCGCGCTGTTTTCAATGTCCCGGCTCACTCTCCTCTCGCGCTGTTTTCACTGTCCCGGCTGTCTCTCCTCCCGCGCTGTTTTCACTGTCCCGGCTGTCTCTCCTCCCGCGCTGTTTTCACTGTGCCGGCTGTCTCTCCTCCCGCGCTGTTTTCACTGTCCCGGCTGTCTCTCCTCTCGCGCTGTTTTCACTGTGCCGGCTGTCTCTCCTCCCGCGCTGTTTTCACTGTCCCGGCTGTCTCTCCTCCCGCGCTGTTTTCACTGTCCCGGCTCTCTCTCCTCCCGCGCTGTTTTCACTGTCCCGGCTGTCTCTCCTCTCGCGCTGTTTTCACTGTCCCGGCTGTCTCTCCTCTCGCGCTGTTTTCACTCTCCCGGCTGTCTCTCCTCCCGCGCTGTTTTCACTGTCCCGGCTGTCTCTCCTCCCGCGCTGTTTTCACTGTCCCGGCTCTCTCTCCTCCCGCGCTGTTTTCACTGTCCCGGCTGTCTCTCCTCTCGCGCTGTTTTCACTGTCCCGGCTGTCTCTCCTCTCGCGCTGTTTTCACTGTCCCGGCTGTCTCTCCTCCCGCGCTGTTTTCACTGTCCCGGCTGTCTCTCCTCCCGCGCTGTTTTCACTGTCCCGGCTGTCTCTCCTCCCGCACTGTTTTCACTGTCCCGGCTGTCTCTCCGCCCGCGCTGTTTTCACTGTCCCGGCTGTCTCTCCTCCCGCGCTGTTTTCACTGTCCCGGCTGTCTCTCCTCTCGCGCTGTTTTCACTGTCCCGGCTGTCTCTCCTCCCGCACTGTTTTCAATGTGCCGGCTGTCTCTCCTCCCGCGCTGTTTTCACTGTCCCGGCTGTCTCTCCTCCCGCGCTGTTTTCACTGTCCCGGCTGTCTCTCCTCCCGCACTGTTTTCAATGTGCCGGCTGTCTCTCCTCCCGCGCTGTTTTCACTGTCCCGGCTGTCTCTCCTCCCGCGCTGTTTTCACTGTCCCGGCTGTCTCTCCTCCCGCGCTGTTTTCACTGTCCCGGCTGTCTCTCCTCCCGCGCTGTTTTCACTGTCCCGGCTGTCTCTCCTCCCGCGCTGTTTTCACTGTCCCGGCTGTCTCTCCTCCCGCGCTGTTTTCACTGTGCCGGCTCTCTCTCCTCCCGCGCTGTTTTCACTGTCCCGGCTGTCTCTCCTCCCGCGCTGTTTTCACTGTCCCGGCTGTCTCTCCTCCCGCGCTGTTTTCACTGTCCCGGCTGTCTCTCCTCCCGCGCTGTTTTCACTGTCCCGGCTGTCTCTCCTCCCGCGCTGTTTTCACTGTCCCGGCTGTCTCTCCTCCCGCGCTGTTTTCACTGTCCCGGCTGTCTCTCCTCCCGCGCTGTTTTCACTGTCCCGGCTGTCTCTCCTCCCGCGCTGTTTTCACTGTCCCGGCTGTCTCTCCTCTCGGGCTGTTTTCACTGTCCCGGCTGTCTCTCCTCCCGCGCTGTTTTCACTGTCCCGGCAGTCTCTCCTCCCGCGCTGTTTTCACTGTCCCGGCTGTCTCTCCTCCCGCGCTGTTTTCACTGTCCCGGCTGTCTCTCCTCCCGCGCTGTTTTCACTGTCCCGGCTGTCTCTCCTCCCGCGCTGTTTTCACTGTCCCGGCTGTCTCTCCTCCCGCGCTGTTTTCACTGTCCCGGCTGTCTCTCCTCCCGCGCTGTTTTCACTGTCCCGGCTGTCTCTCCTCCCGCGCTGTTTTCACTGTCCCGGCTGTCTCTCCTCCCGCGCTGTTTTCAATGTCCCGGCTGTCTCTCCTCCCGCGCTGTTTTCACTGTCCCGGCTGTCTCTCCTCCCGCGCTGTTTTCACTGTCCCGGCTGTCTCTCCTCCCGCGCTGTTTTCACTGTCCCGGCTGTCTCTCCTCCCGCGCTGTTTTCACTGTCCCGGCTGTCTCTCCTCCCGCGCTGTTTTCACTGTCCCGGCTGTCTCTCCTCCCGCGCTGTTTTCACTGTCCACGGCTGTCTCTCCTCCCGCGCTGTTTTCACTGTCCCGGCTGTCTCTCCTCCCGCGCTGTTTTCAATGTGCCTCCGCCTTCCCTGTAGTCAACAGGTCAAACTCCGTCTGGAGCCGTTGTCTTTCCCCAAGTAATCTTTCCTCCGGGGCCTCTGCATATCTCCTGTCCACTCTCAAAATCTCCCCCACTAACCTCTCCCTTTCCATACCCTCTGTCTTCTCCCTATGGGCCCTAATGGAAATTAGCTCTCCCCTGTCACCGCCTCCCATACCACCCCCATCCGCACCTCCCCGTTGTCGTTGGCCTCCAAGTACCTTTCGATACACCCCCTCACCACACACCACCTCGTCCGCCAGCAGTCCCACATCCAGCCGCCACAACGGGCGTTTGTCCCTCCAGTCTCCCAGCTCGTTCCACCCAGTGCGGGGCATGGTCCGAAACAGCTATAGCCGAATACTCCGTCCCCTTCACCCTCGGGATGAGCGCCCTGCCCAGAACAAAGAAATCTATCCGGGAGTAGGCTTTGTGTACATGGGAGAAGAAAGAAAATTCCCTGGCCTGCGGCCTTGCAAACCGCCATGGGTCCACTCCCCCATCTGATCCATAAACCCCCTATGTACCTTGGCCGCCGCCGGCCTCTTTCCAGTCCTTGATTTGGAGTGGTCCAGTGCTGGATCCAACACTGTATTGAAGTCCCCTCCCATTATCAGGCCTCCTATCTCCAGGTCCGGAATGCGCCCCAACATGCGCTTCATGAATCCGGCATCATACTAGTTCGGGGCGTATACGTTTACCAACACCACCCACGTCCCTTGCAGCCTACCGCTCACCATTACATATCGCCCTCCATTGTCCGCTACAATAGTCTTGGCCTCAAATGACACCCGCTTTCCCACCAATATTGCCACCCCTCCATTCTTCGCGTCCAGTCCCGAGTGGAATGCCTGTCCTACCCATCCCTTTCTTAGCCTGACCTGGTCCGCCACCTTCAGGTGTGTCTCTTGGAGCATGGCCACGTCCGCCTTCAGTCCCTTGAAGTGCGCGAACACTCGAGCCCTCTTCACCGGCCCATTCAGGCCCCTCACATTCCACGTCAGCCGGATTGGAGGGGCTCTCACCCCCCCCCCCCCCACACCCCGCCGACTAGCCATCTCCTTTCCTGGGCCAGTCCCGTGTCCACGCCTCCCTCACCCTCCAGAGGGGGGGACCCCTGTCCCGACCACCTCTTCTGTGTCCCATTCCCTTTTGGCCAGTGCAGCAGCAACCCTTTCCCCCCCCCCCCCCCTTCCCCCCCTCCCACTAGACCCGTCTAGCTTTTTTGCTCCCCCATGTCACTCCCGTAAGTCAGCTGACGCCTGCTGACCCCGGCTTCCCCCGCCGTGCCATTGACCTCTCCGCATGGGAGTCTCCCAATCCATATGCATTTCTTTGTTCCCCTTCCCGCCTTTCCAAAGCCCGCTCCGCCCCCTCTGGCGCAGCTCCTGTCGCGGCCTTGTCTCTCTCCCCCAGCCCCATGTAACATTTCCTGCGCGTGATTGACCCCTTATATACAACAACCATCACACATCAAACCCCAAAACATCCCCCCATCCTCACAAACCCTCAGTTAGAGTCCAACTTTTCGGCTTGTACAAAGGTCCATGCCTCTTCAGGCGTTTCGAATAGTGTTGGCCCTTGTATGTGAACCACAGTCGCGCTGGCTGCAGCATTCCGATTTCACTTCTTTCCGGTACAACGCCGCTTTGGCCCGGTTGAAACCCGCTCTCCGCTTTGCAACCTCCGTGCTCCAGTCCGGGTATATTCGGATCTCTGCATTGTCCCACTTACTGCTCCGCTCCTTCTTGGTCCATCTCAGGACCCACTCTCTGTCCGTGAACCGGTGGAACCTCACCACCATCGCCCTTGGCGGCTCATTTGCCTGGGGCTTCGTCGCCAGCACCCGATGTGCCCCGTCCAACTCCAGCGGCCTCGAAGGGGCCTTTGTGTCCATCATCGCCTCGAGCATCGTGCTCGCGTATGCTCCGGCATCAGCCCCCTCCACTCCCTCAGGGAGACCCAGCATTCGCAGATTCTTTCTCCTCGACCTGTTCTCCAGGTCTTCGAGTCTTCCCGCCCACCTCTTGTGTAGCGCCTCGTTCTGCTCCACTCTCACCGCCAGGCCCACGAGCTCGTTCTCGTTCTGACTGACTCTTTTCTGTACCTCCTGGATCTTAGCTTCGTGGGCCTTCTGGGTGATCCGAGTCCTTCAATTGCCGAAAGCATAGGCGCCAACATCTCCTTGCGCATCCCCTCGTGCTGCTCCTCGAAGCAGCGCTTGATGAACTCCTGCAGCTCCCCTTTGTCCCTGGCCGCCGCCATTTGTTTTCTTTCCCTCGCTTCTCCCGTTGCTCCAGTACCGCTCCTTTGGCCGTTACACTTCTGGTCCGTTTCATAGAAGTTGGAGGGGGACCTCTCTCTTCCCTTCCCCACGGGCTGCGTCCACAAAAAAAGAAAAAAAAAGTTCAGTTGGGTCTCCTCTAACGAGCCCGAAAAGTCCGTGGTAGCGGGAGCTGCTGAATCGTGCGGCTTAGCTCCGCATAGCCGCAACCGGAAGTCGAGAGGGAATCCTTTTGGCAGTGTTCGCTTCACCAGTCTGCCCAAAACGTCTATGGAAAACTCCTGAAAAAGGTCTGAGAGTCCGTTCCAGACGGGAGCTGCCGAATGCGCGACCTACACCTCCATGGCCGCAACCGGAAGCCTCGTCCCTGCTTCTTCAAAGGCCTTGGTAGATCTTTTCACAGTTGTTCCCTCTGCTGCTAGAATTCACCTTTGATAGAGTCAAGTTAGATTGCAGCTGTAAGCTTGCCCTTCCCCCACCTGCATGCTGGAAGAGGCCTTTGTCTATTCCTGCAGCTCAAGCCAAATCTTTTACTGTTTCTGCCGGGGTCTGGTAGCCAAAAGACATAACATTCCTGGGGGACACTATCAGGGGAATGCTGCTTCTTCCCACACCGGGAAATGTCAAACAAATGCCGTGGGGCCCCTGTAAAGAGCTCAAAAGTCCGTTCCAAGCGGGAGCTACCGAATATGCGACCTAGGCTCTGCATAGCCGCACCCGGAAGTCCCATGGCAGCATCTTCAAGACGTACCTGTAGCACTTGTGCCTTCCACTCCTTCAGGCAGGCCGACGATGCGCAGGTTTGCCTTCTCGATCTAGTCTCTTGTTCGCAGCATCGTGCAATGGTTTTCTAAGAGCCCCACCTCCTCCTCAATGCCACCACTCGATTGCTGTGGTCTCACGTCACCCTCTCAATCTCTCGATCTGCGACCCTGTGCCTCCAGACACATAGAACATACAGTGCAGAAGGAGGCCATTTGGCCCATCGAGTCTGCACTGACCCACTTAAGCACTCACTTCCATCCTATCCCTGTAACCCAATAACCCTCCTGACCTATTTTTTTGGACGCCAAGAGCAATTTAGCATGGCCAATTCCACCTAACCTGCACGTCTTTGGACTGTGGAAACCGGAGCACCCGGAGGAAACCCACGCAGATAGGGGGGAACGTGCGGACTCCACACAGACAGTGACCCAGCAGGGAATCGAACCTGGGACCCTGGCACTGTGGAGCCACAGTGCTATCCACTTGTGCTACCGTGCTGCCCACTTTTCGGCCCTTTCCATCAAAACCCTTCAGGGGTGCCACAGACCCTTCGATGGCCTTCGACTGGTCCTCCTGCAGCTCTTTCCTTTGTTGAGGAAACCCTTCCCTGATGAAAGCCATCAACTGTACCATCTGGGGCTTTCCCCCTCAGTCTTCCTTTCAATAACTACTGGGCCGCAGGTCTCTCCCAACTCCTTGGCCAGATCTTTCACCTTCATGTGCCAGGTTTGGTAATCTGCAGACATGCCACACCTGGGGGGAACTTCTCTTCCAAATTTTAACTATACTTTTCATCAAAGTATCTCCCGTTTTCAGGTAAAAGGAGCTCTTTTCTATGCCTTCGAGCAGGAGCTGCCCTGTGTGTGACCACTCACACCATTTCCGCCACTGGAAGTCCACGGGAGATGTTGAACGATTCACTGTCTAAGGGGGCCCTACCGCCCATGCCTCGGCATCGATAAGACCCGTCGGAGTGCGGTTCATACAGACCCATCTCTCTCCTGAAAACTAACGCTAAAGTGCTGGCGAGGCGACTGGAGAGCTGCCTGCCAGAAATGATCACGGAAGATCAGACCGGGTTTGTCAAGGGCAGAGAGCTAACAGCGAACATCAGGCGACTGCTGAACATAATTATGACATCCATCCAGGGAGGAGACACCAGAGGTAATCGTCCTTCCTGGACACTGAGAAAGCCTTTGACCGAGTGGAATGGAGGTTCCTCATGGAGGTGCTTGAATGGTCTGGGTTTGGACCAGGGTTCAACATGTGGATGAAACTTCTGTACTAAGGGAGTTGAGAGCCTTCTAAGGTTACAAATGCAACCTGGAAGAGTGAAATCTTCATGGTGAACCCCCGAGGGAGAATAGAGCTGGACCAAGTTTAAGTACCGGGAGAATACAGGTAGCTCACAACTGAACGAGACTCCACAAGTAGAACCTGTCCAGCCTGGTGAAGGAGGTGAAGAGGGACCTAGAAAGGTGGGAGTCACTCCCACTATCACTAACGGGAAGGGTGCAGCCAATTAAAATGAACGTACTGCCCAGGTTCCCCTTCTTATTCAGAACACTCCCGATCTTTGACCCCAAATCCTTCTTCACCAGGGCTGATAAGCTAATCAGGGGCTTTGTCTGGGTGGGTGGGGGGGGGGGGGGGGGGGGGGGGGGCGGAATCTCAGGGTACGGAAAGGCATCCCACAGAGAGGGTGACATGTGGGAGGCCTGGCCCTGCTGAACCTCCTATTTTACCACAGGGCGACAAATGCAGAGAGGGTGAGGGGGGTGGGTGGGAGAGCCAGAGGCGGAATGGGTCCAAATGGAGGCCTCCTCTATGGGGACGTCTCTCTGGCCACTAGTCACCGCCTCGACAGTAGATTAGTGACCCTGGGGGAGCTATGAGAGAAGTTCCAACTCCCGAAAGGGAATGAACTTCAACACCTGCAGCTGCGAGACATTCTTTGCAAGGGGAACAAGACATTCCCAGATTACCGGACACATCCTGCTGGACAGAATGCTAGAATGGGACTGGCTGGGGGGAGACAAATGTTGCAAAATATACAGACATCTTTTGGAAGAGGTCAGGACCCCACTGGATGAAACGTGACAGAAATAGGGGGAGGAGCTAGGAGCAGGACTCTGGATCGAGGTGCTGCACAGGATGAATGTCTGCGAAGAATGTCTTGCAGCTGCATTAGGCTACGGCTAATGCAACTCAAGGTGGTGCACAGAGCGCACCTCACCAAGGTGCGGATGAGTGGATTCTTCCTTGGAGGTGGAGGGCCAGTGCGAGTGGTGTCAGGTCAGCCCGGTCAACCACTCGCACATGTTCTGGTCCTGCCCGAAACTCAATGGGTTCTGGACAGCCTTCTTCGAGGCCATGTCCAGAGTGGTGGGAGTGAAGGTGGAGCCATGCCCATTTGTGGAGGTCGTCAGGGTTCCAGAGCATCCAGAGTTCTACATGGGAAGAGGGGCAGACGCCCTGGCCTTCACCTCCCTGATCGCCCAACAGACGTCTGCTTGGATGGTACCACCAGGACCTCAGACAGGCTCTGCGGCCTAGCCGATTTCCCGAAGCTGGAAAAAGTAAAATTCACAATCAGGGGATCTGATGAGAGATTCTACTACACGTGGAAGAAATTTACCAGCCTCTTCAAAGACCTGTTTGCAACCAGCGACTGGGTGAGGGAGCAGATAGATGGGGAGTGCGGATGGGGGGAGGGATTTGGGGGGGGGGGGGGGGGGAGAAGAAGGAACAAGGGGGGAGAGGGAGCACACACGCCGTAGAGGAAACAAAAGGAAATAGACCCTACCCTCTGAGAGGTGCAGGCCCCCCCCCACACATAAAAGACCGGGGAAAGAGAGGTACAGTAGGTTGGCCCAGGAAACACTAAGAAATGAAAGAGGACTCAGAGAATAAAGCCATCTGCCTAGCCTGCACCATAGCCAATCAAGGGAAAGTAAATAGTCCACAGGTCAACCATGGCTTTAGTAGAAGCACCAATATTTGTATAATAACTTATTAGCCTGTCCCATGTGTATTCTATTTCGCGTTTTCCATCCTCTGTATTCGATGATCAGTATTGTTATGTTTCTCTCCGTTAAATATTATATGCAGGATTCTCCGTCGGCCGACACCGAAATCGGGAAAGGTGAACGGGCGGGGAATCGTTTTTGATGCTAAAATCGTGGTCGGTGCCGGGTTCACATCAAATTGCGATTCTCCGGTGCCTTGACAGAAGTGTCAATGTGTTCCACTCCGCACGTACAGTAAACGCCATTTACATATCATTAGCGGGTCTGACCCGGTATTCTCCAGGGCCTCCGCGAGTCGCTGCCTTCACTGGGGGGAATTCCCGGGTGCAAGTTTCACTTGTGCTTTTAAAAATCGACAACAGACGCCGTGGCTGATGAGGGAGAGAGGCGTGACCGTGGGCTGCTGGTCCTAACACTGGCCGGGGCTGGCTGGGAGGGATGATGGGGGACAGGCCGTGAGACCAGGGTGACCCCCCACAGGACTGGGGCGGTGTCCAGGCACGGACTCTTGCCGTGCACCCCTCTGACCACCCAACATGGCCTATGGTCCTGCAGAGTGCCACCGACCGTATGGGTGCCCCCATCCCCGCATCCCACCCTCTGCAATACCACGCCCCCCCCCCAACCGCTGCTACCCGCCAGCGGGGCACCATGCGGTCCACCCAAGGGCAACGCTCATAGTAGCCCCCTACAAAGGGCGGAAGACGGGGGCGGCAGAGTGTACCGCTGGCAAGGACCTCGCCAGCTGTACTCTTTGCAGCAGGGACAGGCGCTAAGGCCAGAGATCCCCATGGTGCCGGGCACCAACCGGGTCAGGAATGCGGAGATGGGGGGCAGGGGAGGGGGACATGTGGGAGCAGGGTCCGCTGTGCCAACAGGGCCACCATGTAGCCCATTGGGACCTGGTTGGGCAGGGGGGTATGCACCATGCTAAAATGTCGGCCTAACACCCCCTGCAGACAATGGATATTGGAATACAACCAGCAATGGTGGCCTTCCCCCTAGTTGCCGCAGCCCTGGGGGATGCATTGCGGCTTTACGAGCTGGAAGTGCCCCAGAGGAACTGGGGATGCAGCAGCTACATGAGCGGGGGGGGGGGGGGGGGGGGGGGGCGGTAGGGATCTGAGGTGCTGCAGTGGTCCAGCACCTACCCTGTGGGAGTCACCACCACAGGCCCCATCATCTTTTCCTTCCCCTGAGTGTCTGGTGGCCCCCGGGCTCCTCCATGGGATGAGGGCGTTGCGCAGACCACCATTCGCTCTCAACGGCAGCATTCGACAGCCAACAACAACTGTGACCCCTTCACCAGCAGGAGGGAGACCATCCACAGAGAGACCACTGCTGAGGACACAGACAACCAGCAACATATTTTCAGCACTACCAGGCGACGGATTTGAGGTAAAGCCATACCTGTTCTGTACTTGCCAGTCACCTGGAAGTTAAGGTGTTTCTTGTGTATTACCTTAGAGTTCAACTTGCATGCGTGTGTGATTGATTAACATTAACTTTGTGTGTATTAGGACAGCACGGTGGCGCCGAGGTCCCAGGTTCGATCCCAGCTCTGGATCACTGTGTGTGGAGTTTGCAAATTCTCCCCGTGTTTGGCTGGGTTTTGCCCCCACAACCCAAAGATGTGCAGGGTAGGTGGATTGGCCACGCTAAATTTCCCTTCAATTGGAAAATATGAATTGGGCACTCTAATATATTTTTAAAAAACACTTTTGTGTATGAAATAAAGTATTCTTGCATTAAACAACTTGTGGCCATTTGTCCATCGCGTATACGGGTTAAAGACACACTGTGGTTTAGAAGGTACAACATTTTCAACAGTCTTCCAAATGAGGAATAGGATACTAATCTGATTTCAAACTGCATTGAGTTCCCTATAGTCCACACAAAAACTGTGCGTTCCATCTGGTTTGGTACTGTTACACTAGGTGGTCCATGTGGAGTTTGCACATTCTCCCAGTGTCTGCATGGGTCTCACCCCCACAAGCCAAAGATGTGCATTGGAAAAAATGATTTGGGTATTATAATTTTTTTATTTTTAAAACTGTTACACTAGGTGAGCTCCAATCACTACAGCTCACTTCAATAAATTCTTACGCATGCTTTCAATCTCCTTTTGAACCAGTGAACTTTAGTGGATTGAGTCTATACACATTTGTTTAATTGGAATAGAATTTTCTACATCTCCATCTTGTATAATCACCTTTGTACTTCCTTGTTTGTTCCCACATATAGCACTATGTGACCAATAACTCTTTCAGGTCACTTTGATTTTTCCACCGAAAGGTAACTCAATAATTTATCCCAATTTCCTATTACTTCCTCATTGATTGATCTAATTTGAGGAATGTCAAATTCAGAATAGTCAGGGTGTATCTCTTCTCTGAGTTATAACTACTAACACATCCACCTTCTTTCCTTCCCTATCAAAATACCTTTTGAGCATATTAACATGACGTACTGAGTTTTCCATCTATCTGGCATTCTTATCAAATGCCAGTTTACCTCACTCAATTTCCTTTCAATTTAATAAGGCCCATTAAGTCTTGCTTTCAATGGTTTATCTACCACTGGTAATATTAATACTTTCTCCCCACTAACAAAATTGATTTTTTGATTTCTTATCTGCTTCTTTTTTTCATCATATGCTGTGACAATGTTCTTTCCTACTTAATCTCTCCCTAAAGTTTGACATATAGTCCAACAAGGTAGCCTCAGACAGTTGACTCGTCAATTTCTCCTTAATTAATTTAAGCGGTCTCCTTGGACTGAATTTAGTTGATTCATTAGGTGCATCCCTAATTGCAAATACAACAAATGGAATTCCTTTATCCCAATCCTCTGGATAATCCTGACTATAGGCCCTCCACATGGTCTTTAAAGTTTAGTGCCACATTTCGAATGCTCCCTGTGATTCTGGACGATATGCAATTGATTTAAATTGCTTTACCTCGAAGTAATCCATAAATTCCCTGAATAACTTCAACATAAAATTGGCTTCTCGATCTGATTGAAAATGAAAAATGAAAATCGCTTATTGTCACAAGTAGGCTTCAAATGAAGTTACTGTGAAAAGCCCCTAGTTGTCACATTCCGGCGCCTGTTCGGGGAGGCTGTTACAGGAATTGAACCATGCTGCTGGCCTGCCTGGGTCTGCTTTCAAAGCCAGTGATTTAGCCCTGTGCTAAACAGCCCCTAGGCTTTTTGTTTTCTTTTGGTAGTCCGTATTTCTTTTTTCTTTTGGAAGTCCGTATCTGGTATTCTCTACAACCCTGAGCTGTAATATTTCGTAATGGAATGGTCTCCAGAAATCTAGTAGACATGTCCATTATGGTCAACAAATACCAATTCCCACTTCTCACCTTAAGAAGAATCATAGAATCCCTACAGTGCAGGAGGAGGACATTTGGCTCACTGAGTCAGTCAGTCCCCGTCCCCTCCCCATAACCCAGCTGAACATTTAGACATAAGGGGCAATTTATCAGTGGACATCGGAATGTCTGGAGGCATTTGACAATCTGAAAACTGTTAACCACCGCGCCAGTTTTGACAACACCGAATTATGACAAGCAATTAAAGGTGGCCATTGACGCGAGCTATGTGGACATTGGTGCTGTCCCGTTACAAGACAACAAATGTATAGAAAGACCTGTTGGTTATTTTTCCAATGTGTCAAGTGAATTAAACATGGTTGTCCCGTAGGAAATCAGTGGTGGCTTTCCTTCATTAATAATAATAATAATAATAATAATAATAATAATAATAATCGCTTATTGTCACAAGTAGGCTTCAATGAAGTTACTGTGAAAAGCCCCCAGTCGCCACATTCCGGCACCTGTTCGGGGAGGCCAGTACGGAAATTGAACCCATGCTGCTGGCCTTGTTCTGCATTACAAGCCACGTTTAGCCCACTGTGCTAATTAACGCACATTTCCTCAAGTGACAATTTTGTCTCAAATTATACTTTCCTTTTTAGTCTTTCACGAGACACGGGCGACTGTGGCTCAGCCAACATTTTTATTGCTCATTCCTAATTATGCTCGAGAAGATGATGGTGAGCTATCTTCCTGAAGTGCTGGAGCCCGTGTCTGGAACATCTTGAAATTTTCCCATCGCCGAGATCAAATTGGCTGGCTTGTAGTTGCTGGGTATCTTTACACCTTTTCTCCAGTCCTCTAGCACCACCCTAGAGTCCATGGAAAAATGAGCTAATGTTAGGGTAGATGTTCGCCGAGTGTCAAACAGCATTGCATCCTGAAAGTTGTTTTCTAAAACTAACAGGATCTTGGATGGCATGACTGGCATAAAAATACTGCCATGACAAATAAAAGGTTAAAGAACATCTAAGAACAATTACTACCTTCTGGAATGAATCTTCAGAACTTTATTTATTTTTTGGGCCTCCATGTTGAAGTATCATAAATGTGGTTACTTACAGGATCCTTAGAACTTGAATTACCAGCCTTAAATGGCAGAGTTGAGATGAATTGGCATTTGTGGCACAAAGCCAGCAATTTCATACATGTAATTCATTTCAACAAGGAGGTTTCAATTTTTGGGGTCTTGCCAAGGATAATGCCGGAATGGCACAAAACAGCCAGCAATTTGTGAAGAGGTAGAATTCATGGTCTGGTTCCACTTTGCCACAAATTACTTTTTTTTGGCAAACTAATGTTAAATTTGCCATTATTTTTCCAGCAATTTCCGGTCATTATTTTCAGAAAATCTGACCAATTTGAATTTGAAGCATCTCCCAAGTACATCTGTTCCACAGATTTACCACTCATAAATTGAAATGTTTCCACTCATTAGTTTTTGAATTTAACCCTTTAATAACACATTCTGTTAAGTGAAAGTCGCCATTACGTCTGTGACATGTGAACATAGCTATGTGTGAACATAGATTTTAGAACATATCTAATGTCCTAACTCCGTGACATGCCAAATAAAATGATATTGTAGTCAGTTGAAATCAAATTAACAAATGCTAGAAGCATAATTAATAAAGTCAAAATCAAACAAAATCAAAAACTTCAAACTAATATGCCTGGTTTTGACTGTACATTCCAGTCCCTTTGCACTAATGGTATTCAGGTAAATTAAATGCAAGATGGAATCAACCTAACATTTAATGTTAACCAGAAATGTTCAATTTGTAACTATGATGCTTTTGCTCTTTAGCACATTACTCCGCATTTATAAAAAATATTTTGAACAAGGTTTTTGCAATGAAAGTACAGCACTTACCTTTGAGTATCTTAAAATAACGTGACATTTTTGTACTATTACAAATGTTTTCTTTAAATGTGCATGGCTGGCTATATAAGAACAGCCATTACTAGAAAAGTTAAAAATCTTAGCATTTGTTTCATTGCTGTTGGGCAATTTGCTGATTCCTGATCAATAGTGGTCGTCTTTCCTACCTCTCTTCTGAGCCAGACTTAGGAGCACATCAGTGTAGTTAAATTAGCATAGTTTTCATAGATGCAAGATCATTTCCGACCAGGATTATGCAAAAGAGTTTAGAATTGATAAATGTGCAAAAAGAAATGTTTCACTGCCTCAATGATTTAGAGCATGTATCCCAGAAAATGGGGAAGGGGTGTTGGAGGAAGGAAGGAGGTGAAAAGAAAGTTGAAAGGAAGGCACCAATAAAAACTTGCACAATCACAGTGGTGTTCTCAACTTTTAATTTTATTCCATTGTTTCAATCACAGCAGTCAGTTTAAGAACCAGAAAACATATTAAGGGTTTTAATAACACTCATCTGCACTGTTAAGTGAAAGCAGCACCTATCTCTTGTCTATAATACTGTATCTGAGCATGACCATACAATCTAATGTACTCAGAGATTTCTGCAGTCAAATAAACAGTCCAACTTGCATTCTAATAACTTAATGTAAAAGCGATGTTCAAAAGTAACCAGAAACATGAAATCTGTAACAATTTATTCATTTTTATATTATAACCATTATATTTTTCAACCTAAAGCAAACATCCAAGAGTGGCATAATGCCCTGTATTTATGACAAATGTATTTTGAGTATAAAGTTATTACCATGAAAGAACAAGCACCTACCTATTACAATGTTTGAGGTAGCCTATTTGATTCAGGTTCGGTAAGATGAGGAAACAGCTCTCCCCATTACAATTGTTGATACAATGGCCTTGATATGAACCCACCGCATACGCCACTCCAAAATTGATGGGAAAAGGGGATTAAAAACTTTGAAGCAAGAAATTCACCCCCAACTCACTGCATATGCAAGAGGCTGGACAATTCAGTAACATATTCAAATCAGGTTCTCATTATACAATTGGGCATCTGAGTTAAATTTAACAGGAACCTTGCCGGTTCCCTGGGCTAAGGGAGATGGGAGCTCAAAAAAGGTGAATGCCTTTTAAAGTACACCTTGTGGACAAGGATACCCCCCACTCCCAAGGGAAGCCGCTGGCCTCCTCTTGGTCGATCATGGCCACTTTTGTCCCACTGCTGTGATCGCAGACCCCACTTCAAGGCCTGATGTTTAATTTTCTCCCTCTTGCAACCGTCCACCCACTCATCCACAAATCCATTCCATCATTCTGTCCCCTCCACAAGTTTCCTGTTAAAGCCTTCTTCTCGTGGTCTTCCTGCCTGGCATGGCTAGCCTGTCAATTTGACCAGTGCTAGGCGGGGCATGGAAGAAAATAATAATGAGGCCCTGCCATTAAATTGAGCAAGACATCCACATCCCCAGCCTTGCCAGGTTTTCCCCATGCCCCTCCGCAAAATATCAGGCCAAATACCTTTTGAAACTAAAGTCGAAGGTATGCAAAATCATGAGTGCACATCAACAAGGATGGAAGTGTTTGGAATGTAGCAGATGTTAAAGAAACCAAGCTGAAAAGTTACAATCATTTGGAGATTTAAGTGATTGTGCACTTTAGCTAGAGATGTAAACCAAAGATGCTGTAATGGTAAAGTAGGCAGAGTTGGTGAATGGTCTGGATGTTGGATCTGAAGTTCAGTTCGGAGGTTCAAAGAGGATTGAGTGCTTAGGTTCAGCCGAAGTGAACTGCTGGATGGAGGTTGGAATTGCTAACTGGGAAATATGATTCTGGTGAAAGCCAAACAAGTCTCATTTTTAGAACTGAGAGAGGGCAACACGGTGATGCACTGGTTAGCGCTGCTGCATCACGGCGTCGCGGGCCCGGGTTCAATCCCAGCCCCGAGTCACTGTCCATGTGGAGTTTTCACATTCTCCCTGTGTCTGCGTGGGTCTCACCCCCATAACCCAAAGGTGTGCAGGTTAGGTGGACTGGCCACGCTAAATTGCCTCTTCATTGGATGGAAAAAAAATGAATTGGGTACTCTAAATTTTTTTTAAAACGTTTAGAACCAAGAAGAACAGGAGGTTTACAGCACAAAACGAAGTCATTTGGGGTCTTTGCCAGCTCTATACAGTGGCAATACAAAGCAATTCTACTGCCCTGCTCAGTATATTTTTCTCCTTCCAATGCATTATATGCAATGGTTTCTGCCTCAGCTGCACTGCCGGAAAATATTTCACATTCCAACAAAACGTTCTGCAGAAATAAATTTCTCGAGCTCTCTCCTTAAACTGTTAGTAATGATTTCAATAGTTACTGTTACTGTTCCTACAATGAGACAAGATAGTCTTTTCCTTTTCATTCTATCAAGGCAATAATAATTATGACACTGTTCAGCTGTCGAAAACTTTAGCTAATTGAGCATTTGATTTTGAATACCGCCATGACAGTTGTGGGGTTATAGACTGTAGATAGGTGTCCTCTTTTTACATACGAGAGCTGATCCAGTGTTCACAGATAACAGATCACCAAGAACCACCATCTAAATGAAAGATAGAAGGTGGCAGGGGATTGAGCCTTTAGACAAGCTAGAGATAATGCTGAAAACGGGGGCAATCATTGCAGTGTTGGGGTTGTAGGAATGGAGCCTTGATATGGTGGTGCAACAGATAGACCATGGATGTGACTATGGATGTGAGCTGATGGAGCAGCATCCATAGGAGATTAAGTATTAGCTGTGTTAGAATGGTGGAAAGTGGGACCCTGATACAATGCAGAAAACAATGTACAGAAAATAACTCGTATAGGTAAATGGAATGACTGATTGTGCCAATGACCACAGAGATTGCGATGAGGGAAAACAGGCTATGGTCACAAATACACTGGATATCAAAGATAAGTGCCTGATCATTTTTACGGTTAGTGCAATATGATCAGTCGAGACCATATATTTATTACGTGTGTGACACATGCCTAAAGACGTCAATAGTATATGATCACATATATACATCATTAAAGCCCTCTTTGTAATTGTTCAGTCTTTACAATTACATTTCTGCTGCATCATCTGAGATACCATGCAATCACAATATTCTTCTGGTGATAGAATAAAAGTAAAATGCCACATAAGTCAACATTATTTTTTGGTATAGTCAATTCAAGAAATAAAACATTTATTTCCTGCTATGATGCTTCAGAGAGGTAATTTGCGGATGTTTGAAAGACGATACAGCATATAGAAGAAAAACAGAAAAAAACACCCAAATATCCTGGCCCCAAAGGACATTTACAAACTGAAACTCAAACTGACTGCTGCAAACTCAGTGGAAAAGTCAGCTCTTAGCAAGACCTGCTTGATTTTGTCATTTTAAAATCAACAGTCCCAATTATCTTTCCGCACCAACCCACCATACATCTGCCTGATCCCACCTTTTATTCTTTAGTTTTCAGATGAACTCCTAAAATATTATTTTCATGCACAGATCTGTAACAGCAGCCCAGTCAATAGCACAACCTTATAATGCCTGGAAGAAACACAGTAGTTTATGACAATTGGGGGTCATTCCAACATTCTTTTTTTTTTCATTAAGGGGAAAGAAAAAAAGTGAATCTCTGCACTCATCACAAAGAATGTCAGTGCTGTGGAATGGAATATTTCCATTATAAGCAGCCAGAATTAACACTAAATATTCTAAGTCAGTGTTGCAAAGCCCAATCCCAAATAAAACTCTCTGTTACTCTAGTTTAGTGTGAATCAACGTCAAAGATGTTTAACTTCCACCAGAGTTCAAACTGTTTCTGTTTTCCACAACAGTTATTCCTGCTGGCAGCTCATGTTCCCAGGAAATGGCCAAACATTATTTCACTTAACACCTTTGTTACTGACACAGTGACGTGCCTGCCATCCTACCACTCTGGCTGCTATTTGAATGAACCTTGCTCTCAAAGGTGAAAATGACAGTGTCTTAACCGACTGTGCTGCCCAAATAAAGCAGGACACAAATAAATCAGCCTCAATCTGCATAATTGTTATGAAACTCCCCTATACAATTTACAAGGAACATCATTTTGTTCAGAAGCGGGTAGGTGGGGCGATGCAGGTTTTGTCAAAAATAGGTGAAGATTGCAAAAAGTTCAGAATCTATAAAAAAATAGCCATAGTGCAATTGGTGAAACCAGGAGGGAAACTAATTATAAAATATGTCAGTTACAGGGTAGTAGAAATTAGAATCCTATCATTAAACTCTAAATAATCTCTCATGAGATCTTCACTATTTTGATATGGCGAAGTTTGTAGTCCTTATACAAGAATCTACATGAAAGTAAGTCAGGTTGTTTCTATTGACATGTTAGAACAGGAGAGATGCAGTAGAAAATGACTTTGTATAATGTAAACATGTTTAATATGTGTCTTCATAATTATGCGACAAGTTTTTTAAAATGAGCAAGATCAAATAATAAAAAATATTACAAAGTGCTACTTCACAACATAAACTCAGTACTTAGCTCAGTTATCCAGAAACCAGAAACATATTCAATAACATTTAGATTATAGTTGGTAGCACAATTTGATCCAGGACCTAAGCAATCGAGGATCGAATGACTGACCAACTAATATGCAAATTGTTTTTCTCAGCACGGTGAGAAAATTAGATGATGCAACTCTGGTAAATTAATTAGCTCCATGCACTGCTGTATGACCCGAAGCTTACAATTTCTTCAAATTCGAGAGAATGCCGTTTTAGAAAGTTAATCATACAGTCAAATAAAGTACGGCGAACCAATCACAGGCTGTAATGGTGCTTAAAAGCTGGTGAGTGATTTCAAATAATGGAGCAAAGCTCCAATTTGGTTCTCTATGTTGTTCCTTCGATTGGTGCCCTCCGTACACGTGCTGATTTGGGTCTGTGACGTAGAGGTGTGGGTGGCGAGTCCCCTACGCTTTCAGTCTCTGATGGTTCAGTATCTCCCTGCAGTGAGCTGGTGTCGCCGACAAGTTCACGAAGGAATTTAAACTTGGACAAGAACAGCTGCCATACCACGTACCAACCTGCAAAGCAACCAAACACGACTCTTTATTCAGGACAGTGATCCAACTAGTCTGTCTTAACACACGCTGCATTTACAGAATAAGTGTTTGTAACCCAATTACAGCAGAACTGTGGGATAAGTAGAGATTTCATTACGTCCTGAAGACTAGATAAATGTATAATTGCCTTCAGTATATGATTCAAGTTCATAGGAGAAGATTGCTCATCTCTTTGTGCCTGCTCTTGGAAAGAACAATATAATTTCATCTTTGAATGCGAATGCCTTGTGAACCACTAGTGGGAAACTTGCCTTGGAATCTTTAAGGTACCCTCAAATTCCATATTTGCTATCGGAGGCACTTAAAATTGGCACAAATTGTCCTGTTCTCCAATTCCCATGCCCAACCTGGCTGAAACTGTGAACTTACCTCAGAGCTATCTACACCCCACCATTCAAAATATTAGTTCAAAGAGGATGATCACACCCCTCTATCCACTCACAAACACACTCTATACTTTGATAGTCTGGTAGAAATTGAGACAGTGGACACAATTCACCGGTTTTGAGTCCATGTACTCCCAGCAGCGGGGAATCAGGACTATTTCCTGCTGGCGTTGGGAGCGCTGCTCAGCTGGCATTCAATGGCAGTTAGAATTTTTATTTTTTTTCCCAGAGGATTGGATTTTACCTTGCACTTGACGGACGGGGCCTAAATTCACCGGCAGACCCTGCTCCTCAGAGATCAGCAAGCGCCCCACCCCAAAACTTTTTTCAGTGGATTGTGTTTTACATTGGAGTTCGGAGGGACAGAGGCAGGGCCTTAACCCGCCCCCCTCCCCGTAAAGTGAGTAATAGCCCATTATGGGCTTGCCAAATGCCCTGCTCGATGAAGCTCTTCAGAACAAGGAGCCAGCCTCTTTAAAAGAAACTGTGGTTAGAAAGAACAACTACGCAGAAGAGGAAATAGCTCAGAATTAATAAGGCCCCTATAGAGCTATAAAAATAAACAGTAATCTTGTCTTTGAAATTGCCTGGATCTCTCAAGAGGCATGCAAAAGGCAATGGACTGTGAAATTGAATGTAAACAGTGCAGTTCAAAGCTTTTAGGCATCTAGCATGCAGAGGCTTAAAAAGATTAAAGCCAATTAAATTGATACAGTGCACTTCAAAGTTTTCCACCGCATTAAAGACTTCCACTTCCTCTGACAGATCACCGAGATTGGCATACTAAGAGAGACATCAAAGAGTTCAAACACATCATAGGGAAGACTTTGAACTGAAACTTGACATACTGAAGACAGCTCACTGATTTTCAAGGCTAAAGCTGTGAAGTGCTGCCAAATGGTCCCCATCCCAGGAAGGGCACCCGACCTGAGCCCCTCCAGACCAGCCCAAGCCCGCCCCCTCAGAGTACAAGGCGCCAGGTCCCAGTTTGTCAGGACTTGCACCAAAATTCACGCCAGGATAATTCCAGGCTTGCGGGGGGGGGGGGGGGGGGGGGGGGGGTGTTGGACTATCCCAGGGGCTGGTGAATCAGGCTTCCTGCCCGGTATGATATCGAAATGAAGTTTAATTAGGTGTTCGCATGTTAATGTTCCCGTCTCCTCTGGGTGGGAACCTCTTCAGGGTGGACCCAGCGGGAGGCTCGCAATGGGCTCCATTTTTGCCCTCATGCTCCATTCTGCGGGCCATCGTGATTCCCGCCTGAGTCTAGCTGCCCTGGTGAATCGTCTCCGATGCCTCTAAACCAGCCAATTAAAACAAAAACGTTCTTCATACGAAGAATGAGAACTACACTATGGTGGACTGTAAGTGTTGTCACTGTTCAGGTAGAAAGCATGTCAGCAACATGTGGATCATCAGGATCTTCAGCAAAAGGGCAATTCATTGTGACACATCAGTCAGCAAGATCTTTCACCCCCCCCCGCCAATTCATTCTTGGGATGTGGGTGTAGCTGGCAAGCATTTAATGTCCTTCCCTAGTTCACCCAAGGGGGTGATGAGTTGATATTCCTAAACCTCTGGCAACAGTTTAACACAATTGAGTGACTTGCAAGACCATAGGTCGAATCTTCTGATATTTACTTGCATCGCCAGTTTCAGTGAGAAAACCAGCGCATAGCTCTCCAGCTGCATAGCCGCGTTTTCTCTCTGGATTCTCTGGTACTCTGTGCTCAGAGAATCTGGGGCAATGGTTTTTACCGTCACTCTGATGCGGCAGGACCTGATGGAGCTGGTTAGCTGGCTCCGCAGAGATCAGGGCACCATCTTTAAAGGGCACCCTTAGCTGTGTTAAAAAGGAACCACCCCCAGCAAAGGAGTGTTCCCCCCACAACACATAAAGGGAACAACCCCAATGGGGATCCCCGGAGGGTCTGCCTCAGCACTGCCAGGTTGGCATGTCCCTCTTCCCCCCCCCCCCCCCCCCCCCCCCCGGGGACTAGATTTAACTTTGCACCCCAATGGGTTTCCCTTGACTGCTTCAAGTTTATAAAAACCTGTTGTAAACCTCACTAACATGACGTCATGTCAGCAAGGTATGAATAATCAGTGAGGGGGAAACATATTGCGGGGAAGCCCTATAACCATATTTAAATGTATTAACATTTATTGAAACGAGGTTGAGGTTGAGGTTGAACCCGGTTACGTCACAGGCGAGGGTATGTGGATAATGAGGGAACTAGATCTCACCGGCGTGAATCTCGTTTCCCATCTGTAGAGATTTTGGACCACCGGCGCCGTTTACGTTGACGGCAAATGCGGGCTCAAAATTGCCCCCCATCTCAGAGAGCGGTTAACAGTGAACTATTTTGGTGGAGTCTCAGATAGGCCAGACCGATCTGGCAAGAGTTTCATTTCCTAAAAGGCATTGGTGAACCACCTGGATTTTTTGAACATCTACTGATGCCTTCTTTGTATCTTCAGATTTCATTTGAATGGAATTTCAAATTCTGAACTGCTATGGTGGGATCTGAGCTCATCTTCGCTGGTTTACTAATCCTATAATCTAATATTGCACCAGTTAAAATGAGCTGAGAAGTTATGATGGGAGAAGGGGCAGAGTTCACATGCCACTTCCAGTTGCAATTGGGGCGACATGAGAATTTTACAATATTGCTTGCTGACAATGAATGAGGATACAAATGATCAGAAGCAATACATCAGCATGACACCTGCATCACACAGTGGCACCTGCGCTCCCACTTCCCAACCAAACCATATTCTATGCTCTCCCACTCTGGGGAATTTGGAGAGCTAAATTCTCATGGGGGGTGAAAATTGAAAAATTGAAAGTTTGATATTTGCTGTTGTGGACTGTCTGCTTCTTTGAAAATAAACAAAAGAATTTCATTTGATTACTTTGTGTTACAGAAAGTGCATTCTGGGGACTTCTGGGTGCGGCGATGACCAGCTGAGTCGCACGTTTCGGCACCTCCCGTTGGAAGGGACTTTTGGGCTCTTATTAGGAGCCCCAACGGCAATTTTTAACGGCCAAAATCACTGTGCGGTGAAATAGAAGGGAATCCCCCGGATATATATGGAAAAAGGAGAGGATAGCGGCCGGATTGCAGTGGATCCTTTGGAGCAGCGGCAAGGAAGGGAAGCTCGAAGCAAGATGGCGTCGGAAGGTGGCCGTTTGGTATGGGGCCCGGAGCAACAAGAGTTCCTGCGGCGCTGTGTGGAAGAGCTGAAGAAGGAGGTGTTGGTCCCGACGCTACAGGCGATTGAAGGGCTAAAGGAGGCGCAGAAGACCTAGGAGCTGGAGCTTCAGGTCGTGAAGGCAAAGGCTGCTGAAAATGAAGATGAAATACAGGGCCTGGTGGTGAAGACAGAGACACACGAGGCACAGCACAAAAGGTGTGTGGAGAGGTTGGAAGCCCTGGAGAATAATTCGAGGAGGAAGAATTTAAGAGTCCTGGGTCTTCCCGAAGGCGCAGAGGGGGCGGACGTCGGGGCATATGTGAGCACGATGCTTCACTCGCTAATGGGATCGGAGGCTCCGACGGGCCCTTTGGAGGTGGAGGGAGCTTATCGAGTTCTGGCGCGAAGACCAAAGGCTGGAGAAATACTTCGAGCCATAGTGGTGAGGTTCCACCGCTACAACGACAGAGAGATGGTCCTAAGATGGGCGAAGAAAACTCGGAGCTGTAGGTGGGAGAACGCGGTGATCCGCGTATACCAGGATTGGAGTGCGGAGGTGGCGAGAAGGAGGGCAAGTTTCAATCGGGCTAAGGCGGTGCTTCACAAAAAGGTTAAATTTGGAATGTTGCAACCGGCGAGATTGTGGGTCACACACCAAGGGAAGCACCACTACTTTGAGACGGCAGAAGAGGCGTGACAATTCATTGTGGACGAGAAGCTGGAATAGTCTGGCGAGAGAAAGAGCTTCTGGGATAAAGTGGTGGGGTGAATATGTGGGGCGAGGAAGGGGAAAGGAAGGGGGGGGGGATGATTTTTCAAGTTGTTAATTTTTCAATCCTGTAACTTTTCTCTCTTCCCCTCGTTGGGGGGGGGGGGGGGGGGGGAAAGAGTATGAGGAACTGTGGGCGCCGGTGGGCAGGAAAGGGGAAGGAGAAGGGAACTGCGCCAATTGGGGCAGGGCAGAGTGGGAAACGCAGGAGTTGCTCCCGCGCTATGGTAACTATGGCGGGAACAGGGACGCAGGAAGGAGGGGGCCTCACACAGTGAGGGGCCGAGGGCAAACGGGGAACCCGAGGTCAGCCAGAGTTCGCTGACTTCTGGGAGCAACATGGGAGGTGTAATTACGCTAGAGGGGGATCTAGCGGAAGGGGGGGGTGAGTTAACTGGGTTGCGGCTGCTAAGGGGAAGGGGGAGCTGTTATGGGGCGGGATGGTCGAGACGGGAGGGCACCGTCGGTGGGATATACGGGTACGTGGGAACCGGGTAAGGAGCTGGGTTAAAAAAGGGGATGGCTAGTCGACAAGGGGGGTGGTGGTAAAGAGCCCCCCAACCCGGCTGATCACGTGGCATGTGAGAGGGCTGAATGGGCCGATTAAAAGGGCACGGGTACTCGCACACCTAAAGAAATTAAAGGCAGATGTGGTTATGTTGCAGGAGACGCACCTGAAACGGACAGACCAGGTTAGACTACGTAAAGGATGGTTGGGACAGGTGTTTCATTCAGGTTTAGATGCGAAGAACAGGGGGGTGGCTATTTTAGTGGGGAAACGGGTACTGTTTGAGGCAAAGACCATAGCGGCGGACAGTGGGGGTAGATACGTGATGGTGAATGGCAGATTGCAAGGGGAGGCGGTGGTTCTGGTGAACGTATACGCCCCGAACTGGATGATGCAAACTTCATGAGGCGTATGTTGGGGCGTATCCCGGACCTGGAGGCGGGAAAGTTGGTAATGGGGGGAGACTTCAATACGGTGCTTGATCCAGGGCTGGACCGGTTGAGGTCCAGGACCGGGAGGAGGCCGGCAGCGGCCAAGGTGCTTAAGGGCTTCATGGAGCAGATGGGAGGAGTAGACCCCTGGAGACTTATTAGGCATAGGAGTAAGGAGTTCTCATTTTTCTCCCATGTTCACAAGGTATATTCACGGACAGACTTTTTTGTCCTGGGAAGGGCACTGATCCCGAAGGTGACAGGGACGGAGTATACGGCCATAGCCATCTCGGACCACGCTCCACATTGGGTAGATCTGGAGGTAGGAGAGGAAAAAGAACAGCACCCACTCTGGAGAATGGATATGGGCTTATTGGCGGATGAGGGGGTATGTCTAAGGGTGAGGGGGTGTATCGAAAGGTACTTGGAGCTTAATGACAACGGAGAGGTTCAGGTGGGAGTGGTCTGGGAGGCGTTGAAGGCGGTGGTCAGAGGGGAACTGATATCCATAAGGGCACATAAAGGGAAGCAAGAGAGTAAAGAAAGGGAGCGATTGTTGAGAGAACTTCTGAGGGTGGACAGGCAATATGCAGAGGCACCGGAGGAGGGACTGTACAGGGAAAGACAAAGGTTACATGTAGAATTTGACCTGCTGACCACGGGTAAGGCAGAGGCACAGTGGAGGAGGGCACATGGTGTACAGTATGAGTATGGAGAGAAGGCGAGCCGGCTACTGGCCCAACAATTGAGGAAGAGGGGAGCGGCGAGGGAGATAGGTGGGGTGAGAGATGAGGAGGGAGAGATGAAACGGGGAGCGGAGATTGCGGAGGGGTGTTCAAGGCATTCTATGAGAGGTTGTATAAGGCTCAGCCCCCGGAAGGGAAGGAGGGAATGATGCATTTCCTGGATGAGCTGGAATTCCCGAAGGTGGAGGAGCAGGAGAGGGCGGGACTGGGAGCACAGATTGAAGTGGAGGAGGTGATAAAGGGGATTAGGAGCATGCAGGCGGGGAAGGCCCCGGGACCGGATGGGTTCCCGGTGGAATTTTATAGGAAATATATGGACCTACTGGCCCCGCTTTTGACGAGAACCTTTAATGAGGCCAGGGAAAGGGGGAAGCTGCCCCCGACTATGTCGGAGGCGACAATATCGTTACTTGTGAAGAAGGAAAAAGACCCGCTGCAGTGTGGGTCCTACAGGCCCATTTCCCTTTTGAACGTAGATGCTAAGCTCCTGGCCAAGGTGATGGCGACGAGGATAGAGGATTGTGTCCCGGGGGTGGTCCACGAGGATCAAACTGGGTTCGTTAAGGGGAGACAGCTGAACACGAACATACGGAGGCTGCTAGAGGTGATGATGATGCCCCCACCAGAGGGGGAGGCGGAGATAGTGGTGGCGATGGACGCCGAGAAAGCATTCGACAGAGTGGAGTGGGACTACCTGTGGGAAGTGTTGAGGAGATTTGGTTTTGGAGAAGGGTTTATTGGATGGGTACAGCTGCTATATAGGGTCCCGGTGGCAAGTGCAATCGAACAGGCAGAGGTCTGACTACTTCCGTCTTTATAGAGGGACGAGGCAGGGGTGCCCCCTGTCTCCGTTACTGTTTGCATTGGCAATTGAGCCCCTGGCCATAGCATTGAAGGGCTCCAGGAGGTGGAGGGGAGTACTCAGGGGAGGAGAAGAACACCGGGTATCATTGTATGCAGATGATTTATTGCTGTATGTTGCGGACCCAGTGGAGGGGAAGCCTGAGATAATGCAGACACTCGGGCAGTTTGGGGAATTCTCGGGGTACAAATTGAATATGGGGAAGAGTGAGTTGTTTGTGGTGCATCCGGGGGAGCAGAGTAGGGGAATAGATGATTTACCGCTGAGGAAGGTAACAAGAGATTTCCGGTACTTAGGGATTCAGATAGCCAGGAGTTGGGGAACCTTACATAGGCTAAATCTAACATGATTGGTGGAACAGATGGAGGAGGATTTTAAGAGATGGGACATGGTGCCCCTGTCACTGGTGGGTAGGGTGCAGGCGGTCAAAATGGTAGTCCTCCCGAGATTCCTTTTTGTGTTTCAGTGCCTCCCGGTGATGGTCACGAAGGCTTTTTTCAAGAAAATCGAGAAAAGTGTCATGAATTGTGTGGGCTGGGAAGACCCCGAGAGTGAGGAGGGGGTTTTTGCAGCGTAGCAGGGATAGGGGGGGACTGGCACTACCGAGCTTAAGTGAGTACTATTGGGCCGCCAATATCTCAATGGTGAGTAAGTGGATGGGAGAAGGGGAGGGAGCGGCGTGGAAGAGATTGGAGATGGCGTCCTGTAAAGGAACCAGCCTACAAGCACTGGCGATGGTGCCGTTGCCGTTCTCCCCGAAGAAATACACCACAAGTCCAGTGGTGGTGGCAACACTGAAAACTTGGGGGCAGTGGAGACGGCATAGGGGAATGACGGGAGCCTCGGTCCGGTCCCCGATAAGAAATAATCATAGGTTTGTCCCTGGGAGAATAGATGGGGGATTTAGAGCATGGCAGAGAGCTGGGATTGTGCAACTGAGGGATCTGTTCTTAGACGGGACGTTTGCGAGTCTGGGAGCGCTGACGGAAAAATATGGGTTGCCCCAAGGGAATGCATTTCGGTACATGCAACTGAGGGCTTTTGCGAGGCAACAGGGGAGGGAATTCCCGCAGCTCCCGACGCAGGAGATTCAGGATAGAGTGATCTCAGGGACATGGGTGGGGGATGGTAGGGTGTCGGATATATACAGGGAAATGAGAGACGAGGGGGAGATCATGGTGGATGAGCTGAAGGGAAAATGGGAAGAAGAGCTGGGGGAAGAGATCGAAGAGGGGCTGTGGGCAGATGCCCTACGTAGGGTAAACTCTTCGTCCTCGTGCGCCAGGCTTAGCCTGATACAATTCAATGTTTTGCACAGGGCGCATATGACTGGAGCAAGGCTCAGTAAATTTTTCGGGGTAGAGGATAGGTGTGGGAGATGCTTGAGAAGCCCAGCAAACCACACCCACATGTTTTGGTCATGCCCGGCATTGCAGGGGTTCTGGGTGGGGGTGGCGAATGTGCTTTCGAAGGTGGTGGGGGTCCGGGTCGAGCCAAGCTGGGGGTTGGCTATATTTGGGGTTGCAGAAGAGCCGGGAGTGCAGGAGGCGAGAGAGGCTGATGTTTTGGCCTTTGCGTCTCTAGTAGCCCGGCGAAGGATATTGCTTATGTGGAAGGAAGCCAAACCCCCGGGCGTGGAGACCTGGATAATCGACATGGCAGGGTTTATAAAACTAGAACGGATAAAGTTTGCACTAAGGGGTTCGGCTCAAGGGTTCACCAGGCGGTGGCGAATGTTCATTAACTACCTCGCAGAACGATAAAGGAAATGGGAAGGTAACAGCAGCAACCCAGGGGGGAGGGGGGGGGGGGGGGAGTGAGGGGGGAGGGCTCGGGTGGGTCCTCAGGGGTGTTTTTGTATAGATATTTGTACTTGGTTATGTATATTGGATTGCTAGATTTTATTATTTGGGAGAGCTATTATTTGTGTTATGGCAGTTGCCATTTAGTTTATATATTATTTATTTATTTGTTAAAAACGGTCACTGTTATTTATACTGTTTTATTGTTGTAAAAAGGGAAAAACCTTTGTACTGTTTTGTTTGGCCGAAAAATTTGAATAAAATATATTTTAAAAAAGAAAGTGCATTCTGGGCATGATGACACATACATGCACTGAACAATTCGATTTCATGTTACGCTTTTTAGAACATAGAACATAGAAAAATACAGCACAGAACAGGCCCTTCGGCCCACGATGTTGCGCCGAACCTTTGTCCTAGATTATCATTGAATTTACAGTGCAGAAGGAGGCCATAAAATATATTTTATTCAAATTTTTCGGCCCATCGAGTCTGCACCGGCTCTTGGAAAGAGCACCCTACCCAAGGTCAACACCTCCACCCAACACGAAGGGCAATTTTGGACACCAAGGGCAATTTATCACGGCCAATCCACCTAACCTGCACATCTTTGGACTGTGGGAGGAAACCGGAGCACCCGGAGGAAATCCACGCACACATGGGGAGGATGTGCAGACTTCACACAGACAGTGACACAAGCCGGAATTGAACCTGGGACCCTGGAGCTGTGGAGCAATTGTGCTATCCACAATGCTGCCGTGCTGCCCTTAAGAACAAATAAATCTACACTATATAATTTTACCGTAATCCATGTACCGATCCAATAGCTGCTTGAAGGTCCCTAATGTTTCTGACTCAACTACTTCCACAGGCAGTGCATTCCATGCCCCCACTACTCTCTGGGTAAAAAACCTACCTCTGACATCCCCCTATATCTTCCACCATTCACCTTGAATTTATGTCCCCTTGTAATGGTTTGTTCCACCCGGGGAAAAAGTCTCTGACTGTCTACTCTATCTCTTCCCCTGATCATCTTATAAACCTCTATCAAGTCACCCCTCATCCTTCTCCGTTCTAATGAGAAAAGGCCTAGCACCCTCAACCTTTCCTCGTAAGACCTACTCTCCAGGCAACATCCTGGTAAATCTCCTTTGCACCTTTTCCAAAGCTTCCACATCCTTCCTAAAATGAGGCGACCAGAACTGTAGACAGTACTCCAAATGTGGCCTTACCAAAGTTTTGTACAGCTGCATCATCACCTCACGGCTCTTAAATTCAATCCCTCTGTTAATGAACGCTAGCACACCATAGGCCTTCTTCACAGCTCTATCCACTTGAGTGGCAACTTTCAAAGATGTATGAACATAGACCCCAAGATCTCTCTGCTCCTCCACATTGCCAAGAACTCTACCGTTAACCCTGTATTCCGCATTCATATTTGTCCTTCCAAAACGGACAACCACACACTTTTCAGGGTTAAACTCCACCTGCCACTTCTCAGCCCAGCTCTGCATCCTATCTATGTCTCTCTGCAGCCGACAACAGCCCTCCTCACTACCCACAACTCCACCAATCTTCGTATCGTCTGCAAATTTACTGACCCACCCTTCAAATCCTTCATCCAAGTCATTAATGAAAATCACAAACAGCAGAGGACCCAGAACTGATCCCTGCGGTACGCCACTGGTAACTGGGATCCAGGCTGAATATTTGCCATCCACCACCACTCTCTGACTTCTATCGGTTAGCCAGTTCGTTATCCAACTGGCCAATTTCCCCACTATCCCATGCTTCCTTACTTTCTGCAGAAGCCTACCATAGGGAACCTTATCAAATGCCTTACTAAAATCCATGTACACTACATCCACTGCTTTACCTTCATTCATATGCTTGGTCACCTCCTCAAATAATTCAATAAGACTTGTAAGGCAAGACCTACCCCTCACAAATCCGTGCTGACTATCCCTAATCAAGCAGTTGTCTTTCCAGATGCTCAGAAATCCTATCCCTCAGTACCCTTTCCTTACTTTGCCTACCACCGAAGTAAGACTAACTGGCCTGTAATTCCCAGGGTGATCCCTATTCCCTTTTTTGAACAGGGGCACGACATTCACCACTCTCCAATCCCCTGGTACCACCCCTGTTGACAGTGAGGACGAAAAGATCATTGCCAACGGCTCTGCAATGTCATCTCTTGCTTCCCATAGAATCCTAGGATATATCCCGTCAGGCCCGGGGGACTTGTCGATCCTCAAGTTTTTCAAAATGCCCAACACATCTTCCTTCCTAACAAGTGTTTCCTCAAGCTTACCAGTCTGTTTCACACTGTCCTCTCCAACAATATGGCCCCTCTCATTTTTAAATACAGAAGAAAAGTACTCGTTCAAGACCTCTCCTATCTCTTCAGACTCAATACACAATCTCCCGCTACTGTCCTTGATCGGACCTACCCTCGCTCTAGTCATTCTCATATTTCTAACATATGTGTAAAAGGCCTTGGGGTTTTCCTTGATCCTACCCGCGAAAGATTGTTCATGCCCTCTCTTAGCTCTCCTAATCCCTTTCTTCAGTTCCCTCCGGCTATCTTGTATCCCTCCAACGCCCTGTCTGAACCTCGTTTCCTCAGCCTTACATAAGTCTCCTTTTTCCTCTTAACAAGACATTCAACCTCTCGTCAACCATGGTTCCCTCACTCGACCATCTCTTCCCTGCCTGACAGGGACATACATATCAAGGACACGTAGTACCTGTTCCTTGAACAAGTTCCACATTTCACTTGTGTCCTTCCCTGACAGCCTATGTTCCCAACTTATGTGCTTCAATTCTTGTCTGACAACATCGTATTTACCCTTCCCCCAATTGTAAACCTTGCCCTGTTGCACGCACCTATCCCTCTCCATTACTAAAGTGAAAGTCACAGAATTGTGGTCACTATCTCCAAAATGCTCCCCCACTAACAAATCTATCACTTGCCCTGGTTCATTACCAAGTACCAAATCCAATATTGCCTCTCCTCTGGTCGGACAATTTACATACTGTGTTAGAAAAGCTTCCTGGATACACTGCACAAACACCACCCCATCCAAACTATTTGATCTAAAGAGTTTCCACTCAATGTTTGGGAAGTTAAAGCCACCCATGACTACTACCCTGTGACTTCTGCACCTTTCCAAAATCTGTTTCCCAATCTGTTCCTCCACATCTCTGCTACTATTGGGGGGCCTATAGAAAACTCCTAACAAGGTGACTGCTACTTTCCTATTTCTGACTTCAACCCATACTACCTCAGTAGGCAGACACTCCTCGAACTGCCTTTCTACAGCTGTTATACTATCTCTAATTAACAATGCCACCCTCCCCACCTCTTTTACCACCCTCCCTAATCTTATTGAAACATCTATAACCAGGGACCTCCAACAACCATTTCTGCCCCTCTTCTATCCAAGTTTCCATTATGGCCACCACATCGTAGTCCCAAGTACCGATCCATGCCTTAAGTTCACCCACCTTATTCCTGATGCTTCTTGCGTTGAAGTATACGCACTTCAACCCATCTCCGTGGCTGCAAGTACTCTCCTTTGTCAGTGTTCCCTTCCCCACTGCCTCACTACACGCTTTGGCGTCCTGAATATCGGCTACCTTAGTTGCTGGACTACAAATCCGGTTCCCATTCCCCTGCCAAATTAGTTTAAACCCTCCCGAAGAGTACTAGAAAACCTCCCTCCCAAGATATTGGTGCCCCTCTGGTTCAGATGCAACCCATCCTGCTTGTACAGGTCCCACCTTCCCCAGAATGCGCTCCAATTATCCAAATACCTGAAGCCCTCCCTCCTCCACCATTCCTGCAGCCACGTGTTCAGCTGCACTCTCTCCCTATTTCTAGCCTCGCTATCACGTGGCACCGGCAACAAACCAGAGATGACAACTCTGTCTGTCCTGGCTTTTAACTTCCAGCCTAACTCCCTAAACTTGTTTATTACCTCCACACCCCTTTTCAAACCTACATCGTTGGTACCAATGTGCACCACGACATCTGGCTGCACACCCTCCCCCTTAAGGATCCTGAAGACACGATCCGAGACATCCCTGGCACCCGGGAGGCAACATACCTTCCGGGAATCTCGCTCGCGACCACAGAATCTCCTATCTATTCCCCTAACCATTGAATCTCCTACTACTATTGCTTTTCTATTCTCACCCCCTTCCCTTCTGAGCCCCAGAGCCAGACTCAGTGCCAGAGACCTGGCCGCTAGGGCCTTGTAGGTCATCCCCCCCAACAGCATCCAAAACGGTATACTTGTTTTGAAGGGGAACGGCCACGAGGGATCCCTGCACTGTCTGCCTGTTTGTTTTCTTTCCCCTGACTGTAACCCAGCTATTCTTGTGTAACCCAGCTATTCTTGTCCTGTACCTTGGGTGTGGTTACCTCCCTGTAACTCTTCTCTATCACCCCCTCTGCCTCCCGGATGATCCGATATTCATCCAGCTTCAGTTCCAGTTCCCTAACACAGTCTTTGAGGAGCTGGAGTTGGGTGCACTTCCCGCAGGTATAGTCAGTGGGGACACCGGTGGTATCCCTCACCACCCACATCCTACAGGAGGAGCATGCAACTGACCTAGCCTCCATCCCCTCTTACCTTACAGAATATAGCTGCCCTGTGGACCAACTGGACCTCCACCCTCCGACTCTGCTCCCAGTCAGCTGCACGCTCTGTAAACTCCTGGCTCCCTTCACGCTCTTTGAGGAAATGTAGGAAATGGAAATGAAAGGAGCACCTTACTCCCTCCTCACCTAACTCTCACTATAGCACTCAAATGCACCAAATTCAGCACTCAGTGCAAAAAAATTTCATGTAAGGTCAGGAGTAAATACATTCCTCCAGATAAAGGCTAATGTGTGTTATTCCAACAACTGATAGAAAGCAATTTAAACTTTATTACAGTGTATGGGGAGGCCATGGGCAACGGCAGACAAGCTTAATACTGGGCAATTTTGCCATATTTAGCTAATTCCTGTTACCTTACCTGAACAAGCACAGTTGTGTTTCCAGCTATGAGTTGCAATGCATATGATGGTCTCTGGTTCCGACTCATGGGATGTTAGCATCAATGTCAAGACCATTGACAAGAGGGGAGCTTGGAGGAGCGGGTGCACATACCTAGAAGAAAAGGGTTGTGATAGCGGGTATGGAAGGCATTATCGAAGCAGCCTTGGTGTGTTGCTGCAGTGCATCTTGTAGATAGTAGACATTGCTGCCACTGTGAGCTGGTGGTGGAGGGTGTGAATGTTGAAGTTGGTTCCAATCAAGTGGGCTGTTTTATCCTGGATGGTGTCAAGCTTCTCGAATAAGAAAGTGGGGAGTATTCCTTTGTACATAGGGGACAGGAATTTTGGAGAAACAGGAGATGAGTCACTCCCTGCAGCATTCCCGGCCTCTCACATATTCTTGTAGCGACAGTAGTTTATTGGCTGCTCAGTTAGGTTTCTAGTCAATGGTGGCAGGATATCGATGTTGGGGGAGTTGCTGATGGCCGTGTCACAGAACATCAAGCGAAGATGGATAGATTATCTCTTGTTTGAGAAAGCCATTGCCTGGCATCCGTGTCCAAACGTAGCCTCACTATGTGATGGTTTTTTGCTAGGAGCTTCAGCCACGAAGTAGCGCTATAATTGATTCATCTGGAACTGTGGGTTATTTTGTGTTTCATCTCATTTAAGGAACCTTTCATTTGAATACAATTAACAGAATCTTTTCAAATTTTAAAATGTATTTTTATTTCCCCTCATGCCCCAAATCAGGTCTTGGTTTTACACCACGCCACTAGAATGCAACTAAATGCCAGTCTCAAGCCTATAGTTCCTCTCCCCATTCAACTTCATCTCCCAGCTACACAAGCTTTTATTGAACTAGGCCCAAGCTTTCAGAGATGGAAGGGCTCCGTGCCTTAACCAAAATAGCGCGCGAGCCTGATTCCAGAAATCCCATCCCAGAACCCAGCATACACCATTTTACTGTGAGGAGAACAAGATACTTCACACATTTGCAGCTCTTGGAGGCACCAGCACATTTAAAAGTTCAGCTGTCCTTAATCAGAATCAATTTATATCATCCAGTTTTCTGAAATACGACTCTTGGGATTTACAAATCTGAGGAAAAGTTCTAACCCTACTGACATTCTTGAGAAGAGGTCAGGTACTCTTTTGGAGAGTTTCTGGTACCCTTTTGGGATTGGTAAACATAGACATAAATCTGCTTAAAGGATGAATAACCTCTGTGGAACTGTCAAGTCATTTAAATCTCCTGTCCTTCAGATTTTGAAAAAAAAAAACAGCCTGCTGCGACTCCCATTTGAAAAAAAGAAATCAGTGCTTGCAATTTCAATTTGTTAAACAAAGCCAGGGGGTCATCATTATAGGACTTGTACTGCTTGGCTGCTTCCACAACCTATTATTAATGGGAGGCCTGTAAGTACACAGTTTGACTGACAGGTCCAAATTGTCACAAAGGGATTAGCTGCCTTTCGTGTAAGGCTAGGAATACAAATGTTTGTTTTCATAGTGGAATAATTTACTTGAAGGATTTATCTTTTGTGAATTATTTTTTAAAATATGGTGGTGTGTAATAGATACTTCAAACTTTATTTTATCTCATTATATCACAACCCAAGATCTGCCGTGTTGAATACTGGATCAGTTGGCATGGAGGGTGTATGGGCAAAGGGTATTGGGAGGGGTCATGGAGACTACCTTGGGGAGGTGTAGAAGGGCACTGGTTGGTATGCAGTGTATGGGGGACATGGTGAGCGAGTGGAGGTGCATGAAGTAGCATGGATGGTATGACGGACCATGGGTGTTGGGTACAGGACATGAGGTGGCTCGAGGTGTTTTGGAGGAGGCTTACGAAGTGGGTGAGGGTGCCCCTGTGTGAAGGGTATCACAGAATCATAGTGTACAAGAGGCCCTTCGAGTATGCACCGACGAATGAAAGATACCTGACCTGCCTCCCTACCTAATCCCATTTGCCAGCACTTGGTCCATAGCCTTGAATGTTATGATGTGCCAAGTACTCATCCAGGTACTTTTGAAAGGATGTGAGGCAACCTGTCTATACCGCACTCCCAGGCACTGCATTCCAAACAGTCACCACCCTCTGGGTAAAAATGATTTTCCTCAAATCCCGCAAACCTCCTGCCCCTCATCTTGACCTTGTGTTCCCTCGTAACTGACACTTCAACTAAGGGGAACAGCTGCACCCTATCCACTCTGTCCATGCCCCTCATAATCTTGTACACCTCGATCAAGTCGCCCCTCCGTCTTCTCTGCTCCAGCGAAAACAACCCAAGCCTATCCAACCTCTCTTCGTAACTTAATTATTCCATCCCAGGCAATATCCTGGTGAATCGCCTCTGCACCCTCTCCAGTGCAATCACATCATTCCTATAATGTGGCGACTAGAATTGCACACAGACTTCAGCTGTGCCCTCACCAGAGCTCTACACAACTCCAACATGACCTCCCTTCTTTTGTAATCTATGCCTCGATTGGTAAAGGCAAGTATCCCATATGCCCTTTTCACCACCCTATTAACCCGCCCTTACACCTTCAGAGATCTATGGACAAATAGGTCCCTTTGTTCCTCGGAACTTCCCTTTGTCAGGCCATTCATTGAATACTTGCTTGTCAAATTACTCCTTCCAAACTGCATCACCTCACACTTTTCAGGGTTAAATTCCATCTGCCACTTTTCTGCCCATTTAACCATCCTGTCTATATCATCCTGTAACACAAGACACTCAATCTTACTGTTAACCACCCTGGTGGAACCCAAATGAGTGTCTGTGAGCAAGTTATTGCTGAATAAGTACTGTTGATGACTCCTTCCATTACTTTGCTGATGATGGAGAGTAAACCTGATTGGGTTGGATTTGTCCTGTTTCTTGTGTACAGGACATACCTGGGCAATTTTCCACATTGCCGGGTAGATGCCATTGCTGTAGTTATTCTGGAACAGCTTGGCTAGGGGCCGGAAAGTTTTGGAGCACAAGTCTTCAGTACTTTTGCCGGACTATTGTCAGGGCCCATAGTCTTTGCAGTATCCAGTGCCTTCAGCCATTTCTTGATATCATGTGGAGTGAATCGTATTGGCTGAAGACGGATATCTGTGATGCTGGGGACCTCCAGAGGAGACCGAGATGGATCATCCACTCGGCACTTCTGGCTGGAGATTGTTGCGAATGCCACAGCCATGTCTTTTGCACAGATGTGCGGGACGCCTCCATCATTGAGAATGGGGATATTTGTGGAGCCTCCTCCTCCACTGAGTTGTTTAATTGTCCACCACCATTCACAGCTGGATGTGGCAGGACTGTAGAACTTGGGTCTGATGTGTTTGTTCGAGCTCCTGACCTCATTACAGCCTTGGTTCAAACATGGACAAAGAGCTGAATGCCAGGGGTGAGGTGAGACTGACTGCATTTGACATCAAAGCAGCATTTGACCGAGTATGGCATCAAGGAGCTCTAGCTAAACTGGAGTCAATGGGAATCAGGGGGAAAACACTCAGCTGGTTGGAGTCATAAGTGGATGAGGGTAAAGCAGTTGATGTGGTGTATATGGATTTCAGTAAAGCGTTTGATAAGGTTCCCCACGGTAGACTACTGCAGAAAATACGGAGGCATGGGATTCAGGGTGATTTAGCATTTTGGATCAGAAATTGGCTAGCTGGAAGAAGACAAAGGGTGGTGGTTGATGGGAAATGTTCAGAATGGAGTCCAGTTACTAGTGGTGTACCACAAGGATCTGTTTGTCATTTTTATAAATGACCTGGAGGAGGGCGTAGAAGGATGGGTGAGTAAATTTGCAGATGACACTAAAGTCGGTGGAGTTGTGGACAGTGCGGAAGGATGTTACAAGTTACAGAGGGACATAGATAAGCTGCAGCGCTGGGCTGAGAGGTGGCAAATGGGGTTTAATGCAGAAAAGTGTGAGGTGATTCATTTTGGAAGGAATAACAGGAAGGCAGAGTACTGGGCTAATGGTAAGATTCTTGGCAGTGTGGATGAGCAGAGAGATCTCGGTGTCCATGTACATAGATCCCTGAAAGTTGCCACCCAGGTTGAGAGGGTTGTTAAGAAGGCGTACGGTGTGTTAGCTTTTATTGGTAGAGGGATTGAGTTTAGGAGTCATGAGGTCATGTTGCAGCTATACAAAACTCTGGTGCGGCCGCATTTGGAGTATTGCGTGCAATTCTGGTCGCCGCATTATAGGAAGGATGTGGAAGCATTGGAAAGGGTGCAGAGGAGATTTACCAGAATGTTGCCTGGTATAAAGGGAAGATCTTATGAGGAAAGGCTGAGGGACTTGAGGCTGTTTTCGTTAGAGAGAAGAAGGTTAAGAGGTGACTTAATTGAGACATACAAGATGATCAGAGGATTGGATAGGGTGGACAGTGAGAGCCTTTTTCCTCGGATGGTTATGTCTAGCACGAGGGGACATAGCTTTAAATGGAGGGGAGATAGATATAAGACAGATGTCAGAGGTAGGTTCTTTACTCAGAGAGTAGTAAGGGCGTGGAATGCCCTGCCTGCAACAGTAGTGGGCTCGCCAACACTAAGGGCATTCAAATGGTCATTGGATAGACAGATGGATGAAAAGGGAATAGCGTAGATGGGCTTTAGAGTGGTTTCACAGGTCGGCGCAACAGCGAGGGCCGAAGGGCCTGTACTGCGCTGTAATGTTCTATGTTCTATGTGTACAGGACCCACGGATGGACAGGTCGAATCCCAAAACAGGAAAGACCTCCAACATGGTGAAAGAACTCAGCTTATTTATGGAGCAGATGGGGCAGTGGACCTACAGATCAAAAACCTCTCACAAAGAGAAACGAGGACGGATCCACAACCTCCACGACAATCACTGTTCAAGCACCTACTGGACGCAGACATCGTAGGGAAAGGGAGCTGTGGTGACATGCATGGACGACTGCCAAGGGGAGCCAACACCCAACTGGACAAGAGGAGGCAGAAGTGGAAGGAGGACTTGGGGTTTGAAATAGGGTGGGGACTCTGGAGCAAAGCACTGCACGGGGTCTACTCCACCTCCACATGAGCAAGGCTAAGCCTAATGCAGCTAAAAGTGGTTCACATAGCTCAGTTAACGAGAAGCCGAATGAGCAGGCTCTTCCCAGAGGTGGAGGATAAATGCGAACAGTGCCAAGGAGGCCCAGCCAACCACACCCATGTGTTCTGGTCTTCCCCCAGACTTGTTGGGTTCTGGACAGCCTTCTTTGAGGCAATGTCCAAGGTGGTGGTGGTGAGGGTGGAGGGCTGTCAAGAGGATACAGCAGGATTTAGATTGTTTGGAGACTTGGGCGGCGAGATGGCAGATGGAGTTTAATCTGGACAAATGTGAGGTAATGCATTTTGGAATGTCTACTACAGGTAGGGAATATACAGTGAATTGGAGAACCCTCAAGAGTACTGACAGTCAGAGAGATCTTGGTGTACAGGTCCACAGGTCACTGAAAGGGGCAACACAGGTGGAGAGTGTAGTCAAGAAGGCATACGGCATGCTTGCCTTCATTGGCCGGGGCATTGAGTATAAAAATTGGCAACTCATGTTGCAACTATATAGAACCTTAGTTAGGCCACACTTGGGAGTATAGTGTTCAATTCTGGTCACCACACTACCAGAAGGATGTAGAGGCTTTAGAGAGGGTGCAGAAGAGATTTACCAGGATGTTGCCTGGTAAGGAGGGCATTAGCTATGAGGAGAGGTTGAATAAACTTGGTTTGTTCTCACTGGAACGAAGGAGGGTTGAGGGGTGACCTGATCGAGGTCTACAAAATTATGAGGGGCATAGACAGAGTGGATAGTCAAGAGACTTTTTCCCAGGGTAGAGGGGTCAATTACTAGGGGCATAGGTTTAAGGTGTGAGGGGCAAGATTTAGAGGAGATGTACAGCTACGTTTTTTTACACAAGAGGGTAGTGGGTGCCTGGAACTCGCTGCCAGAGGTGGTGGTGGTGGAAGCAGGGACGATAGTAACGTTTAAGGGGCATCTTGACAAATACATGAATATGATGGGAATAGAGGGATACGGATCCCGTAAGTGTAGAAGATTTTAGTTTAGACGGGCAGCATGGTCGGCGCAGGTTTAATGCTAACAGAAAAATGTCTACATTATTTTGTACAGATTAATTCAAAGTTTCCCAACTAGTCACAGCAACAACTGAAGCATAGGCAATTTTGAGTATGCTTCACTTCAAAAAAGCTATTACAGAATTTGAATAATATTAAGATTTATTCAAAGATGAAACAATTACTTTTGGAGTGATACATGTGTAATACTTAAAACATTTAGTCTATCATGCTTTGTTAACCGTGTTGACAAAAACAATGTACGTTTGTCTGATTAGGGCCTGTCCCTTTAGGTCCAGGCAATGACAATCTCCTACAAGAGAGTCAATAGTATTACCATCATTGAATCTGCCACAATCAATATCCTGGTGGTTCCCATTGATCAGAAACTGAACTGGACTATCCATAGTGATACTGTGGCTACCAGGGCAGGTCAAAGACTAGTAAGCCTTCAGTGAGCAGTATAGCCATCTGGGATGGCCACTTACAGAATACAAATTGGACATTTGCAAAGATTGCAGGGAAAAATGGACAATGCTAAGAAAGCAGGAAGGCACAGAGCCTGTTTGCATATTGGAGAAACAGCTCCCAGACGAGACCGAAACTATAGGCCCATTAGCATATGGATGGCCCTTCTCCGGGAACAAGGGAAGATACTTAAGTAACCGATCTGGCCCCAGACCTCGCGGCGCCAGTTCCCCAAACCGAAAGCAGAAAACAAAACAGGCGAACGGCCACCTAGGACACATCCAGCCATCTGGGCACCCACCCCTTTATTGATCAGGATCAATGCGAATGATCAAGAAATGGCCCAATTGATTGGGGCCAAGTTCAAGGCCCGCCCAAAAGCGCGCGAAGCCCCCTTCGGGTATAAGAAAGCCCCAAGAGAGAAACGCTCTCTTGGAATCGGCTCTCAAAGCGGAGAGAACCTTCCACCAGCTACACCAGAAGCAAGTAAGTCCAAGGTCAATGCTCGCTACCAGACGGACGACCTTAGCTGTTCCCCTCTACCACTTTGACCCCGGCAGCCTCAGAACCGAACAGCGGCCATTGTTCCTCTGACTGAGTGGGTGCCCGAAGCTAAGTATAGGCTTCAGCAGTAGTGATAGTTTAGTCTGTAGTATTTCATGCACGAGTAGATATTGCTATGTGTGTAAATAAATAGTATTGACTTTGAACTAACTAACTGGTGTACCGGCTCTTTGATCAGTATTCGGATTTGAACCTTGTGGCGGTATCGAAAGATACCTGGCGACTCTAAAGCAAACGTAATTAGAATTAAAGAAGGCAACCATATTGACCGCCATATTTAGGAACAACCAAAGAGAGCAACAACAACTTATCTCCTGACCCCCAAGGCCTCTCCACCATCTGCAAGGCACAGGTCAGGTGTGTAATGGAATACTCTCCACTTGCCTGGGTGAATGCAGCTCCAATAACACTCAAGAAGCTCAACATCATCCAGGACAAAGCAGCCCGCTTGATTGCTCCCCCCTCCACAAATATTCAAACCCCCCTACCACCGATGAACAGTGGCAGTCATGTATACCATCTACAAGATGCACTGCAGTAACTCGCCAAGGTTCCTTAGACAGCACCTTCCAAACCCAGGACCACTACCACCTAGAAGAACAAGACCAGCACATACCTAGGAACCCCACCACCTGAAGGTTTCCCTTCAAGTCACTCACCACGCTAACTTGGAAATATATCGCCGTTCCTTCACTGTCGCAAAATCCTGGACCTCCTTTCCGAACAGCACAGTGGGTGTACCTACACCTCAGGGTAGACAGCCGTTCAAGAAGGCAACTCACCACGACCGTCTGAAGGGCAACTTGGGATGAGCAATAAATGCTGGTCTAACCAGCGCGCCCACATCCCATAAATGAATAAAAAAACAGTGGGATATTCAAAATTCTAGACTACAAAGAAGCTGCTTTATTCAAATCTACAAATATTTTTGGGGAATTCAAGTTTGATAGGATCAGTTTGAAACAAATATTCCCAGTTTAATTTATCAAGAAAGTGTAATCATGTAGACTCCCAGGATAGTGGGAAACTTTCTTAAAAGATCAATGCATATTTCTTAATAATAATTTACAAATAACCTAATTTTTAACATTTTAATTTGTTCATTTTTCCAATCAAGGAGATAAAGGAAGATGGTCTACCAAATATGTAACAGTGACTAAGATATTACTTGTGTGTTGTTTCACCTTTGGTACAACAAATCTACTTGATATTTTAAACTTAAAATTAAATCTAATCTGATGATCTATTACTTTTGCTGAGTGGAATGAGAATGTACAACAGCCAAAGACAATCCACAGACAGGATTTCCTGTTTCATTATCCATGCATGTTATCCAGAGGCAAGGATAGAATTGCTGAAAAGTCATGGGAGTGGTCTAAAATACAAGAGCTAAAATAATCTAGGATAGGACCACAAAAAAAAATACATCCCTATACTTATCAAGCAGCATATCCTCCAATTGTCAGGGTAATGCTGAGAAAGATTTCAGTATAGCTATCAAGACATAGAACAAATAAGATACAAATATGATAGCATATAGATGTAATCAGACAACTATCTATGCACATTAAAACTCTGTCTGCACCCATTTCCTGTTTACAAACATTGCTTCCTGTTGTCACTTCAGCTTGTCAATTTTTCCCATTATACATTCCACATAGTTATCCTTCAGACAACATCTAAATATAGAACATTTGATAGTTATGTTGAATTTTGTGCGTACTTGATGTGCATGGGACTTTGTTGTGCACAAATTGACTCCCATATTTCCTACATTACAAGTGCCTTCAAAAGCACTCACTGGCTCTGGGTCATCCTGGGTGATGAAGGACGGCACGGTAGCACAGCGGTTAGCACAGCACCAGGGTTCCAGGTTTGATATCCCGGCTTGGGTCACTGTCTGTGCGGAGTCTGCACGTTCTCCCTGTGTCTGTGTGGGTTTTCTCCGAGTGCTCCAGTTTACTCCCACAAGTCCCGAAATATGTGGTGTTAGGTAATTTGGACGTTCTGAATTCTCCCTCTGTGTACCCGAACAGGTGCCGGAATGTGGCGACTAGGGGCTTTCACAGCAACTGCATTGCAGTGTTAATGTAAGCCTACTTGTGACAATAAAGATTATTATTATTAAAGGCATTGGGTGAGATCTTCCAGCTTTTCATGCTGACGGGATCTTCCAGTCCCTCGGTCTCCCGGCGGTGTGGGATGGATTAAATAGGAAATCCCATTGACAGTGGCGGGACCATAAGATCCCGCTGCCAGCCAACATCTTGCGGTAGGTCAGAGAATCACACCATTATATAAATGCAAGTAATTTTTTCAACGTCTTCATTTCCTATTGAATTTTCCAATCCAAATCTCATAAAAGTAACTGCATGCTCTGACCATTAGGTGGCCTCCTAGTTCAAGTTTTTTTGAAGTGTTTCTTCAACATTCATTGCTTGCTTGCTTTTATGTAGGTATTGTAAGCTACCAGTTTATTTTCAATCTGTATGTTTAATATTATTTTATATTTTTATATATATTTTTTAATAAATTTAGAGTACCCAATTATTTTTTTCCAATTAAGAGGCCAATCACATCTTTTGGGTTGTGGGGGTGAGACTCATGCAGACACAGGGATTTAATATTATTTAATTGCATTTATTTAGTTGCTTGCCCTTTTTATCCTCTTGCCTACGAGCTCCTGCCCTGGATATTTGGTTAAGAGCTCACTAACATCTCAGTGGCTTTGTAAGCTTACAGCTCTCAATCCAATTCTTTAGCCCTTTGGCCTGCCTTTATATCTTCATATTCTATCCTGCAGTGTTTGGTCATGTCCCAGCCTCTATTCAGAAACAGAGACCGTAACTTGCCCACTTCTGTGGTGGCTCCAGTGTTCGCCACTGCTCCCATTTCCCTCTTGTTGATCCCTTCTCAAATTCCGCTCACAAGCTGCTCACATTCAGTCACTCCCCACACACTGTAACCCACTTACATGATGCTCAGCAAACATAACAACCCATACATGAACAATTTTCAATGCAACAGGATTTTGTAATAATAGGCAAATGAAGGCATAGTAGTGTGAGGAGGGAGGGAAGTACTAAGTAACAAGGAGTGAGACAATACAAACACAAACAGCAAAGCTACAAGAACAGAAATCAAGAGACACTAAGAAAGAACCGGCTCAAAATAACAATGAAACAGACAAAATATAAACAGAAATTATGATTCCAGATCAGAACCCAACATTTGCTAGGATACCGGACAGGAAGCCAATCACTTTTTAAAAAAATTATAAAACTGTGAGGAACGGATACTTGGCTCCAGGAGTGATTCCACGCACAAATTGGGATATGGTGTATTAAAACAAATTTTATTAACACAGTATTAAAGTACTTTAACATTAAAGAAATGTAGCTTCCAAGTACCAGTTAAACAATGCTTAACAATAAAATAAAACACTAACTCCTAACTGATACATCCGTCATCTCAAATCAAGCAAAACCCATCATAGGTGAAAAAACCACTTAAATAAAGTTGGCAAACAGGATTATTTGCTGGCCTCTGGAAAAAGAGTTTTTTTAAAAGACTGCTTGGAGAGAGAGAGAGAGAGAGAGAGAGAGAGATAGATCCTTTCAGTAAACAACTTGCAGAGCCCTGTCTATCAGGTTAATGCTGAATCGGACAGCCTTCTGCAAAAGTTATTGTTCATAACACAGCTTCCAGAAACTAATTGAGAAACTGGTTGCCACAGACCTGGCTCCTCCCATCGCTGCATCATTTTTATCCCACTCAAATCCCATTACCGAGTCACTTAAGTTGAAACACAACGGGCGCGATTCTCCACTCCCACGCCGGTTGGGAGAATCGCCTGGGCCGCCGAAATTTCCGGGGACGCCGGTCCGACGCCCTCCCGCGATTCTCCCGCGGGAGCGGCAGGAACGGGCCAGTCGAGTTTCGCGGGCCGCAGGCCGGAGAATCGCCGTAGATACCCAAAATGGCGATTCTCAGGCACCCCCGCGATTCTGAGGCCCGGATGGGCCGAGCAGCCAGGCCAAAACGCCGGGTTCCCCTCGGCGCCGCCCACACCTGGTCGCTGCAGTCGTAGGCGGTGTGTGAACGCTGGGGGGGTGGCCTGTGGGGGGGCGAGGGGGGATCCTGCACCGGGCTTCACCTTGAATGTGGCATGGCCCGCGATCGGTGCCCACCGATCGTCGGGCCGTCCTCTCTGAAGGAGGACCTCCTTCCTTCCTTCCGCGGCCCCGCAAGATCCGTCCCCCATCTTCTTGCGGGATGGATTTGGACAGGACGGCAACCACGCATGCGCGGATGACGTCCATTATGCGGCGCCGGCCGCGTCATCTATTCGGCGCCGCTTTTACGCGGGCGACAAGGCCTGGTGTGGGTAGATGACGCGGCCCCGATACTGGCCCATTGTCAGGGCCTGAATCGGTCGGGACCGGGGCCGTTCCGCGCCATCGTGAACCTCGACGGCGTTCACGACGGCGCGGCCAATTCGGCGTGGGGGTGGAGAATCCCGCCCAATGTCTCTAATTAACCCTCTGATATTTGTTTCTCTGCAGTTTGTCCTTTCACACCTTTTGTTCTCTATGGGGACTGCCATTAGCACTCTTTTCCCTTGGTTTCTGTGGCTATTAGCATCCTGCTTCCATGGGTTTGTGTGGCTATGACTCATCTTTCATTCTCACTCCTCAGTATAAATATTTCCCACTTTCTCTGTCTTTAGCTTTGACAAAGGGTCATCTGGACTCGGAACGTTAGCTCTTTTCTCTCCCTACAGATGCTGCCAGACCTGCTGAGATTTTCCTACATACAAAGGTATCTTAAATAATGTTACAGGATATCTAAAAGTATGTAGACCAAAACAAATCTCTTATTCCCTTTGACTCCAATCACACTAAATTGTTGGGCATCCAACTTCCCTTGCCAGTTCGCATTGGAAATGATTTATTTTCCACAGATGACACCTCACTACTTGTGAACTATCACCAACATCCAAACTCTCTTTCCTTGCCAAAGTCCTTAAACATATTGTCACCTCCCAAATCCATGTTCATCCATCCCAGTAGTCTCTATCTGTATCTTTTCAATCTCCCCTACTACATAACCGACCTAACCAAAGTCATGAATGATACCCAATGTACTTGGACCATGGTGCAAGGTCAAGTTGGTCTCCTTAGCCACCTTGTAACCTATGACACAACTGACCATGACATCTTCCTCCAAACCCTTCTTTCAGCTCTGTCAACTGTTCTCAATTCATCCCACTTTTACCTGTTCAGTATCAGCTAGAGCATCACTTTTATTAATTTCTCTACCTTTCGAATACTCCAAGAATCTATCTTTGGCTTCCTCCTCCACATGCATCGTGGTATAATTTGTAGACATTAGATCAACTGCCATTTGTACGATGACTCAACTCTATCTCCCCATTTCTTTTGAGTCCTCTGCTCAAGTCCTAGTGTTGTATCCTGCATCTAGTTCTCAAAGAAATAAATGGTTTCAATTTGTGACTCTACAACAGTGATGGACACCTCGGCTAGTGGGTGGGCTGCACGAGTTGTCCCCCTTCATCTCAGTGAGCCACAAAATCAAAATCAGGCATTTGCACTAACCATGAGCCCATTAATAAGATTAAATACATTTAACACATGCAGAATATTTCATAAGGAGTTACAGGAAATGCTTAATCATTCATTAATAGAAGTATCAACTTCAAACAGTAAAAGCAAAATATTTATGCTTACCTTACTTAAGGTACAACAGTAACATTTAAAAAAAAGCAAAGTCCATCAATGCCGTAACCAAGATGGTCGCCCAGGAAAGGGTAAATCTGCTCATTGTGCTTCCGTACTACAATTTGCAGGTTGTACGAATTGAACTGTAGCAGTGCTTTGGACGCAGAGGGAACGCACAATTCTCACAGTCATTGTGTGTGATCAGCAAGGACATTACTTCACATGCTCTTGCTTTACTATCATTTTAGTAATGCCGGAAGGGAAAAAGCTAGGATGGAAACAAACAGAATCTGGCAACCCCGAGTGTGGGAAACAGTCAACAAAATCTCTTGCAGGCCGCACTCAGAACCCTGATGGGCCACATTGTCCACCACTGCTCTACAATCTATTTAGTCTTTATTTCAAATAAAAACGGTTATCTCACCATCAGAATCAGAAAGTATAATCATCTCACCTTCCTTCATTTTTGCATATTTAATAGTGGTTGAATCACTTATGCTCTATGTTATTGAAATCCTGATTCAGGTGTAAACCTGATCCATGTCTTTATTACCTCCAGACGTAACTATTCCAATGCCCCCTTGGATAACCTCCTAACCTACAACTTCACTTCATCCAAAATTCTGCTGCCTTATCCACACATCCATTACTCAGGGGAGGTGGTGGCAGTTTGGTATTGTCGCTGGACCAGAGACCCAGAGTCATGCTCTGGGGACTTGAGTTCAAATCCCACCATGGCAGGTGGTGAAATTTGAGTTCAATAAACATTAGGAATTAAAAGTCTAAAGATAGGGTGGCACAGTGGCTAGCGCTGCTGCCTGCAGCGTTGAGGACCCAGGTTTGATCCCGGCCCTGGGTCACTGTCTGTGTGGAGTTTGCACATTCTCCCCGTGTCTGCATGGGTTTCACCCTCACAACCCAAAGATGTGCAGGTTAGGTGGGATGGCCACGCTAAATTGCCACTTAATTGGAAAAAAAAATTGGGTCCTCTAAATTTTAAAAAAAAGTCTAAAGATGACCATGAAACCATGTCGATTGTCGTAAAAAGCCATCTCATTCACTAATGAACTTTAGGGACAAAAATCTGGTCATGCTTACCTGGTCTGGCCTACATGTGACCCCAGACCCACAGTAATGTGGTTGACTCTCAAATACCCTCAGGGATGGGCAATAAATGCTGGCCCAGCCAGCGATGCCCACATCCCATGAACAAATAAAAAAAATACTCGTCTTTTACTGACCTATATTGACTCTGATAAGCTCAAATTAAAAATTCTCAACCTGATGTTCAAACTGTTTTATGGCCTCACCCATTCCTATCTTTCTAACCTTTGCCAACCTCAGAACTTTCCAAGAATTCTGTTTTCCTACAGTTCTAGCCTCTTGTTTATTAGTGGTTATGTCTTCAATTACCTTGGCCTCAAGCTTTGAAATTACCTCTTTAAACCCCATAGTCTTTCTACCTCCCTCTCATCATTTAAGGCGCTCCTTCAAACCAATCACTTTTCCCAAGCTTTCCACTCTTATTATTTTCTTTGGCTGGTGTCTACTTTTTTATTACATTTCTTTGAAGTATCTTTAAAATTATTTATATGGAATATGCTTTTTAAATGAAAGTTGTTGATACACACATATGCTGAAGACACAAACACACAGATACAGTAAAATAACATTGAATAAACATACATAGAAACAAAATACTGCAGATGCTGGAAATCTTAAAACCTCAGCAAAGGCCTCAGCTTCTTCTACTACCACCCCCACCCTTGTGAATTATGAGGACAGCATGCGCTGAGCTCTTCCTTCCATCACCTTCACCTTGGCACCCACTTCTTTGGTCTCTTCCTCCTTGTAAATTGGACCCTTTCTTTGATTTTCAAATTTGCATTCCACAGGAGGCCTCCCTCTGGCCTCTTACCCTCTCCAAATCTTTTTATTGAGCATAGCTAGCATGACATTAGCCACCTCCATTTCTCTGCTCTCCTCACTCATTCTAACCAATCTCAATGCAAACTTGCAGTGCTCCATTCTCTCAGGTCCAATCTTAACCTTATCACTAAATGTGCTGACCAGGGTGACACTGATCTTTGGCGAATCAACCACTCTCAACTCTTCATATTCCCTACTATCCCCCCTCTGGACCATTGCCCCTTCACCAAACAGCAAGTCATTGTTTTGAAGACTGTCAGTGACCTCACCTCCATTGGAGATCTTCCATCCAGGATGTCCAACCTCAATCCCCTGATCCAAACAGCCTGGTAGACCCATTGTTTCAACCTATTCTTGTTCTGAATAACTGATTTCTTTCTATCTCTATTTTTTCTCCCTTTTGTACAGTCTCTTCCCAACCACATTCATGGCTCTTTGTCACTTAAAAATGTTTTTTTTAAATGTTTTAAAGAGAGTATCCAATTCATTTTTTCCAATTAAGGGTCAATTTAGCGTGGCCAATCCACCTATCCTGCACATCTTTGGGCTGTGGGGGCGAAACCCACACAAACACGGGGAGAATTTGCAAACTCCACATGGACAGTGTCCCAGAGCCGGGATCGAACCTGGGCCTTGGGCGCCGTGAGGAAGCAGTGCTAACCACTGTGCCGCCCTCTTCTCTTTGCCACTTGTAACAACTTTCAGTTTCCTAGCTCGCGCAATCTCCCTTTCACCATGGCTATCCCATCCCGTCAGATCTCCACCCCTGACCAGGACGGCCTGAGGGTTCCCTCCTTGAATGGAGAGACCTGCCAGTCCCCACCCATCACCATTCTAGACTGCCTCACATTGAACAACTTCTCCTTTGACTCAACTTCAAATTCCCACTCTTTGCTCACCTCCGACTTTCCCGTCTTCATTTCTGTGGATAAGCTATCAACCACTATCTTCTATAAGCCCATCGTTACCCTGACTGCACTTCCTTCCTTACACCAGTTTTTCTGTTGCATGTATTCTGACTCACCACCTTACGTACCAGTGTTTGCAATATATCTTCCAATTTCCTCAACAACGAATTCCCCTTCACTGTAGTTTACAACAGTCCTCAACTGTGTCCATTCCCCATCCCACATTTATAACATAGAACATAGAACAGTGCAGCACAGTACAGGCCCTTCAGCCCACGATGTTGTGCCGACCATTTATCCGAATCTAAGATCAACCTAACCTACACCCCTTCAATTTACTGCTGTCCATGTGCCTGTCCAAGAGACGCTTAAATGTCCCTAATGACTCTGACTCCACCACCTCTGCTGCATTCCACACACCCACCACTCTCTGTGTAAAGAACCTACCTCTGACATCTCCCCTATACCTTCCTCCAATCACCTTAAAATTATGTCCCCTCGTGGCAGCCATTTCCACCCTGGGAAAAAGTCTCTGGCTATTCACTGTATCCATACCTCTCATCACCTTGTACACCTCTATCAAGTCACCTCTCTGCCTTTTTCGCTCCAGTGAGAAAAGCCCTAGCTCCCTCAACCTTTCGTCATAAGACATACCTTCCAGTCCAGGCAGCATCCTGGTAAATCTCCTCTGTACCCTCTCCAAAGCATCCACATCCTTCCTATAATGAGGCGACCAGAACTGGACACAATATTCCAAGTGTGGTCTAACTAGAGTTTTATAAAGCTTCGGCTCTTAAACTCAATCTCCCTGTTAATGAAAGCCAACACACCATACGCCTTCTTAACAACCCTATCAACCTGGGTGGCAACTTTGAGGGATCTCTGTACGTGCACCCCAAGATCCCTCTGTTCCTCCACACTTCCAAGAATCCTGCCTTTAACCCTGTATTCAGCATTCAAATTCGACCTTCCAAAATGAATCACTTCACATTTATCAAGGTTGAACTCCATCTGCCAGTTCTCAGCCCAGCTCTGCATCCTGTCAATGTCCTGTTGTAACCTGCAACAACCCTCAACACTATCTACAACTCCCCCAACCTTCATGTCATCGGCAAAACTTACTAACCCACCCTTCCACTTCCTCATCCAAGTCATTTGTAAAAACCACAAAGAGCAGAGGTCCCAGAACAGATCTTTGCGGGACACCACAGGTCACCAGCCTCCAGGCGGAATACTTTCCATCCACTACCACTCGCTGTCTTCTTTCGGCCAGCCAATTCTGTATACAGACAGCCAAATTTCCCTGTATCCCATGCCCCCAAACTTTCTGAACGAGCCTACCATGGGGAACCTTATCAAATGCCTTACTGAAATCCATATACACTATATCCACTGTCCGACCTTCATCAATGTGTCTCGTTACCTCCTCAAAGAATTCAATGAGGCTTGTGAGGCATGACCTGCCCCTCACAAAGCCATGCTGACTATCTTTAATCAAACTATGTTTTTATAAATAATCATAAATCCTATCCCTCAGAATCCTTTCCAATGATTTGCTCACCACAGACGCAAGACTGATGGGTCTGTAATTTCCAGGGATTTCCCTATTCCCTTTCTTGAACAGGGGAACAACATTCGCCTCCCTGCAATCATCCGGTACTACTCCAGTGGAGAGTGAGGACGCAAAGATCATTGCCAATGGCGCAGCAATCTCCTCCCTCGCTTCCTGTAGTAACCTTGGGTATATCCCGTCAGGCCCAGGGGACTTATCTATCCTGATGCTTTTCAAAATTTCCAGCACATCCTACTTCTTAATATCAACCTGTTCGAGTCTATTAACTTGGTTCACACTGTTCTCATGGGCAACAAGGTCCCTCTCTCTAGTGAATACAGAAGCAAAGTATTCATTTAGGGCCTCCCCCATCTCCTCAGGCACTAGGCACAAGTTCCCCCCACTATCCCTGATCGGCCCTACTCTCACTCTGATCATCCTCTTATTTCTCACATAAGTGTAGAATGCCTTGGGGTTTTCCCTAATCCTTCCCGCCAGGGCTTTTTCATGCCTCCTTATAGCTCTCCTCAGTCCATTTTTGAGTTCCTTCCTGGCTACCTTGTAACCCTCTAGAGCCGAGTCAGATCCTTGCTTCCTCAACCTTACGTAAGCTTCCTTCTTCCTCTTGACTAGAAGCTCCACTTCTCTTGTCATCCAAGGCTCCTTCACCTTACCATTCCTTCGTCGTCTCAGTGGGACAAAACTATTCAGCACTCGCAGCAAGTGCTCCTTAAACAATCCCCACATTACTGTTGTGCATTTCCCCAAGAACAATTGTACCCACTTTATGCTCCTTAGCTCCTGTTTAATAGCAGTATAATTCCCCACCCCCCCCAATTAAATACCTTCCCATCCTGTGTGTTCCTATCCCTCTCCATGACTATGGTAAAGGTCAAGGAGTTGTGGTCACTGTCACCGAAATGCTCTCCCACCGAGACATCGGACACCTGGCCTGGTTCGTTGCCGAGCACCAAGTCCAATATGGACTCCCCCCCCCCCCCCCCCCCCGAGTCGGCCTATCTACATATTGAGTCAGGAATCCTTCCTGTACACACCTGACAAAATCTGCTCCATCCAAACCATTTGCACTAAGGAGGCTCCAGTCAATATTAGGGAAATTGAAGTCACCCATGACAACAACTCTGTTACTTCTGCACTTTTCCAAGACCTGCCGCCCAATCTGTACCTCAATCTCTCTGCTGCTATTGGGAGGGTCAATAGAAAACTCCAAATAAAGTGACTGCTCCTTTCTTGTTTCTGACTTCCACCCAGACTGACTTAGTAGACAAACCCTCCTCAACTACTGCCTTTTCTGCAGATGTGATGCACTCCCTAATTAACAATGTCACTCCCCCTCCTCTTTTACCTCCCTCCCTATTCTTCTGAAAACATCTAAACCCCGGAACATCTAACAACCATTCCTGTCCCTGTGAAATCCATGTCTCCGTAATGGCCACAACATAGTCGTTCCAAGCACTGATCCATGCTCTAAGTTCATCTCCCTTATTCCTGACACTCCTTGCATTGAAACAGACACACTTTAACCCATTCCACTGAGTGCAACTTTGCCCTGTCAACTGTCTATCCTTCCTCACAGACTTGCTGCATACTATATCTGCCTGTTCAACAGCTATCCTATCTCCATAGCTCTGGTTCCCATCCCCCTGCCAAACTAGTTTAAACCCTCCCGAAGAGTTCCAGCAAACCTCCCACCCAGGATATTGGTGCCCCTCCAGTTTAGGTGCAATCCATCCTTCATGTACAGGTCCCACCTTCCCCAGAAGATATCCCAATGATCCACTTCTGTTCCTCCAGTGCAGAAGGATGCCATTCGATCCATTGAGTCTGCACTGATCCTCTGAAAGAGCACCCTACCTTGGCCAAATCTCCTGCCCTATCCCTGCAACCCCATAATCCCACTTACCCTGCACATCCCTGGATCCAAAGGGCAATTTAGCACGCCCAATCCACCTAACCTACACATCTTTGGACTGTGGGAGGAAACCAGAGCACCCGGAGGAAACCCACATAAGACACAGGGAGAACGTGTAAACCACACAGACCGTCACCCAAGGCCAGATTTGAACCTTCAGGACTCAAGATTGAGTTCAATAATTTCAGATCATAAGTTCTGCCTCCATTTTTCCCTCAGGTGATGATGATTTTTCTATTTCCATTAACACCTACTCTCCTTCCATCATTTATTTCTTTACTTGTCCCATCTCCTTTTACCTTACACTAGGGAAACAGTGAGGGACGGCGATAATGTCACTGAACTAGCAGTCCAGAAGTCCAATCTAACACCCTGGTCCCACAAGTTCAAATCCCACCATGGAAATTAATAAATTCAAATAATTAATAAAAATATGGAACTGAAAACCAATCTTAGTAATAGTGCCATGAGACGATCATAATTTTTTATAAAACCCCATCTGGTTCACTTATGCCTATTAGGGAAGGAAATCTGCCATCCTGACCTAGCCTGGCCTACATGTGACTCCAGATCCATAGCAATGTGATTGACTCAGAAATGTCCTCTTAAACAGCCTTGCAAGCCACTCAGTTGTGTCAAACCATTACAGAATATCTGAAGAGGCATAAAATCGGACAGACCATCCAGCATCAATCTAGGCACCGGAAATGATGAAGGCTTGTTGACTTTGCTTACTAGGGAGAAGTATCTCACAAACTAATCAAACAGCCTGACACAGTTATACTCACAGAATCATACCTTAAAGCCCATATCCCAGATACCAGCATCACCATCCCGAGGAATGTCCTGTCCCACAAACAGGACAGACACAGATGAGGTGGCGGCACAATAGTAGACAGCAAGGAGACAGTTTCCCTGGGAGTCCTCAAAATTGATTCCGGACCAAATGAAGTTTCATGGCATCAAGTCAAATATGGGCAAGGAAACCTCCTACAGATTACCATCTACTGCTGATGAATCAGTACTCCTGCATATTGAACACCAAGCACTGAGGTTGGCAAATGTATTGAATATACACGGTGTGGAGGGTACTTCAACGTTCATCACCAAGAGTGACTTGGTAGCACTACTTCTGATTGAGCTGGCTGAGCCCTAAAGGACATTGCAGCCTGATTGGGCCTGGGGCAGGCGATGAACAAACCAAAGAGGGGGGGGGGGGGGGGGAAACTACTTGCACTTGTCCTTACCAATCTAACTGTCATCAATGCATTTGTCCATGACAGTAATGGTGGGAATGACCATTAAGAGTCCCTCACTCGCAATCTCCCAAAGAGGGCTCAAGACCTTTGACAGGCACTGAATTACATCCCTTTCCTGGTCAACTGGGCCCTGCGAGATAAATCATACGATCACAAGGGTTGCTTACCCCTCCAATGTGAAAGCAGAGACAGGAAGGAGGAGCCCTGCACGTGCTCAACATTGATGAAGTCTCATGGCATCAGGTCAAACACAGGTAAGGAAACCTCTTGCTGAGTGCCACCTTTTGCTCTGCCTCAGCTAATTAATCAGCACTCCTCTATGTTGAATATCACTTGGAAGTAGCACTGAGGGTAGCAAGGGTACAGAATTTACTCCAGGCACAAGGGGCGGGATTCTCTCAGCCCTGGGCCGGGCCGGAGAATCCCCGCAACCGGGCCACGCAGAGCGAAGAATCGGTGCCATTGGTGCCGGTGTGGTTGGCGTGGCGCCGGTCGCTCTACAAGGCCGGCCCGCTGATTCTCGGCCAGGATGGACCGAGCGGCCATCTTGTAAATGCTGAGTCCCGCCGGCGCCGTCCACACCTGCTCTCAGCCGGCGGGAACTCCGCGTGGAAGGGTCAGGTGGCGGCGGCCTATGGGGGGGGGGGGGCTCTGATGATGGGGGGGGGGGGGGGGGGGGCTCTGATCCCAAGGCAGCGCCTCCGATGTGGCCTGGTCTGCGATCGGGGCCCCCCGATCGGCGGGCCGGCTTCTCTGGCTGGGGGATTAATTTCCTACACACCGGCCCCTGTAGTCCTGCGCCATGTTGCGTCGGGCCGGCGCATTGAAGGGAGCCACTGCGCATGTGCACGTTGGCGCAGGTGCCACTGCGCATGCGCAGATCCCGCCGCGCCCAGTTCGCGCCTTCGGCCCTCGATGTTGCGCCGACCTGTGAAACCACTCTAAAGCCCATCTACACTATTCCCTTTTCGTCCATATGTCTATCCAATGACCATTTGAATGCCCTTAGTGTTGGCGAGTCCACTACTGTTGCAGGCAGGGCATTCCACGCCCTTACTACTCTCTGAGTAAAGAACCTATCTCTGACATCTGTCTTATATCTATCTCCCCTCAATTTAAAGCTATGTCCCCTCGTGCTAGACATCACCATTCGAGGAAAAAGGCTCTCACTGTCCACGCTATCCAATCCTCTGATCATCTTGTATGCCTTAATTAAGTCACCTCTTAACCTTCTTCTCTCTAACAAAAACAGCCTCAAGTCCCTCAGCCTTTCCTCATAAGATCTTCCCTCCATATCAGGCAACATTCTGGTATATCTCCTCTACACCCTTTCCAATGCTTCCACATCCTTCCTATAATGCAGCGACCAGAATTGCAGGCAATACTCCAAATGCGGCCGCACCAGCGTTGTGTACAGCTGCAACATGACCTCATGGCTCCGAAACTCAATCCCTCTACCAATAAAAGCTAACACACCGTACGCCTTCTTAACAACCCTCTCAACCTGAGTGGCAACTTTCAGAGATCTATGTACATGGACACCGAGATCTCTCTGCTCATCCACACTGCCAAGAATCTTACCATTAGCCCAGTACTCTGCCTTCCTGTTATTCCTTCCAAAATGAATCACCTCACACTTTTTTGCATTAAACTCCATTTGCCACCTCTCAGCCCAGCGCTGCAGCTTATCTATGTCCATCTGTAACTTGTAACATCCTTCTGCGCTGTCCACAACTCCACCGACTTTAGTGTCACCTGCAAATTTACTCACCCATCCTTCTACGCCCTCCTCCAGGTCATTTATAAAAATGACAAACAGCAGTGGCCCCAAAACAGATCCTTGTGGTACACCACTAGTAACTGGACTCCAGTCCGAACATTTCCCATCAACCACCACCCTTTCTCTTCTTCCAGCTAGCCAATTTCTGATCCAAACTGCTGAATCACCCTGAATCCCATGCCTCCATATTTTCTGCAGTAGCCTACCATGGGGAACCTTATCAAACGCTTTACTGAAATCCATATACACCACATCAACTGCTTTACCCTCATCCACCTGTTTGGTCACCTTCGCAAAGAACTCAATAAGGTTTGTGAGGCACGACCTACCCTTCACAAAACCGTGTTGACTATGTCTGATCAAATTATTCCGCTCCAGCGCCGTGCTGGCCCTGTAGGGGCCAGAATTAGTCCTGAAAGCGGCCCATTCACGCCGTCGTAAAACGTGACAGCGTTCACGACGGCTTGGACACTCTGCCGCGGGATGAGAGAATCCCGCCCCAGATTTCACCTGCCAGGAGTGGCTGGGTAGCAATACTACTGACTGAGCAGGTTCCTGAAGGACACAGCTGCTTAACTGGGTCGGCTGCAAGTAGCGAGAGAACTAAGAGGGAAAAAATAACTACTTGGCCTCACCCTCACCAATCTACCTGTCGCAGATGCACATATCCATGACGGTACTGGTAGGAATGACCAAGTCCTATCTGCTCAAAGCGGGGCACCTATGAGGCATTGTGGGTTAACAGCAGGTGTACAATCGTATTCTACCACAATCTGTAACCTCAGGGCCTGGCATATGCCTCACTCTACCATTAACATCAAGCCAAGGGATCAACTCACCTTCAAAGAGCACTAGAAGATATGGCAGGAGTAGCACAGAGAATAAATAAAAATGAGATACCAACCTGGCGAAGCTATAACATAGGTCTACTTGCATACTAAATAGCCACTTGTGGAAGTGGCTGGATAGTTAAACAACTAACTGGAGGAGGTGGCTTCACGAACACCCCCATCCTCAGTAATAATACAAAAGCAAAATACTGTGGGTGCTGGAAATCTGAACTAAAAACTAAATGCTCAAAATATTCAGGCGGTCTTACAGCATCTGTGGAGAGAGAAACAGAGCTAATTTTTTAGGTCTGTGACCTTCCATCAGAAATTATGGAAGAGCTCAGCACATCAGGGCAAAAGACAAGGTTGTTGCATCTGCAACCATCCTCAGGCAGAAGTCCCTGTGTGAATGGTCCATCTGAGCATCCTTCAGATGTCCCCAGCATCACTGATGCCAGTCTTCAGCCAATTTGATGCACTTCACATGACATCAAGAAACTATTCAGCACACTGGATACAGCAAAGACTGGCTCTGATAAAATCCTGGTTATAGTAATGAAGGCTTGTGCTCCAGAATTAGTTGCACCCCTAGCCAAACTGTTCCAATAGGCTACAATACTGACATATACCCAACAATGTGGGAACTTGCCCAAATATCCATTCCACCAAAATCCAGTCTGCCCAATTATTGCACCAACAGTCTATTCGCATTGATCAACAAAGTCATAGAAGGTATCATCAACATTGCTAACAAGTGGCATTTACTCAGCATTTGTGAGCAAGTTATTGCAAAGTTTTGGTCCTCTCCTGGCCAATCAATTTAAGAGGTGAGAGTGACTGCCCTTGACATCAAGATAGTATCTAACAAAAAGTGGAATCTAGGAGGGGGGGTCCATACCATATAGAAAATGCACTGCAGTACTTTGTCAAAGCTCATTTGAACAGCAAATCTTTTTAAAAGATTTTTTAAAACATTTATTAAGAGTACCCAATTCATTTTTTCCAATTGAGGGGCAATTTAGCGTGGCCACGCCACCTACCCTGCACATCTTTGGGTTGTGGGGGCGAAACCAACACAAAGATAGGGTGAATGTGCAAACTTCACATGGACAGTGACCCAGAGCCAGGATCGAACCTGGGACCTCGGCGCCGTGAGGCAGCAGGGCTAACCCACTGCGCCACTGTGCTGTCTAACAGCAAATCTACGACCTCTGCCACCTAGAACAAGGGCAGTCGATGCATGTGAACATCACAACTTGCAACTTTTCCTCCAAGCCCCACATGGCTTCCTGACTTGGAAGTAAATCACCGTTCCTTCACTGTCAGAAGGTCGAAATCATGGAACGCCCTGTGACAAGGTTGAAGTTTTACTATTGGTGTACCTACACCACATTGATTACAGCGGTTCAATAAGATGGTCACCACCATCTCTCCAAGAGTAATATAGAGATGGTCCAGAAACACAGGCTTTGCTAGTGATACTCGCATTCCATGTACAAGAAAAAACAATAACTTCAAGTTACTGAAATGGAGGCAAAAGTGGATGAGTGCAGCTGTGTGACTAGCAGTGAGCCGAAGGAGGTGGCGGCCCCGTAATCAGTGCTGCGTGGACAGGACTCCACTAGATACTTAAGTATTTGTGACCTACTGTACACATTAGCATTAAATCGCTTTAAAATGAATCAGAATTCACAACATTTTCTCGGGACCCAGAACCTATTTAGATTTGGTATAAAAACTGAAAAGGAAAGGGAACAATCAATAATAAATGTATCTTACCGGGGCTAATTTCAATAAGTTACAAAGGAGAGTAGCCCAGCAATATGGAAAGAAAGGATAGCAAATAGGATAGGGTGCAAACCATGACATATGTTTAAACTGGAAATGATTATGGATTGAAATGTCACACAATTACAGAAATACACTGACCAAAATACACAAATAAAGACATTTATAAACAGCACTGAGACTGATACAGCGATAACTAACCCAAGAGCTCTCAGAGACATTAAAAATATTTACAGTGTAACTAATTTAAGCATAAAAAGATACATCGATCTAACAGATACATTTGAATGCTTTAACACTTTGATGACGATGATGAACCCTCTCTATTCTCTGAAAATACTGGACAATCTCAGCTGTGGGGCTGTGACAGAGCTATCCAAACTCAAAACGTTAGCTCCCTTCTCTCTCCACATATGCTGTCAGACCTGCTGAGATTGTCCGGCATTTTCTGTTTGTGTTTCATACTCCAGCATCCGCAGTAATAATGTGCTTTTATCCTCCCCATTCTCTGCCTGACATTCAACACCCCTGGGGCCTGAATTCCGCACGTGGTGCCTTTATCTGCAGGTATCAGCCTCACCGACTCAGGTGGGGCCTCGATCACACTCGAGAAACAGGTGGGATTGTAACGCATTCTCAGATGCAGCAAGATACTAGTTTGTGTAGGGGCAGCACGGTGGCGCAGTGGATAGCACTGCTGCCTCACAGCGCCGAGATCCCAGGTTCAAGATCACTGTCCGTGTGGAGTTTGCACATTCTCCCCGTGTTTGCGTGGGTTTCGCCCCCACAACCTAAAGATGTGCAGGGTAGGCGATTGGCCACGCTAAATTCCCCCTTAATTGGAAAAAATTAATTGGGTACTCTAAATTTAAAAAAAATACTTGTTTGTGAATAAGCCATGATTGACGTTCGTAAACCAACTGTCGGTTCATATATTGGGTTGTATTTGGAATCATGATTTTTCTTTTGCAGCAAATCTCTTGATATTTTATACTTTGTCTCGAAGGTGAGGCGTTACTCCCCTGTACAGCTGCCATCGCCTGCCGATGGTTTTATTCCTCCTCCACTCTTGCCCGCGAGTTTCTTACTCACCGAAAAGCATGAACAGGAGGACGCACAAGAGAGTGGCGACCAAGACCAGCAGGGTCAGACCGATGCTCTGTAACATTGCGCGCCTGGAGGCGGGTGGGGAGGACGGGTGTCAGTGACAGCTGCAGGACTCACTCAGCGACACCACTGGGCCCAACATCGGCTTCGAGGTGGCAAGAGGCCTGCGCTACCCGCCCGCGACACCCGGCCCGCTGTCCGGGACCCGGCGATGGGCCACACACCGACTAACAGAGCCTGCCGGTTCCCACCGCGGTCGTCCGCAATCTTTGCGAGCACATTGACAGCCGCTCTGCTCCTCCCGCGATCTGCGCCTGCGCCGCCCCGGAGCATGCCGGTGGTTGTAGTTTTGCAGCGGGCTGGCGGGGCCCGGCCGGGCGGAGCGGAGACCACAACTCCCGGCATGCAGCTCCTTCCGGCTTGAAGACCAGAGGAAAAAAATCAAAGCTAATCATTAAATTCAGAATTATTTACATTTACTCACGGTGTGATTTCCCCAGTTCACAATTAACACTTGTTTACTCAATACTTGAATATTGAATTGTCTTTTATGTACGGTCTTCTTTCTCTGATCTGCTTTTTCAATGTTGCCGGGTTGCTAGGTGATGCCAGTAACAGAAGCCTTGGTGGAGAGTGTCCCAGCAATGAGACTAGAGAGAGGTGGGTGTCAGCAAGTATGGCATTACCAGTTGATCGGCTGAAGTTTACTTTTCAGTCTCTTAAAAAGTATGGACAATGTGTTGCCTACTTCGCTCAATCTGCAACTCAAAAATCAAGGACTAGGGGCTAAATTAGGGAAAAAATAAAGAAAAGCTGCAAATGCCGCATGGAAATCTAAAATGTCAGTGGCTGGCAATGCAAACAAGTCGCCCCGCATCAGAAAAGTTAAAAGGCAGGGCTATGTAGTTTCAGAGTAGAATCTCCAGCAGCAGCACACCCCTCCCTGATGAACTCAATGCATTCTATATTTGTTTTGAGCAGGACACCGTCAAACCATTGGCAACTGCCCCAGCAGCCTCAGACACACCAATACCTACAGTCACTACTTCCGAAGTCAGATCGGCCTTCTTGAAAATGAACCCTCAGAAAGCAACGGCTCCTGACGGAGTCCCTGGTCGTGTACTTAGATCATGCGTGGACCAACTGGCGGGTTTGATCACGGACATCTTCAATCTCTCCCTACTCCGTTCTGAGGTTCCCACCTGCTTCAAGAAGACCACCATCATACTAGTGCCAAAGAAGAACCAGGCAACGTGCCTCCATGACTACGCTCCGGTGCTCTTGACATCTTTCATTATAAAGTGCTTCAAGAGGTTGGTCATGAGACTCATCAACTCCATACTCCCAGATGCCTGGATCCTCTGCAATTTGCACACCGCCACAACCGATCCACAGCAGACGCTACCTCCCTGGCCCTACACATCCCTGGAGCATCTTGACAACAAGGACTCCTACATCAGACTCCGTCAGGAAACCAAGGAAATTCGGTACGTCCACATTTACCCTTCCCAATTTTTACAGATGTACCATGAGGAAGCCTTCACCTGAACCATACAGAGCACAGGCTTTGGGAAGTCAGGAGGTGAGTTACTTTCTACTGGGGGTGCACCTGGACCTGCAGTCCATCGTTCTCGACAAGGGTAAGCTTTTACAGTGGCGACACAAGAGAGGAACAGGGAACCTTGACCTCTCTCCAGGTGTACCTTCTACTCGAGAACTCAGGGAGAAGCCCTTGGGCACCCAAAAGGTGGAGGAGCATCAGGTGTGCACCCCAGGGGCATCCATCCAGGACACTCCATGGGTGACTAGTAATTCCCAATTCCTTCTGCCTGTGACCCCATCAGATGAAAACCATAACTGAACTCAGACCCTTTCACCCAACCACTACTCGCTTGCTCTCTCACAGTCACCATCTCCTCCTATCACCAGCAACCCCAATTCTCCCACCAGGGTGGCACGGTGACGCAGTGGTTAGCACTTGTCTCACAGCACCAGAGACCCGGGTTCAATTCTGGCCTTGTGTGACTGTCTGTGTCGAGTTTGCCCATTCTCCCCATGTCTGTGTGGGTGGGTTTTCTCCAGTTGTTTCGGTTTCCTCCCACAGTCCAAAGATTTGGTGGATCGTCCAGTCTAAATTGTCCCTTGGTGTCCGAAGGTTAGGCGGGGTTATGGAGTTACAGGATACTATGGCAGCACAGTAGCACAGTGATTATCACTGTTGCTCCACGGCGCCACAGTCCCAGGTTCGATTCCCGGCTTGGGTCACTATCTGTGCGGAGTTTGCACGTTCTCCCCATGGGTTTCCTCCGGCCGCTCCGGTTTCCTCCCACAAGTCCTGAAAGACGTGCTTGTTAGGTGAATTGGACATTCTGACTTCTACCTCAGCGCACCTGAGCAGGCGCTGGAGTGTGGCGACTAGAGGATTTTCACAGTAACTTCATTGCACTGTTAATGTAAGCCTACTTGTGACACTAAGAAAGATTATTATTATTAGGGCAGGGCAGTGGGCCTGTGTAGTGTGTTCTTTCAGAGGGTCGGTGTAGACTCAACGGGTCGAATGGCCTCCTTCTACACTGTAAGGATTCTGTGATTCCAACAACGACTCAACTGAAACACTCTTGCCCCACCCCATCCCCTCGGTCCCCCTTCCCTCCTACTTCTGTCCCTTCTCCCCTTCATGTTTTTGTTCTCCACCCCACCCACATACCCCACCCCTCCTTCTCATCTACCCACCCCTCCCCACTTTTGGACAACACCCCTCCTTCATGTCTTCCATCCCATGCCTTTTCTTCCACCTTCCCCCATCCCCCCCCCCCCCCCCCCCCCCACTTCAGGTCTTGCCAGGCCTTGCCCACCTTTGTGTCTTCACCTGCACCATACCTGTGGTCAGCTCCAGTGGTGCAGCCAGCTTCGACTGATCGTGAGTGCTTTAAGATTCGTTGCCACAGGGTGCATCCCACGAATCTGCAGTCGTGTACAAGAACTGCGGAAATTTCCGTAAGATTTGACAAGGGCAGATTGGGCTTTTAATAAGCATGCATGAGATGCAAACTGGATTCCCGCCAAGCTTCAGCAGGAAACCCGACCTGCTATCTCGGAGGGGATGTTCCTGGTCTGATTTACCGTCGTCGGGAAACTGATCTTTTGCCCCCCGCAGACCTTCTGCCGCTGATGATGGGAGGGACAATTCCACCCTAAGCTTTTCTTTGTCCTACTTGCAAGGGCAATTTTTCCACTGGGGGAGGAATGGGCGAAGTATTACTGCACTTAATAACAGTTGTGTTGAGTGTAATGCTCAACTTCTATCCTCATTTTGAAATCCCCAGTACATTATTATTAGTGCTGTACACAGTGTCAAGTAACAATGCTGTAAATGTCATTATGAATTTAAAAGCAATATATCTATCTCATAGTATTTGATATATGCATTCCTGCTGATCAGTAAAATGTGAATATATTTGTAGTATCACTAACGCGGGTACTTGTTAGATTACTTGTTTGTAATATGCCGTTACTCTTTGCTTTACACTTCTAGAATGGTCTGATGGTTAGACTCAAAAGAAACTACCAATCTTCAACTTAAAGCAAATAGGTTTAATTGAATAACAAATTAAATAATGTTGAGTTGAGTTTGTTCACTCTTACAGAACTATAACTGGTGATAAAGTAATTCAGAATAAGTATCAACTATATTTAACTACATGTGCTAACTATGCTATATCTCTCTAACACTCTGCTGTCTAGTCACTCCTGATTCAAAGAAACCAAGATCCTTTGAGTCCACATATATACATGAATCTAGTGCTGCCATCTAGTGGTTGTCTTACACTATGATGTAGTCATTAACCTTTTATATATTTTCAGATATACATATCACTACAGTACTGAACCCAGATTTTAATTTTAAATTAGATGGGATCCCAGCACAAGTTGCTAGTTTCCTTTTTTTGTATAAGTGTTTTTATTAACGTTTTGCAGAATTTTTCATAATAAAACAGTAGTAACAATAATAACAAAACAAACTAGAGTGAACATTAACATAGTGCAAAAACAGAATATACAATAATAATTAAATAGACATTACCCCACCCGACTCAGTCTTACCACACCATCCCAATGAAGCACTCACCCCCCCTCCACCCCCCATGGATTGCTGCCGCTGACATTTTAATTTTCCCCGAGAAAGCCGACGAACGGCTGCCACCTCCGAGAGAACCCTAGCGTAGACCCTCTCAAGGCAAACTTTATTTTCTCCAGCTTGAGAAACCCAGCCATGTCACTGACCCAAGTCTCCACACTCGGGGGCTTCGAGTCCCTCCACATTGATAAAATCCATCTCCGGGCTACTAGGGAGGCAAAGGCCAAGACGTCGGCCTCTTTCGCCCCCTGAACTCCCGGGTCTTCTGATACTCCAAAGATCGCTATCTCTGGACTCGGCACCACCCGTGTGTTAAGCACCTTGGACATTGCCCTCGCGAACGCTTGCCAGAACTCTCTAAGCTCCGGGCATGCCCAAAACATGTGGACATGGTTTGCAGGGCTGCCCTTGCAACTCATACAACTGTCTTCTACCCCAAAAAACGTGCTCATCCTCGCTGCCGTCATGTGTGCCCGGTGGACCACCTTAAATTGAATTAGACTGAGCCTGGCACATGATGAGGAGGAATTAACCCTGCCCAGTACCTCTGCCCGCAGACCCGCTTCCAACTCCTCACCTAGCTCCTCCTCCCACTTGTCCTTGAGCTCCTCCACCAGGGTTTCCTCCGCCTCCTGTAGTTCCTGGTAGATATTCGACACCTTCCCCTCCCCCACCCAGGTGCCGGAGACCACCCTGTCCTGTATCCTCAGTGGTGGCAGAGTTGGAAAGGCCACTACCTGTTTTTTCAGGAAGGCTCGTACTTGCAGATATTTAAAGGCGTTTCCTGGCAGCAGATTAAATTTGTCCTCTAATGCCTTAGAACATAGAACATAGAATGATACAGCACAGTACAGGCCCTTCGGCCCACGATGTTGCACCAAAACAAAAGCCATCTAACCTACACTATGCCATTATCATCCATATGCTTATCCAATAAACTTTTAAATGCCCTCAATGTTGGCGAGTTCACTACTGTTGCAGGTAGGGCATTCCACGGCCTCACCACTATTGCGTAAAGAACCTACCTCTGACCTCTGTCCTATATCTATTACCCCTCAGTTTAAAGTTATGTCCCCTCGTGCTAGCCATTTCCATCTGCGGGAGAAGGCTCTCACTGTCCACCCTATCTAACCCCCTGATCATTTTGTATGCCTCTATTAAGTCTCCTCTTAACCTTCTTCTCTCTAACGAAAACAACCTCAAGTCCATCAGCCTTTCCTCATAAGATTTTCCCTCCATACCAGGCAACATCCTGGTAAATCTCCTCTGCACCCGCTCCAAAGCCTCCACGTCCTTCCGATAATGCGGTGACCAGAACTGTACGCAATACTCCAAATGCGGCCGTACCAGAGTTTTGTACAGCTGCAACATGACCTGACTCCGGAACTCAATCCCTCTACCAATAAAGGCCAACACTCCATAGGCCTTCTTAACAACCCTATCAACCTGGGTGGCAACTTTCAGGGATCTATGTACATGGACACCTAGATCCCTCTGCTCATCCACACTTTCAAGAACTTTACCATTAGCCAAATATTCCGCATTCCTGTTATTCCTTCCAAAGTGAATCACCTCACACTTCTCTACATTAAACTCCATTTGCCACCTTTCAGCCCAGCTCTGCAACTTATCTATGTCCCACTGTAACCTGCTACATCCTTCCACACTGTCGACAATACCACCGACTTTAGTGTCGTCTGCAAATTTACTCACCCACCCTTCTGCGCCTTCTTCTAGGTCATTGATAAAAATGACAAACAGCAACGGCCCCAGAACAGATCCTTGTGGTACGCCACTTGTAACTGAACTCCATTCCGAACATTTCCCATCAACCACCACCCTCTGTCTTTCAGCTAGCCAATTTCTGATCCAGATCTCTAAATCACCCTCAATCCCCAGCCTCCGTATTTTCTGCAATAGCCTACCGTGGGGAACCTTATCAAACGCTTTACTGAAAACCATATACACCACATCAACTGCTCTACTCTCGTCTACTTGTTCAGTCACCTTCTCGAAGAACTCGATAAGGTTTGTGAGGCATGACCCACCCTTCACAAAGCCATGCTGACTATCCCTGATCATATTATTCCTATCTAGATGATTATAAATCTTGTCTCTTATAATCCCCTCCAAGACTTTACCCACTACAGACGTGAGGCTCACCGGTCTATAGTTGCCGGGGTTGTCTCTGCTCCCCTTTTTGAACAAAGGGACCACATTTGCTATCCTCCAGTCCTCTGGCACTATTCCTGTAGCCAATGATGACATAAAAATCAAAGCCAATGGCCCAGCAATCTCTTCCCTGGCCTCCCAGAGAATCCTAGGATAAATCCCATCAGGCCCCGGGGACTTATCTATTTTCAGCCTGTCCAGAATTGCCAACACCTCTTCCCTACGTTCCTCAATGCCATCTATTCTAATAGCCTGGGTCTCAGCATTCTCCTCCACAACATTATCTTTTTCCTGAGTGAATACTGACGAAAAATATTCATTTAGTATCTCCCCTATCTCTTCAGACTCCACACACAACTTCCCATCCCTGTCCTTGACTGGTCCTACTCTTACTCTAGTAATTCGCTTGTTCCTGACATACCTATAGAAAGCTTTTGGGTTTTCCTTGATCCTACCTGCCAAATACTTCTCATGTCCCCTCCTTGCTCGTCTTAGCTCTCTCTTTAGATCCTTCCTCGCTACCTTGTAACTATCCATCGCCCCAACTGAAACTTCACACCTCATCTTCACATAGGCCTCCTTCTTCCTCTTAACAAGAGATTCCACTTCTCTGGTAAACCACGGTTCCCTCGCTCTACGCCTTCCTCCCTGCCTGACCGGTACGTACTTATCAAGAACACGCAGTAGCTGTTCCTTGAACAAGCTCCACTTATCCAGTGTGCCCAACACTTGCAGCCTACTTCTCCAACCTATCCCCCCTCAAGTCACGTCTAATGGCATCATAATTGCCCTTCCCCCAGCTATAACTCTTGCCCTGCGGTGTATACTTATCCCTTTCCATCACTAACGTAAACGTCACCGAATTGTGGTCACTGTCCCCAAAGTGCTCTCCTACCTCCAAGTCCAACACCTGGCCTGGTTCATTACCCAAAACCAAATCCAATGTGGCCTCACCTCTTGTTGGCCTGTCAACATATTTTGTCAGGAAACCCTCCTGCACACACTGTACAAAAAACGACCCATCTAATGTACTCGAACTATATCTTTTCCAGTCAATATTTGGAAAGTTAAAGTCTCCCATAATAATTACCCTGTTACTTTCGCTCTTATCCAGGATCATCTTCGCCATCCTTTCCTCTACATCCCTAGAACTATTTGGAGGCCTATAGAAAACTCCCAACAGGGTGACCTCTCCTTTCCTGTTTCTAACCTCAGCCCATACTACCTCGGAAGATGAGTCCCCATCTAGCATCCGCTCCGCCGCCGTAATACTGCTCTTGACTAGCAGCGCCACACCTCCCCCTCTTTTGCCTCCTTCCCTGAGCTTACTAAAACACATAAACCCCGGAACCTGCAACATCCGTTCCTGTCCCTGCTCTATCCATGTCTCCGAAATGGCCACAACATCGAAGTCCCAGGTACCAACCCATGCTGCCAGTTCCCCTACCTTATTTAGTATACTCCTGGCATTGAGGTGGACACACTTCAAACCACCTACCTGAACACTGGCCCCCTCCTGCGACGTCAAATTTGTGCTCCTGACCTCTATACTCTCATTCTCCCGTACCCTAAAACTACAATCCAGGTTCCCATGCCCCTGCTGCATTAGTTTAAACCCCCCCAAAGAGCACTAACAAATCTCCCCCCCAAGATATTTGTGCCCCTCAGGTTCAGATGTAGACCATCCTGTCCCACCTTCCCCAGAAAGAGCCCCAGTTACCCAGAAATCTGAATCCCTCCCGCCTGTACCATCCCTGTAGCCACGTGTTTAATTGCTCTCTCTCCCTATTCCTCGTCTCATTATCACGTGGCACGGGCAACAACCCAGAGATAACAACACTGTTTGTCCTAGTTCTGAGCTTCCATCCTAGCTCCCTGAAAGCCTGCCTGACCTCCTTGTCCCCTTTCCTACCTATGTCGTTAGTGCCAATGTGGACCACGACTTGGGGCTGCTCCCCCTCCCCCTTAAGGACCCGAAAACACGATCCGAGACATCACGTACCCTTGCACCTGGGAGGCAACATACCAAACGTGAGTCTCTCTCGCTCCCACAAAATCTCCTATCTGTGCCCCTGACTATCGACTCCCCAATTACTAATGCTCTGCTCCTCCCCCCCCTTCCCTTCTGAGCAACAGGGACAGACTCCGTGCCAGAGGCCCGTACCCCATGGCTTACCCCTGGTAAGTCCCCCCCCCACAAGTATCCAAAGCGGTATACTTGTTTCTCAGGGGAACGACCGCAGGGGATCCCTGCACTGACTGCTTCTTCCCAGTCCCTCTTACAGTTACCCATCTATCTCCAATCTTTGGTGTAACTAATTCCCTGAAGCTGCTATCTATGACCCCCTCTGCCTCCCGAATGATCCGAAGTTCTTCCAACTCCAGCTCCAGTTCCCTACCTCGGTCTTGGAGGAGCTGGAGATGGCTGCACTTCCTGCAGGTAAAATCAGCAGGGACACTAACGGCATCCCTCACCTCAAACATCCTGCAGGAGGAACATTGCACTCCCTTCCCTGCCATCCCTCTAACTTTCAACCAAGATCTGGCTAATAAATAAATAAAAAATAAAAAAAATAATAATAATAAAATATGGCACTTACCTCACACCATTGGGTTTTATTATTAGGTTAGAGGAGGAGGGCGGGTGGGAGACACTACACGTGTAGTGTCTCGGGTTTCCTCTCCACTAGAATTTACTGGTGAGGGGAGGGAGGGGAAACCTTCCCAGAAGTCCTCGGGTCGAACTTCCTGTTCCCGCCTTAAAAAATAAACTTAAAAAAAAAATACAACAGCAAAGAGCAAACAGCAAACTGGGAAAGTTCCGTCTATGAACAGATCTCCCATCCTTCTGATGCCTGCCCTCTGCCAGCTCTGGAACCCACCATCCAGCCTACCCGGGACAAATCTGTGGTTGTTACATATCGGGGTCCAGACCGACACTCCCTCCACCTTCTTGTACCTCCTCCACTGTCCCCAGATCCGCAGTGTCACCACCACCACCGGACTTGTGGAGTAACGGGTCGGCGAGAACGGCAAAGGAGCTGTTATCAAAGCTCCCAGACTAGTACCTTTACATGACGCCACCTCCAGCTGCTCCCACGCCGCCCACCCCCCATCGCCCACTTCCTAATCATAGCTATATTGGCCGCCCAGGGCATCCCATTTCCTGGCCACCTGTATATCCAGGCAACAAAAACTTTTGTCTACCATCCTGAGCGGCAGCTCTTTCAGCCACTCCCCCTACCCCTTGGCCTGGATCACAAACAGCTCACTCTTTCCCATGTTCAGTTTGTACCCTGAAAAACTACCAAAATCCCTCAGGATCCGCAGAACCTCCCCCATCCCCTCCACAAAATCAGAAATGTACAGGAGCAAATCATCCGCGTATAGCGAGACTCGTGGCCCCCACCCACCCCCCCGAACCAGTCCCCACCAGTTCCTCGAGGCTCTCAGCGCCATACCTAGCGGTTCTATAGCTAGGGCAAATAGTAACGGGGAGAGGGGACACCCCTGCCTCATTCCCAATGAAGCTCGAAGGACCCTGACCACAGCCGGTTTGTACATTCACTTGCTATAGGCGCCTGGTACAGCAATTTCACCCAGCCAATAAAGCCCTCACCAAACCCGAACCTCCCCAGCGTTTCCCACAGGTACTCCCACTCCACCCAGTCAAAGGCTTTCTCTGCGAGCATCGCTGTTACCACCTCCGCCTCCCCTCCCTCTGAGGGCATCATAATAATATTCAAAATCCGGACATTGCTATTTAACAAACTGTGGTATTATCATGTATTGCGGTACCTAAGAGGCTGGTGACCATTGGTTAAACCTAGGAGTTTACCATTGGCTGTTGATACGTAGCTCCGCCCTGACAGGCAGAGTATAAGAACCAGTGGCATCCCAGCAGCCTTCACTTTCTGTACCGAACCTGCTGGGGAACAAGTTCTAGTCGATTAAAGCCTTCAGTTATGAAATCACTTTGTCTTGAGTGTAATTGATCGTGCATCAATTTAATCGACCAGACTTAAGCTGGAAGGATGGATCTACAACTCAGCCCCCACGCGGCGAACTCGGCTGCAATATTTAAACACTGGCTGGTGTGCTTTAAAGGTTACCTCGAGACGGCTGTGGCACCCCCTCAGAAGGACAGAAAATGCATCTCCTGCGCTCAAGGGTCAGCCCTGGGATCTACACCCTTATCGAGGAGGCGGAGGACTATGATGCCGCGATCGAACGGTTAAAAGGACATTATATCCGCCCTGTAAATCAGGTCTACGCACGTCACCTGCTTGCAACTAGACGGCAAAGCCCCGGGGAATCGTTGGAGGATTTCTACCGGGCGCTACTGGTGCTGGGCCGAAACTGGCTGCCCGCAAGTTTCGGGGCGTGAGCACACGGAACTTTTTAGCGCCCGACCGCGCGGCGGCCCCCTGGGCTGCGTGGCACCCCGCAGCGGAAGCCCCACAGACCTTCCCCCTGACCCCGCAGGCCTGCGCGGCGAGATGGCCCGCTAACGCCGCCGGGCCCCGCTGTTTCTTCTGCGGGCAGGCGAATCATCCCCGCCCACGCTGCCCGGCCCACACCGCCACCTGCAAAGGGTGCGGCAAGAAGGGCCACTTTGTGGGGGTCTGCCAGGCCCGCGCTGTGGCCGCGGTCTACAGCGACTCCGGACCGCCGCGGCAACCCCCCCTTCAGGCCCCGACCGGCCAGTGCTCACCGCCAACTCCCTATCCTAGGGCCACGTGCGGCCCACGGGCGCAGCCATCTTGCCCCCCGGACACCACGCTGGACAGGTGGGCGCCGCCAGTTTCTCCATCCCCGCCGCCATCTTGTCCATCCCCGGCCACCATGTGCCACCCATGGGAGACGCCATCTTGGATGGGGTCCCAGGCCCCCAGCACGGCCGACTACACGCTGCTCGATCAGAACTCGCAACTGCTTCATCTGGCCTCGGTGACATTGGACCAAAGTCGACCTCGGACACTCGCAACAGCAACAACGACGGTCTTCATCAACGGCCACGAGACGTCTTGCCTGATTGACTCTGGGAACACGGAAAGCTTTGTTCACCCCGACACGGTAAGGCGCTGTTCACTTGTTACCCACGCTGTAAACCAAAGGATCTCCCTGGCCTCCGGATCACACTGTGTGGAGGTAAAGGGGTTCTGCCTAGCGAACCTCACCGTCCAAGGCAGGAGATTAAACAATTTCCGCCTTTATGTCCTGCCGCACCTCTGCGCGGCTACCCTCCTGGGGTTGGACTTCCAATGTAACTTGCAAAGCCTGACCTTTAAATTCAGCAGCCCTATACACCCCCTTACTGTCTGCGGCCTCGCGACCCTTAAGGCCTTCCCTGTTTGCGAACCTCACCCCGGATTGCAAAGCTGCCGCCACCAGGAGCAGGTGGTACAGTGCCCAGGACCGGACCTTCATCAGGTCAGAGGTCCAAAGGCTGCTGAGGGAAGGGGTCATCGAAGTGAGCACCAGTCCCTGAAGAGCTCAAGTAGTGGTGGTAAAGACCGGGGAGAAACATAGGATGGTCATTGACTACAGTCAGACCATCAACAGGTTTACGCAGCTGGACGGTTACCCTCTCCCCCGTATAGCCGACCTGGTAAACAGGATTGCGCAATACAAGGTCTTCTCCATGATGGATCTCAAGTCCGCCTACCACCAGCTACCCCTCCGTAATAGTGACCGCAAGTACACTGCCTTCGAAGCAGATGGGCGGCTCTATCAATTTTTAAGAGTTCCCTTTGGTGTCACTAATGGGGTCTCGGTCTTCCAGCGAGAGATGGACCGAATGGTTGACCGGTACGGCTTACGCGCAACGTTCCTGTATCTGGATAACGTCACCATCTGCGGCCATGACCAGCAGGACCACGACACCAACCTCCGCAAATTTCTCCTGACCGCGAAAATCCTTAACGAAACGTACAATAAGGATAAATGCGTATTTAGCACCGACCGTCTAGCCATTCTAGGCTACGTAGTGCGAAATGGAATTATAGGCCCTGACCCTGAGCGCATGCGCCCCCTTATGGAGTTCCCCCGCCCTCACTGCCCCAAGGCCCTGAAGCGCTGCCTCGGGCTTTTCAGTTATTACGCACAGTGGGTCCCCAACTACGCAGTCAAAGCCCGACTCCGAATCCAGTCCACAACCTTCCCCCTGTCGGCGGAGGCCCGCCAGGCCTTCAGCCGCATCAAAGCAGACATTGCAAAGGCCACGATGCGCGCCATTGATGAGTCTCTCCCCTTCCAGGTCGAGAGCGATGCGTCCGACGTAGCTCTGGCGGCCACCCTCAACCAAGCGGGCAGGCCCGTGGCCTTCTTCTCCCGTACCCTCCATGCTTCCGAAATTCGCCATTCCTCAGTCGAAAAAGAGGCACAAGCCATAGTTGAAGCTTTGAGACATTGGAGGCATTACCTGGCCGGCAGGAGATTCACTCTCCTCACGGACCAACGGTCAGTTGCTTTCATGTTTGATAATGCACAGCGGGGCAAGATTTAAAACGACAAGATCTTGCGGTGGAAGATAGAACTCTCCACCTTCAACTACGAGATCTTATACCGTCCGGGGAAGCTAAATGAGCCTCCTGATGCCCTGTCCCGCGGCACTTGTGCCACTGCACACGTGGACCGCCTCCGAGCCCTCCACGAGGACCTCTGCCACCCGGGGCTCACTTGTTTCTTCCACTTCATCAAGACCCGCAACCTGCCCTACTCCATCGAGGAGGTCAGGACAGTCACCAGGGACTGCCAAATCTGCGCAGAATGCAAACCTCACTTCTACCGGCCAGATAGGGCGCACCTGATAAAGGCTTCCCGTCCCTTTGAACGCCTCAGCATGGATTTCAAAGGCCCCCTCCCCCCCACCGACCGCAACACGTATTTCCTGAACGTGATTGACGAGTACTCCCGGTTCCCTTTCGCCATCCCCTGCCCAGACATGACCGCAACCACCGTCATCAAGGCCCTCCAGGGGGTTGTTCGGTTTCCCCGCGTACATACACAGTGATAGGGGGTCCTCCTTTATGAGCGACGAACTGCGTCAATTCCTGCTCAGCAGGGGCATTGCCTCAAGCAGGACGACCAGTTACAACCCCCGGGGAAATGGACAGGTGGAGAGGGAGAACGGAATGGTCTGGAAGACTGTTCTACTGGCCCTACGGTCCAGGAATCTCCCAGTCTCCCGCTGGCAGGAAGTCCTCCCGGTGGCCCTCCACACCATCCGGTCGCTGCTCTGTACAACTACCAATCAGACAACTCATGAACGTCTCCTTGTTTTCCCCAGCAAGTCCTCCTCTGGGACCTCGCTCCCAACCTGGCTAGCGACACCCGGATCCAGCCTGCTTCAGAAGCACGTGCGGGCGCACAAGTCGGCCCCGTTGATCGAGAGGGTCCACCTGCTGCACGCTAACCTCCAGTACGCCTACGTGCCGTTCCCTGACGGCCGGCAAGATACGGTCTCCCTAAGGGACCTGGCGCCCGCCGGAACCCCACGCGCACCCGAACCATTACCCCCCCCCCCCCCACAGCACCTCACTGGAGGGTCAGTACTCCCTCCGCTCCTGCCTAGGCCCACCCTCCCACCGACGCCCCCTACAGGCGGCGCCCCCCTCCCCCCCGTGTCAACTGTTTGCCCCAACAGCGCCGCCTAGGGTGACGAAGCTGCCAGGGAGGCCGAAACCACGCTCCCGGAGTCACAACCACCTGGACCCCCACCAGAATCACCACCGAAGCCCAGACGATCCAGAAGGACGACCAGGGCACCCGATCGACTGATTGTTTCGCTGTGACTTTAACCGTGAATGAACACTTTGTAAATATTCTCGACAGCCCTGTAAGGAGGTATCATGGTACCTCCATATCTGATCATACCATGTTAAAGGCGACTGTTACCACTGGCCACCAGCCCCGCCGGACTCTTTTTTTAACAGGGGGTGAATGTGGTATTATCAGGTATTGCGGTACCTAAGAGGCTGATGACCATTGGTTAAACCTAGGAGTTTACCATTGGCTGTTGATACGTAGCTCCGCCCTGACAGGCGGAGTATAAGAACTGGTGCCGTCCCAGCAGCCGAAGCTGCTGGGGAACAAGTTCTAGTCGATTAAAGCCTTCAGTTATGAAATCACTTCGTCTTGAGTGTAATGGATCGTGCATCACAAACCCAGTCTGGTCTTCCTCTCTCACCCCTGGGACGCAATCCTCAATTCTTGTGGCCAGAATCTTAGCTAGCAATTTGGCATCCACGTTTAAAAGCGAAATCGGCCTGCATGACCCACAATGTTCCGGGTCCTCCCCTCGCTTAAGAATGAGTGAGATCAAGGCCTGTGACATTGTTGGGGGGAGGGTTTCTTTCTCTCTAGCTTCATTGAAGGTCCTCATCAGGAGTGGGCTCAATATTCACAAGTTGCTATTTTCAGGAGAGAAATATAAATTCTAATCAGGAAAGAGCTGGTGTGCTAGATGCCCGATAAGAAAGTACCCTTAAGGAAGCAATATCCATGAGCACAGTTTTGATCTTAAAAGCAGTTGTTCTGCTACTGATCCAGGAATGCTGATTACGCTTATGATAATTTGGTAACCCCTAGTGCTGTAACCAGCAGGAGGCCTTGGATGCTTAAAATTCACAAGATAGTTAGTTTCCATCTAACCTGGAGGCAGCAGCCATTAGAATGGGAATTATTTTTGTTTTCCAGTAGACCCAAAGTAACCAATGCTGCTGATACTTCACTATGTGCTACCCACATCCTGTCTTCCGGTCCATATGTATGACCAAACTAATACAAACTGAATTTGCTGGTTTAATGAAATGAAATGAAATGAAAATCGCTTATTGTCACACGTAGACTTCAATGAAGTTACTGTGAAAAGCCCCTAGACGCCACATTCCGGCGCCTGTTCAGGGAGGCTGTTACGGGAATTGAACCGTGCTGCTGGCCTGCCTTGGTCTGCTTTCAAAGCCAGCGATTTAGCCCTGTGCTAAACAAGCTTTATGCTGCAATAATTGCAGTGCTGCACAGCTTCAACGATCGCTTGGGCCTCCTTTTCGACGGAGGAGTGCCGAATTTCAGAGGCATGGAGGGTGCGGGAAAAGAATGCCACGGGCCTACCTGCCTGGTTGAGGGTGACGGCCAGAGCGACGTCTGATGCATCGCTATCGACTTGAAAGGGGAGCGTCTCATCGGCCGCGTGCATCGCGGCCTTGGCGATGTCGGCCTTGATACGGTTGAAGGCCTGGTGAGCCTCGGCCGTCAGTGGGAAGGCGGTGGATTGAATGAGTGGATGGGCCTTGTCCGCATAGTTTGGGACCCACTGGGCGTAATACGAAAAGAACCCCAGGCATCGTTTGAGGGCCATGGGGCAGTGGGGGAGGGGGAGCTCCATGAGGAGGCGCATGTGATCGTGGTCTGGCCCTAGAACTCCGTTCTGACCCACATAGTCGAGGATGGCTAATCGGTTTGTGCTGAACACACACTTCTCCTTGTTGTAAGTTAGGTTGAGGAGTGTGGCGGTGTGGAGAAATTTGGAAAGATTAGCGTCGTGGTCCTACTGGTCGTGGCCGCAGATGGTGACATTGTCCAGGTACGGGAAAGTGGCCCGCAGCCATTACCGGTCAACCATTCGGTCCATCTCCCGTTGGAAGACCGAGATCCCGTTGATAACGCCGAAGGGAACCCGCAGTGTATGGGCGGTTCGCCTTACGGATGGGGAGCTGGTGGTAGGCAGATTTCAGGTCCACTGTCTAGAAGACCCGGTACTGCGCAATCTGATTGACCATATCAGCTATGCGTGGAAGGGGGTACGCGTCGAGCTGCGTGTACCGATTGATGGTCTGACTGTAGTCAACAACCATATTTCTTTTCTCCCTGGTTTTCACCACTACCACTTGGGCTCTCCAGGGGCTGTTGCTGGCCTCAATGATACCTTCCCGCAGCAGCCGCTGGACCTCAGACCTGATGAAGGTCCTGCCCTGGGCGCTGTACCATCTGCTCCTGGTGGCGACCGGTTTGCAATCCGGGGTGAGGTTCGCAAACAGAGAAGGCGGTTCGACCTTGAGGATCGCGAGGCCGCAAACAGTAAGTGGTGGTAGGGGCCCGCCAAATTTCAGGGTTAGGCTCTGGAGGTTGCACTGGAGGTCCAGGCCGAGTAACAGGGCATTGCAGAGGTTGGGAAGGACGTAGAGCCGGAAGCCGCTGAACTCTACACCCTGGACGGTGAGGGTGGCGGTGCAGTAACCCCGGATCGCCACGGAGTGGGATCCAGAGGCCAGGGAGATTCTTTGGTTAGCGGGGTGTACCGAGAGAGCAGCGCCTTACTGTAGCGGGGTGGATGAAGCTCTCAGTGCTCCCGGAGTCCAGAAGGCAGGATATCTCGTGCCTGTCGACCTTCACCTTTGTCGAAGAGGTCGCGTGGATGTGCGGTCGAGACTGGTCGATCGTGACCGAGGCGAGATGCGGCTGGTCGTCGGCGGTTGCAGGCGATGAGCGGCACAATGAGGTGCCCGACGGGCGGGGGTCCTGAGGCAGGTAAGATGGCAGCACCCACGGGCCGCACGTGTCCTGGGGCAGGCAAGATGGCGGCGCCCTCTGGCCGCACGTGTCCTGGGGCAGGCAAGATGGCGGTGCCCATTGGTTCTGAGGCAAGCAAGATGGCGGCGCCCACGGGCCGCACGTGGTCTGAGGAGAGGAAGATGGCGGCGCCCACTGGCCGCACGTGGGGGTGCCGGGCCAATAGCCGCGATTGAGCGGGCCTGGCACACTGCAGCAAAATGTCCCTTCTTGCCACAGGCCTTGCAGAGTGCGCTCCGCGCCGGGCAGCGCTGCCGGGGGTGTTTTGTCTGTCTGCAGAAGTAGCACTTGGGTCCCCCGGGGTTGGTTGAGGGCGGTCGCTGATGGGATCCATGATGGGGTGGCCGCTGGCGGGGTCCACGATGCACAGGGGGTTGGGCCGTGCGGTCGGGGACATAAGCCTGTACGTTGCGGGAGGCGACCCTGAGTGAGAGCGCTAGTTTCTTGGTTGCCGCGAGGTCAAGCGTGGCCCCTTCTAAGAGGCGCTGGCGGATGTAGTCAGACCATATGCCCGTAACGAACGCGTCTCTCATTAGCAGGTTCAAATGTTCAGCGGCCGAAACGGCCTGGCAGTCACAGTCTCTCTCCAGGGCGAGCAGGGCACGCCAGAAATCCTCCACAGACTCACCGGGAAGTTGGTGCCGCGTGGATAGGAGGTGCCTGGCGTAGATCTTGTTGGTCTGCTGAGCATAATTCTCCTTCAGTAGCCCCATGGCCTCTGCTTAGGTAGGCGCGTCCTGGACGAGGGGGAAAACGTTGGAGCTCAGCCGCGTGTACAGAATCTGGAGCTTCTGTGCTTCTGAGATTGGGTCTGGCGCAGACCCGATATATGCTTCAAAGCAAGCTAGCCAATGTTGGAAGTTCTTTTTTGGTGTTATCTGCTTGAGGATTCAGCTGCAGGCGATCCGGCTTGATGCGGAGATCCATCTCTGAAAAATCTCTGTGTAATAAATTGATGCACTATCAATTACGACGGGACGAGAGTAAAATGTAATCGAGGCTTTATTACACAGAGATGTGTGGCCTCCTCCAGCAGCTTACGAAATGGCTGCTGTTCGGAGAGCACACACATTTATACTCCACCTCCTGGGCGGAGCCAACAGACAGGGATCTACCCCCGTACCTGTAGTACAGGGGCCTTACCGTAATACCCATATATACACTATAATACAACAGCGGTGACTACCACACCTACCTGTTCCTGGATGCCCAGGACATAGGCTCTGGTGACTGCTTGAAGTCTAGATGCTGTTCTCTGCCAGTTCTGGCGTTGCAAGGACTAGAAATCTGTCAGGCAATCTGGTTGGCCGGCAGCTCTCTGAGGCAGAGCTTCTTCCTGACAGGGCTGATTGGAGCATGCAGGGCAGCCAGAGTGGATGGTGATGTATTTGCTGTCAATTCCTCCGATGGTGGGTAGGGAAACTCTCTGCAATTCAAAATATCCTGGCCTATGTTGTGGCTTTAATAAGGACCTGGGTCAAAGAAAGACAGGTTCATAAATAGTAATAATTTGATGACATTTCCACGTGAAATTGTGACATGAGTATTAATGTATAAGCAGGGCGGCATGGTGGTGCAGTGGTTAGCACTGCTGCCTACGGCGCTGAGGACCCGGGTTCGATCCCAGCCCCTGGTCACTGTCCATGTGGAGTTTGCACATTCTCCCCGTGTTTGCGTGGGTTTCGCCCCCACAAATCCAAAAGATGTGCAGATTAGGTGGATTGCCCACGCTAAATTGCCCCTTAATTGGAAAAAATAAATAAATAATTGGGCACTCTAAATTTATAAAAGAAAAAGAAAAAGCAGGGCTCCCATTACCAACCCCCGGAGCACTCCACGTTCCTTCAGCCTGAAAAACATCCATTGACCATCACTCTGTTTCCAGTCACTCGCCCAATTTTGTATCCATGTTGCTACTGTCCCTTTTATTCCATGAGCTATAACTTTACTCACAAGTCTGTTGTGCAATATTGTATAAAATGCCTTTTGGAAGTCCATGTACACCACATCAAAAATATTGCCCTCACCAATCCTCTCTGAAACTACTTCCAAAAATTCTAGCAAGTTAGCCAAACAAAGTTCCCCCACTACTTAAAAAGAATAATGTGCAAGGTTATGGGGAAAAAGCAGGAGAATGGCACTAAATGAATTGCTCATGAGGAGAGCCGGTGCGGATACAATGGTGCAGAATGGCCTCCTTCTGCACTGTATCAATTCTGTAATAGATTGTATTTAGGCAGGGATTCTACAGGACATCGAACCTGGAACTTAGGTGGAATTACCATCTTCTAAATGAATGGTAAATAGGCATGGGGGATGTAAAGCCTACTTCAGTTCTTATGTTTCTATATTCTCTGCCCAAACATTGAAAGATGTTTGAAATTCAGTAATATGTCATGGCAATGTAGAAATATGCACAGCAGCAAGGAGTGTGAGAGGTGGCGTCGGACTCAAGATGGCGCCGGAGGGTGGAGACTCCCTGTGAGCTCTCTCACACAGATCCTCTTTCTACATCTCTAATAAACATACTAACATTTTAAAATGTAATTCTAACACTAGCACTATCTCTAACCTTTCTCTTTTATGCTGAAGGGCAGCACGGTAGCATTGTGGATAGCACAATTGCTTCACAGCTCCAGGGTCCCAGGTTCGATTCCGGCTTGGGTCACTGTCTGTGCGGAGTCTGCACATCCTCCCCGTGTGTGCGTGGGTTTCCTCCGGGTGCTCCGGTTTGCTCCCACAGTCCAAAGATGTGCAGGTTAGGTGGATGGCCATGATAAATTGCCCTTCGTGTCCAAAATTGCCCTTAGTGTCGGGTGGGGTTACTGGGTTATGGCGATAGGGTGGAGGTGTTGACCTTGGGTAGGGTGCTCTTTCCAAGAGCCGGTGCAGACTCGATGGGCCGAATGGCCTCCTTCTGCACTGTATAATCTATGATATGTTCACTTGCAGGTCAGAAGAGAACACGCACTAGCAGATTCAAAAACGGCTTCTTCCCTGCTGTTACCCAGACTCCTGAATGACCCTCTTATGGACTGATTCGATCTCTTCACACATCTTTTATACTGAGTAGTACTGCACTCCGTATGCTTCACCCACTGCCTGTGTCCCATACATTGTGTATTTATGTATGTCCTACGTTTTGATTTTCATGTATGGAATGATCTGTCTGGACTGTGCGCAGAACAATACTTTTAACTGTACCTCGGTACACGTGACAATAAATCAAATCAATCAATGGGAGAGTAAATAACGGGGAAAATGGAAACAATGTTCTCCCAGCAGAGCTGAATTGCACCTGATTTGTGCTCCCATTGGGAGCCCAGATCAGGAAGCAATTTCCAATCCTTCGCCATGCAAATTTATGCATTGCAAGGATTGCCATTAGACCATAAGATATTGGAGCAGAATTAGACCACTCGGCCAATCAAGTCTGCTCTGCCATTCAAGCATGGTTGATATTTTTCTCATCCCCATTCTCCTGCCTTCTCCCCTTAACCTATAAGACCATAAGACATGGGAGCCAAATTAGGAGGGATTCCCGAAGGAATTTTGGTATCGGGCCAACCATTTGAGTGGGAGGCCCGATAGCGAGGCACCGCGGCTGCCTAAGCCCCCACCCGGCATCACAATTCGGCTGCCACACCTGGATTTTAGGGACCCCCCCTGAATAGAAACACACCCTAAATAAAGAGACCCCACACAGAAACCCCCTAAATAAAGAGACCCCTGTCAAGAAGTCCTCCAGTAAAAAGACCCCTGTTTGGAAGCTAGAGAGTAGTCCAGACACAGACAATGAAAAATATTACTGTTGTAACACTCACCTGGGCAATACACCTGCTGGCTCAGACACAGAAAGCACCACATGTCAATTCCTGGGAAGAGAAACCAGTAACCTGTGTTTAAACCCCTCAGATCCTTGAGCTGTAAACTAGTCATTAAATTCCCTTACTAGGCTATGATTGACAGCTTCCATACACAAACAGCTTTGCTCCATTCGTCTTCCTTCATGGTTGAGTAACTCAGAAGTGCTCGAACCACGATGTTTATAAACATCAAACAGAGTTAAGTACTCTAAATGTCCAGCTGACCACTTCAAAAATCACTCAAAGGTGAAGGGAGGTGATCAGAGTGTTTGAAGTGGACCAGGAGCTGTCAATCAAAGATTGATGTTGCATTGTGGAGGGGAAGGATGGCCCTCAAAGAACAAAAGAACAAAGAAAATTACAGCACAGGAACAGGACCTTCGGCCCTCCCAGCCTGCGCCGATCCAGATCCTTCATCTAAACCTGTCACCTATTTTCCAAGGATCTACTTCCCTCTGTTCCCTGCCCGTTCATATATCTGTCTAGATGCATCTTAAATGATGCTATTGTGCCCGCCTCTACCACCTCCGCTGGCAAAGCGTTCCAGGCACCCACCACCCTCTGCGTAAAAAACTTTCCACGCACATCTCCCTTAAACTTTCCCCCTCTCACCTTGAAATCGTGACCCCTTGTAATTGACACCCCCACTCTTGGAAAAAGCTTGTTGCTATCCACCCTGTCCATACCTCTCATAATTTTGTCGACCCAAATCAGGTCCCCCCTCAACCTCCGTCTTTCCAATGAAAACAATCCTAATCTACTCAACCTTTCTTCATAGCTAGCACCCTCCATACCAGGGAACATCCTGGTGAACCTCCTCTGCACCCTCTCTAAAGCATCCACATCCTTCTGGTAATGTGGCGACCAGAACTGCACGCAGTATTCCAAATGTGGCCGAACCAAAGTCCTACACAACTGTAACATGACCTGCCGACTCTTGTACTCAACACCCCATCCGAGGAAGGCAAGCATGCTGTATGCCTTCTTGACCACTCTACCGACCTGCGTTGCCACCTTCAGGGTACAATGGACCTGAACTCCCAGATCTCTCTGTACATCAATTTTCCCCAGGACTCTTCCATTGACCGTATAGTCCGCTCTTGAATTAGATCTTCCAAAATGCATCACTCGCATTTGCCTGGATTGAACTCCATCTGCCATTTCTCTGCCCAACTCTCCAATCTATTTTGCTGTATTCTCTGACAGTCCTCCTCGCTATCTGCAACTCCACCAATCTTAGTATCATCTGCAAACTTGCTAATCAGACCACCTATACCTTCGTCCAGATCATTTATGTATATCACAAACAACAGTGGTCTGAGCACGGATCCCTGTGGAACACCACTAGTCACCTTTCTCCATTTTGAGACACTCCCTTCCACCACTACTCTCTGTCACCTGTTGCCCAGCCAGTTCTTTATCCATCTAGCTAGTACACCCTGAACCCCATACAACTTCACTTTTTCCATCAACCTGCCACGGGAAACTTTATCAAACGCCTTACTGAAGTCCATGTATATGACATCTACAGCCCTTCCCTCATCAATTAACGTTGTCACTTCCTCAAAGAATTCTATTAGGTTTGTAAGACATGACCTTCCCTGCACAAAACCATGCTGCCCATCACTGATAAGTCTATTTTCTTCCAAATGTGAATAGATCCTATCCCTCAGCATCTTCTCCAACAGTTTGCCTACCACTGACGCCAAGCTCACAGGTCTATAATTCCCTGGATTATCCCTGCTACCCTTCTTAAACAAAGGGACAACATTAGCAATTCTCCAGTCTTCCGGGACCTCACCCGTGCTCAAGGATGCTGCAAAGATATCTGTTAAGACCCCAGCTATTTCTTCCCTCGCTTCCCTCAGTAACCTGGGCTAGATCCCATCCGGACCTGGGGACTTGTCCACCTTAATGCCTTTTAGAATACCCCAAACGTCCCTCTTCCTTATGCCGACTTGACCTAGAGTATTTAAACATCCATCATTAGCCTCAACATCCGTCATGTCCCTCTCCTTGGTGAATACCGATGCAAAGTACTCATTAAGAATCCCATTTCCTCTGACTCCATGCATAAATTCCCTCTTTTGTCTTTGAGTGGGCCAATCCTTTCTGTAGTTACCCTCTTGCTCCTTATATACGAATAAAAGGCTTTGGGATTTTCCTTAACCCTGTTAGCCAAAGATATTTCATGACCCCTTCTGGCCCTCTTTATTGCGCGTTTGAGATTTGTCCTACTTTCCCGATATTCCTCCAAAGCTTCATCAGATTTAAGTCGCCTAGATCTTTTGTAGGCTTCTTTTTTCATTTTAGCTAGTCTCACAATTCCGCCCGTCATCCATGGTTCCCTAATCTTGCCATTTCTATCCCTCATTTTCACAGGGACATGTCTGTCCTGCACTCTAATCAACCTTTCCTCAAAAGACTCCCACATTTCAAATGTGGATTTACCCTTAAAGAGCTGCTCCCAATCCACATTCACTAGCTCCTGCCGAATTTTGTTATACTTGGCCTTTCCCCAATTTAGCACTCTTTCTTTAGGACCACTCTCGTCTTTGTCCATGAGTATTCTAAAACTTACGGAATTGTGATCGCTATTCCCAAAGTAATCACCGACTGAAACTTTAACCACCTGGCCTGGATCATTCCCCAATACCAGGTCCAGTGTGGCCCCTTCCCGAGTTGGACTATTTACATACTGCTCTAAAAAACTCTCCTGGATGCTCCTTACAAATTCTGCTCCATCTACGCCTCCAACACTACATGAGTCCCATTCAATGTTGGGGAAGTTAAAATCTCCCATCACGACCACCCTATTGCTCCTACATTTTTCTATAATCTGTCTACATATTTGTACCTCTACTTCACGCTCGCTTTTGGGAGGTCTGTAGTAAAGTCCTAACAATGTTAGTGCATTCCTATTTCTTAGCTCTACCCATATTGCCTCAGTGCTCGAATCCTCCATCGTGCCCTCCTTAATCACAGCTGTGATAGCATCTCTGACCAGTAATGCAACTCCTCCACCCCTTTTACCTCCCTCTCTATCCCTCCTGAAGCGTCTATACCCTGGGATATTTAGTTGCCAGTCTTGCCCTTCCCTCATCCAAGTCTCCGGGATATCAACAAAATCATATTCCCAGGTACTAATCCAAGCCCTAAATTCATCTGCCTTACCTGCTACACTTCTCGCATTGAAACAAATGCACCTCAGACCACCTGTCCCTTTGCGTTCTTCATCTCTTCCCTGTCTACTCTTCCCCTTAGTCACATTGAGTTTATTATCAAGTACCTTACTGCCTTTAGTTGCTGCCTCTTTACTGACCTCTATCTTCCTAATCTGGTTCCCATCCCCCTGCCACATTAGTTTAAAACCTCCCCAACAGTGTTAGCAAAAGCACCCCCTAGGACATTGGTTCCAGTCCTGCCCAGGTGTAGACCATCCAATTTGTAATGGTCCCACCGTCCCCAGAACCGGTTCCAATGTCCCAAAAATCTGAACCCCTCCCTCCTGCACCATCTCTCAAGCCACGTATTCATTCTGACTATTCTCAAATTTCTACTCTGACTGTCTTGTGGCATGGGTAGCAATCCTGAGATTACTACCTTTGAGGTCCTACTTTTTAACTTATCTCCTAACTCCCTAAATTCTGATTGTAGGACCTCATCCCGTTTTTTTACCTATATCGTTGGTGCCTATATGCACCACGACAACTGGCTGTTCACCCTCCCCCTTCAGTATGTCCTGCAGCCGATCTGAGACATCCCTGACCCGTGCACCCAGGAGGCAACAGACCATTCGGGAGTCCCGTTTTCGACCACAGAAACACCTGTCTACTCCCCTTACGATTGAATCCCCTATATAGCCCTGCCAGTCTTTTTCCCGCCCTTCTGTGCAGCAGAGCCAGCCACGGTGCCATGAGCCTGGCTACTACTGCCTTCCCCTGGTGAGTCATCTCCCCCAACAGTATCCAAAACAGTTTACCTGTTTTGGAGGGAGATGACGGCAGCGGACACCTGCACTGCCTTCCTGCTCTTTCTCTGCCTTTTGGTCACCCATTCCCTGTCTCCCTCACCAATCCTAATCTATGGTGTGACCAACTCACTGACCGTGATATCCACGACCTCCTCAGCATCGCGGATTCTCCAAAGTGAGTCCATCCACAGCTCCAGAGCCATCATGCGGTCTAACAGGAGCTGCAGCTGGACATACTTCCTGCACATGAAGGAATCAGGGGCATCGGCCGCGTCCCTGAACTCCCACATTGAGCACGAGGAGCATAACACGGGTCTGGGATCTCTTGCCACTTTTACACTTTACCTTAACTGATTACAAATATAATATCAAATAATGAATAAGTGAAAGGAATAAGCATTTTCCTTACCAATCACAATACTTACCAAACCACGAAGAGTTAAATTTCTCCCAGCTACTTACCTTTCCGACAGACCCCTGTCCACTGCTCCCGCCGAAAATCTGAAGGCCTTTTCTCCTGCAAGGTAAGTTTTTAAAGGGTAAACTTACCCTCCCGACAGACCCCTGGCAACTGCACCCGCTGAAAATCTGAAGCTATAACTTGCTGATAAAAGAAAAAGAAAAGAGAGAGCTTACCTGATATTCACTCACCCTCTTAGGCTAGAACATAGAACATAGAACATAGAAAATACAGCACAGAACAGGCCCTTCGGCCCACGATGTTGTGCCGAACCTTTGTCCTAGATTAATCATAGATTATCATTGAATTTACAGTGCAGAAGGAGGCCATTCGGCCCTTTGAGTCTGCACCGGCTCTTGGAAAGAGCACCCTACCCAAACTCAACACCTTCACCCAACACCAAGGGCAATTTGGACATTAAGGGCAATTTATCATTGGCCAATTCACCTAACCTGCACATCTTTGGATTGGAAGGGTGGGAGACACTACAAACATAATGTTTTGGGTTTAGTAACCGCCCAACTTAAATAGAGGTAAAAATCAAACACTTAAGCACCTACCTGATTCCCAAGCTGCACTCCGGCTCCCTCTCTCTCTCCCGCTCCCGGAAATGAAGGCCGCTGGAACCTGGGGACAAGTTTAAACACCTACCTGAATCCCAAGCTGCACTCGCTGGGCCCCACCCACCAGTGTGAATGGGAGGAGCTCAAGGTCATGCTTACCACCGCTCCGGTACTGGCGTTCTTCGATCCTGCAAGGTGATGCCAGCCAATCCGGCATTGGGGCGGTCCTCCTGCAACGAGATGACGCCTCATCATGGGCCCCTGTCACCTATGCGTCACGTGCCATGACCCCCCACAGAGCAGCGCCATGTTCAAATTGAGAAGGAGTGCCTAGGCCTGTTGACTGGCGTTGACAAGTTCCACGACTATGTGTATGGCCTTCCCCAGTTCACTGTGGAGACCGACCATCGCCCGCTAGTTGGCATCATCTAAAAGGATCTTAATGACATGGCCCCTCGCCTCCAGCGCATTCTGCTCAAACTCCGGAGGTATGACTTCCAGCTTGTATACACCCCGGGTAAGGACCTGATCATAGCAGACGCTCTGTCCAGGGCAGTCGACACTCCGTCCGACCCAGAAGGGTTTGTTTGCCAAGTCGACGCACATGTAGCCTTCACGTTTGCCAATCTGCCGGCCACTGACGAACGCCTTGCCCACATTCACCGTGAGACTGCGGCTGACCCCCTTCTGCAACGTGTGATGCGCCACATGACGGACGGGTGGCTCAAGGGACAATGCCCACAGTTTTACAACATTCAGGACGACTTGGCAATCGTGGATGGTGTCCTCCTGAAGCTGGACCGCATTGTGATCCCACACAGCATGCACCGGCTTGTTTAGAACAGCTGCACGAAGGCCATCTCGGCGTTGAGAAGTGCCAACGGAGGGCCCGAGAGGCTGTATACTGGCCAGGAATAAATGAGGACATTGCCAACACTGTGCTCAATTGCCCCACCTGTCAGCGGTTCCAGCCGGCACAACCACGTGAGACCCTTCAGCCCCATGAGTTGGTCACATCCCCCTGGTCGAAGGTAGGTGTGGACCGGTTCCATGCGCTCAGCAGAGACTACATCATCATCATCGACTACTTTTCCAGCTATCCTGTGGTCATACGCCTGCACGACACCACGTCTGTTATCCGGGCCTGTAAGGAGACCTTTGCTCGCCACGGTATTCCGCTCACCGTGATGTCAGACCCTGCCCCTGCTTCGCGAGTCAGGAATGGTCTTCCTTCGCTAGTGCATACAACTTTGCACATGTGACATCCAGTCCCCTGCATCCTCAGTCAAATGGCAAAGCAGAGAAGGGCGTCCACATTGTAAAAAGGCTCCTCTGCAAGGCTGCTGATGCAGGATCTGACTTCTGCCTCGCCTTGCTGCCATATCGCTCGGCCCCACTGTCCATGGGCCTATTGCCGGCCCAACTGCTTATGGGTCACACCCTCAGGACCACTGTGCTGTCCATTCAGGTCCCAGACCTCGACCATGCTCCGGTACTTCGGCGGATGCAACAAGAGCGTGAGCAACACAAGGCGGCTCATGATGCTCAGGCGACTGATCTTCCTGCCCTGGTGCCTGGAGATCATGTCCGCATACATCTTCCGGAGGGTGGCTGGTCGTCAACCGCTGAGGTTCTTAGACAGGTGGCTCCCCGCTCGTTTCTGGTTCGTTTGCCTGATGGCTCCATTCGCCGCCGCAATCACCGTGCCCTTCGTCTGGTTCCACGCTCGCGACAAAATTCTGCACCGGTGCCACGCCCTCCTGTTGTCCCTGACATGGACTTTGTTGAGCTTCTGGATACCCTGCCTCCTCCTCACTCGACCGTGGCCCGGCCCATTCCTCAGCCGGTGGATCGTGAACCACCCTTGAGGCGGTCACCCCGAATTCGTCGCCCACCCCAAAGACTTGATTTCTAAACCTTGCACTATTGGACTCACTGACTTGTTCTGCCGTACTGTTTAAGGGTTTTTCATTGTTTGTTAATAGCATTTGTTTCGTGCACCTGGCACCTTCCCGTGTATATAGCATAGCCACATGTACATATTGATGAATATAATGCACACACATGATCAGACACACTCACTACACTTTGTTTATTCTCATGTAGGCACATATTCTTTGCGAAAAGGGGGGATGTCATGATATACATCAGCATATCATGGTGCAATCACTGACACACTGATGGACATGCAGTAGGACCAATCAGCATACACAACATCGCAGCCAATCACCAGTGAGAGCACACGCACTATAAAGACAGGGGACACCAGAGTTTCCGCACATTCTAGCAGCAGCCAGCTCAGAGCACAGAGCTCACAGCCTGCATCTCAGACATTCACCATATGCTTAGTGCCTCCCCTAGATAGTGATAGGACAGGGTCCACAGATAAGCTGGTAATGCAGGTACCCAAAGTTACAGTATGTTATTACAGTTGAGTTGTTAATAAAATAGAGTTACACCATCTCTAGCCGTGTTGACCTGTTTGTAGACCAGAACACCCAACATGACACCTCTCTCTCTCCTGCTCCGGAAATGAAAGCCGCTGGAACCTGGGGGTAAGTTTAAACACCTACCTGAATCCCAAGCTGCACACGCTGCTCTCCGGCTCTCTCTCTCCCTCCCGCTCCCGAACATGAAGGCCGCTAGAACCTGGGAGCAAGTTTAAACACCTACCTGGATCCCAAGCTGGACTCGCTGCGCTCCGGCTCTCTCTCTCTCTCCCGCTCCCGAACATGAAGGCCGCTGGAACCTGGGGTCAAGTTTAAACACCTACCTGAATCTCAAGCTGCACTCGCTGCGGTCCGGCTCTCTCTCACTCTCCCGCTCCCGAAAATGAAGGCCGCTAGAACCTGGGAGCAAGTTTAAACAACTACCTGAATCCCAAGCTGGACTCGCTGCGCTCCGGCTCCCTCTCTCTCTCCCGCTCCCGAACATGAAGGCCGCTGGAACCTGGGGGCAAGTTTAAACACCCACCTGAATCTCAAGCTGGACTCGCTGCGCTCCGGCTCCCTCTCTCTCTCCCGCTCCCGGAAATGAAGGCCGCTGGAACCTGTGGGCAAGTTTAAACACCTACCTGAATCTCAAGCTGCACTCGCTGCGCTCCGGCTCCCTCCCTCTCTCCCGCTCCCGAACATGAAGGCCGCGAGAACCTGGGGGCAAGTTTAAACACCTACCTGGATCACAAGCTGGACTCGCTGCGCTCCGGCTCCCTCTCTCTCTCCCGCTCCCGGAAATGAAGGCCACTGGAACCTGGGGTCAAGTTTAAACATCCACCTGAATCCCAAGCTGGACTCGCTGCGCTCCGGCTCTCTCTCACTCTCCCGAAAATGAAGGCCGCTGGAACCTGGGGTCAAGTTTAAACACCTACCTGAATCCCAAGCTGCACTCGCTGAGCTCCGGCTCTCTCTCTCTCTCCCGCTCCCGGAAATGAAGGCCGCTGGAACCTGGGGTCAAGTTTAAACACCCACCTGAATCCCAAGCTGGACTCGCTGCTCTCCGGCTCTCTCTCTCTGTCCCGCTCCCGAACATGAAGGCCGCTGGAACCTGGGGGCAAGTTTAAACACTTACCTGAATCCCAAGCTGCACTCGCTGCTCTCCGGCTCCCTCTCTCTCTCCCGCTCCCGAACATGAAGGGCGCTAGAACCTGGGGGCAAGTTTAAACACCTACCTGGATCCCAAGCTGGACTCGCTGCGCTCCGGCTCCCTCTCTCCCGCTCCCGAACATGAAGGCCGCGAGAACCTGGGGGCAAGTTTAAACAACTACCTGAATCCCAAGCTGGACTCGCTGCGCTCCGGCTCCCTCTCTCTCTCCCGCTCCCGGAAATGAAGGCCACTGGAACCTGGGGTCAAGTTTAAACATCCACCTGAATCCCAAGCTGGACTCGCTGCGCTCCGGCTCTCTCTCACTCTCCCGAAAATGAAGGCCGCTGGAACCTGGGGTCAAGTTTAAACACCTACCTGAATCCCAAGCTGCACTCGCTGAGCTCCGGCTCTCTCTCTCTCTCCCGCTCCCGGAAATGAAGGCCGCTGGAACCTGGGGTCAAGTTTAAACACCCACCTGAATCCCAAGCTGGACTCGCTGCTCTCCGGCTCTCTCTCTCTGTCCCGCTCCCGAACATGAAGGCCGCTGGAACCTGGGGGCAAGTTTAAACACTTACCTGAATCCCAAGCTGCACTCGCTGCTCTCCGGCTCCCTCTCTCTCTCCCGCTCCCGAACATGAAGGGCGCTAGAACCTGGGGGCAAGTTTAAACACCTACCTGGATCCCAAGCTGGACTCGCTGCGCTCCGGCTCCCTCTCTCCCGCTCCCGAACATGAAGGCCGCGAGAACCTGGGGGCAAGTTTAAACAACTACCTGAATCCCAAGCTGGACTCGCTGCGCTCCGGCTCCCTCTCTCTCTCCCGCTCCCGTAAATGAAGGCTGCTGGAACCTGGGGTCAGGTTTAAACACCCACCTGAATCCCAAGCTAGACTCGCTGCACTCCGGCTCCCTCTCTCTCTCCCGCTCCCGAAAATGAAGGCCGCTGGAACCTGGGGGCAAGTTTAAACACCTACCTGAATCCCAAGCTGCACTCGCTGAGCTCCGGCTCTCACTCACTCTCCCGCTCCCGGAAATGAAGGCCGCTGGAACCTGGGGGTAAGTTTAAACACCTTCCTGAATCCCAAGCTGCACACGCTGCTCTCCGGCTCTCTCTCTCTCTCCCGCTCCCGAACATGAAGGCCGCTAGAACCTGGGGGCAAGTTTAAACACCTACCTGAATCCCAAGCTGGACTCGCTGCGCTCCGGCTCCCTCTCTCTCTCACGCTCCCAAACATGAAGGCCGCTGGAACCTGGGGGCAAGTTTAAACACCTACCTGAATCCCAAGCTGGACTCGCTGCGCTCCGGCTCCCTCACTCTCTCCCGCTCCCGGAAATGAAGGCCGCTGGAACCTGTGGGCAAGTTTAAACACCTACCTGAACCCCAAGCTGGACTCGCTGTGCTCCGGCTCCCTCTCTCCCGCTCCCGGAAATGAAGGCCGCTGGAACCTGGGGGAAAGTTTAAACACCTACCTGAATCCCAAGCTGGACTCGCTGAGCTCCGGCTCTCTCTCTCTCTCCCGCTCCCGGAAATGAAGGCCGCTGGAACCTGGGGTCAAGTTTAAACACCCACCTGAATCCCAAGCTGGACCCGCTGCACTCCGGCTCCCTCTCTCTCTCCCGCTCCCGAAAATGAAGGCCACTGGAACCTGGGGGCAAGTTTAAACACCTACCTGAATCCCAAGCTGCACTCGCTGTGCTCCGGCTCCCTTTCTCTCTCCCGCACCCGGAAATGAAAGCTGCTGGAACCTGGGGTCAAGTTTAAACACCCACCTGAATCCCAAGCTGGACCCGCTGCACTCCGGCTCCCTCTCTCTCTACCGCTCCCGAAAATGAAGGCCGCTGGGACCTGGGGGCAAGTTTAAACATCTACCTGAATCCCAACCTGGGGGCAAGTTTAAACTCGGATGGACTTTGGCAACACTATTAAGGACGTACCTGATGCACGATCAATTGCACAAAGACTAAAGTTGGGTACAACTGTGGCTTTATTACAGTCAGATGCGAGGCCTCCTGCTGCAGCTGGCGAAATAGCAGGGCACTGGAGGTCATGCATATTTATACAGTTCTCCCTGGGCGGAGCCAGCCGGCAGGAGCTACTGGCGAACCTGTAGTGCAGGTCCTACCTTACATCTCCAATTACAGTGGATCACCACATTCACCCCCTGTTAAAATGAGTCCGGCGGGGGTGACGTGAAACTATGTACTATTAGTGGAATTATGTACAGTGGTAGGGAAAGAAGTCCATGTTGACGGTCCGGAGTCCGTCAAAGGTTCAGCTGGTCCGGTGCTTTGGTGCTTCGTTGGGAGCGGCGTAACGGTGGCAGTGAAGTCGGTGCTGGCGGTGGTGGAGGTGGCCCCGATGGCTGTGGTGGCGGTTCTGATGCTGGCCAGTCATCGGGGAACTCCGGGAGCCTGCAGAAGTCCTCTTCGTCCTCTTGTGGGGAAAAGAGGAGTGGGGGGGGGTGGTCTGGTGGGGTCAATATTGGCGGCGCGGTGGGAGGTGGTGGGAGGCGCATTGGTGGGGGTGTATGTTGGGGTGGAACCTGACGGTGCCAGGTCCCTGAGTGAGACAGTATCTTGGCGGCCGTCGGGGAACTCAACGTAGGCATATTGAGGGTTGGCGTGGAGCAGGTGAACCCTGTCCACCAAGGGGTCTGCCTTGTGGAGTCGGACGTGCCTACGGAGAAGGACCGGTCCTGGAGCAACGAGCCAAGTCGGGAGCGACACACCGGATGTGGACTTCCTGGGGAAGGTAAAAACACGTTCATGTGGTGTGTTATTAGTGGCGGTGCACAATAGTGACCGGATGGAGTGCAGAGCGTCAAGGAGGACCTCCTGCCAGCGAGAGGCTGGGAGGTTCCTGGACCGTAGGGCCAGCTGGACGGCCCTCCAAACCGTCCCATTCTCCCGTTCTACTTGCACGTTTCCCCGGAGGTTGTAGCTGGTCGTCCTGCTGGAGGCGATACCCCTGCTGAGCAGGAACTGACGCAGCTCATCGCTCATGAATGAGGATCCTCTGTCACTGTGGATGTAGGCGGGGAAACCGAGCAGAGCGAAGATGGTGCTGAGGGCCTTGATGACGGTGGCAGACGTCATATCGGGGCATGGGATGGCGAAGGGGAATCTGGAGTACTCATGGACCACATTGAGAATAACAAAGAACAAAGAGAACAAAGAAATGTACAGCACAGGAACAGGCGCTTCGGCCCTCCAAGCCCGTGCCGACCATGTTGCCCGACTAAACTGCAATCTTCTACACTTCCTGGGTCCGTATCCTTCTATTCCCATCCTATTCATATATTTGTCAAGATGCCCCTTAAATGTCCCTATCGTCCCTGCTTCCACTACCTCCTCCGGTAGCGAGTTCCAGGCACCCACTACCCTCTGCGTAAAAAACTTGCCTCGTACATCTACTCTAAACCTTGCCCCTCTCACCTTAAACCTATGCCCCCTAGTAATTGACCCCTCTACCCTGGGGAAAAGCCTCTGACTATCCACTCTGTCTATGCCCTCATAATTTTGTATACCTCTATCAGGTCTCCCCTCAACCTCCTTCGTTCCAGTGAGAACAAACCGAGTTTATTCAACCGCTCCTCATAGCTAATGCCCTCCATACCAGGCAACATTCTGGTAAATCTCTTCTGCACCCTCTCTAAAGCCTCCACATCCTTCTGGTAGTGTGGTGACCAGAATTGAACACTATACTCCAAGTGTGGCCTAACTAAGGTTCTATACAGCTGCAACATGACTTCCCAATTCTTATACTCAATGCCCCGGCCAATGAAGGCAAGCATGCCGTTTGCCTTCTTGACTACCTTCTCCACCTGTGTTGCCCCTTTCAATGACCTGTGGACCTGTACTCCTAGATCTCTTTGACTTTCAATACTCTTGAGGGTTCTACCATTCACTGTATATTCCCTACCTGCATTAGACCTTCCAAAATGCATTACCTCACATTTGTCCGGATTAAACTCCATCTGCCATCTCTCCGCCCAAGTCTCCAGACAATCTAAATCCTGCTGTATCCTCCGACAGTCCTCATCGCTATCCGCAATTCCACCAACCTTTGTGTCGTCTGCAAACTTACTAATCAGACCAGTTACATTTTCCTCCAAATCATTTATATATACTACAAAGGGCAAAGGTCCCAGCACTGATCCCTGTGGAACACCACTGGTCGCAGCCCTCCAATTAGAAAAGCATCCCTCCATTGCTACTCTCTGCCTTCTATGGCCTAGCCAGTTCTGTATCCACCTTGCCAGCTCACCCCTGATCCCGTGTGACTTCACCTTTTGTACTAGTCTACCATGAGGGACCTTGTCAAAGGCCTTACTGAAGTCCATATAGACAACATCTACTGCCCTACCTGCATCAATCATCTTAGTGACCTCCTCGAAAAACTCGATCAAGTTAGTGAGACACGACCTCCCCTTCACAAAACCGTGCTGCCTCTCACTAATACGTCCATTTGCTTCCAAATGGGAGTAGATCCTGTCTCGAAGAATTCTCTCCAGTAATTTCCCTACCACTGAAGTAAGGCTCACCGGCCTGTAGTTCCCGGGATTATCCTTGCTACCCTTCTTAAACAGAGGAACAACATTGGCTATTCTCCAGTCCTCCGGGACATCCCCTGAAGACAGCGAGGATCCAAAGATTTCTGTCAAGGCCTCAGCAATTTCCTCTCCAGCCTCCTTCAGTATTCTGGGGTAGATCCCATCAGGCCCTGGGGACTTATCTACCTTAATATTTTTTAAGACACCCAACACCTCGTCTTTTTGGATCACAATGTGACCCAGGCTATCTACACCCCCTTCTCCAGACTCAACATCTACCAATTCCTTCTCTTTGGTGAATACTGATGCAAAGTATTCATTTAGTACCTCGCCCATTTCCTCTGGCTCCACACATAGATTCCCTTGCCTATCCTTCAGTGGGCCAACCCTTTCCCTGGCTACCCTCTTGCTTTTTATGTACGTGTAAAAAGCCTTGGGATTTTCCTTAACCCTATTTGCCAATGACTTTTCGTGACCCCTTCTAGCCCTCCTGACTCCTTGCTTAAGTTCCTTCCTACTTTCCTTATATTCCACGCAGGCTTCGTCTGTTCCCAGCCTTTTAGCCCTGACAAATGCCTCCTTTTTCTTTTTGACGAGGCCTACAATATCACTCGTCATCCAAGGTTCCCGAAAATTGCCGTATTTATCTTTCTTCCTCACAGGAACATGCCGGTCCTGTATTCCTTTCAACTGCCACTTGAAAGCCTCCCACATGTCAGATGTTGATTTGCCCTCAAACATCCGCCCCCAATCTATGTTCTTCAGTTCCCGCCTAATATTGTTATAATTAGCCTTCCCCCAATTTAGCACATTGATCCTCGGACCACTCTATATCCTTGTCCACCAGTACTTTAAAACTTACTGAATTGTGGTCACTGTTACCGAAATGCTCCCCTACTGAAACATCTACCACCTGGCCGGGCTCATTCCCAAATACCAGGTCCAGTACCGCCCCTTCCCTAATTGGACTGTCTACATCTTGTTTTAAGAAGCCCTCCTGGATGCTCCTTACAAACTCTGCCCCGTCTAAGCCCCGGCACTGAGTGAGTCCCAGTCAATATTGGGGAAGTTGAAGTCTCCCATCACCACAACCCTGTTGTTTTTACTCTTTTCCAAAATCTGTCTACCTATCTGCTCCTCTATCTCCCGCTGGCTGTTGGGAGGCCTGTAGTATACCCCCAACATTGTGACTGCACCCTTCTTATTCCTGATCTCTACCCATATAGCCTCACTGCCCTCTGAGGTGTCCTCTCGCAGTACAGTTGTGATATTCTCCCGAACAGGTAGCGCAACTCCACCTCCCCTTTTACATCCCCCTCTATCCCGCCTGAAACATCTAAATCCTGGAACGTTTAGCTGCCAATCCTGCCCTTCCCTCAACCAGGTCTCTGTAATAGCAACAACATCATAGTTCCAAGTACTAATCCAAGCTCTAAGTTCATCTGCCTTACCCGTAATGCTCCTTGCATTAAAACATATGCACCTCAGGCCACCAGACCCGCTGTGTTCAGCAACTTCTCCCTGTCTGCTCTGCCTCAGAGCCCCACTGTCCCTATTCCCTAGTTCTCCCTCAATGCTCTCACCTTCTGACCTATTGCTCCCGTGCCCACCCCCCTGCCATACTAGTTTAAACCCTCCCGTGTGACACTAGCAAACCTCGCGGCCAGGATATTTATGCCTCTCCGGTTTAGATGCAACCCGTCCTTCTTATACAGGTCACACCTGCCCCGGAAGAGCTCCCAGTGGTCCAGATAATGGAAACCCTCCCTCCTACACCAGCTGTTTAGCCACGTGTTTAGCTGCTCTATCTTCCTATTTCTAGCCTCACTGGCACGTGGCACAGGGAGTAATCCCGAGATTACAAACCTCGAGGTCCTGTCTTTTAACTTTCTGCCTAGCTCCCTGAACTCCTGCTGCAGGACCTCATGCCCCTTCCTGCCTATGTCGTTAGTACCAATATGTACAACGACCTCTGGCTGTTTGCCCTCCCCCTTCAGGATGCCCTCTACCCGTTCGGAGACATCCTGGACCCTGGCACCAGGGAGGCAACATACCATCCTGAAGTCTCTTTCACGTCCACAGAAGCGTCTATCTGTGCCCCTGACTATAGAGTCCCCTATTACTATTACTCTTCTGCGCTTTGACCCTCCCTTCTGAACATCAGAGCCAGCCGTGGTGCTGTGGCTGCTGCTGTTTTCCCCTGATAGGCTATCCCCCCCGACAGTATCCAAAGGGGTATATCTGTTTGAGAGGGGGACAACCACAGGGGATTCCTGCACTGACTGCCTGCCCTTTCTGGTGGTCACCCATTTCTCTGCCTGCACCTTGGGTGTGACCACATTTACATAACTGCGATCTATGACGCTTTCCGCCACCTACATGCTCCTAAGTGCATCCAATTGCTGCTCCAACCGAACCATGCGGTCTGTGAGGAGCTCCAGTTGGGTGCACTTTCTGCATATGAAGCCATCCGGGACGCTGGAAGCCTCCCGGACCTGCCACATCTCACAGTCAGAGCACAGCACCCCTCTAACTGACATTGTGTCAATTAATTAAAATTAAAATTTGTCTTTAAAAAAAATTTTTTTTTTTAATTTCAAAGTTACTGTCAACTATTTGTTTCCTAGCACTAGGTTTCTAATAGAAATGCGATAGCTAACTATAGTACTCTCCGATCTCTGGCTTAGATATCCCTCTAAATTATAATTAAGTTATTATGTTTAATTAGTTACCAAATACTCAATTTTTTTTAAATTTAGTGTAGAATCCCAACCAGCCAATCTGGCCACAGCTTTTCTGTGATGTCACTTCAGTTTCCCCCCGACACACACAATTTGAAAAAAGGTATAAAAGTAAAAATAAGTAAAAATCACTTACTTACCTTCTGAGTGTCTTAGATGTGTATACGTGTTACGGTCGGTGGAGGGGAGGGGCCCTTTGAAATCCACGCTGAGGCGTTCAAAGGGGTGGGAAGCCTTCACCAGGTGCGCACGGTCTGGCCGGTAGAAGTGCAGCTTGCACTCCGCACAGACCTGGCAGTCCCTGGTGAATGTCCTTACTTCGTCGACGGAGTAGGACAGATTGTGAGCTTTGACCAGATGGTACAATCGAGTGACCCCCGGGTGACAAAGGCTGTCGTGTTGGGCCAGGAGTTGGTCCACTTGTGCGCTGGCACATGTACCTCGGGAGAGGGCGTCTGGGGGCTCGTTGAGATTACCGGGGCGATACAAGATCTCGTAATTATAGGTGGAGAGCTCGATTCTCCACCGCAAGATTTTATCATTTTTGATCTTGCCCCGCTGTGTGTTATTGAACATGAAGGCTACCGACCGTTGGTCCGTAAGGAGAGTGAATCTCTTACCGGCCAGGTAATGCCTCCAATGCCGCACAGCTTCAACGATAGCTTGAGCCTCCTTCTCGACGGATGAGTGTCGAATTTCAGAGGCATGAAGGGTGCGGGAAAAGAATGCCACGAGTCTGCCTGCCTGGTTTAGGGTGGCGGCAAGGGCGACGTCCGAAGCGTCGCTTTCTACTTGGAAAGGCAGTGACTCATCCACTGCGCGCATCCAGGCCTTGGCGATGTCTGCTCTGATGCGGGCGAAAGCATGTTGTGCCTCGGCCGCAAGGGGGAATTGGGTGGACTGAATGAGTGGGCGGGCCTTGTCCGCATAGTTTGGGACCCACTGAGCGTAGTAGGAAAAGAACCCCAGGCAGCGTTTGAGGGCCTTGGGGCAGTGGGGGAGGGGAAGTTCCATGAGGGGGCACATGCGCTCGGAGTCGGGCCCGAGAAGTTCATTTTGGACTACATAGCCAAGAATGGCTAACCGGGTCGTGCTGAACACACACTTCTCTTTGTTGTAGGTCAGGTTGAGAAGGGTGGCAGTGCAGAGGAATTTATCGAGGTTGGCATCGTGGCCCTGCTGGTCATGGCCGCAGATGGTGACATTATCTAAGTACGGAAAGGTGGCCCGCAAACTGTACTGGTCGACCATTCGGCCCATCTCTCTTTGGAAGACCGAGACTCCATTTGTGACACCGAAAGGGACCCTAAAGAAGTGGTAGAGGCGACCGTCCGCCTCGAAGGCCATGTATGGATGGTCCGATTTCCGGATGGGGAGCTGGTGGTAGGCGGATTTCAGGTCAATTGTTGAGAAGACCCGGTACTGCGCAATCTGATTGACCATATCAGATATGCGTGGGAGGGGGTACGCGTCGAGCTGCATGTACCGATTGATGGTCTGGCTGTAGTCCACGACCATCCTGTGTTTCTCCCCAGTTTTAACCACTACCACTTGGGCTCTCCAGGGGCTGTTGCTGGCCTCGATAATACCCTCCTTAAGCAGCTGCTGGACTTCGGACCTGATGAAGGTCTTGTCCTGGGTGCTGTACCGTCTGCTCCTAGTGGCAACGGGCTTGCAACTCGCAGTTAGGTTTGCAAAAAGGGAGGGGGGATCGACCTTGAGGGTCGCGAGGCCGCAAACGGTAAGGGGGGGTAAGAGCCCACCGAATTTGAGGGTGAGGCTCTGGAGGTTGCACTGGACGTCCAGGCCCAACAGGAGTGCAGCGCAGAGATTAGGAAGGACATAGAGGCGGAAGTTACTAAATTCTACGCCCTGGACCGTGAGGGTGACTGTACAAAAGCCTCGGATCGGGACGGAGTGGGATCCGGAGGCCAGGGAGATCCTTTGATTTGCCGGGTGGACCGCGAGGGAGCAGCACCTTACCGTATCTGGGTGAACGAAGCTTTCGGTGCCCCCGGAGTCCAGCAGGCACGAGGTCGCGTGGCCGTTGATTTTAACCGTCGTCGACGCGGTGGCCAGGCTGTGCGGGCGAGATTGGTCCAGCGGCATCGAAGCAAGCTGCGGGTAGCCATTGGATGCTTCGGATGGCGAGCGGGTGTGGTTCCGATGTCGAGATGTCCGGGCACCTTGTGGGGAACAAGATGGCGGCGCCCATGGTGCGCACATTGCGGGCTCGGGACAAGATGGCGGTGCCCGTGGTGCACACATTGTGGGGTCGGAACAAGATGGCGGCACCCATGGTGCGCACATTGTGGGGTCGGAACAAGATGGCGGTGCCCATTGGTCGCACATGGACCCGGGAGGAGAAGGTGGCGGCTCCCATTGTGCGTCTGGCATGGGGGAGGGGGGCGATAGCGAGCGCGATGGCAGCGACTGCGCGGGCCTGGCACACAGCCGCAAAGTGGCCCTTTTTACTGCAGGCTTTACAAACTGCAGTGCAGGCCGGGCAGTGTTGGGGGGGGTGCTTCTGCTGACTGCAGAAGTAGCAGCGGCGACCCCCAGGGTGCGCGGATCGGCATGCAGCGCAGGCGTATTGCGAAGGCAGAGCCCCGACTGAGGAGGTCGTCGGCGGGGTCCAGGAGGGGTAGGAAGCAGTAGAAGGGTGGGCAGCGCGGCGGGAGAGATATGATTGTACATTACGGGATGCGACCGTCATGGAGAGCGCCAAGGTTTTCGTCTCCGCCAGTTCGAGCGTGGCCCCTTCCAGCAATCGTTCTTGGATGCGGTCCGGCGCAATCCCCGTCACGAAGGCATCGCGCATGAGGAGATTCGAGTGTTTGGCGGCCGTGACGGCCTGACAGTCACAGTCCCGGACGAGTGGAATTAGGGCCCGCCAGAAGTCTACGATGGACTCACCAGGTAGTTGCGAGCGGGTGGCAAGTACATGCCTGGCGAAGAGCGTGTTCACCTTCTGTGTGTAGTGTTCTTTGAGGAGTTCCATCGCTTTTGTGTAATTCGTGGCGTCCTGGATCAACGGGAACACGCTGGAGTTCAGTCAGGAGTACAGGACATTTATCTTCTGAGCCTCCGTTGGCGCGGGGTCCGCCGCTTGATGTAAGCCTCGAAACATGCTAGCCAGTGAGTAAAGTCTTTCCTGGCGTTGGGCGAGTGGGGATCCAGCTACAGGCGATCGGGCTTAATTCGGATATCTATTCTGTGGAAAATCTGACTGTAATAAATTGATGCACGATCAATTGCACAAAGACTAATGTTGGGTACAACTGTGGCTTTATTACAGTCAGATGCGAGGCCTCCTGCTACAGCTGGCGAAATGGCAGGGCACTGGAGGTTATGCATATTTATACAGTTCTCCCTGGGCGGAGCCAGCCGGCAGGAGCTACCGGCGAACCTGTACTGCAGGTCCTACCTTACATCTCCTATTACAGTGGATCACCACAGTACCCCCTTGGCTTATTGCGATGTTCATCACGTCAGGGTCATGCTTGTCCATACCTGTAGTAATTCTCGCCCCACGTGATTCCCCCGCCCAGAGAATCACGCAGGCCTGGAGAATATGGTGCCCGGCCCGCTAAGTCTTAATGAGCCATTTGCATCCTCCTGCTAATACACAGGCGCGATCTTTGATCCTGCGCCAGCGGGCCAGATACGAATTAGCACCCAGTGCCAATCCCATTTTCTCCCCGTCGCTGGATTATCCAGCTCGCTGGGAACTTCGCTACCGGTGGCGTAAGCACAGAATTTAGCCCAACATTTCAGTCCTTAACAAATCTGTTGCTTGTTCAGGTAAAATCAAAGCTACCAATTTCCTTTTTAACTGCAATGAAATTATTGTGTTGCTAACTGCTCTGGATTGAAAATTTGAAGATGTAGAACAGAACATAATCATAGATTATCATAGAATTTACAGTGCAGAAGGAGGCCATTCGGCCCATCGAGTCTGCACCGGCTCTTGGAAAGAGCACCCTACCCAAGGTCAACACCTACACCCTATCCCCATAACCCAGTAACCCCACCCAATACTAAAGGCAATTTTGGACACGAAGGGCAATTCATCATGGCCAATCCACCTAACCTGCACATCTTTGGACTGTGGGAGAAAACTGGAGCACGCGGAGGAAACCCACGCACACACGGGGAGGATGTGCAGACTCCGCACAGACAGTGACCCAAGCCGGAATCGAACCTGGGATCCTGGAGCTGTGAAGCAATTGTGCTATCCACAATGCTACCATAATGAATCTGGGGCACAGAATTTTGAATACAAGATCCAAATATGAAAACTAGGTCACCTCTATACCCTCAGATGTAAGGTTGCTTGCAGCTCTACATACACCAGATCCTTTTTTTAGACATTACCCTGCAGATCTATGCTGATTTAAAATAGAATCAGCATCTAGCTCCAGGCTAAATACCAAACACTGTATTAAACAAATATTGTACAAGAATTTGGCATCCAACACCCCAGTAAGCATTGTGTTTCAATTACAATCCACAAACAAATTACAGAATTATTTTGTGTATGGTATTGGTAAATGTCAATAGGCTCTTCGGCCGTAGGAAGCATCCTACCACAGACTGATTCTGCCTTACCCAGTATTACATATTTTCTAAGATGAGTGGTTAAATGGGATCCAGAGGGTATCTTGAGGTTTTGTTTATTCTCTCTCTGGCTCTGAGACTCGAAGAAAGAGGGCATCTTAACTCAGCACCGCCAAGGATTGTGACTTTCCTTGCTTATATGACTCAATTCCATATTGGGCAATGTATTTAGTAATGCAAAAACAGCAACTCTTATGTAGCTATTTTAATGCCATAAAATGTCCCCAGGCACTTTACAGGAATGTTATCAAGCAAAATTTGATACCAAGCCACATAAAGAGATATTAGGATAGATAAGCAAAACGTTAGTTTTGCAAAACAAGAAGGAAAGACAAAGCAGTATAGATCATAGATCATAGAATTACTACAGTCAGAAGGAGGCCATTCGGCCCATCGAGTCTGCATCGACCCTCTGAAAGAGCACCCTACCTATGCCGACGCCCTCACCCTATCCATGTAACCATACCTAATCTTTTTGGACACTAAGGGGCAATTTAGCACGGCCAATCCACCTCACTTGCACATCTTTGGACTGTGGGAGGAAACTGGAGCACCCGGAGGAAACCTACATAGACACGGGGAGAAAGTGCAAACTCCAAACAGAATCCAAGGTCAGAATTGAACCCAGTTCTCTAGTGCTGTGAGGCAGCAGTGCTAACCACTGTGCCACCGTGCCGTATAGGGTGAGCTAAATGCCCAGAGCTAAGAACCTCGGCAACTGAAGGCCAGCGAACACAGGGGTGATGGGTGAATTGGATTTGATGGAAGTTCGGACATGAACAGCAGAGTTTTCTATTACTTTAAGTTTATGTGGATAGAATTTGGGAGACCAGCTGGGAGTGTATTGAATTGTCAAGTCTAGAAGTAACAAAAGCATGAATGAGAGTTTCAGCACCAGATGAACTGAGACAAGACAAAGTCAGGCGATGTAACAGAGCTGAAAATAGGTGGTCTTACTGACAGCACGAATGTGAGGTCGAGCAGGAATCACAGCATGGACGTGTGGTTGGAAGGTCATCTCAGGGTCATATATGAGACCAAGGATGTCAGGGAGAGGGATGAATTGGTGGGTATGAAACTCAAATTATGTTCAGAACCAAAAGCAATGGTTTTTGATTGGAAAAAAAATCTCTTCCAGTACTGGATGTCAGACAAGCAAGCCCCAAAGCACCCACTCCCACCTTTTTCTGGGAAGCAACTGGGAAACTACAATCCTCAAGCAGAGTTCTAACACCGCAAATATACCGATGGGAGCATAAAACACAGTGGTTAGCATTGTTGCTTCACAGCGCCAGGGTCTCAGGTTCGATTCCTGGCTTGGGGCACTGTCTGTGCGGAGTCTGCATGTTCTCCCCTTTGTGCGTGGGTTTCCTCTGGGTGCTCCGGTTTCCTCCCACAAGTCCCGAAAGACATGGGGCGGGATTCTCCGACCCCCCGCCGGGTCGGAGAATCGCCGGGGGCTGGCGTGAATCCCGCCCCCGCCAGTTGCCGAATTCTCCGGCACCGGAGGTTCGGCGGGGCCGGGAATTGCGCCGCGCCGGTTGGCGGGCCCCCCCTGGCGATTCTCCGGCCCGGATGGGCCGAAGTCCCGCTGCTGGAATGCCTGTCCCGCCAGCGTGGATTAAACCACCTGTCTTACCGGTGGGACAAGGCGGCGCGGGCGGGCTCCGGGGTCCTGGGCGATCTGGCCCCGGGGGGTGCCCCCACGGTGGCCTGGCCCGTGATCGGGGCCCACTGATCCACGGGCGGGCCTGTGCCGTGGGGGCACTCTTTTCCTTCCACCTTCGCCACGGTCTCCACCGGGATGCCGTGAGCGGCCGCTGACGCTCCTGCACATGCGCCGCACGGCAATGTCATTTCCGCGCCAGCTGGCGGGGCACCAAAGGCCTTTCCCGCCAGCTGGCGGGGCGGAAATCAGTCCGGCGCGGGCCTAGCCCCTCAAGGTTAGGGCTCGGCCGCTCAAGATGCGGAGGATTCCACAGTTTTGGGGTGGCGCGATGCCGGACTGACTCGCGCCGATTTTGGCGCCAGTCGGCGGACATCGTGCCGATTACGGAGAATTTCGCCCATGCTGTTAGATGAATTGGACATTCTGAATTCTCCCTCAGTGTACCCAAACAGGCGCCAGAGTGTGGCGACTAGGGGGTTTTCACAGTAACTTCATTGCAGTGTTAATGTAAGCCGACTTGTGACACTAATAAAGGTTAAAAAGATTAATTGGATTAAAAACAGCAATTAATAGACTGGCAATTATCTTAATTGGCCACCTACTTCCAATGAGCGGGTGGCCGAGTCACTGCAGGGATTTCCGCTCCCTGTTACCGGTGGGCAGGAAGGCTGGACGGGAAGGCAAATCCAACAGGAGTCCCAAAACGGCTTATACGCCGGCGGGATTTCCCATTGAGATTGTCCCCATCTCCAACCAATGACGTAATAAGGTTCCCACCATGAAAGATTGGGAATCCCATTAGCATCCACTGTCAGGAACCCCAGTAACATACATTACTTAGTGGGCCTACCCACTGCATCATCCCCCCCCCCAAGTAGGGGATTCCTGCCCCCGCCTGTGTGACATCACGTCGTCAGGGTTTACAACATGTTTTGACAAACGGGGACCTGACAAACAGAACCCGCAGCGCCTGCACAGGACAATACAGCTCCTGGGGGACAGCGTCATACCTGGGCAGTACCGTGGCACTGCTCCCTGGTGCTCCCCAACCCCGGCAGTGCCTGGAGCAGAGGAGGAGCTTCCTTCGGGGTGCTTCAGGGTGCAAAAGCTGGGTCCCATGTCCGGGGAGGGGCGAAGGAAGGAGGTGTTCCCTGGGGGTTTCCATGTCAATGGGGGGGGGGGGCGATTCCCTCATTGGTGGCCATGTCCGTGAAGTGGGGGGGGGGTTCCCTGGTGGGAGGTGGAGTCCTGTGTCCATGGGGTTGTTCCTTTTTAAAATTATTTTTTCATCGGGGTGCCCTTTTCCCGATCTTTCAGGAGCCGAGGTTGTTGGCATCCTGCCAGCATGATGCCCTGGGACCCGCCACTTCCATTTTTCCCCCGAAATTCCACCCAATGTATTTCATAACATTCTGATGTGGCAGAAAGATGTTGGGGTGCCATTGTTACCCCTGCCATCAACATTTTACCAGCTTTCCTGTTTCCCAGCCTACCCACAGAAAACTCCTGAAATCCTGCCTCATTTAGGCAGTAAATCTTGCTAATGGTTTTGAACGGATTACATAAGTTACTTAATTATTTTCTTCCCAGTCAGGTCTCCACAAACTTTGTAGGGTTGCACCTGCATTATATGTTTGCAAATACAACTTTAAAATGTGTCATTATTTAAGTGGTATTTCCAGCCATATGCCATTGTAAATTGTACAGAATTTAAATCATGCTGCTAGTTATGCTTAACATTCACAGCATAGATTGAAGCATGCTACAAGGCTACAGAACATTTGAAACTTTGACAAAACTCGAAACAATAGGAGCAGAGTTTATGGGCGAGATTCACCCAAAAAATGACTGTGGGCGGGTTTGGCAAGGTGTTTCGCGTCGGCTATATTGGCAAGATTGTGACCTGAATTCACCTGCATTTAGTACAAAAAATGGGCCCCCATGTGAATCTCGCCATGCCTGACCCCCTCACCGTCTGATTCGCCTGACTGGTGCCTCAACAGCTCGTCGCTAACAAAGGGGAGCTGCTTTTAAACACTCCCTCAGTACTCTCTCCTAGTCAACACACAAGGATGTCAGCGCAGAGATCTGCTTCTTGCTTTGTGGATGCTGACCTGGCCAGGCTGCTCGCGCTGTGGATGAGATCTAGGACATCCTGTCCACCCAAGAGGATCAGAGAACTCACAGCACAGTCAGCAATGCCACCTGGGAGGCAGTGGCAGCTGCCGTGAGTGCATGCAGCATGACAAGGAGGACCGCTGTTCAATGTAGGAAGAAGATGAATGACCTACAAGCTGCAAGGATACGTTACCACCTCTCTGCTGGTATTAGCCCCACCTGACACTCTTCAATTTCCCAACAACTGGCTGACACCTCATACCCTCCCAACATTCAACCTGCAAGCTTGTTCCTCATAAACCCCTGCCATCCATCATCACAACTCCTTCACGTTTAGGTGCAGTGCCCACACATGCCACCGACTAGACCCCCACTGACCCATCAAGCATGTGGCGCACAATGTCCTCTCTTTGCCCCTACAGGAGAATATAGTCCATAATAAGAGAGAAAGGGCAAGATGGGATATGTGGAATCTTAGAGATCCGAGTCCTCACCTCTAATGAGGAATGGGCCCTGGAGATCGTGGTGTCGGCCGAGGAGAGAGCAGTTACTGACAGCGAGGTTGGCCTGAGCCCGAGAGGTGAGGATCCACTGCCCCTTCACCCAGCTGAGCTGTCTCAAGTGAGTTGTTGATGTTCCACACAATTATCCTTCTCTTTCACTGAACCCATGTCCATTATCTTGCAGGATCTCCATCCGGAGCTGTTCCCTCCCACCACCTAATAGAACACCTTGGAGGAGAGCTCTGAAGAGAACAGCGGCGAGGCCTCACAGCTATTGCCTTCAACTTCCAACACAGAGGCACACACCTCGGTTGGCAACATTAGTGGACAAGCTTCTGGGGCACAATCTGATGAGCACCACACAGCTGCTGATACACATCAGATAGAGGCAGGAGCATCCAATGGAGACAGCAGTCGGAGGTCTGCTGGATCCCTGGACTCAGCTGGGTCCCAGCCAGATGTCGAGCGTCTGGACAAGATTCTCCCAGAGCTAATGCAGATGATAGGATACAGCTGTGACATTTAGGAGGGGGTGCCAGTGACATTCCAGTGACTTCAAGGCCTATTGGAGGGGAATGGAAATCTGTCACAGTAAAACGTTCACCATTAAAACATCTCACACTTGATATATGCGAAGCCTCTGTCACTTTAATCTACCCACACCCCTAACGCTTGTTCCCCTCCCGTCCCCCGTCCCCTCGGCACACTGGTCCAAGATCAAAAGCCCCCGATATAGTGAAGTGATGCAGACTCCGTCATGAGGATGGGTGTGAGTGCACTGTCAGCAGAAAGGTAGGAGTCAGACTTAATCAGAACCTGAGGAGCACCAGAGCTTTCCTCACAAGTGATCATCATTCCCGCTGACATTGCCCATCACCCTGGAGTAATGATACATAGACATGGAGGGGGGGGAACAGGTTGGGGAAGGGGAAGTGTGATGTGGGGATGTTGAACTGACGGGGACAGCCTCATCTGATGAGAATCTCCCTGGTCCTCCTTGCATGTTGGACCCTTGCCGCCATCTGTCTTGCATCCTCAGCTCCTCCTTGAGCTCGTCCTCTACCCACTCTTGGTCATCCCAATTCTGGTCTCTCCTGCTATTCTCCCGGCGCAACGGAATCGGTGCCAGGCACAACAGGATAGGAAAATCACGTTCTATATCTTAATTCACTTTCGTGGGTTAGAAATAGCCTAGAGGAGGGCGGGCTGGTGCTGCCGAACTTTAGTAATTATTATGGGTGGCGAATATAGCCATGATTAGGAAGTGGGTGGTGGGGGTGGGGTCGGTGTGGGAGCGGGTAGAAGCGGCATCATGCAAGGGCATTGGTAACGGTGCCCCTGCCGTTCCCGCTGGCATGATACTCCACCAGCCCCGTGGTGGTAGTGGCCCTGAGAATCTGAGGGCAATGGAGGAGACATGTGGGAGCAGAGGGAGCATCGGTCTGGTCTCCAATCTGTAATATCACCGGTTTGCCCGGGGGAAGCTAGGTGGAGGGTTCCGGAGTTGGCAGAGAGCAGGGATCGAGAGGATGGGAGATATGTTTATAGGGTGAAGAATTCCCAGCCTGAAGGAGTTGGAGGAGAAATTTGAATTGACGGGAGGGAATGAGTTGAGGTACCTGCAAGTGCGGGACTTCCTACGCAGGCAGGTCTCAACCTTCCCGCTCCTACCACCAAGGGGGATACAGGACAGGGTAGTTTGCAGACTATGGGTGGGAGAAGGGAGGGTTTCGGACATTTATCAGGAACTCATGGGGTCAGAGGAAACGCAGACTGAGGAGCTGAAACACAAATGGGAAGAGGAGTTAGGAGGAGAGATAGAGGATGGTCTCTGGGCGAACGCGTTGAGCAGAGTCAGCACGTCCACATCATGAGCCAGGCTCAGCCTGATACAATTCAAGATTGTTCACCGGGCTCACATGACAGTGGCCCGGATGAGCAGGTTCTTTGGGGTAGAAGGTGTGCGGGAGGACCAGCGAACCATGTCTATATGTTCTGGGCATGTCCGAAGCTCAGGGGATTCTGGCAGGGGTTTGCGGAGGTCATGTCCAAGGTGCTGAAAACAAGGGTGGCACCGAGTCCAGAGGTGGCCATTTTCAGAGTGTCGGTAGACCCAGGAATCCAGGAGGAGAAACAGGCAGATGTTCTGGCCTTTGCCTCTCTTGTAGCCTGGAGACGGATATTATCAGCTTGGAGGGACTCAAAGCCCCCGACGATGGAGACCTGGCTAACTGACATGGCTGGCTTTCTCTGTCTGAAGAAAATCAAGTTCGCCCTGAGAGGGTCAATGTTCCGGTTTGTCCGGAGGTGGCAGCCGTTCGTCGACTTCTTTGGGGAAAATTTACCGTCAGCAGAAGGGTGGGGGGGGTGGGGTGCTGGGGTTTAGTTTAGTTTAGAGTAGGGTGTTAGAAAAGGTGGGATCTGTGAGGGAGGAAGACGGCTTTTGCACTATGTTTATATTTGTATGTACACTGTTTCTTCTGTTGTTAGAAAACCATAAATACCTCAATAAAATGTTTATTAAAAGAAAAAAGAAATAGCCTAGAGAATACATGCAGCTAATCTTCATTTTCATAGAATCCTTACAGTGCAGGAGAAGGTCATTCGGCCCATTGAGTCTGCACCGACCCTCTAAAAGGGCACCCTACCTTGTCCACTCCCCCACCTCAACCCCACCCAAATTCTGGATACTAAGGGGCAATTTAGCATGGCCAATCGACTTAACTTGCACATCTTGGACCATGGGAAAAAACTCGGAGCACCCGGAGGAAACCGACGCAGACACGGGGAGAATGTGCAAACTCCACACAGTCACCCGAGGTTGGAATTGAACCCGGGTCCCTGGCGCTGTGAGGCATCAGTGTTAACCACTGTGTTACAGTGCAATTATACTTTGTTGTCATTCAGAATTCAAATCTTTTGTTGCAGATGACACTTTTCCCTCATAGAATCATAGAATTTACAGTGCAGAAGGAGGCCATTCGGCCCATCGAGTCTGCACGGACCCCTACAAAGAGGACCCTACTGAAGCCCACGCATCCACCTCATCCCCGTAACCCAGTAACCCCCCACTTAACATTTTATGGACACTAAGGGCAATTTATTAAGGCCAATCCACCTAACCCGCACATCTTTGGACTGTGGGAGGAAACCAGAGCACCCGGAGGAAACCCACGCAGACCCGGGGAGAACGTGCAGACTCCGCACAGACAGTGACCCTGTCGGGAATCGAACCTGGGATCCTGGAGCTCTGAAGCAACTGTGTTAACCACTATACTGCCGTGCTGCCCATGTTAATACCTGCCACATTTACTTGTATTAGTTCCAGTTGATTATCATGGTTTTGGCTGACCTTAGAGTCAGAGTCATACAGCACAGAAAAAAGGCCCTTCAACCCATCGAATTTGCGCCAGTCAAAAACAACCAACTAACTATTCTAATCCCATTTCCCAGCTCTTGGTCCATAGCCTTGTATGCCTTGGGATCGTCAGCACACATCTAAATACTTCTTAAATGTTATGAGGGTGTCTGCCTCCTTTCAGGCAGTGAGTTCCAGACTCCCACCACCCTCTGGATAAAACGTTTTTCTTCACATCCCCTCTAAACCTCCTGCACCTGACTTAAATCTATGCCCCCTGGCGGGCAGCATGATAGCGCAGTGGTTAGCATTACTGCATCATGGCGCCGAGGTCCCAGGTTCGATCCCGGCTCTGGGTCACTGTCCGTGTGGAGTTTGCACATTCCCCCTGTGTTTACGTGGGTTTTGCCCCCACAACCCAAAGATGTGCAGGGTAGGTGGATTGGCCGCACTAAATTGCCCCTTAATTGGAAAAAAATAATTAGGTACTCTAAATCATGTGGTGGATGTGAAAATCAATCCCACCAGCCACAGTGGTGGGTTTTAACGCCATATCATCTGCTACCTGCCTCATTAATTATGCACACACAGGAAAAAACGCCGGGTGATCTCTGAAATGTCTGCCCTGCTGTGAGCTCACTGCTACCTCTCTTTCGACACCATATTTAAAGAGCAACCGCTGTTATTCAAAACGGCTGGTTGAAATATCAATCGATTTAGATGCAGTAACCAAGATTTGTATGCCCTGTTGGAACCCATTATTGAAAAACTGAATACACTGACAGTGCGACCCACAAACATCTCGAGAGTGACAAGTTTTGAAACGGATGAAGGAGAATTGGCGGAATCGCCATGACTTAATATTTTAAAAGCACCACATCAATTTGCTTGAAATAAAAGTTTTAATTCCTTTTATTATTATCAGAGGAGAATGTATTGTTCTAACTTTATCACTGATCACACAATATATGACCAAGTAATGCTTCATGCTGTCATTACAAAAAGGAATATTACGCATTCCACCACTAGGACTACTTTTTAAAAAGTACACATCTATATAGTATACACATAGCCTATTTAATCGCCGATACTCTCTTAGCTCCTTTAGTATAATAAACTATTATTAGGCAATCAATGAAATTGTGCTCATTTTACTAGAATTTGTCTATAGCTACATCTCAGACTTGAAATCATCTGTAACTATTTTCCATAAGGCAATTGATGTCCTAGAGATATAAACAGCTTGTACAATTTACAGTAAAAATAGATAGATTTCAATAAAATTATTGCACCCTCTTCAGAAATACATAACACAATTTCTGGTAATCCTTTTAATGAGCGCTATTCCTTATGTTGCAATTGAGGGCATGTAGCATTAGAACACAGATGAACTCAGTTGGACAAACTGTAAAAGCAGTAACAGAATAATGACAGTGCACACTCAATCATTTGCATATTACAAGTTGCACATACCAGAAAGCTCAGACAAACAAGCGCAACATTCATTTAGTATTCCAAATAAACACAAACTACGTCTAACAGGCATGAGACCAACAAACATAAACATCAAGCTTACAGTAAACCTCTTTAACCCTCTTCACAGTACTAGGATCTTAAAGTCCAATTGTTTTGTGCATATTTTAAATAAGAACATTTATTTTAACAAATCAAGTATGTTTTTGTCTGTCCTATCTATTATATAAAATATAAACTTTGTATAGTTTATAGTACTTGAATTTTTACCTTGATAAATATGTTTCTGCGTATATACAGATATTCATGCTAAAAATACATTACCATAAATAACACAAATAATTGACAGCCAAGTCTCCTCTGTACATATATCTACCATTTCAAAAAACATTAAAACACATTTAGTAATAATTATTGATTCACATCTTATCAGCAACAATTAATTTCAAGTACAATTGCAGACAGCAGTCTGAGTGAGCATATTATTTTTTGTTCAAACCCAACTAAAAAATGTTTTAAAAAACTGGAAACACTTTTATCTAATGTCCTAATTTCGCCATTGATTCATCATAGATTGCTTGTTTTACAAATCTTTTTTGTTTTTGTGTATTGTAAATAGTACAGACCTGTATGTGTCAGAAAATGGATCTTGTCTTAGAAACAAATGACTCAGCTTCAATTGTTTTGATCCTACCACAGTGAATCCAGATCAAATATATTTTGGATTAATTCATGTGAGATGCAAAGAGGGAAAGGGGTTGGCTTTGTTCTACTCAATTTGCATTGCTTAGATTAATAATTCTGGTGCTAAGTATCAATGTGTCCTTTTATACTAACTCTGAGTCAAAGCCAGCCAAATCTAAGTAGGGGTGGCATGTAATACTGTGTTGCTGTCACCCCAACATATATGCTTTTTTTATTATTGCACACCTTTAAGTATTGCTTATCATTACACAATTTCCACAGAATACTATAGTACAGCACAGGAGGCCATTCAGCCCATCAAATGAATGTTAGCACCTTCAAAGAGTAATCCAATTAGTCCCAATCCTCAATTCTTCCCATAATCCTTGCAATTTATTTTCCTTTGATTATTTATCCAATTTCCTTCTGTATCTGTATCCACCATCTTTTCAGACAGTCCATTCCAAATCCCAAGCTCTCACTGCATCAAAAAGACTTTCCTCTGGGCCTTTTACCAATCACTTACATCAATGTCTTTCTCATCGACAACATCCCAGAGAGATGTAACTTCTTTTTAGCAGCAATTCCAACCTAGTTATTTGTGTTTTCCGCCTCAAGTAGTCCATTGCACAAAGCTATATTATCGTACTCAAATTAAGTTTTGTGGTAAAAAAAATAGTCATATTTCAAAATAAATTGTTCTTAACTTTTTTCAGTTACCTTTTCAGCAGCTCCCAGTGACTCTCCTACAGAGAAGTGGTTTCCTCTGCCATGATGCCAGTGTTGGGCCGACGTTTTGAGAATCCATTATTGGATGCAAATCGGATTATTTTTTACATTGCTTTTCAAATGAAAATAATATTTACAGGATACCTACCTACTTTTGGCTCTTTTTGGCTGTTGATTGTATGTGCCTTTGGTGTACGGAATGGCCAAAGGAAGCAATTTTAGCCCTTAGTTATTTTAGAATGGTGGGGCAATTTTTACTCCCAACTGGGAGCAAATGGCAAGAATTTGGGCCCCTCCCCACAATTTTCTGTGCTGACTCAGAGCCTGCGCAGACCAGCTGGCAAGGCGATTACTCTTGCCAGCTGGTCTGCGCAGGCTCTGAGTCAGCACAGAAAATTGTGGGGAGGGGCCCAAATTCATCACCTCACTCCTCTGCTCTGAGGTCCCCACCTCCTTCAAGAAGACCACCATAATACCAGTACCAAAGAAGAACAAGGTAGCCTGCCTCAACAACTACCGACCAGTGGCCCTAACGTCTGTTATCATGAAATGCTTCGAGCGGAAGTCATGAGACGGATCACTGCCAGTCCCAGACGGTCTTGATCCACTGCAGTTTGCCCATCACCACAACCGGTCCACAGCAGATGCTATCTCACTGGCTCTGAAATCAACACTAGAACACCTTGACAACAAGGACACCTATGTAAGACTTCTGTCCATAGACTACAGCTCCGCCTTCAACACCATTATCCCAACAAGACTAATAACCAAACACTGCAATCTTGGACTTGACCCCTCCCTCTGTAGCTGGATCCTTGACTTCCTCACCAACAGACCACAATCTGTCAGGATAGGCAACAGCACCTCCTCCACAATAGTCCTCAAAACCGGAGCCCCGCAAGGATGTGTGCTCAGTCCTCTACTGTGCTCCCTATACACACATTACTGTGTGGCAAGATTTAACTCCAACTCAATCTATATGTTTGCGGATGATACGACTGTGGTGGGCCGTATCTCAAACAAAGACGAATCAGACTACAGAAGGGAGATAGATCACTTGGTTACATGGTGTACTGAAAACAACCTCTTTCTAAATGTTGGAAAGACCAAGAAACTGATCATCGACTTCAGGAAGCATAGCATGACGCACACTCCCGTCTGCATCAATGGCTCCGAAGTGGAGATGGTCGATAGCTTTAAGTTCCTGGGGGTCACCATCACCAACAGTCTGTCCTGGTCCACTCACGTTGATGCAACAGTCAAGAAAGCCCAACAGCATCTCTACTTCCTATGGAAGCTAACAAAATTTGGCATGTCTGCATCGACTCTCACAAACTTCTACAGATGTGCGATAGAGCGCATCCTATCCGACTGCATCACAGCCTGGTATGGCAACTGCTCGGTCCAAGATTGCAAGAAACTGCAGAGTGTGGTGAACTCAGCCCAATGCATCACACAAGCTTGACACCCCCACATTGATTCTGTATACACCTCCCGCTGCCTCAGGAAGGCAGACAGCATTATCAGAGACCCCTTCCACCCAGGCATTGCTTTCTTCCAGACCCTTCCATCAGGCAGAAGGTACAGAAGTCTAAAGACTCGTACATCCAGACATAGGAACAGCTTCTTCCCCACAGCTACAAGACTCAACGATTCCCCCTCGGACTGATCTGTTCCCTGTAAGAACACTATTCACAACGCCCTTTGCTGCTCTTGCTCATGTATTTGCTTAGTTTGGCCCCTTGTTCCGCACTGTAACCAATCACTGTTTGTCAATGTTCTCTGTTGGTTATTCTTTTCTCTACTATGTACGTACTGTGTATGTTCCCTCGGCCGCAGAAAAATACTTTTCACTGCACTTCGGTACATGTGACAATAAATCAAATCAAATCAAATCAACTTGTTGGTATATGCTAATGAGGGGCGAAACTCTATGGTGGGTGCATGGATTATTAAAATTACTCCTATTTGTACATTCCAAATGCACCAGTGCTGAAGGACGGGTGAAATAACATGGATACCATTTTGGGCTTTTTGTGCTATCACAAATTCAAAGCCTTGGAGAAAAGAGCATGACGTTTGTATTTTTTCATGTTCTAGCAAAGCAGAAAGATTATAGTGATTTCCTCTGTGACTGCACAGAAATCCCTCAAAGAAAAACCCTGAATTTCCAATTGAAAGGGTCAGCATACATACTTGTTATTTTTCAACACAATATAACTTTAAGGGTGAAATTTACTTCACATGATTTGTAGAATGTTGAGCAATAGTTTCACCATGGAACAAAACGCGCTAACCAATTGCGCCACAGGGACTGGGAAAGGAGAATGTTACGAATGGGATAGGAATAAGCATTGCAACTTGACAGGATCTGCTTCTGTTGACATTGTAGGCCTTTTTTTAAAAATAGGGATCATTTGAGGGGTCCTGCTAAGTGCCGAAAGCATTTCAAATGTACATTTAAAAAAGTAAAATTAGTCGGTTTTACTGCCCTGCAGTGGTATCGATTTCATTTACATCAATTTTTGCCTCCTGTGAAGCAAGGTTGCATGAAACCTTTTTCCTAATTTGATTGGACTCATGGAGAAATATTCAGTGTCACTCTGCCTAATGTTCCCTGGCACCTATTCCCCTGGCACCTATTCACACATGCTTCCTGATGATTGCCAGCTGCATCTTCTCGGTGAACTAGGGCTCGTCGGGGTTGGGTTTAGAAATTGGAGGGAGAGTTACATGCTTTCCTCACAGTATCTGGGTGGAAAGCTACACATTCTGGAGGGGAGGGGATACATTGAACATATCCTAATATACTAGTAGCCCTACCTTGTAAACTCAAATTAAATTTCACTATATGTGTTCCAAATATCTGAAACTTAAGATTTTAAAAAATGTCCTTTAGAAGGAAGAAAGATATTCTGTCATGCAAACTATCACAACCATTTACCTCATTAGCATTCTTTATGTAACAGCATTAAAAGCTTTTGTTGACAAGGGGTAGAGGAATTGGATTTTAGAAGTCCTGCTCTTCAATCTCATAACAATTTTTATTTATATTATATATTTAAACTTTGAGATTTTATCCTCTTTTGCTGCACCTTGGACTTTGGCAGAGGGGATAATCAAGTGAGTTATCAGCATCGCCACAACTCACTCACTGTCACCTTCTCAAGATCCATCAAGGATGGGCAACAACCCCAGCGGAGGGGGAGGCAGAGATAGTGGCGGTGATGGATGTGGAGAAGGCATTCGATAGGGTGGAGTGGGAGTGCTGAGGAGGTTTGGGTTCGGGGAGGGGTTTGTCAGATGGGTCAGACTCCTATATGGGGCCCCAGTGGCAAATGTAGTCACAAACTGGCAAAGATCGGAGTATTTTCGGCTACACAGGGGAACAAAACAGGGGTGTCCCCTGTCCCCATTACTGTTCACATTGGCAACTGAACCACTGGCCATAGCATTGAGGGACTCTAAGAAATGGAGGGGGGTGGTTAGAGGGGGAGAGGAGCATCGAGTGTCACTCTACGCTGATGACTTACTGCTATATGTTGCGGACCCTGTAGAGGGGATGCCAGAGGTTATGCAGATAATGAGGGAGTTTGGAGATTTCTCGGGATGCAGGCTAAATATGGGGAAGAGTGAGCTTTTTGTAATACACCCCGGGGACCAGTGAAGAGGAATATACGCTCTGCCATTAAGGAGAGTGGAAAGGAGCTTCCGATACTTGGGGATCCAGGTAGCTAGGAATTGGGGAACTCTACACAGACTTAATCTGATGGGACTGGTGGAGCAGATGGAGGAGGATTTCAAGAGGTGGGATATGCTGCCGCTCTCATTGGCGGGCAGAGTGCAGGCGGTAAAAATGATAGTCCTCCCAAGGTTTCTTTTCGTGTTTCAGTGTCTCCCCATTCTGATCACTAAGGCCTTTTTCAAAAAAATAGATAGGAGCATTATGAGCTTTGTGTGGGCAGGGAAGACCCCGAGGGTAAAGAGGGGATGCCGCCAATGGTTCGTAAGTGGATGAGGGAGGGAGAGGGGGCAGCGTGGAAGAGGCTGGAGATGGCGTCCTGTAAAGGAACAAGCCTAAAGGCACTGGTGACGGCGCCGCTGCCGCTTTCCCCGAAAAGGTATACCACAAACCCAGTGGTGGTGGCAACCTTGAGGATCTGGGGGCAGTGGAGGTGACACAGGGGGGTGACGGGTGCCTCGGTGTGGTCCCCGATCAGGAATAACCACAGGTTTGTCCCAGGAAGGATGGACGGGGGGTTCCAGAGTTGGCAACGAGCAGGAATTAGGAGACTGAGGGACCTGTTTATTGACGGGACGTTTGCAAGCCTGGGAGCGCTGGAGGAAAAATATGAGTTGCCCCCGGGGAATATCTTCAGATATATGCAAGTGAGGGCATTTACGAGGCAACAGGTGAGGGAATTTCTGCAGCTCCCGACACACGGGATCCAGGACAGAGTGATTTTGGGGGTATGGGTCGGGGAGGGCAAAGTGTCTGAAATATATCAGGAGATGAGAGATGAGGGGGAGGCGCTGGTAGAGGAGCTGAAGGGAAAATGGGAAGAAGAGCTGGGGGAGGAGATTGAGGAGGGGCTGTGGGCTGATGCCCTAAGTAGTGTAAACTCCTCGTCTTCGTGTGCCAGGCTTAGCTTGATTCAATTTAAGGTTCTACATAGAGCACATATGACGGGAGCAAGAATGAGCAGGTTCTTTGGAGTGGCGGACAGGTGCAGGAGGTGCTCGGGAAGCCCGGCGAACCACACACATATGTTCTGGTCATGTCCGGCATTGGATGAGTACTGGAGGGGAGTGGCAAAGGTGATCTCAAAGGTGGTGAAGGTCCGGGTCAAGCCAGGCTGGGGGTTAGCGATATTTGGGGTAGCGGAAGAGCCAGGAGCGCAGGAGGCGAAAGAGGCCGATATTCTGGCCTTTGCGTCCCTGATAGCCTGACGAAGGATCCTACTTATGTGGAAGGAAGTGAAACCCCCTGGCGTGGAGGCCTGGATAATCGACATGGCAGGGTTCATAAAGCTGGAACGAATGAAATTTGCGCTGAGAGGATCAACTCAGGGGTTCTCCAGGCGGTGGCAACCGTTCCTTGACTATCTCGCGGAACATTAAGGGAAAATAGATCGACAGCAGCAGCAACCCGGGGGGGGGGGGAGCACTATTTTTTGGCACTTTGTTAGTTCACCATATTATTTAAATAATGTTAATTATCAGTTATTGTATTATTTTTATGTTGATTTGTAAAAACGGAAAAATTTTGTTTGAAAACTTTAATAAAATATATTTTTAAAAAAGGATGGGCAACAACTGCTGGCCTTACCAACGATGCTCAAATCCCATGAAAAAATAAAGAAAAAACCTTAATCAATGCTGTAAGTACTGCCTCACGGCGCCCAGGATCCGGGTTCAATCCCGGCCCCAGGTCACTGTCCGTGTGGAGTTTGCACATTCTCCCCGCGTTTGCGTGTGTATCATCCCACAACCGAAAAAGATGTCTGGGGTAGGATGAATTGGCCACGCTAAATTTCCCCCTTAATTGGAAAAAAAGAATTGGGTACTCTAAATTTATTTTAAAAACTCACTGCTGCAAGTACAAGAAGTGATGAGAATGGACCTGAGCAGAACCCATGCTTGCTGATTATTTTCGACTCACAACTTCTCAATTGCTCAATGGTTTTCCTAATAGCCCCATTGAGACAAACAATTTATCACCTGGGGAAATCTAGATGCAAATGTTAATGAAGGGATTGCCCCTTTAATTTATCCATCAGTTCATTTGATTTTGTTTACTTGGTTATTTATGTTAATTGAAATAGTCGGTCAGTTTATGACACAGTTTACGCACCAATGAGCCTTGCCTCCTTGCGATTTCTGTATACATACTTGTGTAATGTTTGTGTTTCAGCTTGAGAAATTATACGGCACATAATTGGGAAAGCAGCACCAGATTCTTTTTATTCATTCTCGGGATGTGGACAAAGCTGACATTTATCGTCGATACCCGGTGGCCCACAGAAGGTGGTGGACACTTTTCTTGAATGTCCGGTAGCCCAACTGCGTGGCTGTTAAACGTTACTCACACTGATGTAGGACAGGAGTCACATTTCAGCCAGATTCCTTTCTGTGTACAATATTGGTGAACTATGTGTTTTTTTTGACAATTGGACAGCTTCCGGCATTGCTTTTTTTTTAACGTTTCTAGAATCTGCTTTAAACTACATTTTCAAGCTACCAACGTGTGGCTTGAGCTCACATTCGCTGGTTTATTAGTCCGGGCCTTTGGATTACTAGTTCAGTAACATTACCACAGCACTATTGTACAGCATATATTATTTAACAATTTTGTTTTTCAAAATGCATTTTTAAATTTTTAATTCCCCACTTTATCCTTTCCTTCTTTGAGTCCCCTCATAATAAGCACCTTTTCAACAGGTAACTTTCAACTGTTCACCTATAATGCTCCTCGACCAATCACCAAAGAATCTACATGTTTCCCATTACAGGAATCTATTCCGCCACGTCACTGCAAAAGCAATTAAGGTTGCAAATGCATTGCATAGTGAACTGCTAAGTCAGACCTGGACCTGACTGGCTGCAAAATGTTATGATTTTTAAAAAGACTTATCTTTGAGAGGTAACTTTTATGATTTTGCACTCCTCATACAGGTCTTTGCACAATGGCAATGCACAGAAGGTGTTCATGCATAGAGGTTCACACCTGTGGCTGTCAATTAAAATTAATCGATCTCTGAGTTCACGGACAGGTGCTCCAGTTCTGTACCGTTCTGTGCCTGGAGTGAAACATTTGCCCCATTACAAACAAAGTGATCTCCAATGCAAGTCACATGAATCACTGGAAAGTTAGTCACATGATCATGAAACCATTGTCTTTTCAAAAGCTTACAATGACCACCAATTGGGATGGTCCTCAGTAGTTATTGATACTTGTCTGCTTTAACAACATTTTTGTTACCAGACACCACTTTAATCTGACTTGGTATGTTGCTAATGAACTCTGTAGCTGTGTCAATATTTATTGAAACCGGGAAGTCCCAGAGATGTGGCATTAACATCCAAAGGTATTAATTCCTTTTACATTCTGAGTCTACTTGTCATAAGAAGTTGTTAAAAGCAGTTAGTATAACAGTGACATTCGGCTGCGGCGCATAGCCTCACTAATCAAATATGCAGGGCTAATCTCAGGCTCTTCTGTCATAATCACAATGTTTTGCCATTCACCAGTCTCATTTGATTTTTTAATGGTGTCCACAACACACAGTGCATACAAACAATCCTCAAATGTTGCTGCCATAGTTAGTGGTTTCCCATCCCAGGTCCGTCGATCTTCTTGGTCTTGAAATGCTTCCCGAATGGCTTGAACCATCATGATAGTACCCCTGAGAAATGGAGATGGGATATCCCTGAATGCTTTTTCTGGGAGAAGGGCGTTACATACAGATGTTGAGTCTTCTAAAATCAATTCCTTTTGAGATGCACTATTTCTTTGTCCATACAAGTCGCTGCCATTTACCATTAATCGGCCAGTGGACCCCACCACGATGATTTCTTGTTTAAATTCCCCAGGGACATTGAAATTCAAAGTCACAGTACAGCACACGCCACCTTCTAAAACCATTTGAAAGGTGCAGAAGTCATCGCTGGTGATCTGACGTATCCCTCTGATATGTTCTGTCTGCTTCACAAATGTTTTCAGGAAGCCATGGACTTTGGCCGCTTTTTGGCTGGTCAGAAAAGTTAAGAGGTCAATGATGTAGCTTCCCACGGAATGTAGCCCTCCACCCCCCATCAGGTCATCACAGCTCCAGTTGTATTTCTTACCCAGAAGACTCCCACTGTGAACCTGAACCTCACAGATCAATAAGTCCCCCACGTAGCCCTCTTGAATCATTTGCTTCATCTTAACAAAAGCAGGGAGGAATCGGAGAACGTTACCCATTATACTCATGAGTTTGGGATAATAATGTGCTGCTGACATCATCCTAAACGCATCCAGAGGGGTCGCAGCTCTGTCGCAGATGACGTTTTTCCCAATTCCTAGTTGAAAATGAAAAGAAAATATATCAGCAATGCAGTCACAAGTACTTATGCCTACTGACAAGAACAGTGTTTAACCACAACCAGATAACAATTGATTTCTCAAATTCAATCAACAGTAGAGAAACCAAATATAGGAAGGCTCAAATTACTGCAGTAAAGATGAGTTCTAGACCTGCCTCTATAATTCTATTACTGCAGCCTTTAAATTTTTATTAGAAATGATCGCTTTCTGACTTGTACTACTGTGGTGAACCACGTTCCACTGTTACTCACTGCTGTATATATATATTCACTTGTATTGTTTGTTCCATTGTTACTTACTGTTGTTGTTGTTGCTTCTGTTGGCTCCGCCTGTGGCTCCGCCCCTCTGTCTTTGTATATAGTTGGCTGATCTGTGACCCTGCCCCCAGTGAGGGATCAGCAGCAGGCAGGCACACATCTCAGTGTACTAAATTGATGGATCATCAATAATAGACGAAGCGAGTTATAGAACTAAATTGTGGCTTTGGCAATATCTGCCTTGATACAGTTGAAGGCCAGGCAGGCCTCAGCCGTCAGGGGAAAATGGTGGATTTGATAAGTGGGCGGTGTGGAGGAATTTCTGGAGGTTAGCATCGTGGTCCTGCCGCAGATGGTGACATTATCCAGATACGGGAACGTGGCCCGCAGCCCGTACTGGTCTACCATTCGGTCCATCACTCGCTGGAAGACCGGGTCCCCTTCGGCGCCATCAATGGGGTCTCGGTCTTCCAGCAAGTGATGGACCGAATGGTAGGCCAGTACAGGCTGCGGGCCACGTTCCCGTATCTGGACAATGTCACCATCTGTGGCCATGACCAGCAGGACCACGATGCTAACCTCCAGAAATTCCTCCACAACGCCCACTTATCAAATCCACCATTTTCCCCCTGACGGCTGAGGCCTGCCTGGCCTTCAACCGCGTCAAGGCAGATGTTGCTAAAGCCACAATTTAGTTCTATAACTCGCTTCGTCTATTATTGATGGTCCATCAACTACCGATGGATGTTTTAGGCAGGTTGTAAAACTGGAGAGAGATGAAAATGAAGTTGGGGACTTTAACTTTATCATTTGGTGCTGATTTGATTTTTAGGCATAAACAGGGCAGTAGAAAAATGCAAATCAGCCTCAATAGTATTGACTATATAGCCATAAGTTGGGCGTGCTGCCCCCCCCGTCCCCCAGTCACCCACGCCCTTTCCTCCTTTACCATTAACCTCCCCCCAATTCAAAATGGACGGTTTCACATGTTCCCAGATATACTCAATTTGCCAGATATTTGCCCACTCACCTAACCTACCCATGTCCCCTTGTAGCCTCCACATGTCCTGTTTACAACTTATTTTCCTACCTACCTTTGTGTCGTCAGCAAATTTAACAACCTAACCTTCGACCCCTTCATCCAAGTCATTTATAGAAATTGTTAAACGTTGAGGCCTCAGCACTGATTACTATCTTCTAACCAGAAAATGACCCATTTACACGATCGCTGTTTCCTGGCCAATCTTCAATTCATACCAAAATATTATCCTCTGCACCATGATTTTTTATTTTCTGCAATAAACTTTGAAATGGAACCTTATCAAATGTCTTCTAGAAGTTAAAGTACACTATATCCACCGGTTCCCCTTTACCCACTGCACATGTTACTTATAGAACATAGAACAGTACAGCACAAAACAGGCCCTTTGGCCCTCGATGTTGTGCCGAACATTGTCCGAAACCAAGATCAAGCTATCCCACCCCCTGTCATTCTGGTGTGCTCCATGTGCCTATCCAATAACCGCTTGAAAGTTCCTAAAGTGTCCGACTCCACTATAACAGCAGGCAGTCCATTCCACACCCTAACCACTCTCTGAGTAAAGAACCTACCTCGGACATCCCTCCTATATCTCCCACCCTGAACCTTATAGTTATGTCCCCTTGTAACAGCTACATCCACCCGAGGAAATAGTCTCTGAATTTCCACTCGATCTATCCCCCTCATCATCTTATGAAATGAACTGAAAATGAAAATCGCTTATTGTCACAAGTAGGCTTCAAATGAAGTTACTGTGAAAATCCCCTAGTCGCCACATTCCGGCGCCTGTTCGGGGAGGCTGGTACAGGAATAAACCTCTATTAAGTCGCCTCTCATCCTCCTCCGCTCCAAAGAGAATAGCCCTAGCTCCCTCAACCTTTCCTCATAAGACTTATCCTGCAAACCAGGCAGCATTCTGGTAAATCACCTTTACACCCTTTCCAATGCTTCCACATCCTTCCTATAGTGAGGTGACCAGAACTGCACACAATACTCCAAATGCGGTCTCACCCGGGTAATGTACAGTTGCAGCATAACCCCGCGGCTCTGAAACTCAAGCCCCCTGTTAATAAACGCTAACACACTATAGGCCTTCTTCACGGCTCTATCCACTTGAGTGGCAACCTTCAGAGATCTGTGGACATGAACCCCAAGATCTCTCTGTTCCTCCACATTCCTCAGAACCCTGCCGTTGACCCTGTAATCCGCATTCAAATTTTTTCTACCAAAATGAATCACCTCGCACTTATCAGGGTTAAACTCCATCTGCCATTTTTCAGCCCAGCTCTGCATCCTATCAATGTCTCTTTGCAGCCTACAACAGCCCTCCACCTCATCCACTACTCCACCAATCTTGGTGTCATCAGCAAATTTACTGACCCATCCTTCAGCCCCCTCCTCCAAGTCATTGATAAAAATCACAAATAGCAGAGGACCCAGCACTGATCCCTGTGGTACACCGCTGGTAACTGGTCTCCAGTCTGAACATCTTTCATTTACCACCACCCTCTCTCTTCTATGTGATAGCCAGTTACTTATCCAATTGGCCAAATTTCCCTCTATCCCACACCTCCTTACTTTTTTCATGAGCCGACCATGGGGAACCTTATCAAACCCCTTGCTAAAATTCATGTGTACGACATCAACTGCTCTACCTTCATCTACACACTTAGTTACCTCCTCAAAGAATTCAATCAAATTTGTGAGGCAAGACTTACCCTTCACAAATCCATGTTCCCAGATTAAGCTGCATCTTTCCAAATGGTCATAAATCCTATCCTTCAGGACCTTTTCCATTAACTTACCGACCACCGAAGTAAGACTAACCAGCCTATAATTACCAGGGTCATTCCTATTCCCTTTCTTGAACAGAGGAACAACATTCGCCACTCTCCAGTCCTCTGGCACTATCCCAGTGGACAGTGAGGACCCAAAGATCAAAGCCAAAGGCTCTGCAATCTCATCCCTTGCCTCCCAAAGAATCCTTGGATATATCCCATCTGGCCCAGGGGACTTGTCGACCCTAAGCTTTTTCAAAATTGCTAATACATCCTTCCTCAGCCCATCTACCTCCTCCAGCCTACCCATCTGTATCACACTCTCATCCTCAAAAACATGGCCCCTCTCCTTGGTGAACACTGAAGAAACGTATTCATTCAACGCCTCTCCTATTTCTTCTGATTCCATGCACAAGTTCCCACTGCTGTCCTTGACCGGCCCTACCTCACCCTGGTCATTCTTTTATTTCTCACATAAGAGTAAAAAGCCTTGGGGTTTTCCTTTATCCAACCTGCCAAGGACTTCTCATGCCCTCTCCTAGCTCTCCTAAGCCCTTTTTTTAGCTCATTCCTTGCTACCTTGTGACCCTCAAGCGACCCAACTGAACCTTGTTTTCTCATCCTTACATACGCTTCCTTTTTCCTCTTGACAAGACATTCAACCTATTTTATGAACCATGGTTCCCTCACACGGCCATTTTCTCCCTGCCTGACAGGGACATACCTATCAAGGACACTCAGTATTTGTTCCTTGGACAAGCTCCACTATTCATTTGTGCCTTGCAGAATGGGCAAATCATTTTCAAATGAGTTTCAACACAAATAAATGCGATATTGTACATGTTGGTCGGAAAAATTAGGAGGTCACTTATTACTTGGAAGATGCAATTTTTGATGGGGTAGCAAAAAAGCAAGTGAAGCACAAGGCTTTATTTCTGGAAGGATAAATAGAATTATAAATAAATAATATTTTAAGCAGCACTCTAAATGTGGTCTGGTCATGGTTTAATACAGTAAAGAAGTTTTGTTACACCTGTATTGAGCCATAATTAGACCACACTTAGAGTACTGCATTACGTTCTGGTCAGCATATTACAAAAAGGATATAGAGACACTGGAGAGGGTGCAGAGAAGATTTACAAGGATGATACCAGAAATGTGTGTATACACATCAGGAAAGGATTGATTGGCTGGGTCTCTTTTCCCTTGGAAAAAGGTGGCGGGGGAATGAACTAACAGATGTCTTTAAAATTATGAAAGGTTTGATTGAGTTAATACAGAGAGGTGGTCTCCTCTTGTGGGGAAGAGGCATCAATATAAGATAACCCAACGGGAATTCAGAAGAAATTTCTTTACCCAAAGAGCTGTGAGAATGGAACTCGCTGTCATGGGGAGTGGTTGAAATGAATGGTATAGACGTGTTTAAGAGAAAGTTAGACAAGCATATGAAGGAGAAAGGAATAGAGGAAAACAATGCTAGATTTGGATGGGGAAAGATGGGAGGAGGCTCAAGTTGAACATAAATGTTGGCATTTATGGTTGGGTGAGATGGCTTGTTTCTGTGCTGTATATTTGGGGAGGCAGTGGTATTATTATTGGACTAATAATCCAGAGACGCAGGGTCTGGGGACCCAGGTTCAAATCCCTCCAGGGAAGACGGTGAAGTTGGAATTCAATAAAAATCTGGAATTAAAAGTTTCATGATCAAACCATTGTTGATTGTTGTAAAAACCCATTTGGTTCACTAATGCATGTAAGGAAGAAAATTTGCCATCCTTATCTGGCCTACATGTGGCTCCAGATCCACAGCAATGTGGTTGACTATTAAAATGCCCTCTGAAATAGCCTAACAAGCCACTCAGTTCAAGGGCAATGGGGGATGTGCAATAAATGCTGGCCCAGTCAGTGACATTGGCATCCATGAATGATTTTTTAAAAAATCCAATGTAATCCTATTTAAATTTGTCTAGTCCACCTCAGATACTGCAATTCAAATATTCTGTCCTCAGTATGAATTAAAGTATAACACTACAAAGGCCTATTTTAATGCTGGATTATGAACTAAGCATTTTTTGTTTTGTGAACCTGTTGTACTGGTCAATTTGTTTTTCATTTTTCCTTTAATGTGGCTCTTTGGACTATATCATTAAAAATCATTAGGAAAAAAGAGACTACATTAAACAGCTCAGAAAAATATTGTTTGAAGTTGATTTATATTCCAGCATAAAGAAAAAATTTGCCAAATTAGATTAAAGTGACGTCAAGGATAGAACTTTGAATATTTTTTTGTGTGTGTTTGCATTTTTAAGCAGCAAATCAAATCTGCTACTCCAATTTGGCCATCAATCACTGCTGTGTTTTATTTATAATCACATCTACTAAACTCCCACAAAGTTATTTTTGCTGCTCATTCTTGTTTTCTAACATGTTCATCAACTCCCTAGCATTTTAAAGATTCTTGGATATTACACTTTATGACAAAACTGATTTATGGAGCTAAAAAATGGGATTATCACCACAATAAACTGAAGATGAAATGGGTTAATGTCATTTAATGTTTTTTTTAAGGGCGGCATGTGGCGCAGTGGATAGCACTGGGACTGCAGCGCTGAGGACCCGGGTTTGAATCCTGGCCCTGGGTCACTGTCCGTGCGGAGTTTGCACATTCTGCCCATGTCTGCGTGGGTTTCACCCCCACAACTCAAAGATGTGCAGGTTAGGTGGATTGGCCACGCTAAATTGCCCCTTAAGTGGAAAAATAAAAGTAATTGGGTACTCTAAATTTAAAAGAAAAACAAAATTAATGTTTTTTTTAAATAAACTTAGAGTATCTAATTATTATTTTTTTCCAATTAAGGGGCAATTTAGCGTGGCCAATCCACCTACCCTGCACATCTTTTGGGTTGTGGGGGTTAGACTCACACAGACACGGGGAGAATGTGCAAACTCCACATGGACAGTGACCCAGGGCCGGGATTGAACCCGGGCCCTTGGCACCGTGAGGCAGCAGTGCTAACCACTGCACCACCGTGCCGTCCTGTCATTTAATGTTAAAATATGACTCAAAATAGAATAAAGTCAAACCACCAAATGGGGAGCAGCAGTTGGATATTACCTTTCATCTCAGGCTTCAGTTTTACATGGGTGGTGAGATACATCTACTTTATCTCTCTCGTTCTCTCACTCTCTTTCTCTTTATCGGCCTGTCTCTTTCTCCGTCTCCCCATACTAGTTGTCATATTCCAAATTCAATTAACACAGGCAGTGTTATCTCTTTCTTTGTGGGAATGGGCTCACAGCATAAAGCTTAACTGAATAGTTGTTGGCACTAAATTGAAAACTTCACTCAGAGAAGCTGTAAGAATAACTGAACTGGAAATCAAAATGTGTTCCATTGCCTTGGTTAAGGAAGTGCAGAGGAGGAGAGAGGTCCAATAAACAAACCATAAGAAGCTACTGGTACTATGCGGCCATTTTGGCCATTACCATGAGTCAAGACCTGGTAAATTGGACTCAGTACTGCAAAACGTTCATTGACCCCAAAGGAGATGTCAAGATCAATTGATGCAATTCAAATGCATATTTGTCCAGTGAAGGCTGTTCAATTGTGGCATGCATATCACCCAAATACATTGCATCACATTCACTGAAACACTTCCCTCACTCTTATACGGCAACAAGAACCAGCAGGTCCTAACTGGCAGGGAACAGTCATGTCAGAATGCCCTGACCCCAAAGAGGGACAATGCTTGTGTTCCATGGATCAGCCATTGCTGAGGCAAGGTGGCACTCAAACAACAGAGGATGATAGAAGATCTTCATACATAATTCTCCTTCTCATATATCACATAACCTCATCCAAATTCTCTTCTGATTTACAAGCTGCAGATGGTGTAACCATGTACCTCTTATCTACTTAATACTTTCCCCCAGTCTCCTCTTCACAACTCTACTTTGGTGCTTTTCTCCTTTCAGATTGCCCAAACCTGCAACCTGGCCAGGCTGTCATGGAAGAGTAACAGATGGAAGAGCAAGATTACAGGAATGTTAAAGAAACTCCATCATTCAAACTCAATCTTGCAGCCAGACACTGTTTTTCCTTTAGAGAATAGCTTAGAGGCAAATGTGCGCATAGTGAGACAGCAGGCATAGGTAGTCTGTAGCCATGGCTTGGGACAATACAAGTACAGGTGCCCACTTCTTGAAGCATAGGGTCACATACGAGTTCTGCTGTAGAGGATCCATATAATCTCTTTGATTTAAAAAATAAATAAATTTAGAGTACCCAATTCATTTTTTCAAATTAAGGGGCAATTTAGCATGGCCAATCCATCTACCCTGCACATCTTTTGGATTGTGGGGGGGAAACCTACGCAAACATGGGGAGAATGTGTAAATTCCACATGGACAATGACCCAGGGCCGGGACTGAACTTGGGACCTCAGTGCCGTGAGGTGGCAATGCTAACCACTGCGCCACCGTGCTGCCCTATAAACTCTATGATGAAGCACACCACAGAAGTTCTGATGAAAGGTCATTAACTCTGTTTCTCTTTCCACTTCCTGAGAATTTCCAGCATTTTTGTTTGTTATTACAGAAGAAGGTTGAAAGGTATGCGCGGCACAATGCTTGTTGCATTGGAAAACCTTCCAGAAAGCTTGTGTGCAATGTTAAGTAGCATGGAGGAGTCCAGTACTAATTTTGCGTAGAGCTTGGAGCCGATGCTTTCCAGTGTGGGAATGGTGTCCATCTTTATGGCAGCACATGTGAACCCAATCATTATTCAACATCTGATGGCCAATGTATCAACTTCCATTACAGCGCAAGCTCCAACTGCCTTCTCTGCTTCCGGGTTCTTGCTTTGGTTCTTAAGTCTCCTGAGCGTAATGGCAATGCGGTGTTCCTAAAGCAACTTGTTCCTTAAGAGGGCTGAAAACCCAGGGGCAGGATAAATTCATGTTACAGTTAGGGGGCCAGTCAGTGAATGGAGCCCAATGCACAACTGAAGGATACCAACCCTTAAGGTTCAATGTTGTTCAATGGCAGTGATGTAAGTGGTAGTGTCAGAGGTGACACAGTCTCACACAATTAAATTGAGTTGTCACTCACGCTTGATAACGTCAGCAGTAAATAAAATGTCAATCACCTCTGGAGGGTCACTCAACACCTGGCTTCACGCCGCGCAAAAAATGCCAGCTTGGCCCTGCCAGCTGACAGGGCACCTGGGTAGTGCCAGACTGGCACCCAGGTGGCACTGCCATGGTGCCAGCCAGGCACTTCCAGAGTGCCCAGGTGGCACTGCCAGGGTGCCTAGGTGGTGCCAGAACTGCCAAGGTACCACCCTTCCCAGAACGCATGCACCAGGGGGGCTTCCAATCCTCTGGAAGACACACACAAGTGTCGTTCCTGCTGGTCTCCATTTGTGGAGACCCACACTGAATGGCGCTTGCCCAAGGTCTCCAAGGCATGGGAGTTAGATCCGACACCTTGATTAGGTCACGGGAACGCATATTAGAGTGAGACTCACTCTGATGTGCAGATTTTCCAGAAAGTATTCCCACCCACAATGGGATTTCCCGGCATCTACCGGTCACATTGTATCACGCTGCTTTTTGGGCGCAGTGCGACCGGTAGATCCCGCCCAATAATGCAGGATGTGGCAAAGGAAGCCAATGGAAGTGATACTCTTATGATTAGTTAGATGAGAATGGAACTACAAGGATTGTGTAGTCAACCATGTCAAAGGCTACAGAATAGTCAAAAAGGACAAGGGATAGAACAAAGAACAAAGAACAAAGAAATGTACAGCACAGGAACAGGCCCTTTGGCCCTCCAAGCCCGTGCCGACCATGCTGCCCGACTAAACTACAATCTTCTACACTTCCTGGGTCCGTATCCCTCTATTCCCATCCTATTCATGTATTGGTCAAGATGCCCCTTAAATGTCACTATCGTCCCTGCTTCCACCACCTCCTCCGGTAGCGAGTTCCAGGCACCCACTACCCTCTGAGTAAAAAACTTGCCTCGTACATCTACTCTAAACCTTGCCCCTCTCACCTTAAACCTATGCCCCCTAGTAATTGACCCCTCTACCCCGGGGAAAAGCCTCTGACTATCCACTCTGTCTATGCCCCTCATAATTTTGTAGACCTCTATCAGGTCACCCCTCAACCTCATTCGTTCCAGTGAGAACAAACCGAGTTTATTCAACCGCTCCTCATAATTAATGCCCTCCATACCAGGCAACATTCTGGTAAATCTCTTCTGCACCCTCTCTAAAGCCTCCACATCCTTCTGGTAGTGTGGCGACCAGAATTGAACACTATACTCCAAGTGTGGCCTAACTAAGGTTCTATACAGCTGCAACATGACTTCCCAATTCTTATACTCAATGCCCCGGCCAATGAAGGCAAGCATGCTGTATGCCTTCTCGACTACCTTCTCCACCTGTGTTGCCCCTTTCAGTGACCTGTGGACCTGTACTCCTAGATCTCTCTGACTTTCAATACTCTTGAGGGTTCTACCATTCACTGTATATTCCCTACCTGCATTAGACCTTCCAAAATGCATTACCTCACATTTGTCCGGATTAAACTCCATCTGCCATCTCTCCACCCAAGTCTCCAAACAATCTAAATCCTGCTGTATCCTCTGACAGTCCTCATCGCTATCCGCAATGTTTACTTTTGTCACAGTAACTGTCATGACCAGGTGAAGATGTTTCCTAAAAGTGATCCATCAGCTGAAGATTTGTAATTTATGAGTGATTCAATTTAAAAATAGCCCAGCAGACAAGGGCAAGATTCTCTGTTTGGGAGATTATGGGGTTAATTCTCTGTCGGGGGGTTCTCCATTCTGCCGACAGCACACCCTCGCCTGGGAGATTCCCGCTGCCAACAATGGCGCACCGCCGAGAAACAAGCGGCTGGGAGGCGTTCTTCCGCCGGAGAATTGCTACTGATTTGCGCTCCCAACAAAGCAATTTAGTATCCCTCACCATGCAAATTTATGCATGGCGTGCAATAAGAGGGATTTCCGAGGGGCCCTGCTATCGGGCCGACATTTTGAGTGGGTAGCCCAATAGCGAAGTCTCGAGGCCAGCCCTCCTGCAACATAAATGATTCCCCCAACACCCCCCTCCCGTATTGCAAAGCAGCCCTCTACCCCCCAACTCCCCCACCCTCCCACAAGGACACCCAAAATAGGGAACCCCCCACAGAGACCCCTAACTAAAGGGACCCCCCACAGGGATGCCCTAACTAGGGAGATCCCCCACAGGGACCCCCAAACTAAAGAAACCCAGAGAGACCCCCTAACTAAAGGACCCCTCCCAGGGACCCCCAAGCTAAAGGTACCCCTCAGTGCATCCCATCCCAGGTCATGCCATCAATTTAAGTTGTCACTCTCTTCCCTCTTCTTCTCAATTCATAGTGGCACTATTCTCTGCACTATCTGTTGCAACTATTCACAACACCATTCTCCACCTTCAGCACCACCACCCCAACTCCCCCCACCTTCACCCCCTCCCCTCCACTGGTCGTTGCCTTCACAGTCTTACCTCCCTCAGTTATGCTGGTAACCTAGTATTATAACTCGTCACCATGATTTTTGACTCCTATCTGAAGTTAAAGCTACTCTATGGGATAGAAATCTGTTGTACACTGGACTTTGGAATTTATCTGACAAAACCGTCATAAAGTATTGTGCCCAAAGGGTGCAGTAGAGTTGCATTCTCCAAAACTGTGGTAGCTTTGAATAGAAGCTGGATTTGGGTTATGTGGAACAACATAGACTTTTATAAATAAAACCAGATAAGCATTCACTAACAGTAAAATACCGACTGTCCATGTGAAAATGATGTGGAGTGATGTGTTTGAAACAAACCTGTTGGGCTTTAACCTGGTGTTGTAAGTCTTCTCAATGTGAAAATGGACAGATTCTTCCAGTATTATTTTCATACTTCCAATAAATGCTATTTTTAGAAATGGCAAATATCTGTATAGACATGCAATATATAATTCAGAAAGCATTAAAAACACCAGCATAAGATAAATATAGAAAATGAATCTGATATATTTTGCATTATAAACTATAAGCCTTGTGGCTGAGCTTGGCTCAATTGCTCTAAGCTCTGAATTTTTTTTAAAAGCCTTCTGAGTTGGAAGATTTTCAGTTCCAGCTCCACTCTGGGTCATGACCACATTATTGAGGTTGACACTCGAGGTAGAACTGAATAAGTATTGTATTATTGGAGGTATTTTCCTTCTGTGAAGTGTTAAACCAAGGTTCCACTTCGAGCAAACTAAAGATCCCTTGGCACTATTCAAAGAAGGCATGCAGTTCTCATACTCTGACAAATGTTCATCCCTCAACCAACACAACCAAAATAGATCAGCAGAGTGTGTGAACTTGCGACTTACCAATCAGGGGCGAAATTCTCCGGAAACAGCGCGATGTCCGCCGACTGGCACCCAAAACGGCGCAAATCAGACGGGCATCGCGCCGCCCCAAAGGTGCGGAATGCTCTGCATCTTTGGGGGCCGAGCCCCAACCTTAAGGGGCTAGGTAGGCGCCGGATGAATTTCCGCCCCGCCAGCTGGCGGAAAAGGCCTTTCGTGCCCCGCCAGCTGGTGCGGAAATGACATCTCCGGGCGGCGCATGCGCGGGAGCTTCAACGGCCGCTGACAGCTTCCCACGCATGCACAGTGGAGGGAGTCTCTTCTGCCTCCGCCATAGTGGAGACCGTGGCAGAGGCGGAAGGGAAAGAGTGCCCCCACGGCACAGGCCCGCCCGCGGATCGGTGGGCCCCGATCGCGGGCCAGGCCACCTTGGGGGCACCCCCCGGGGCCAGATCGCCCCGCGCCCCCCCCAGGACCCTGGAGCCCGCCCGCGCCGCCTTGTCCCGCCGGTAAGGTAGGTGGTTTAATTTACGCCGGCGGGACAGGCATTTCAGAGGCGGGACTTCGGCCCATCCGGGCCGGAGAATCGCGTGGGGGGGCCCGCCAGCCGGCGCGGCGCGATTCCCGCCCCTGCCGAATCTCCGGTGCCGGAGACTTCGGCAACCGGCTGGGGAGGGATTCACGCCAGCCCCCGGCGATTCTCCGACCCTTCGCAGCACCAGGGTCCCAGGTTCGATACCTGGCTTGGGTCACTGTCTTTGCGGAGTCTGCAAGCTCTCACTATGGCTGCGTGGGTTTCCTCTGGGTGCTCCGGTTTCCTCCCACAAGTCACGAAAGACGTGCTGTTAGGTAATTTAGACAGTCTGAATTCTCCCTCTGTGTATCCGAAAGGCACCGGAATGTGGCAACCAGGGGCTTTTCACAGTAACTTCAGTGCAGTGTTAATGTAAACCTACTTGTGACAATAAAGATTATTATTATAATTTACTGGCAGCATGGCGGCAGGATTGTCTGCTCCCATTGCTGTCAATGGGAATTCCCACTGAAACCATCCCACTCTGCCAGGAAACCCAGGGCAGGGGTGAGGTGCCAGAGAACTGCCGGAGAATTCCGGCCGTAATGTTGATATATGTTGATTTTAGTTTGTCACGGTAAAAACATTTGGTTATTTTGGACAGTCGTTGGGAAATTTATCCTTTTTAAAGTTACTGGTCTTTTTGGAGATTGTAACAATATTTTTCAGAAATATTGGGCGAGATTCTCCGCGGACCGGCGGGGCGGGCACCTCCGGCGCGAAGGAGTGGCGTGAACCACTCCGGCATCCTCCACACCTTCAAGGACTAGGCCGGCGCCGGAGTGGTTTGCGCCGCGCCAGTCGGCGTGGAAGGGGCTTGGCACCAAGCCAACCGGCGCCAAAGGGCCTCCGCCGGCTGGCGCGAGTTGGCACATGCGCGGGAGCGCCAGCGGTGCTGGCGTCATCCCAGTGCATGCGCAGGGGGGTTCATCTCCACATCGGCCATGGCGGAGGCTGACAGTAGCCGACGTGGAGGAATAGAGTGCCCCCACGGCACAGGCCCACCTGTGGATCGGTGGGCCCACGATCGCGGGCCAGGCCACCGTAGGGACACCTCCCGGGGCCAGATCCCCCCGCGCTCCCCCGAGGACTCCGGAGGCCGCCCACGGAGCCAAGCCCCGCCGGTAAGTACAGCGGCAGGACCGGCCGAAAACGGGCGGCCACTTGGCCCATCGCGGGGTGGAGAATCGCGGGGGCCGCTGCCAGTGGCCGCCGACTGGCGCGGCGCGATTCCCACCCCTGGCAAATCCCCCGCGCCGGAGATTTTGGCAGCCAGCGGGGGCGAGATTCACGCCGCCCACCGGCGATTCTCCGACCCGGCGGGGGGTCGGAGAATCCCGCCAATTTTATTTTTCAAAGTTGTGACTTTAAAGTATTGGCTTGCTTCGCATCAAAGAATTCTGCAACACCGAGAACAAAGTTGCTCATTCAAACACACTGGCCTACCCAGACCCTACTAGTACCCCTGACGTCCAATCTAATACATTGCAAGTAACTTAAGAGATGGGGGGCTGGATTCTCCAAACCCCGAGCCCGAAATGGCGGCCGGCGCCGGGGCGGGGAATCCAGTTCCCCGCATAGAATTGGGACCGGCGTCGGCTCCCTGATTATCCGGGGCCGGAAAAGCCACACGACCCCTTACCTGAGGCCATCGTTGGAGGCCCGCCCCGCCATTCTCCGCCCCCGACCGGCCGAAGTCCCGACGGCATGGATCTAATGTGGTCCTGCCGGTCGGGAAACCTGCGTGGCGGCTGCGGACTCAGTCCGTGGCTGCCCTGGTCTGGGGCGGGCCGATCGAAGGGCCTTATACGCAGCCAGGAAAGTTTGGGGCAGGCGGTCAGGGACGAGCGCGCGGCCGATCGGGGAGTCTATTTTTAGGGTCCTACTCTGTGGTCTGAGTCCACTATGGAGCACGGAGCGGCCGCTGGAGGTCACCGCCGTGCGCATGCGCGGCCTCTGACCCGGAAGTGCAGGGGCCCATATCTGCAGCAAAAGCTGCTCGATCCATGCCGGGTCCCTGCTAGCCCCCTGCAGGACTAGGAGTATGTGGCCCTTTCACAACAGTTTTTCTTTATTTTTTTGTGCTGTGCCTCTGTGATATAACAAAAAAATATTTCTTTATTCTCCTCCTGTTTCACATTTTCTCCCAAATTTACACCAACCAACAATAAACAATAATCAGTAACAAATATGTCAATTCCCATATCAATAACAACGATCCCATCCTCCCACCAAACCCCAAACATTAGCCCGCATGTTCACATAAACAACTGACAAAAAGGAATCAGGAATCACCCATAGCCACCATTAACACACACAGCCCCCCCCCCCCCCCCCCCCCCCCCCAACCCTCCACAACTAATGTTCGATGTTATCCAGTTCTTGAAAGTGCATAATGAATAATGCCCATGAATTGTAGAACCCCTCTAGCCTTCCTCTCAGTTCAAACTTAACCTCCTCAAGAGTCAAGAATTCCAACATGTCCCCCCGCCACGTCGGGGACACAGGCTGGAGAGGTTGCTCCCCAACACATCAGGATCCGCCTTCGGACGATCAACGAGGCGAAGGCTACAACATCTGCTCTGTATACCACCTTCAGCTGTATCAGCCCCAACCTTGCGCATGAGGTGGACGCATTCACTCTCCGGAGCACCTCACATCAGAACCCCTCCTCCATATCCTCTCCCAACTCTTCCTCCCACTTTGCTTTGATCCCTTCCAGTGGTGCCTTCTCCTCTTCCAAAATAGCTCCGTAAACCGCTGACACTGCCCCCTTCTCCAGTTCCCCTGTCGCCAGCACCTCCTCCAGCGATGTGGAGGCCGGCTCCTCCGGGAAGTTCTGTATCTCCTTTCTGGCAAAATTTTGAACCTGCATGTATCTAAACGTTTGCCCCTGCTCCAGTCCATACTTCGCTTCCAGCTCCTTCAATCCTGCAAACCGACCCTAAGAAACAAATCTTTCAGTGTCTTAATCCCCTTCTCCTCCCATTTCCAAAAATTTCCATCCCACCTTGCAGGATCAAATCTGTGGTTCCCCCAAATCGGCATATCCCTTGACCCTGCCCCCAACCCAAAGTGTTGGCGAAACTGCCTCCAAATTCTGAATGAAGCTATTATTACCAGACTCCCTGAGTATTTCCCTGGGGCCATAGGGAGCGGCGCTGTTGCTAGTGCTTTCAATCCCGACCCCCTGCACAAACTCTCCTCCATTCTGACCCACTGGGAATCAACCCCTCTGACCCAGCTCCGCACCTTCTCCACATTCGCCGCCCAGAAGTAATACATCAGGTTCGGGAGACCCAAACCCCCTGCCTGCTTTCCCCTCTGTAGCAGCACCTTTCTAACTCTGGCCACCTTTCCTACCCATATGAACGACGTAATCCTTCCCTCAATCTCTCTGAAAAAAGCCTTTAGCAGGAAAATCGGCAGGCATTGAAAAATAAACAGAAATCGCAGCAACACATTCATTTTAACTGCCTGTAACCGACCCGCCAGTGACAGAGGGAGACCATCCCACATTGCCAGATCAGCTTTCACTCTCCCCACCAAACTAGACAGTCTTTCTGGCGTGAAAGTCCACAGTGGATGGCGTGGGGACATAGTCCCAATCACAGAGAATCCAGCCCAGGATTTCCCAAAATTGTAACTCAAAATACTGCAACAATTGGGAAATTATTTTTCTTTTGTGATACTTCCTTCTTTCATCAAAACAGCAGTTCTGTTGGCGTAAGATAAGGAGCATTGTTTAAAATTTCTTCCACATGGAAACTGTTGCTTGAAATTTGTTCCTAAATTATAATGATAACAATTATAATGACTGGAAAAGCATCTGTGAAGGCATATAATTTTACAGTTGATGTCAAAGCTTGCAAATTGTACAGAGCAAAATTCAAAGAATAATGCTAATATTTCTGAATATCTCTCCCTCTTTGATTATCCAAAGGTAACCAATCATGACTCTCCACACATCTCTATCTCATAGTCTTTTGTTGATGCCATGATATCACAATAGGAAAAATTGAAACCAGCGTGGGGACTGAACTTTAGCATGGCCAATACACCTAACCTGCACATGTTTGGACTGTGGGAGGAAACCAGAGCACCCGGAGGAAACCCAGGCAGATACGGCGAGAATGTACAAACTCCACACAGACAGTTACTCAAGGCCGGAATTGAACCCGGGTCCCTGGCACTGTGAGGCAACAGTGCTAACCTCTGTGCCGCCGTGCCCAATTACTGGTCCAATTCAGGCACAATTTATGTTTCAAATTTGTTCTTATTTTTTCAATTTTGATATTGAAGATCACTTAAATTTCTTATTAAATTTAAAGTGCCAATTCTTTTTTTTCAACTAAGGGGCAATTTAGCGTTGGCAAATCACCTATCCTGCACATCTTTGGGTTGTGGGATTGAGACCCATGCGAGAATGTGCAAACTCCACATGGACAGTGACCCGGGACGAGATGGAACCCGGGTCCTCAGTGCCGTGAGGCAGCAGTGATAACCACTGCGCCATCGTACCGCCCCAAAGATCACTTTAATGAGTTGATTCATTCAGCCTTTAATTCTAAAATGATTTTACTCCATTGCTTTAGGTTTCTTAGGTAACTTAACAAATAATAATAATGTCTCAAGTCACTTGGAATGTAATCTTTGTTTTTTTTAAATAAAAAAATTGTTATCACTTCTAATTCTGTTTCTGCAAGGGCTTTTGGGTGTCTGTTGTTGCTTTATCTGTGCCTGCAGCTTTTTACAGTACTAATCAATTTCAAAGCATTTTGTACCTCTGATATCATAATGTTTGGTCTTTCATTTGCCTCTAAACCTAGTGGACTTCCTTGATGCGAATCATCTTACAATTCACCTATGTAATCTGCCCATCTTTTCGCTCCTGCATCCCTTTCAAACAATATTTTACCAGTGCTGATAAACCTGGAGATGTATACCCAATCCATCAGATGTAGGTGAACCTGGAGGCTTGCAAGCAACCTTGGAGACTGCTTCCCAATCTCTCACACGCAAGTAATCCTGCAGACTGAGCTTCACATTCAGCTTTGCAATGATTCAGCATAACTTCCCTGCTTTTATACTCTATGGGCTAGATTCTTCCACCCATCCGCTGCAAGAACGCCACAGGTGAGAGGCAGATAATGGAGAAGTCCATTGACCTCGGGCGGGATTCTCTGATCGCCGGGTGGGCGTGGCCGGAGAATCTCATCCTATACCTCTATTTATGAAGATCCAAGACCTCATATAGTTTCCTAACTGCTCTCTCAGTAAATCCTGCCACATTCAAAGATCTATGCAGAGTAACTCCTAGGTCCCGCTGTACCTATACACTATTTAGAATTTTGAAATGAGACTGGATTTTGTGAGGCTGAGAAGGTCTCATTCACCGGTTGGAACCAGGTTGGAGAAGCATGGGGAACCCCTATCAGTTCCATTCAGTGGCCTGACAGAATCATGTGTGTTTCAGGTACTTGTGTGGCCACCATTAGGCCTTCCCTATGATTCCGGTCACTGACAGTGGATGTTCTACCCATAGGTGGCTGCTGCCAGCCAATCAGTGGCCGACAGCTACTGATGGCTGCTGATGCCATGGCACTCACTGGGGGCCCAGGAACATCATGGGATGCCAAAGCAAAGGTGAATGAGGGCAGGTAGGGGTCGCAGGAGAAGGGGCCGAGGAGTTGGAGATAAGGGTAGGGGAATGTCTTTAGGTGTCACTCCACCCTTCCAACCTCCACCCCAATGCTTCAGCCTTCTGAAGCATTGGGAGGCCCTGCAGCACCAATTAAATCACTGAAACACCCCTGAATAGTGGTGCCCTCAAGGATAATGGCTGTCAATTAGCTCATTAATGAGCTTAATTGACACCCCACCACCAATGGCCATGAATTCCATGTCAGCACCTTTGAACTTCCGACTTTGGTAGGGGAGGTTAACCCACCACTGGGAGGCTGACACGGGGGCTCTCCCATAAGTGGGCCCAGCTGCTATGTTCCCTGCCACAATGGCTGCATTAAATCCAACCTATTAAGTCTATATTGCCTCCCTTATCCCTTCATCCAAGATGCAAATTCTCACACTTCTCTGTATTAAATTCCATCTGTCCCTTGTTTGCCCATTCTGTTAGCCGATTTATGTCCTGTTCAGTTAAACGGTATCATGTTGTCACACTTCCAAGTTTGGTATTATAAGTCTCTTAAATGCAGGTAGTCCTGGAAACTGCTCCCCAATTTCTCAGCTGTAACAATCCTGGAACTTGGCGTCCATATTTTAAGCCTACTGTTTATATATTGCAGCTTTATTTCTTCCCACAACTATCAATGTTTACTGTCCTTGACATACTCACTAATTGCCTGGGACTACAGTTACAGCAATATTGCTCTCTGAAAATGGTACAATGAATCTTTTATTCTGGAGCAGGACAGCAGAGATGATTAAAAATCCACAGAATGCTTTAATCAGCTCAAATTGGAACTTGCATTGTAGATCCTGCCTGCTGGTAACAATTGAATGAATGACTAGAGTGAAAGTTAGTCTGGATATGAATTTTATCATGCAAATTCCCTAAATGCCCTCAAACATAGATTAAACATATCCAGAGGAATTCACTTGATGTGAGGATGTTGTCATGGTTACCGGGTGACAAATTGGCCTAACACAGAAGTCCTATTGGAAACTATTTTGGGTAGCTTACCTGATTTCTAATGGACCTGAGTAAACAGCATCGAGCTGTCCATAATTTGGGACTGCAGGAAGCCATCGCTTAATGTTGTTAACTGGTTCCTGGAAAATGCAACGTTATGGAAAATTACATTATGTGAAACAGTCTGAGACTCAGACGTCAGAATTTTCTGTTCTCCCAAGGCATAGGGGAAATTTTAATTTCAAATTTTAGGCTGGCAGGAGTGGGTGTGAGTATTGTGGGAAACAGAGAAAAACACATTTCTCCAACTCGGCAGGAAGGGGGCGGCGCCTCAATCTAAACGCTGTTCCCCCCAGGGCTGGAGAGGTGTCAACCAATCCGATTGGCCGACAGCGCTCATGGGCAAATCTTCATTCCAAGAGTGGATGGAAGTCACAGCTGTTATATTACACTCTGTGGTAACATGTCGTTACTCTTTGCTTTGTGATTCTGATGGTGTGATGATCACGAAACCACCAATCTTTAACTTGATGCAAAACTGATTTATTGAATAACGATTAAATTAAATATAGTTTGCACACTCTACTGAGCTGTACTGTTAATAAAGTAATACTGAGTCTGTTAAACTATAATCTATGATTAAGTATTAACTAATGAGGTACACGTGCTAATTCTCTCTAACCTAACTAGTCCTTGAGCTGTGATCTATCTCTCTCCTCTGCTAACAGTAAACTACCCAAGATTCTCTGAGCTTTGATATTTATACTGGGAACTAGTGGCGCCCTCTAGTGTTTACATTACACTGAGATGTAATAATTAACCTTTTAGTGTTATGCCTATATACATATCATTACAACAGCCACTGCCAATCAATGCTCAAGTGAATGCAAATTGACGTTGGACTTCTGCGAGTCAACAGTAGCGCGTTATACACCGACTCTCAGGATGGAAAGCGCAGAGTGCTCTCCATCCTTAAAATTCTACCCATAACCCCTTCCCAAGATTGCCTTCTCTCCACCTTACCCGAGGTCCAGTTCTCGCAAGCTCAACTTGGGAGTTAGTTGGAAACGTCCAGGCGTATGGTGACGTTAATGTGGAACAGCAGCAATGCAATGCAAATGCTAGATACTATTGGGAGAGCAACTTTAGTGAGAAATTACATATTGCGGGGCAACATTAAGTGAGGACATCCTGTATATGGCATTAATAGCCAATCTCACCAAAGGCATTTTTATACTTTACAGAATTTATGATATTTTAGAAGAGCAACATTTTTGGGTAAGTTCTCCTGCAAACTCTAAATGATCAGGCATGGGAATATGATTTATCTAAAGGTTATAGGGCAGCACAGTAGCATAGTGGTTAGCACTGTGGCTTCACAGCGCCAGGGTCCCAGGTTCGCGTCCCTGCTGGGTCACTGTGCGGAGTCTGCACGTTCTCCCCGTGTCTGCGTGGGTTTCCTCCGGGTGCTCCGGTTTCCTCCCACAGTCCAAAGATGTGTAGGTTAGGTGGATTGGCCATGCTAAATTTCTCTTCGTGTCCCCTTAGGAGGGGTTATTGGGTTAGGGGGATAGGGCGGAAGTCAGGACTTAAATGGGTCGGTGCAGACTCGATGGGCCGAATGGCCTCCTTCTGCACTGTATGTTCTCACAGTAGATAAATGTAAGGGTTACCATGCTAACTGTTGAAACTAACATTGCATCTCCTCCTAACCGTCACTGATCCTCTTGAACAGCCTAAGCAAGATCATCATTAATAATATCCTGGGACCAGGTGTGGGATAGGATTTTTGTTTTAAGGGAAATACAGAAATGTAAAGATCAAAAACAGAGTTCTGCTGATGGGCATCATTGTAACAACATAAAGTGCTCAGCTAAAATTAGAGTTTGGGTCACCAAGCCTAATCCATGCATGACTATTGTCTCTTTGACTTGTCCAACGTCCACAAGGAAAACTAAATTCTATCTCCCACCTTCCTCTAAAATAAAGCAAACAGACTATTCACATATCTATAGATTTTAATTCCCTTCTCTATAAGTCAATTTGCTCTTACCTCAAAGCTATTTAAATCAATTTAATTGTTAATTTGATTTAAAATCATGCAAAAATACCTTGTTTTATTAACATTTCTTAATTCAAACTACTGGATAATGCACTTTGTTTCAAATAAAAAGTAATTTCTAATTAACAGGAGTATAATATATCGATACTGCCCTTTTTAATGATATTCATTGACCCTGACTCAGCAGTTACGTTCTCTGGGATGCTTTTGTGCCATTAATCGAACAAAGGCTTTAAACACTGTAAATCGACAAGGACTGTGGTTGCTCCTGGCTAAGGCTGGCTGTTGTGAAGGTTATTATGTCATTCACCAGCTACATGTTTGATGGAATGATTACTAATGGGGTGATGCCTGATGCTCTGTCCATTATTAATAAAGTTAGGCAAGGGTGTGTTCCCACATTCATCCTGTTTAGTCTGTCCTCTTGTGCCATGTTGAAAGAAGACATGTCAGATCTCTGGCAAGGAGTATACATATAGTTCAGGACAGAAAGAAAGCTATTCACCTTACACAGATTAGAAAAGTGCACATTACAAAAGCCATTGTACATCAGATGACAGTGCTCTGTTAATTCACAGGTTTCCACTGATCATTTTGTATCAATAGCCAAAAAATACAACTAATCCATCGATTTGAAGTAGATTGACACTATAGTCAAGCTACACAATATAAATAAATCCATACACTTTCTGCTTCTTGGATAGTTTGAGTACCATAATGACAAATTGAAAATTAATATAAAGAGAGATCAATGTGAAATCCTGGGAACAGCTTTTTATAGTCTCATGGCAGAATGACTTTCACAATAATATCCTAGGCTTTCAGATTGGTATTTCTTAATGCTGGATTAACCCATTTACAACAACTGATTAATGTTAAATGTCATGGTCCAGGATGTTGCCGCACTGCCATCTATCAACATTAACAATGTGACGCTGGAGGTTGTTGTTAGCTTCATACATTTGGACTCCATAATTACCAGCAATCTCTCACTTGATGCTGAAATCAACACTTGCATCTCAAAAGTTACAGCTGTAATCATAGAATTCACAGTGCAGAAGGAGGCCATCTGGTCCATCGAGCCTGCAACAGCCACTGGAAAGAGCACCCCACCCAAGCCCACACCATCCCCGTAACCCCACCTAACGTTTTTGGTCACTAAGGGCAATTTATCTTGGTTAATCCACCTAATCTGCACATCTTTGGACTGTGGGAGGAAACCGGAGCACCCGGAAGAAACCCACGCACACACGGGGAGAACGTGCAGACTCCGCACAGACAGTGACCCAAGCTGGGAATCGAACCTGGGACCCTGGAGCTGTGAAGTAACTGTGCTAACCACTGTGCTACCGTGCTGCCCAAAAATGGATCTGTGTGTGGCCGAAAGTTCGGCGGGAAAGACAACGACAAGCCCGACTTTCCAAGGTGGCGTCTCATGTCCTAGCTGAGTAAGAAAGTGAAAACCTTAGTGAGAGCATCAAATCGTGAGTCTACCAAGTCTGTGTCCTCAGCACATTCTGCCACATGCCGAGATACGAACAACATACGCTAGGCAGGAGAAAAGCTGAACAGATTCTACCATCACTGTCTCAAACATATTCTAGATATTTAACCCTGTGACATTGAAGGAACGGCGATATATTTCCAAGTCAGGGTGATGAGTGACTTGGAGGGGAACCGCCAGGTGGTGGAGTTCCCAGGTATTTGCTGCTCTTGTCCTTCTACATGGTAGTGGTCATGAATTTGGAAGGTCCTGCCAAGGAATTTTGGCGAGTTCGTGCAGTGCATTTTGTGGATGGCACACACGGCTGCCACTGTTTTTTAAAATTAATTTAGAGTACCCAATTATTATTATTATTTTTTTTCCAATTAAGGGGCAATTTAGCATTGCCAATCCACCTAACCTGCACATCTTTGGGTTGTGGGGGTGAAACCCACGCAGACATGGGGAGAATGTGCAAACTCCGCATGGACAGTGAGCCAGGGCTGGCATTCGAACCCGGGTCCTCAGTGCCGCAGCCCCAGTGCTAACCACTGCGCCACCGTGCTGCCCTTCACGGCTGCCACTGTTCATCAGTGGTGGAGGGGTTGAATGTCTGTGGATGGAATAGAAACCAAGCGGCTGCTTTGTCCTCGATGGTGTCGTGCTTCTTCAGTGTTGTTGGAGCTGCACTCATCCAGGTACGTGGAGAGTATTCCTTTACACTCCTGACTTGCGCCTTGTAGATGGTGGACAGGCTTTGGGAGGTTGGGAGGTGAGTTACTTGCTGCAGAAGTTCTAGCCTTTGACCTGCTCTGGTAGTCACAGTATTTATATGGTTAGTCCAGCTCAGTTTCTGGTCAATGGTACCCCCAGGATGCTGATTGTGGGGGATTCAGCTATGGTACTGCCATTAAATGTCAAGGGCTGATGGTTGGATCCTCTCTTGTTGGAGATGGTCATTGCCTGACACTTATTTGGCGTGAATGTTACTTGCCACTTGTCAGCCCAGGCCTGGATATTGTCCAGGTTTTGCCGCATTTGGACATGAACCAATTCAGTATCTGAGGAGTCGTGAATGTTGCTGAGCATTGTGCAGTCATCTGTAAACATCCCTACTTCTGACCTTATGATGGAAGTAAAGTCACTGCTGAATCATGATGGTTGGACCCAGGATCTCCTGAAATGATATCCTGGAACTGAGGTGATTGCCCTCCAACCACCACAACCACCTTCCTTTGTGCCAGGAATGATTCCAACCAGCGGAGAGTTTTCCTCTGATTCCCACTGACTCCAGCTTTGCTAGGGCTCCTTGATGCCATACTCGATCAAATGCTGCCTTGGTGGCAAGGCAGTAATTCTCACCTCACCTCTAGAATTCAATTCTTTTGTTCAGGTTTGAACCAACGCTGGAATGAAGTCAGGGACTGAATGCCCGTGAGCAGGTTATTGCTGAGTAAGTGCGCTTGATTGCACTGCTGCCAACACCTTCCATCATTTTGCTGATGATCGAGAGTAGATGATGGGGCAGTAATTGGCAGTGTTGCATCTGTCCTGCTTTTTGTGTACATGACATACCTGGGTAATTTTTCACGTTGCCAGGTATGTCAGTGTTGTAGCTGCACTGGAATATCTTGACTATGGGTGGGGCACATTCTGGAGCACAAATCTTTCGGACTTCTGCCAGCTATTGTCAGGGCCCATGGTCTTTGCAGTGTCTGGTGCCTTCAGCCATTTCTTGACTCCTGTCATATTCAGCTGTGAATGGTGGTGGACAATTAAACAACTCACTGGAGGAGGAGGCTCCACAAATATCCCCATCCTCAATAATGGAGGAGACCAGCGCATCTGTACAAAAGATAAGGCTGAAGCATTCGCAACAATCTTCAGCCAGAAGTGCAGAATGGATGATCCATCCCCTCCTCCCACGGAAGACTCCATCACAGATGTCAGTCTTCAACCAATTTGATTCATTCAACATGATACTGTAGAGCTTAGATCTAATCTGTTGGCTGTAGAATCGCTTAGCTCTATTACTTGCTGCTTCTGCTGTTTGGCACACAAGTAGTCCTGTGTTGTAACTCTACCAGGTTGACACTTCATTTTTAGATATGCCTAGTGTTTCTCCTAGCATGCCCTCTGCCCTCCTGTACGCTTTATTGAACCAGCGTTGATCCCCTGGTTTGGTGGTAAGATACGCCAGGCCATGAGGTTACAGATTGTGGTTGACTACAATTCTGCTGCTGCTGATGGCCCACACTGCCTCATGAATGTCCAGTCTTGAACTGCTAGATCTGTTCGAAGTCTATCTCTTTTAGCACGGCCATTATGCCACACGACACGTTGGAAGGTATCCTCAATGTGAAGACAGGACTTTTGTTTCCACAAGGACTGTGCGGTGGTCACTTCTACAGATACTGTCCTGGACAGATTCATCTGCGGCAGGCAGATTGGTGAGGATGAGATTGGATTGGTTTATTGTCATGTGTACGGAGCTACAGTGAAAAGTATTTGTAGCACAATCAATCACTCACGAGACGAGATGAGAAGGAGTTGAACGATGGCTTTATTACGCAGACTTGTTCCCCAGCAGCACAGTTACAGAATGCGGCTGCTGGGAGAACCCGGGCTCTTATACTCCGCCTTGCTGGGTGGAGCAAGCAGGCGGCTGATCCAATCGGGACCCAGTGTCTATCCACCAATAGCCTCTCGGCATCACAGTGTACCTTAATACCCCTAATACATACCACCACACTCACCCCTTGTTAAAAAAGAACCCGGCGGGGTAGTGGACCGTATGGTGGTAGGGGTTTCCAGAGTCGGTACCTAGGATGCCGCTAACACGGCGGCTATGCTCCGATATCAACTACTTACAATGCCGCTTCTACTGGGCAACCAAAAAAAAATTATTTACAGAGGCATTTCTTGCTTTACTATACTGATTCGATGAGTCGAATGGGTGCCCTGATCGTCCTCGCTGATCGTCTTAGCCCCGGCGGTGATGTAGGTGCTGGTTCGGACCCCGTCATCTCTGGGAGCGTTGCAATGCCTCTTCCCACTCCAATACCCCTATTCGGGGCCGGGGGGACGATCGATCCACTCAGGAAGGGGGTGGCTGTGGGGTGCACCGGTGGGAGGGAGGGGGTGATTGGTGTTGGGAGGGTGTGTGTGGGTCCAGAGGGGGTCACTGGTGTTGGGGGGGGTGTGGAGGTCCGGCGGGTGCCATGTCCCGCAGGGAGACCGTGACCTGTCAGCCGTCGGGGTACGCCACGTAGGCGTATTGAGGGTTCGCGAGGAGATGAACCCTCTCAACCAACGAGTCCGATTTGTGCGTCCGCACATGCTTTCGGAGCAGGATGGGTCCCGGGGCTGCCAGCCAGGTCGGAAGTGACGTTCCGGGGGAGGACTTCCTAGGGAAGACAAGGAGGCGTTCATGAGGTTTTTGATTCGTTGTTGTACACAGCAGCGACCGGATGGAGTGGAGGGCGTCCGGGAGGACTTCCTGCCAGCGGGAAACTGGGAGACTTCTGGACCGTAGGGCCAGCAGGACGGTCTTCCAGACCGTTCCGTTCTCCCTCTCTACCTGACCATTCCCCCGGGGGTTGTAACTGGTCGTCCTGTTCGAGGCGATGCCCTTGCTGAGCAGGAATTGACGCAGTTCGTCGCTCATGAAGGAGGGCCCCCTATCGCTATGTATGTATGCGGGGAAACCGAACAGTGTAAAGATGGTGCCGAGGGCTTTAATGATCGTGGCCGCGGTCATGTCGGGACAGGGAATGGCGAATGGGAACCGGGAGTATTCGTCAAACACGTTCAGGACGTGGAGGGGAGGGGGCCTTTGAAGTCCAGACTGAGGCGTTCAAAGGGACGGGAAGCCTTTATCAGGTGCGCTTTATCTGGCCTGTAGAAATGCGGCTTGCACTCTGCGCAGATCTGGCAGTTCCTGGTGGCGGTCTTGACCACCTCAATGGAGGAGAACAGGTTGCAGGTCTTTACGAAGTGATAGAACTGAGTGACCCCCGGGTGGCAGAGGTCCTCGTGGAGGGTTCGGAGACAGTCCACTTGTGCGTTGGCACATGTGCCGCGGGATAGGGCATCGGAAGGCTCATTCAGCTTTCCGGGACGGTACAAGATCTCATAGTTATAGGTGGAGAGTTCGATCCTCCACCGCAAGATCTTGTCGTTCTTGATCTTGCCCCGCTGTGCATTATCGAACATGAAGGCAACCGACTGTTGGTCCGTGAGGAGAGTGAATCTCCTACCGGCCATGTAATGCCTCCAATGCCGCACAGCTTCCACTATGACCTGGGACTCCTTTTCCATTGAGGAGTGGCGGATTTATGAAGCGTGGAGGGTGTGTGAAAAAAAGGCTACGGGTCTGCGCGCTTGGTTGAGGGTGGCCGCCAGAGCTACGTCAGACGTGTCGCTCTCGACTTGAAAGGGGAGGGACTCATCGGTTGCGTGCATCGTGGCCTTTGCGATATCCGCTTTGATGCAGCTGAAGGCCTGGCGGGCCTCTGTCGACAGGGGGAAAACCGTGGACTGGATTAGCGGACGGGCCTTGTCCGCGTAGTTGGGGACCCACTGGGCGTAATAACAGAAAAAGCCCAGGCAGCGTTTCAGGGCCTTGGAGCAGTGGGGGAGGGGGAACTCCATGAGGAGGCGCATGCATTCGGGGTCTGGGCCTATCACTCCATTTCGCACTACGTAGCCGAGGATGGATAGACGGTCGATGGTAAACACGCATTTCTCCCTGTTGTATGTGAGATTCAGGGCGTTCGCGGTCTGGAGGAAATTGCGGAGGTTGGCGGCGTGGGCCTGCTGGTCGTGGCCGCAGATGGTGACGTTGTCGAGGTATGGGAACGTGGCCCGCAAACCGTACCGGTCAACCATTCGGTCCATCTCACGTTGGAAGACCGAGACCCCGAATGGAACCCTTAAAAAATGATAGAGCCGCCCATCTGCTTCGAAAGCAATGTATTTTCGGTCGCTCGGGCGGATGGGGAGCTGGTGGTAGGCGGACTTAAGGTCCACCGTGAAAAAGACCTTGTACTGTGCAATCTGGTTGGCCATGTCGGATATGAGGGGGAGAGGGTATGCATCCAGCTACGTGTACTTATTGATGGTTTGACTATAGTCTACGACCATCCTCTGCTTCTCCCCGGTCTTTACAACTACCACCTGAGCTCTCCAGAGACTATTGCTGGCCTGAATTATACCTTCCCTCAGCAGCCGCTGGACTTCTGACCGGATATAAGATCGGTCCTGGGCGCTGTACCGTCTGCTCCTAGTGGCGACTGGTTTGCAATCCATGGTGAGGTTCGCGAACAGGGAAGGCGGATCGACCTTGAGGGTCGCGAGGCTGCAGATAGTGAGTGGGGGTATAGGGCCGCCGAATTTAAACGTTAAAACTCTGGAGATTACACTGAAAATCCAACCCCAGGAGTGTGGCAGCGCAGAAGTGGGGAAGGATGTAAAGCCAGTAGTTCTTGAACTCCCCTGCACCGTGAGGTTCGCGATGCAGAACCCTTTTACCTCTACCGAATGGGACCCTGCCGCCAGAATTTCTTTTTGATTACTCGGGTGGATCGGAAGGGAACAGCGTCTTACCGTATCGGAATGTATAAAACTCTCCGTGCTCCCAGAGTCGATCAGGCAGGGCGTCCCGTACCCGTTTATAAATACAGTCGTTGTTGCTGTTTGGAGCATTCGGGGCCGCGACTGGTCCAGGGTCACAGAAGCCAGTCGTAGTGCATCGGGGCGTTTTCGTCAGCCTCGTGGGGCCGTCCATCCCGGGGTCCTTAGTCGTCAGCCAAGATGGCGGCGTCCACGGGTCGCACACGGTCGGGGGTGGACAAGATGGCGCCGCCCATGGATCGCACGTTGCCGGGGGAGCACAAAATGGTGGCGCCCATCCTTCCCGAATGGGGTCCGGGACCCAAGATGGCGGCGCCCATTGGCCGCACATGGATTGCTGGGGGGGGGGTTGAGTTTGGGGTTCTCCCCCGGAGATTGCGGCTACCCCCCGGGCCTGACACACTGCTAAAAAATGCCCCTGCTTGCCGCACCCTTTACAGAGGGCCGAGCGGGCCAGGCAGCGCATTCGGGAGTGTTTCCCCTGCCCACAAAAGTAGCAACAGGGCCCCCCCCCCCAGGTGATCTGCCGCTCTGGCATCGCAGGCCTGCGGCGGGGGTGCGGGGGGTCTCAGGGGTTCGGTCGTGGCGGGGGTCCACGGTGCCCAAGGGGCTGCCGCGCGGTCGGGCGTGTAGGCACGGGCGTTCTGCGATGCCACATCAAACGAGGCCGTGAGGACCCGTGCCTCTTTGAGGCCTAGTGTGTCTCTTTCCAGCAATTGCTGGCGAATTTGGGATGAAAGCATACCTGCCACGAACGCATCTCAGACCAGCAGCTCTGTGTGTTTGTTAGCCGAAACCGATGGGCAGTTGCAGTTTCTCCCCAGTATTAACAGCGCACTGTAGAATTCGTCCAGCGATTCCCCGGGGATTTGCCGTCTCGTTGCGAGCTGGTGGTGTGCGTAGACCTGGTTGACGGGCCGAACGTAGATTCCTATCAGCATGGCGATCGCCGTCGGGAAATCCTCCGCATCCTCTATGAGCCTGTAGATTTCAGGGCTCACCCTGGCATGCAAGACCTGCATTTTCTGTTCCTCTGTAGGTGTGCCGGGGGCCGTTCAGAGGTGTCCCTGAAAACACGCTAACCAATGTTTAAAAGTGGCCGCTGAGTTTGCCGCGTGGGGGCTGATTCGCAGGCCAATCCACCTACCCTGCACATCTTTGGGTTGTGGGGGTGAAACCCACGCAAACACGGGGAGAAGGTTAGCAGCAGCATAGATGGCAATGTTTCATGTTAAACTTCTTTTGGAAACCTTCCACACCCATGCCTCTGTTCACTGCTGTCGACATGCTGTTCAAGAAACGGTCTCTAGATTTACTCTTCATTGATCTGAGGATACCTTGGTCACATGGCTGAATTAATGAAGTCACATTTGGGTGGAAGTGGATGGCATAAACATAGGCCGGGATTCTTCAAAACAAAGTGTTGACACTGGCGTAAACACCGGAGTGCTTCTCGCCGGCGTCAACGGGCCTCTTGGCCCAGCGATTCCGTCGCCCACAGGGGGCCAGCACGGCGCCAGAGTGCTCTACCGATTCACGGCCCTGCACTGCTGGCCACGGGTCTGCGCATGCGCACGGTGGCCGCTTCCGCGCCGGCCTCACGCACATGGCGGACCCACACAGCAGGCCGACATGGAAGAAGGTAGGCCCCCCAAGATCACGCACGCCCACCGATCGGTGGCCCCCGATCGCGGGCCTGGCCATCGTGGAGGCCCCCCCCCCGCCCCCGGAGACTGATCTCCCGCCTCGCCCCCCCCACCAAATTGATGTGATCCTTCACGCTTCGCGTTAGGATCACAAGGTGGGAATGTAGCCATGTAAAATGGCTGACTCCCGATTAGCAGGAGCTGACACAAAGAGAGGTAAACGACCACCCCTCGATCGAGGAATCGCTCCAGTATTGGAGCATATCGAACAAAGTGATTGGGACCAAGTCCAATCACTTGGAACCAGGTTCAAGGTCCGCCCCGAGAGGCGGGAAGCCCCTGGGGACTATAAGAATAGGGGCCAAGTTCAACTCGACCCTTCTTCTCCTGTCCGCACCCTTCGAGACCCTTCTGCAAGAGAACGTACGTTTTACTCCAGCGATCGCTACCAGATAGACACTCCTGACTATCGACCTGTACCAGCTTTTGAGTCCCGCAGGCTCAGAACCCATTCGAAAGACCATTCGTTTCCCTGACCTGGTGGGCCATTTCCAAAATTAAGTATTGGCCTGTTAGTTGTAGGAAGTAGTTTAGCAGTAGATTTAATGTATAAGTATTAATTGCTGCATATAATAAATGAGCATTGATTTAACTCTTACTAAGCGGTGTGTTAGATTATTAATCATTACTCAGACTTGAACCACGTGGCGATATCAGAAAGATATCTGGCGACTCATGAGCAAAGGTGACAGAATAAGAATAAGTAAACTAAGGCTAAAACGAGCAACACTTTCAAAGCCAGCGATGTAGCCCAGTGTGCTAAACCAGCCCCTGCATATAAGCACAAATGCTTCCTTCCACCATCGGTTCCGACTGAGAACCAGATGCAGAATGTACCTACAGGGATTCACCGTCCGGCACTGCTCCCTCTAGTGTCTCTAGCCAAAAAGAGTCATAGAGTCAAACATGTTTACTGCATGGAAACAGGCCCTTTGGCCCAGCTTGTCCATGCCGCCCAGTTTCTATCACTAAGCTAGTCCCACTTTCCCACATTTGGCCCATATCCCTCTATACCCACCCTGCCCATGTAACTGTCCAACTGTTGTTTAAAGGAAAAAAATTGTACCCGCCTCTACCACTGCCTCTGGCAGCTCGTTCCAGATGCTGACCACCCTCTGTGTGAAAATATTTCCCCTCTGATCTCTTTTGTATCTCTCCTCGCTCACCTTAAACCTATGCCCTCTAGTTTTAGACTCCCCTACCTTTGGGAAAAGATGTTGACTATCTACCTTATCTGTGCCCCTCATTATTTTATAGACCTCTATAAGATCACCCCTAAGCCTCCAACGCTCCAGGGAAAAAAGTCCCAGCCTATCCGGCCTCTCCTCATAACTCAGACCATCAAGTCCTGGTAAAATCCTCGTAAATCTCTTCTGCACGCTTTCTAGTTTAACAATATCCTTCCTATAATAGGGCAACCAGAACTGAACACAGTATTCCATGTGTAGTCTTACTACTACTAATAATAATCGCTCATTGTCACAAGTAGGCTTCAATGAAGTTACTGTGAAAAGCCCCTAGTCGCCACATTCCGGCGCATGTTCGGGGAGGCTGGTACGGGAATTGAACCCGCGCTGCTGCCTTGTTTTGTATTACAAGCCAGCTGTTTAGCCCACTGTGCTAAACCAGACCCTTAATGTCTTGTACAACTTCAACAAGACGTCCCAACTCCTGTATTCAATATTCTGACCAATAAAACCCAGCATGCTGAATGCCTTCTTCACCACCCTGTCCACCTGCAACTCCATCTTCAAGGAGCTATGAATCTGTACCCCTAAATCTCTTTGTTCTGTAACTCTCCCCAACACCCTACCATTAACTGAGTCGGTCCTGCCCTGATTTGATCTACCAAAATGCATCACCTCATATTTAGGGATTTGCAAAGTTTCCAAGCCAATGAGGCTACAGAGGAAATGTTAGTGCTGGGATTCTGAGGGATGTTTAAATCATCCTTTAGCAATTGAAAATGAGGAACAAAAGCAAATGTGTTGAAAATATTTTGACTTTAAGAAAGTCAGTTACTCTGAACGATTATTCTATCCACAGATCACAGATAAGACTGGATGACACAATCAGGATATTTATGAGACAACATCCTAAGATACCAGTTTTGTGTTGATATAGATGTTTCAGTATTTTAAGATAATTTAATTGTTTTCCCGTCCACCTTGCCAAAGTACTTCTCAAAGTTCCTCCGTATCAGAGTATTTTGTTAACAAAGCGGAGTAGAATTTATGATTGGCAATATCCACCCATAAGCACTTAACACACTTAATTCTTTTTACGCAGGCTTCATTTCAGGGCTGCAGTACTGAAGGAATTTTTGAAACAGATTGCAATCAACTTTAGTTTTATAACTTTGTTATAGTGCTTGCAAAGTCAATGCTTGTTTGTCGGCCAATTCCACCTTTAAAGATGAAACTGACAAAATGCTTTATAACAAATAACATCAGACAGCATTAAATTCGATCCCTGATGCAATGCTTTTGCTGTAATGTGAGAAGACGGTTTATTGCAAAACTGAACTCAGCCATTGATGCTGTAACATGCTTCATGGGTAACTTGACAAATAGACCCAGCTCAGGCAGTGATCACTTAAATACCTAGAAAAGTAAGTGTGGTGGACCATGCTGCACTAATAGGTTTGATTGCGCTATCTGGCCATGAAATTAAGTTTCACAGTGCTTCTTATGCTGGCGCTATGGAAGCCAGAAACTGTAAAAATGTCAGCCAGCCTGCTTCCAATCACCTCTGGCACAGCATTGACAGAGTGAGCATGGCTTTTCCATGCGTACACTGGAAGTGCAGAGAATGGACTGATTATGACATCAAGCAGCCTCTAAATAATAATAATAATCTTTATTGTCACAAGTAGGCTTACATTAACACTGCAATGAAGTTACTGTGAAAATCCCCGAGTCGCCACATTCTGGCGCTTGTTCGGGTACAAAGGGAGAATTCAGAATGTCCAATTCACCTAACAGCACGTCTTTCCGGACTTGTGGGAGGAAACACCCAGAGGAAACCCATGCAGACACAGGGAGAACGGCAGATTCTGCACAGACAGTGTCCCAAGCCGGGAATCGAACCTGGGACTCTGGCGCTGTGAAGCGACAGTGCTAACCACTGTGCTACTGTGCCACCCACACATCTGCCATTTTGGACCATGTAGATCCAGTCAGCACCCTCTCCGAACCACTTCCACCTGAACACATGTTCAACTGCACTAGGGACGCATCCAATTACAGGTGAGGTGCTGTGAATTCTTTTGGGATGTTCAGGGTTAGTGGACTCCGTTCAGTGTTATTGGAGGAGTTTTGCAAGACTTTTAAATTCAGGGATTTCGATAAGGAGATCAAAAGTTGAGGGGTCTGTCAGGAGAAAGTCTGATTAAGTCATTTTGCAATTATAATATACCTCTTGAGCGCAGCATAATTTGAAAATGTAGCACAAACAGCAAGGAGGAGAAGCAGTGCATAGAGGGAAGAGGAAGACGGTTCTCAATAGAAGGCCATACACACCAAGCATCTTTAGGAACCACTTCATCTACATCCATTTCAGCCAGGAGCAGTGTGTGAGCCACCTGCACTTCACCAAGGTGGTGGTGACTGAACGTGCCACGATCTAAATGACCTATAATTTGACCTGTAGTCATTTGTCATCAAGTGAACTATGACGCTAAATTTAGTGAATCGTTCCAGGTGGAAGCAGGCAACATTATAAACATCTCACAGCTTGCTGTCAGTTGATGCAATAGGAAGATCAGCCATGATTGAATGGTGGAGTGGACTCGATGGGCCGAATGGCCTTACTTCCGCTCCTATGTCTTATGGTCTTATGACAAAGAGGGCCTGTCAAGGAGAGGGGTCTTCATTGTTTCTCACTGACCAGACAGGGAAAAACAAGTGAAGAGAGCAAGTGGCTTTACCAAGTTAACAGGGCAACGATGCAGATTGCAATTCGCTGCAGACATGTGGCTCTGCAGGCCCCACATATTCATGGGGAGATGTACAGTACCAAAATTACAAGGAGTACCATTCCATTAATGTCCGGGTAATGTGTGGCCATGCCCAGAAGATTTTTTCAGTGAATGCTTGCTATCCCGACAACAGCCACTACACGTTCATCCTGCAGCAGTACCCACCATCTTTGGTTTCCCACCAAGAACCAGAGGCTGACTACAATTTGAAAAAGGATACCCACACTACACATGGGTTATGACTCTCCTCCGCTATCTGACACCGGTAGTGGCAGGGCTGCTTTGGTGGGACGACGAATGCTGTCATCCTCAGGGTGAACTGCAGGTTCATGGAACTACTGCCTCCTCCCCACCCCGGATGGTTTTTTCACAACCCTAGTGATCTGTTGGAGGACAAATTGTTGGACTGCTCGGAGCCTGCATGCTCCTGGAGCACTGGGATCTGCAAATATGATGGCTTTACCTCCCAGACATTCTTCCTGAAGCTGTTGCAGTAGCTCCTGTGGCAGCTCCTATTTCAGAGGAGCAGGTTGTCTTCAGAGGGTCCTGCAAGCTAGCTGTGCATTGTGCTAGTCCTGCAAGCTGCTGTCGAGTATGCAGCCAGTCCCAGGCTCCATGCCACAATCATTAGAACGAGCAGGCAGCTTGAAGTTTGCATGGATATTTGCATTCCACAGCCCCTGATCCATGTTTGTGGTTTGTGAAATGATTCATACAGACTGGTTGAGTATGTTTATGTATTCATAAGATGAAGGAGAACAGGTTTGAAGAAGTTTGCGCAGGTTTGGCAAGAATTGAGTTAAGACTAATTCTTGGTCACAATGTGAATGTATAATTTCCAATACAGCAGCAGAGATTCCTGGCAGAAGCTACAGGCAGTGGCATGCAGCAAATTCTGGGAAATTAAATAAAATAGTGTTCTCTGAGTTCAGACCCAAGTCTTTCTGTTGTAGATCGAGGAGGTGAACGGTGTTTTTGTTGACCCAATGACCCCAACACTAATGCTGAGGAGATGAGGAGATGGAGGGGCTGTGTTTTTGAATGCCCATTGGGGGAGAGTTTGAATGCGAGCAACCTTTCAAAATAGCACTCCGGATGTCATCTCAGTTTTCCATACATGCTGCTATGTTCAAAGTAAGGCTGAATTGGTGGGAGAGAGCCAGACAATGGCGAGCCCAGACAATAGCGAGCTCAGACAATAGCAAGCTCAGACAATAGCAAGCTCAGACAATAGCGAGCTCAGACAATAGCGAGCTCAGACAATAGCAAGCTCAGACAATAGCAAGCCCAGACAATGGCCAGCCCAGACAATAGCAAGCCCAGACAATAGTGAGCTCAGACAATAGCGAGCCCAGACAATAGCGAGCTCAGACAATAGCGAGCCCAGACAATGGCCAGCCCAGACAATGGCGAGCCCAGACAATAGCGAGCTCAGACAATAGCAAGCTCAGACAATGGCCAGCCCAGACAATGGCGAGCCCAGACAATAGCGAGCCCAGACAATAGCAAGCTCAGACAATAGCGAGCCCAGACAATGGCCAGCCCAGACAATGGCCAGCCCAGACAATGGCCAGCCCAGACAATGGCCAGCCCAGACAATGGCGAGCCCAGACAATAGCGAGCTCAGACAATAGCAAGCTCAGACAATAGCAAGCTCAGACAATAGCAAGCTCAGACAATAGCAAGCTCAGACAATAGCGAGCTCAGACAATAGCGAGCTCAGACAATGGCGAGCTCAGACAATGGCGAGCTCAGACAATAGCAAGCTCAGACAATAGCAAGCTCAGACAATAGCGAGCTCAGACAATAGCAAGCTCAGACAATAGCAAGCTCAGACAATAGCGAGCTCAGACAATAGCGAGCTCAGACAATAGCGAGCTCAGACAATGGCGAGCTCAGACAATGGCGAGCCCAGACAATAGCGAGCCCAGACAATAGCGAGCCCAGACAATAGCGAGCTCAGACATTAGCAAGCCCAGACAATGGCCAGCCCAGACAATGGCGAGCCCAGACAATAGCGAGCTCAGACAATGGCCAGCCCAGACAATGGCCAGCCCAGACAATGGCCAGCCCAGACAATGGCCAGCTCAGACAATGGCGAGCCCAGACAATGGCGAGCCCAGACAATGGCGAGCCCAGACAATAGCGAGCTCAGACAATAGCGAGCCCAGACAATAGCGAGCTCAGACAATGGCAAGCTCAGACAATAGCGAGCTCAGACAATAGCGAGCCCAGACAATAGCGAGCTCAGACAATAGCGAGCCCAGACAATAGCGAGCCCAGACAATAGCGAGCTCAGACAATAGCAAGCCCAGACAATGGCAAGCCCAGACAATGGCGAGCCCAGACAATGGCGAGCTCAGACAATGGCCAGCCCAGACAATGGCCAGCCCAGACAATGGCCAGCCCAGACAATGGCGAGCCCAGACAATAGCGAGCTCAGACAATGGCCAGCCCAGACAATGGCAAGCCCAGACAATGGCGAGCCCAGACAATAGCGAGCTCAGACAATGGTCAGCCCAGACAATGGCCAGCCCAGACAATGGCCAGCCCAGACAATGGCCAGCTCAGACAATGGCGAGCCCAGACAATGGCGAGCCCAGACAATGGCGAGCCCAGACAATGGCGAGCCCAGACAATAGCAAGCTCCGACAATGGCCAGCTCAGACAATGGCGAGCCCAGACAATAGCGAGCTCAGACAATAGCAAGCCCAGACAATAGCAAGCTCAGACAATAGCGAGCTCAGACAATAGCGAGCTCAGACAATAGCGAGCCCAGACAATAGCAAGCCCGGGCAATTCCGGTGCGGAGGAGTGGCGTGAACCACTCTGGCGTCGGGCCGCCCCGATGGTGCGGAATCCTCCGCACCTTCAGGGGCTAGGCCTGCCCCGGAGTGGTTTGTGCCGCGCCAGCCGGCTCGGAAAGGGCCTCCGCCGGCCGGCGTGAGTTGGCGCATATGCAGGAGTGTCAGCGTGTGCTGGCGTCATCCCAGCGCATGCGCAGGGGGGTTCATCTCTGCGTCGGCCATCGCGGACTGTTACAGCAGCCGGCGCGGAGGAATAGGGTGCCCCCATGGCACAGTCCCGCCTGTAGATCGGTGGGCTCCGATCGTGGGCCAGGCCACCGTGGGGGCACCTCCCGGGGCCTGATCCCCCCGCGCCCCCCCCGAGGACCCCGGAAACCGCCCGCGCAGCCAGGTCGCGCCGGTAAGTACCTGTTATAATTTACGCCGGCGGGACAGGCAGGAAACGGGTGGCCACTCGGCCCATCACGGGCCGGAGAATAGTCGAGGGGGCCGCTGCCAGCTGCCGCCAACGGGTGTGGCGCGATTCCCGCCCCGCCAAAACCCCGGCGTCGGAGAATTCGGCAGCCGGCGGGCGCGGGATTCATGCCGCCCCCCCCCCGCCGATTCTCCGACCCGGTCTTTTGGTTTTGGTATGAGTTTGCTCTGTTATCAACTTTTCAGAGCAGCCTTTTTATTTGATGACAGAGTTTTTTTTATTGTTCTCTCCTCGCTTGCTTTTTGTGATTTCATTTGCATGATATGTTTTCCATTTTCTTCTACCTTCTTCCATTTTCCACATTTATCTAACCTGTATGCCAGCTGATGATGGAACTGGTGGATCCCATTGAGACCGTCAGTGACCATATCTGCAGCAAGTGTTGGCTGCTCGAGGAATTTCGGCTCAGAATTAATGAGCTGGAGACCGAGCTGCACACACTGCGGCACATCAGGGAGGGGGAACATTACCTGGACGCTTTGTTTCAGGAGGCAGTCACACCCGGTAGAATAAGTTCTGTTAATTCGGGACAGAGTGGTGTGACTGCAAGGGAGGCAGGTAGGGGGATCCTGAGTTAAGGAGCCTCAGCCCTTGACCTTGTCCAACAGGTATGAGGTACTTGCTCCCTGTGTGGATGAGGAAGAGGGCTGTAGGGAGGATGCGTTGACTGACCACTGCACCGTGGTACAGGAAGCCATTCAAGAGGGGGGAGCAAAAAGACAAGTGGTAGTTGTAGGGGATTCTATAATTAGGGGGATTGATGGCATCCTTTGTAAGCCAGATCGTGAGTCCTGCATGGTATGTTGCCTGCCCGGTGCCAGGGTGAGGGACATCTCTGATCGGCTTGAAAGGATTTTGGAGAGGGAGGGGGAGGATCCAGTTGTTGTGGTCCACGTTGGGACTAACAACAGAGGTAAGACTAGGAAAGAGGACCTGTTTGGAGATTATCAAACACTAGTGACTAAATTAAAGAGCAGGTCCTCCAGGGTTATAATCTCTGGATTACGACCCGAGCCACGTGCCAATTGGCATAGGGTTGAGAAAATTAGAGAAGTTAACACGTGGCTAAAGGAGTGGTGCGGGAAAGAGGGATTCCATTTCATGGGGCATTGGCATCAGTATTGGGGCAGGAGGGACCTGTACCGTTGGGACGGTCTTCACCTGAACCATTCTGGGACCAGTGTTCAAGCGAATAGGATAAATAGGTTGGTCACAAGGACTTTAAACTAGCAAGTTGGGGGGAAGGGAAGTGTAAAGCTATGGACAGTATAATGGTTAATGGAGATCAAGGCAGCAGGTTACGTGACAGGTTATTATGTAGAGATATGGGTTCAAAGACAAGGAAAATTAGGAGAAAGGGTAAGAGGAAAAATAAATTGCGAAAAGTTACTGATCAAGATGTTAGGATTCATAACAAAGACATAAAAAACAGCATAAGTGTACTTTACCTGAATGCTCGTAATATACGAATTAAGGTAAATGAGTTGGTGGCGCAAATCATCGTGAATGACTATGATTTAGTGGCCATTACTGAAACATGGTTAAAAGATGGTCACGACTGGGAGTTAAATATCCAAGGGTATCAGACTATACGAAAGGATAGAATAGACGGTAAGGGCGGTGGTGTAGCTTTGTTTAAGGATGGCCACCGGGCAATAGTAAGGGATGATATTGGTGCTATGGAGGACAAGGTTGAATCAATTTGGGTGGAAATCAGGAATAGTAAGGCGAAAAGGTCACTGATAGGAGTAGTCTATAGGCCACCAAATAGTAACAGGATGGTAGGGCAGGCAATAAGCAAAGAAATAACGGATGCATGTAGAAATGGTACAGCGGTTATCATGGGAGATTTTAATCTGCATATCGATTGGTTGAACCAGGTTGGTAAAGGCAGCCTTGATGAGGAGTTTATAGAATGTGCCCGGGATAATTTCCTGGAACAGTATGTAATGGAACCTACAAGGGAACAAGCGGTCCTAGATCTGGTCCTGTGTAATGAGGCAGGATTGATTAATGATCTCATAGTTTGGGATCCTCTTGGAAGGAGCGACCACAATATGATGGAATTTAAAATACAGTTGAAGGATGACAAGGTAAAATCAAACACTAGTGTTTTGTGCTTAAACAAAGGCGATTACAATGGGATGAGAGAAGAACTAGCTAAGGTAGACTGGGAGCAAAGACTTCATGGTGAAGCAGTTGAGGAACAGTGGAGAACCTTCCGAGTGATCTTTCACAGTGTTCAGAAAAGATTCATACCGACAAAAAAGAAAGACGGTAGAAAGGGGAAAAATCGACCGTGGATATCTAAGGAGGTGAGGGAGAGTATCAAATTGAAGGAAAAAACATACAAAGTGACAAAAATTAGTGGGAGATAAGAGGACTGGGAAGTCTTTAGGGGACAACAGAAAGCTACTAAAAAAGCCATAAAGAAGAGTAAGGTAGACTATGAAAGTAAACTGGCTCAGAACATAAAAGCAGATAGTAAAAGCTTCTACAAATATATAAGACAAAAAAGAGTGGCTAAGGTAAATATTGGTCCTTTGGAAGATGGGAAGGGAGATTTAATAATAGGAGACGGGGAAATGGCTGAGGAACTGAACAGGTTTTTTGGGTCAGTCTTCACAGTGGAGGACACAAATAACATGCCAGTGACTGATGGAAATAAGGATATGATAGGTGAGGACCTTGAGATGATTGTAATCACTAAGGAGGCAGTATTGGGCAAGCTAATGGGGCTAAAGGTAGACAAGTCTCCTGGCCCTGATGGGATGCATCCCAGAGTGTTAAAAGAGATGGCTAGGGAAATTGTAAACGCACTAGTTATAATTTATCAAAATTCACTAGACTCTGGGGTGGTCCCAGAGGATTGGAACGTAGCAAACATGACACCACTGTTTAAAAAAGGAGGTCGGCAGAAAGCGGTTAATTATAGGCCGGTAAGCTTAACTTCGGTTGTAGGGAAAATGCTGGAATCTATCATTAAGGAGGAAATAGCGGGGCACCTGGAGGGAAATTGTCCCATTGGGCAGTCGCAGCATGGTTTCACAAAGGGTAGGTCGTGTCTGACTAATTTGGTAGCATTTTTTGAGGACGTTACCAGTGCAGTAGATAACGGGGAGCCAATGGATGTGGTATATCTGGATTTCCAGAAAGCTTTTGACAAGGTGCCACACAAAAGGTTGCTGCATAAACTAAAGATGCATGGCATTGAGGGTAAAGTGGTAGCATGAGTAGAGGATTGGTTAACTAACAGAAAGCAGAGAGTGGGGATAAATGGGTGTTTCTTTGGTTGGCAACCTGTAACTAGTGGGGTCCCTCAAGGATCAGTATTGGGCCCGCAGTTGTTCACAATTTACATAGACGATTTGGAGTTGGGGACCAAGTGCAATGTGTCAAAGTTTGCAGACGACACTAAGATGAGTGGTAAAGCAAAAAGTGCAGAGGATACCGGAAGTCTGCAGAAGGATTTGGATAGGTTAGGACGATGGGCTAGGGTCTGGCAGATGGAATTCAATGTTGCCAAGTGTGGGGCTATCCAATTTGGGAGGAATAACAGCAGAATGGATTATTATTTAAACGGTAAGATGTTAAAACATGCTGCTGTGCAGAGGGACCTGGGTGTGCTGGTGCATGAGTCGCAAAAAGTTGGTGTGCAGGTGCAACAGGTGATTAAGAAGGCTTTCATTGCTAGTTTTGTCTTTCATTGCTAGAGGGATGGAGTTCAAGACTAGTGAGGTTATGCTGCAATTGTATAGGGTGTTGGTGAGGTCGCATCTGGAGTATTGTGTTCAGTTTTGGTCTCCTTACCTGAGAAAGGACATATTGGCACTGGAGGGAGTGCAGAGGAGATTCACTAGGTTGATCCCAGAGTTGAGGGGATTAGATTTTGACGAGAGGTTGAGTAGACTGGGACTGTACTCATTGGAGTTTAGAAGGATGCGGAGGTATCTTATTGAGACATATAAAATTATGAAGGGAATAGATAGGATAGATGCGGGCAGGTTGTTTCCACTGGTCGGGGAAAGCAGAACTAGGGGGCATAGCCTCAAAATAAGGGGAGGTAGATTTAGGACGGAGTGTAGGAGGAACTTCTTCACCCAAAGGGTTGTGAATCTCTGGAATTCTTTGCCCAGTGAAGCAGTTGAGGCTCCTTCTTTAAACGTTTTTAAGAAAAAGATAGATACCTTTCTAAAAAATAAAGGGATTCGGGGATATGGTGTAAGGGCCGGAGAGTGGAGCTGAGTCCACAAAGATCAGCCATGATCTCAATAAATGGCGGAGCAGGCTCGAGGGGCCAGATGGCCTACTCCTGTTCCTAGTTCTTATATTCTTATGTTCTTATGCTGAAGGTGTCATCTGAGGCTCATTGGTAGATTCCCCAGCCTGAAAGTTATGGAATCAAGTCCCACGTCAAAGGCTTGAGCATATATCCTGGTAAAACACTGGGGGAGTGCTGTACTCCGAGGTGCCATCTCACGGGTGAGACTCTGCGCGGGGTTCTCCAGTCGCCGACACCAAAATCCCGTTTGGCGATCGGCCGGAGAATCCCCGTTTGCGCTGAAATTGGGGGCAGCTCCGCTTTTGCAATGCTCCATCCCCTCGAAAACAGCGTACTCACAGCGTACGCTGCACTGTCGGGACGGCCTCAGGATGTCACCACCCCAGCATCGATGAAGGCGGCCATTTCGTGCACTTTTCCCTGGGCCTCACGCATGCGCACCACGAACAGGAGAACGAAGCGGCCGAAGACCAAACTGCGCAGGTGCGGGCCGACTTCCCGATGGCGTGGAACACTTATCCTTTTTATTTTCGTGAACCCGGCATGGCGCCTGAGGGCTAGGGGTGGAGCCGTTCCGCTGGCAGGGGGCCTTCATTGGGAGCTGGAGGGACTGGTGGGCGGTGGTCCGGAGGTGGCGAGGCTGGCTGCAGGGGGGCAGTTTCTGGCAGGCTGCACATGCGTGACCACGGACCCGGAAATTCTCCGGCCGTATACGCAGGTAAAGCCGGGGGCTTTAGGCTGCGTGCCTGCTAACCCCCCACCAGATGGAGGATCGGTGCAGCTTTTGCGCCGTTGTTTCAGGCATAAAACGCCACTGTTCCCACACCGGCGTCAGCACTTAGTCTTCAAATCGGAGAACACAGCCCAATATTTATCCCTCAACCAACATGACTACAAAAGAGATTATCTGGTCATTATCCCGTTGTTGGTGCAGTTTGCTTTGCAGTTTGGGTGCAGGAGGTCCCGGAGGGAGACCGTATCTTGTCGACCGTCGGGGTGCGCCACGTATGCATACTGGGGGTTGGCGTGAAGTAGCTGGACTCTCTCGACCAGGGGGTCGGACTTATGGCTCCTCACGTGTTTCCGGAGGAGTACGGGCCCCGGTGTCTTCAGCCAGGCTGGAAGCGAGACCCCGGAGGTGGATCGCCTAGGGAAAACAAATAGACGGTCATGAGGGGTCTCGTTCGTGGCTGTGCAAAGAAGTGACCTAATGGAGTGGAGCGCGTCGTGGAGGACCTCCTGCCAGTGGGAAACTGGGAGATTCCTAGACCGTAGGGCCAGGAGGACGGCCTTCCATAACGTTGCGTTCTCCCTCTCCACCTGTCCGTTTCCCCGGAGGTTGTAACTGGTCGTCCTGCTCGAGGCGATGCCCTTACCGAGCAGGTACGGACGCAGTTCGTCGCTCATAAACGAGGAGCCCCGGTCACTGTGGACGTAAGTGGGGAAACCGAACAAGGTGAAGATACTATGTAGGGCCTTAATGATGGTGGCCGCGGTCATGTCGGGGCAAGGGACTGCAAAGAGGAAGCGGGAGAACTCATCAACGACGTTGAGGAAATACGCAGTTGATAGAGGGGAGGGGCCCTTTGAAGTCGATACTGAGGCGCTCGAAGGGCCGGGATGCTTTCATCAGGTGGGCCTTATCCGGTCGATAGAAGCTTACACTCCGCACAGATTTGGCAGTCCCTGGTCATGGCCCTGACCTCGGTGGAGTAGGGCAGGTTACGGGTCTTGATGTAGTGGATAAGCCGGGTGACCCTGGGTGGCAGAGGTCATCGTGGATGGCCCGTAGTCGGTCATCTTGCGCGCTGGCGCACGTGCCACGGGACAGGGCATCTGGGGGCTCGTTGAGCTTCCCAGGATGATATACTATATCGTAATTATAGGTGGAGAGTTCGATCCTCCACCTCATGATTTTATCGTTCTTGATCTTGCCCCGCTGTGTATTGTCGAACATGAAGGTAACCGACCGTTGGTTGGTGACGAGGGTAAACCTCCTACCGGCCAGGTAGTGCCTCCAGTGCCGTACAGCTTCCACGATGGCTTGGGCTTCTTTTTCGAATCTCGGAGGCGGTGAGGGTACGGGAGAAAAGTGCTACGGTCTGCCTGCTTGGTTAAGGGCAGCGGCGAGGGCGACCTCTGATGCGTCGCTCTCCACCTGGAAAGGGACGGACTCGTCCACCGCGCGCATCGCGGCTTTGGCAATATCTGCCTTGATGCTGCTGGAGGCCTGGCGGGCCTCAGCCGCCAGTGGGAAGATGGTAGCTTTGATCAGTGAGCGGGCTTTGTCCGCATAGTTGGGGACCCACTGGGCATAATAGGAAAAGAACCCCAGGCATCTTTTCAGGCCTTGGGGAGGTGGGGGAGGGGGAGTTGCAAGAGGGGGCGCATGCGGTCGGGTTTGGGCCCTAGGACTTCGTTTTCCACGACATAGCTGAGGATGGCTAGTCTGGTTGTGTGGAAAATGCATTTCTCCTTGTTATAAGTGAGGTTAAGGGTTCCGGTGGTTTGGAGAAACTTCTGAAGGTTGGCGTCGTTGTCCTGCTGGTCGTGGCCACAGATGGTGATGTTGTCCAAGTACGGAAATGTAGCCCGCAGCCTGCACTGGTCCACCATTCGGTCCATCGTTCTTTGGAAGACCGAGACCCCGTTGGTGACGCCGAAGGGGACCCGGAGGAAGTGGAAGAGGCGGCCGTCTGCCTCAAAGGCCGTGTAGAGGCGGTTCTCTGGGCGGATTTCGAGCTGGTGGTATGCGGACTTCAGATCTACCGTGGAGAACACCCGGTAGTGTGCCATCTGATTCACCATGTCCGCTATCCGGGGGAGGGGGTACGCATCGAGGTATGTGTACCAGTTTATGGTTTGGCTGTAATCTACAACCATCCGGTTCTTTTCCCCGGTCCTGACGACCACCACCTGGGCTCTCCAGGGGCTATTACTGGCTTTGATGATCCCTTCCCGCAAGAGTCGCTGGACCTCAGACTTGATAAAAGTCCTGTCCTGGATACTGTACCGCCTGATCCTGGTGGCGACGGGTTTACAGTCGGTGGTGAGATTCGCGAATAGTGGGGAGGGTCGACCTTCAGGTCGCAAGGCTACAAACGGTGAGAGGTAGGGGCCCGCCGAACTTTAGGGTCAGGCTCCTGAGGTTGCACTGGAAGTACAGTCCCAACAGAAGAGGGGTCCCAACAGAAGAGGAGCGCAGAGATCGGGGAGTACATATAGTTTAAAGTTTGCGTATTCGACGCCCTGTACCGCGAGGTTCGCGACAGTGTACCCCCGGATCTGCACTGAGTGCGATCTGGACGCGAGGGAGATTGTTTGAAATGCGGGGGAGATTTGGAGAGAACAGCGCCTTACCGTTTCTGGGTGTACAAAGCTCTCCGTGCTCCCGGAGGCAAACAGGCAGGGCGTTTCGTGCCCATTGACCCGGACGGTCATCATGGAGTTCCTGAGGTGCTTTCGGCGTGACTGGTCAAGGGTGACCATGCCGAGTTGCGGGTAGCCGGCGTGGTCAGAGGTGGTGGGGTGGTCCCAAGATGGCTGCCCCTGTCGGTCGCACGTGTCGGGCGGCGTTGAAGATGGTGGCCAAGATGGCGGCCCCCATCGGTCGCAGCCTTGCAGAACAGTTGCCTCACGATATGGACCCCTTTTTCGATCTTCCCATTAGATTACAGGTAGTGCGGGCTTGAGGTGATGCGGTTGAATTGGTACAGCTTGGCGAAATTGGACCACTCTTGGCTGTGGAAGCAGGGACCATTGTCGCTCATGACAGTGAGTGGAATACCATGCCTGGCAAATGTCTCCTTGCAGGCCTTGATGACCGTCCTTGATGTGAGGTCTGACAGCATCACAACGTCCGGGTAACTTGAGAAGTAATCTATGATGAGCACATAGTCACGCCCATTGGTGTGAAAAAGGTTGAACCCGCCTTAAGACCACGGAGAAGTCACGATCTCGTGTTGCTGGAGTGTTTCTTTGGCCTGAGCAGGCTGGAAACGCTGGCAGGTCGCACAGTTGAGGACCATGTTGGATATGTCCTGGTTGATTCCCGGCCAATAGACAGCCTGCCGGGCCCTGCGCCAACATTTCTCGACACCGAGGTGTCCCTCGTGGATTTGTTTGAGCACTAAGCTCTGTAGGCTGCGAGGAATAACGATACGATGTAGCTTGAGGAGGATCCCCTCGAAGACTGTCAGGTCGTCCTTGACATTAAAGAACTGAGGGCATTGCCCTTTCTGCCAACCATTTCAAGGTGATGCATGACCCGCTGCAGAAGAGGGTCCTTGGCAGTCTCTTCTCGAATGTTGACCACTCTTTCATCTGAGGCCGGGAGGTTGCTGGCACACAGTTGCACCTGTGCCTCAATTTGGCAGATGAAGTCTACCTGTTCACAGGGCGAGGTGATGGAGCGGGACAGGTCATCCGCAATTATTAGCTCCTTGCCTGGTGTGTATACAAACTCAAAATCGTACCTGCGGAGTTGAAGGAGAATGCGCTGAAGGCTGGGCGTCATGTCATTCAAGTCCTTATGAATGATATGGACCAAGGGTCTGTGGTCAGTCTCTACTGTGAAGGTTGGTAGACCGTAGACGTAGTCATGGAACTTTACAATGCCGGTCAGGAGGCCCAGGCACTCTTTTTCTATCTGAGCATACCTCTGTTCAGTAGGAGTCATGGCCTTTGACGCATAGGCCACTGGAGCCCAGGACGAGGAGTCACCCTTCTGGAGGAGCACCGCACCGATGCCGTCCTGGCTGGTGTCCGTGGAGACTTTTGTCTCCCTCTCCGGGTCAAAGAACACTAGTACTGGAGCAGTGGTAAGCTTTGCCTTTAACTCGATCCACAGTGCTTGATGTGTGGGTAGCCACTGGAATGCAGTGGACTTCTTCACCAGATGCCTGAGAGCCGTGGTGTGTGATGCGAGGTTGGGAATGAACTTTCCCAAGAAGTTAGCCATACCGAGGAAGCGTAGTGCCGCCTTTTTGTCTTCCGGGATCTTCATGGTGTTGATGGCCTTGACTTTGGCCGAATCTGGTTGCACACCCTGCTGGGATATTTGATCACCCAAAAACTTGATTGATGACATCCCAAAGGAGCACTTGGCCTTGTTCAACTTGAGGCCGTTTGCATGGATGTGTCGAAAGACTTGTTTGAGACGAGATATGTGTTCCTCGGGGGTCGTGGACCATATGATCACATCATCTACGTAGACACGCACACGCTCAATGCCCACCATCATCTGTTCCATGATCCTGTGAAAGATTTCAGAGGCTGAGACAATGCTGAACGGCATGCGGTTGTAACAATACCTTCCGAAAGGTGTATTAAACGTGCAGAGCTTCCTGCTGGACTCGTCCAGATGTATCTGCCAGAAATCACGCGATGCATCTAGCTTCGTGAAGAATTTACCGTGTGCTATCTCACTGGTTAGTTCCTCCCGCTTCAGAATCAGGTAGTGTTCACAGTGACTGTCGAATTTGGCTTAAACAGTCTTGAATTTGGTCTTGTCCTCGCTGTCGGCAAAAGTGAGCGAGTTGAAAATTTGGATGGCTTGGTCCCCTGCAGTCGATAGGAGCAGCACGTTTTTTCTGGCATCGGACGCCTCCTCGAGGCCCGAGGTGTCAAGGTAGAGACTGAACTTCTGCTTGAAGACCCGCCAGTTGGTGCCGAGATTGCCGGAGATCCGTAGCTGTGGAGGGGCCTGGATTTCTCCATGCCGCCGGAAGGCACTTGCTGGTCGTCACTGAATCACGCAAGGTAAATTAGTTAGATGAAGTAGACTCCTGGTACCATGTCGTGTTATTCACCCTGGGGTAACACGGGCTGCAGTTGTACTGGAAAGCAGACACCAAACTTAGACGTTGGTTCAATACGATTTATTGAACTTCTGTAACAATGCACACAGCTGGCTGTGGGTTGACACTCTACTACTCTAAGTGTACTAACTATAACTAACTAGACCAGACTAGCTCTGATCCACATGTAGAAGGTGCTAACTGATATGTACACCCTGACTGTCTCTACAGTTGTCACCAGTGGAAAGAAGCGGAGCGCTGATGCCTCTTGTGTCTTATAGTGGGAAACCCCCCTCTAGTGTTCTGTCTGGTGATTGGTTGTGTTCTGTCCTGTGTGTTGATTGGCTGTACTGGGTGTCTGTCGCTACCTGTCTGTATCTCATTATGTGCATGAGTGCATATCATGACAGACGCGATTTGTGGGACTTTCACTCGGCACCGGTGCTAGCCCCTCACCAGTACTGGAATCGGTGAGGGGTTGCCGCCAAATTTCCTGTCATGAAAGTCCACACATACTATGCTGGCGTCAGCATTTAATCTCCAGAATGGAAAATCCAGCCCATAGTACTGACAGCAACAGTAAGACCAACCAAGTGAAATAACAATGATACTCTCTGCAGCCACTAGCAGACACACCGATGATCCCATTCAGACAGGATCATGATGCACAATGCTATTCATATTTGTATAGAACCTCTTGACTAGTTCGTACTCATATTTACTGCTTCCTCATAAGTCTATCATTAGAAAGAGTTGAAATGGGAAAGTTACTGACAAAATGGATCAGTCTATCATTCTTTTTTCAAGGTTTTATGGCCAGTGCAAAGCCTCAGTTGGTGGTAGGGCTGGTAGGACAGTCAGGTGCAAGAGTGACGCACCAAGTTTGCATCCCTTCCAGATTTGTCATTATTCATTTTAATGACTGGAATACTGGGGGCCATAAATCAGGGATGTTGGCATTCCACTGAACAAAGCCCCATGTTAGGACTGCCAACTTGCAAAATTATCCTGTCAGCTCCAGTTGTGCTTTAGAAGCTCGATTCTCCACCGAGGCAGTTTCATACGAGAGATGTGAGGCGTAACTACTGTCCACCACTCAAACGTGCCAAGAATGCAGTTCATTCTGGTGAGTCTGATTATAGAGGGAGGAAGGCTCACAGTGGGATTTCTGCAACACAAAAGGACATCATCACCGTGGAGTGGCACAATTCAGCAGCACTCACAGCAACATCACAGGGAAGGAGGCATGAGTAAAGGCAGTGGAAGCACTTCAAAAAGTTGAGGATAGGCTCTGAATGAGCCACGGCCACTTTTGATGCAGTTATGGGGACAGAATAGGGAGAAGTAGCCACTAGCTGAACTTATCCCTCCACCAGGACCTTAAGCATCTTCCCATTGTCACCTAAGCTTCCCTGACATAACTTGGGGTTGGCAATATTTCAATTAGTAGTCAGGAAAATTGGCCTGTTTTCCTGGCATCACTCCTGTATTCCAGAATTATGGAGTTGGAGTCCCTTACTTGGGAGAGAGGATCGGATTTATGGCACCATTTTCAGATAGGGTTGTGTGGGGTGCATGGTAAGGCTGCCTTTCCCCTCATTGTTCCCTATTGTACTGCCTAGTTTCTGCTGTATAACAGGGGAACGTTTAAGGGAAACACTCTATTGCAAAGTATATATTTTTTAAGTTCACGATTGAATCAGATAATGGGGATGAACACCTTCTTAGTCCCACAGTAAGTTGATGGTAGTATCCCATAATGTAGGGTCGTCTACTTAACATATTCAGAGGTGCCGGCAGCACGGTACACAACACCCTGAGACAATGCCAGGTTCACCGGTTATTGCCACCACCAACTGTTCAAAATGTAATTAATTATCTGTTCTTGAAGCATTCCTGAATTCCCTTTTTTAAATGTCTTCCACAGAAGATATTTGCCCACAGTGCGTTGATTGAGTGTTGGAGGCCTGAAGCTGAACAGAGGGCTACCGAGTAACGTAACATATTTTTGCCCTCACCTTTTTTGAAACATCCATTTTAAACAGGAGCATGCGGAATGCCGCATAGTGTCCTGAATGCGAAACAGGATTTTTACCCTACTTTAAATAAAATTTGGGGTAAGTGAGTCTTTTGCATTCAGTATATAGGTTTGAAGCCACACTAAGCAAGGCATGTGGCCAGGATTCTCCGAAATCCTGGCCAAGTGTTGACGCCGGCATCAAAACCGGCGCGAGCGATGCTGGCGTCAACGGGCCTCCAGGCCCAGTGACTCTCCCCCTCCTCGGGGGCTAGCACGGCGCCGGAGTGCTATGCGCTGCTCCAGCGCCGAAAGCCGGCCCTATACGGTCAGCGCAGGTCCGCGCATGCGTCTCCGCGCCGGCCCACCGGCCAACATGGCGGAGGCCTACAGGGGCCAGGCGCGGAGGAACATAGGCCCTCCCTCGCCGACTGGTTGCCCCCGATCGCGGGCCTGGCCACCGTGGAAGACCCCGGAGTCTGCTCCCCCCACTCCCATCAGGACTGCCCCTGCAGCCAGGACGCCGAGGTCGCACGGGTAGGACCATATGCAAACGACGCCGGCGGGACTCCCCGGGCAATTGGCCCATCAAGCGTGGAAAATTGCCGCACACCGCGGTGACTGCGCCGATGCGATTGGCGCCGATTCTCCGGCACTTTCAACGGTCCCCAACCGGCGTCACGGCATCTAAGCGGCATGGCAGGATTTGCGCGCCCCCCGACGATTCTTCGACCCGGCGCAGGCTCGGAGAATCCCGCCCGTGATCTTCCAAATGAGTCTATTTTGAAATCAACACATCAAAAGTAAAATGATCGGATCAATTTAATTCAAAAGTTGAACAAATATGGGTGGACGTGAGAATGGAAATAGGTTGAGTGCTCATTCAAAGGGTCAGTGCGGCCTGGATGGGCCGAATGGCCTCCTTTTGTATTGTTGGGATTCTATTCTATTCTATGATTCTATATCATACAATAACTGTTCGGCACAATAAAAAGCTCTAGATTCTCATTATGCACATATGGATTCTCCCACCCCGCCCGCTGCAAGAACGCCACAGGCAAGCTGCGTACAATGGAGAACTCCATTGACCTCGGTCGGGATTCTCCGGTCGCCGGGCTGACTCGTCCGGAGAATCCCGCCCGTTTGTTCTCAATTGAGATGCCTTATAGATATTAGCCGTTATTCACAATACTGTTACATGTACAGCACACCACCCTAACCTAAACTTAGTCCATGATGTCACTTCAGACCAATCACAGGAGACAGAAACAGAGCCATGTAACCGAGCAACTTCATGTCACTGAGTTTCCTGTTACCCAATCACAGCAGAGTTGTGTAATGTAGCCAGAAGGTATTATGACCTAACACCGCTGTCAACAGCTTCCAGCTTCCAGTTCAAAAACAAGAAAGCAGCAGACGAAAATAAAATGGCAGGAACTTGTTTAAAAATGAAAAAAGAAAAAGGACTTGTGAATTCAGAATAGCAGAAAGTCTTTTGATATCAGTTGTCTGTTTTTTTGACTTTTCGTATTTCTGTGTGCAATGGAGGGTTCATGCAGCCGTAAAGTAAAATTAATTTCTACAACATCATGAGTTTCAACAGTTTTCTTTTTTTTTCAATCTCCTTCCAGAAAACTAAAACAGGGACTATTTATTTGGGTCGTTTTTTCCCACCTCACACAGACTTAAAGCAGAGTCCAAAGCGAGAGACAATTTATATACGACAGTCATTAATGAAACCTATGAAGAATTCAGGAGAATCTTCTTTACTCGGAGAATGGTGAGACGATGGAGATTAACACATTTAAATGAAAGCTATATAAGTACGATGGAGAAAGCAATTGAAGGATATATTGCCAGGGAAAGTAAGGAAGTAACTTGGGAGAAGGCTTTTGAGGGCCTAAAACAGACAGAGGCCATTAGTGCTCAGTGGCCTAATCCTATGCTGTAAAATTGGATGTAAAGTGACCTGTCCATACACATTTGATGAGACCTCAGTAATGGTGTCTTCAGTCATGGTGATTGGGATTCCTCCATCTGTAGTCATATCTGTCACTCACTCACCAGTTTGGTGTCGCTGCATTTGGTTATGTGCCATTTTCTGGTACAAGATAGATAGACCTGTGTCTGTGACTGTGGTACAATGTGCTTAGGTGATGTGGTTGTCGTGATTGAATAATTGGCAGTGTGTGCAAGCTTTGGGATGAGGCTAAGACTTCCAGTTGTGCTTGCTATGAGTGTGAAGAAGGGTAAAACTTTGAAGGTGAAATATGCATCAGTATTGATGGTGATTATTGGTAGGTGAGTGATGGGGTTTGGTGTATTGATTATCGGTAGGTGAGTGATGGGGTTTGGTGTATTGATTATCGGTCGGTGAGTGATGGGGTTTGGTGTATTGATTATCGGTAGGTGAGTGATGGGGTTTGGTGTATTGATTAGTGGTAGGTGAGTGATGGGATTTGGTGTATTGATTATCGGTCGGTGAGTGATGGGGTTTGGTGTATTGATTATCGGTAGGTGAGTGATGGGGTTTGGTGTATTGATTAGTGGTAGGTGAGTGATGGGGTTTGGTGTATTGATTAGTGGTAGGTGAGTGATGGGGTTTGGTGTATTGATTATCGGTAGGTGAATGATGGGGTTTGGTGTATTGATTATCGGTAGGTGAGTGATGGGGTTTGGTGTATTGATTATCGGTAGGTGAGTGATGGGGTTTGGTGTATTGATTATCGGTAGGTGAATGATGGGATTTGGTGTATTGATTATCGGTAGGTGAGTGATGGGGTTTGGTGTATTGATTAGTGGTAGGTGAGTGATGGGGTTTGGTGTATTGATTATCAGTAGGTGAATGATGGGGTTTGGTGTATTGATTATCGGTCGGTGAGTGATGGGATTTGGTGTATTGATTAGTGGTAGGTGAGTGATGGGGTTTGGTGTATTGATTATCGGTAGGTGAATGATGGGGTTTGGTGTATTGATTATCGGTAGGTGAGTGATGGGGTTTGGTGTATTGATTATCGGTAGGTGAGTGATGGGGTTTGGTGTATTGATTATCGGTAGGTGAATGATGGGGTTTGGTGTATTGATTATCGGTAGGTGAATGATGGGATTTGGTGTATTGATTATCGGTAGGTGAATGATGGGATTTGGTGTATTGATTATTGGTAGGTGAATGATGGGATTTGGTGTATTGATTATCGGTAGGTGAGTGATGGGGTTTGGTGTATTGATTATTGGTAGGTGAGTGATGGGGTTTGGTGTATTGATTATTGGTAGGTGAGTGATGGGATTTGGTGCATTGATTATGGGTAGGTGAGTGATGGGATTTGGTGTATTGATTATCGGTAGGTGAGTGATGGGGTTTGGTGTATTGATTATTGGTAGGTGAGTGATGGGATTTGGTGTATTGATTATCGGTAGTTGAGTGATGGGGTTTGGTGTATTGATTATCGGTAGGTGAGTGATTAGATTTGGTGTATTGATTAGTGGTAGGTGAGTGATGGGGTTTGGTGTATTGATTATCGGTAGGTGAGTGATGGGGTTTGGTGTATTGATTATCGGTAGGTGAGTGATGGGATTTGGTGTATTGATTATTGGTAGGTGAGTGATGGGGTTTGGTGTATTGATTATCGGTAGGTGAATGATGGGATTTGGTGTATTTATTAGTGGTAGTTGAGTGATGGGGTTTGGTGTATTGATTATCGGTAGGTGAATGATGGGGTTTGGTGTATTGATTATCGGTAGGTGAGTGATGGGATTTGGTGTATTGATTATCGGTAGGTGAATGATGGGATTTGGTGTATTGATTATTGGTAGGTGAATGATGGGATTTGGTGTATTGATTATCGGTAGGTGAGTGATGGGGTTTGGTGTATTGATTATTGGTAGGTGAGTGATGGGGTTTGGTGTATTGATTATCGGTAGGTGAGTGATGGGATTTGGTGTATTGATTATCGGTAGGTGAATGATGGGGTTTGGTGTATTGATTATTGGTAGGTGAGTGATGGGGTTTGGTGTATTGATTAGTGGTAGGTGAATGATGGGGTTTGGTGTATTGATTATTGGTAGGTGAGTGATGGGATTTGGTGCATTGATTATCGGTAGGTGAGTGATGGGGTTTGGTGTATTGATTATTGGTAGGTGAGTGATGGGATTTGGTGTATTGATTATCGGTAGTTGAGTGATGGGGTTTGGTGTATTGATTATCGGTAGGTGAGTGATTAGATTTGGTGTATTGATTAGTGGTAGGTGAGTGATGGGGTTTGGTGTATTGATTATCGGTAGGTGAGTGATGGGGTTTGGTGTATTGATTATCGGTAGGTGAGTGATGGGATTTGGTGTATTGATTATCGGTAGGTGAGTGATGGGGTTTGGTGTATTGATTATCGGTAGGTGAGTGATGGGGTTTGGTGTATTGATTATCGGTAGGTGAATGATGGGATTTGGTGTATTTATTAGTGGTAGTTGAGTGATGGGGTTTGGTGTATTGATTATCGGTAGGTGAATGATGGGGTTTGGTGTATTGATTATCGGTAGGTGAGTGATGGGATTTGGTGTATTGATTATCGGTAGGTGAATGATGGGATTTGGTGTATTGATTATTGGTAGGTGAATGATGGGATTTGGTGTATTGATTATCGGTAGGTGAGTGATGGGGTTTGGTGTATTGATTAGTGGTAGGTGAGTGATGGGGTTTGGTGTATTGATTATTGGTAGGTGAGTGATGGGGTTTGGTGTATTGATTAGTGGTAGGTGAGTGATGGGGTTTGGTGTATTGATTATCGGTAGGTGAGTGATGGGGTTTGGTGTATTGATTATGGGTAGGTGAGTGATGGGGTTTGGTGTATTGATTATCGGTAGGTGAGTGATGGGGTTTGGTGTATTGATTATTGGTAGGTGAGTGATGGGGTTTGGTGTATTGATTATCGGTAGGTGAGTGATGGGGTTTGGTGTATTGATTATGGGTAGGTGAGTGATGGGGTTTGGTGTATTGATTATCGGTAGGTGAGTGATGGGGTTTGGTGTATTGATTATCGGTAGGTGAGTGATGGGATTTGGTGTATTGATTATCGGTAGGTGAGTGATGGGGTTTGGTGTATTGATTATCGGTAGGTGAGTGATGGGGTTTGGTGTATTGATTATTGGTAGGTGAATGATGGGGTTTGGTGTATTGATTATCGGTAGGTGAGTGATGGGGTTTGGTGTATTGATTATCAGTAGGTGAATGATGGGGTTTGGTGTATTGATTAGTGGTAGGTGAGTGATGGGATTTGGTGTATTGATTAGTGGTAGTTGAGTGATGGGGTTTGGTGTATTGATTATTGGTAGGTGAGTGATGGGGTTTGGTGTATTGATTAGTGGTAGGTGAATGATGGGGTTTGGTGTATTGATTATTGGTAGGTGAATGATGGGGTTTGGTGTATTGATTATCGGTAGGTGAGTGATGGGGTTTGGTGTATTGATTATCAGTAGGTGAATGATGGGGTTTGGTGTGTTGATTAGTGGTAGGTGAGTGATGGGGTTTGGTGTATTGATTATCGGTAGGTGAGTGATGGGGTTTGGTGTATTGATTATCGGTAGGTGAATGATGGGATTTGGTGTATTTATTAGTGGTAGTTGAGTGATGGGGTTTGGTGTATTGATTATCGGTAGGTGAATGATGGGGTTTGGTGTATTGATTATGGGTAGGTGAATGATGGGGTTTGGTGTATTGATTATTGGTAGGTGAGTGATGGGGTTTGGTGTATTGATTATTGGTAGGTGAATGATGGGATTTGGTGTATTGATTATCGGTAGGTGAGTGATGGGATTTGGTGTATTGATTATCGGTAGGTGAGTGATGGGGTTTGGTGTATTGATTATTGGTAGGTGAATGATGGGATTTGGTGTATTGATTATCGGTAGGTGAGTGATGGGGTTTGGTGTATTGATTAGTGGTAGGTGAATGATGGGATTTGGTGTATTGATTATCGGTAGGTGAGTGATGGGGTTTGGTGTATTGATTATCAGTAGGTGAATGATGGGGTTTGGTGTATTGATTATTGGTAGTTGAATGATGGGATTTGGTGTATTGATTATCGGTAGGTGAGTGATGGGATTTGGTGTATTGATTATCGGTAGGTGAGTGATGGGGTTTGGTGTATTGATTATTGGTAGGTGAATGATGGGATTTGGTGTATTGATTATCGGTAGGTGAGTGATGGGGTTTGGTGTATTGATTAGTGGTAGGTGAATGATGGGATTTGGTGTATTGATTATCGGTAGGTGAGTGATGGGGTTTGGTGTATTGATTATCAGTAGGTGAATGATGGGGTTTGGTGTATTGATTATTGGTAGTTGAGTGATGGGGTTTGGTGTATTGATTATCGGTAGGTGAGTGATGGGGTTTGGTGTATTGATTATCGGTAGGTGAGTGATGGGGTTTGGTGTATTGATTATCGGTAGGTGAGTGATGGGATTTGGTGTATTGATTATCGGTAGGTGAGTGATGGGGTTTGGTGTATTGATTAGTGGTAGGTGAGTGATGGGGTTTGGTGTATTGATTATCGGTAGGTGAGTGATGGGGTTTGGTGTATTGATTATCGGTAGGTGAGTGATGGGGTTTGGTGTATTGATTATCGGTAGGTGAGTGATGGGGTTTGGTGTATTGATTATCGGTAGGTGAGTGATGGGGTTTGGTGTATTGATTATCGGTAGGTGAGTGATGGGATTTGGTGTATTGATTATCGGTAGGTGAGTGATGGGGTTTGGTGTATTGATTAGTGGTAGGTGAGTGATGGGGTTTGGTGTATTGATTATCAGTAGGTGAATGATGGGGTTTGGTGTATTGATTAGTGGTAGGTGAGTGATGGGGTTTGGTGTATTGATTATCGGTAGGTGAGTGATGGGATTTGGTGTATTGATTATGGGTAGGTGAGTGATGTGGTTTGGTGTATTGATTATCGGTAGGTGAGTGATGGGGTTTGGTGTATTGATTATTGGTAGGTGAGTGATGGGGTTTGGTGTATTGATTTGTGGTAGGTGAGTGATGGGGTTTGGTGTATTGATTATCAGTAGGTGAATGATGGGGTTTGGTGTATTGATTATTGGTAGGTGAGTGATGGGGTTTGGTGTATTGATTATCGGTAGGTGAGTGATGGGGTTTGGTGTATTGATTATCAGTAGGTGAATGATGGGGTTTGGTGTATTGATTAGTGGTAGGTGAGTGATGGGGTTTGGTGTATTGATTATTGGTAGGTGAATGATGGGGTTTGGTGTATTGATTATTGGTAGGTGAGTGATGGGGTTTGGTGTATTGATTATCGGTAGGTGAGTGATGGGGTTTGGTGTATTGATTATCAGTAGGTGAATGATGGGGTTTGGTGTATTGATTAGTGGTAGGTGAGTGATGGGGTTTGGTGTATTGATTAGTGGTAGGTGAGTGATGGGGTTTGGTGTATTGATTAGTGGTAGGTGAGTGATGGGGTTTGGTGTATTGATTAGTGGTAGGTGAGTGATGGGGTTTGGTGTATTGATTAGTGGTAATTGAGTGATGGGGTTTGGTGTATTGATTATCGGTAGGTGAGTGATGGGGTTTGGTGTATTGATTATCGGTAGGTGAGTGATGGGGTTTGGTGTATTGATTAGTGGTAGGTGAGTGATGGGATTTGGTGTATTGATTATCGGTCGGTGAGTGATGGGGTTTGGTGTATTGATTATCGGTAGGTGAGTGATGGGGTTTGGTGTATTGATTATTGGTAGGTGAGTGATGGGGTTTGGTGTATTGATTATCGGTAGGTGAATGATGGGGTTTGTTGTATTGATTATCGGTAGGTGAGTGATGGGGTTTGGTGTATTGATTATCGGTAGGTGAGTGATGGGGTTTGGTGTATTGATTATCGGTAGGTGAGTGATGGGGTTTGGTGTATTGATTATTGGTAGGTGAGTGATGGGGTTTGGTGTATTGATTATCGGTAGGTGAATGATGGGGTTTGGTGTATTGATTATCGGTAGGTGAGTGATGGGGTTTGGTGTATTGATTATTGGTAGGTGAGTGATGGGGTTTGGTGTATTGATTATTGGTAGGTGAGTGATGGGGTTTGGTGTATTGATTATCGGTAGGTGAGTGATGGGGTTTGGTGTATTGATTATCGGTAGGTGAGTGATGGGGTTTGGTGTATTGATTATCGGTAAGTGAATGATGGGGTTTGGTGTATTGATTATCGGTAGGTGAGTGATGGGGTTTGGTGTATTGATTATCGGTAGGTGAATGATGGGATTTGGTGTATTGATTATCGGTAGGTGAGTGATGGGGTTTGGTGTATTGATTATCGGTCGGTGAGTGATGTGGTTTGGTGTATTGATTATCGGTAGGTAAGTGATGGGGTTTGGTGTATTGATTAGTGGTAGGTGAGTGATGGGGTTTGGTGTATTGATTAGTGGTAGTTGAATGATGGGATTTGGTGTATTGATTATCGGTAGGTGAGTGATGGGATTTGGTGTATTGATTATCGGTAGGTGAGTGATGGGGTTTGGTGTATTGATTATTGGTAGGTGAGTGATGGGATTTGGTGTATTGATTAGTGGTAGGTGAGTGATGGGGTTTGGTGTATTGATTATCGGTAGGTGAATGATGGGGTTTGTTGTATTGATTATCGGTAGGTGAGTGATGGGGTTTGGTGTATTGATTATCGGTAGGTGAGTGATGGGGTTTGGTGTATTGATTATCGGTAGGTGAGTGATGGGGTTTGGTGTATTGATTATTGGTAGGTGAGTGATGGGGTTTGGTGTATTGATTATCGGTAGGTGAATGATGGGGTTTGGTGTATTGATTATCGGTAGGTGAGTGATGGGGTTTGGTGTATTGATTATTGGTAGGTGAGTGATGGGGTTTGGTGTATTGATTATTGGTAGGTGAGTGATGGGGTTTGGTGTATTGATTATCGGTAGGTGAGTGATGGGGTTTGGTGTATTGATTATCGGTAGGTGAGTGATGGGGTTTGGTGTATTGATTATCGGTAAGTGAATGATGGGGTTTGGTGTATTGATTATCGGTAGGTGAGTGATGGGGTTTGGTGTATTGATTATCGGTAGGTGAATGATGGGATTTGGTGTATTGATTATCGGTAGGTGAGTGATGGGGTTTGGTGTATTGATTATCGGTCGGTGAGTGATGTGGTTTGGTGTATTGATTATCGGTAGGTAAGTGATGGGGTTTGGTGTATTGATTAGTGGTAGGTGAGTGATGGGGTTTGGTGTATTGATTAGTGGTAGTTGAATGATGGGATTTGGTGTATTGATTATCGGTAGGTGAGTGATGGGATTTGGTGTATTGATTATCGGTAGGTGAGTGATGGGGTTTGGTGTATTGATTATTGGTAGGTGAGTGATGGGATTTGGTGTATTGATTAGTGGTAGGTGAGTGATGGGGTTTGGTGTATTGATTATTGGTAGGTGAGTGATGGGGTTTGGTGTATTGATTATCGGTAGGTGAGTGATGGGGTTTGGTGTATTGATTATCGGTCGGTGAGTGATGGGATTTGGTGTATTGATTATCGGTAGGTGAGTGATGGGGTTTGGTGTATTGATTATTGGTAGGTGAGTGATGGGATTTGGTGTATTGATTAGTGGTAGGTGAGTGATGGGGTTTGGTGTATTGATTAGTGGTAGGTGAGTGATGGGGTTTGGTGTATTGATTATCGGTAGGTGAGTGATGGGGTTTGGTGTATTGATTATCAGTAGGTGAATGATGGGATTTGGTGTATTGATTAGTGGTAGGTGAGTGATGGGGTTTGGTGTATTGATTATCGGTAGGTGAGTGATGGGGTTTGGTGTATTGATTATTGGTAGGTGAGTGATGGGGTTTGGTGTATTGATTATCGGTAGGTGAGTGATGAGGTTTGGTGTATTGATTATTGGTAGGTGAGTGATGGGGTTTGGTGTATTGATTATCGGTAGGTGAGTGATGGGGTTTGGTGTATTGATTATCGGTCGGTGAGTGATGGGGTTTGGTGTATTGATTATGGGTAGGTGAGTGATGGGGTTTGGTGTATTGATTATCGGTAGGTGAATGATGGGGTTTGGTGTATTGATTATCGGTAGGTGAGTGATGGGGTTTGGTGTATTGATTATCGGTCGGTGAGTGATGGGGTTTGGTGTATTGATTATCGGTAGGTGAATGATGGGGTTTGGTGTATTGATTATTGGTAGGTGAGTGATGGGGTTTGGTGTATTGATTATTGGTAGGTGAGTGATGGGGTTTGGTGTATTGATTAGTGGTAGTTGAATGATGGGATTTGGTGTATTGATTATTGGTAGGTGAGTGATGGGGTTTGGTGTATTGATTAGTGGTAGTTGAGTGATGGGGTTTGGTGTATTGATTAGTGGTAGGTGAATGATGGGATTTGGTGTATTGATTATTGGTAGGTGAGTGATGGGGTTTGGTGTATTGATTATCGGTAGGTGAGTGATGGGGTTTGGTGTATTGATTATCGGTAGGTGAATGATGGGATTTGGTGTATTGATTATTGGTAGGTGAGTGATGGGGTTTGGTGAATTGATTAGTGGTAGTTGAGTGATGGGGTTTGGTGTATTGATTAGTGGTAGGTGAATGATGGGATTTGGTGTATTGATTATTGGTAGGTGAGTGATGGGGTTTGGTGTATTGATTATCGGTAGGTGAGTGATGGGGTTTGGTGTATTGATTATCGGTAGGTGAATAATGGGATTTGGTGTATTGATTAGTGGTAGTTGAGTGATGGGGTTTGGTGTATTGATTAGTGGTAGGTGAGTGATGGGGTTTGGTGTATTGATTATCGGTAGGTGAGTGATGGGATTTGGTGTATTGATTATCAGTAGGTGAATGATGGGATTTGGTGTATTGATTATCGGTAGGTGAATGATGGGGTTTGGTGTATTGATTATCAGTAGGTGAATGATGGGATTTGGTGTATTGATTAGTGGTAGGTGAGTGATGGGGTTTGGTGTATTGATTATTGGTAGGTGAGTGATGGGGTTTGGTGTATTGATTATCAGTAGGTGAATGATGGGGTTTGGTGTATTGATTAGTGGTAGGTGAGTGATGGGATTTGGTGTATTGATTATCGGTAGGTGAGTGATGGGGTTTGGTGTATTGATTATTGGTAGGTGAGTGATGGGGTTTGGTGTATTGATTAGTGGTAGGTGAGTGATGGGATTTGGTGTATTGATTATCGGTAGGTGAGTGATGGGGTTTGGTGTATTGATTATCGGTAGGTGAGTGATGGGGTTTGGTGGATTGATGATCGGTAGGTGAGTGATGGGGTTTGGTGTATTGATTATCGGTAGGTGAGTGATGGGGTTTGGTGGATTGATGATCGGTAGGTGAATAATGGGATTTGGTGTATTGATTAGTGGTAGTTGAGTGATGGGGTTTGGTGTATTGATTAGTGGTAGGTGAGTGATGGGGTTTGGTGTATTGATTATTGGTAGTTGAGTGATGGGGTTTGGTGTATTGATTATCGGTAGGTGAGTGATGTGATTTGGTGTATTGATTATTGGTAGGTGAATGATGGGGTTTGGTGTATTGATTATCGGTAGGTGAGTGATGGGGTTTGGTGTATTGATTATCGGTAGGTGAATGATGGGGTTTGGTGTATTGATTATCGGTTGGTGAGTGATGGGGTTTGGTGTATTGATTATTGGTAGGTGAGTGATGGGGTTTGGTGTATTGATTAGTGGTAGGTGAATGATGGGGTTTGGTGTATTGATTATCGGTAGGTGAGTGATGGGGTTTGGTGTATTGATTATCGGTAGGTGAGTGATGGGGTTTGGTGGATTGATGATCGGTAGGTGAATAATGGGATTTGGTGTATTGATTAGTGGTAGTTGAGTGATGGGGTTTGGTGTATTGATTAGTGGTAGGTGAGTGATGGGGTTTGGTGTATTGATTATTGGTAGTTGAGTGATGGGGTTTGGTGTATTGATTATCGGTAGGTGAGTGATGTGATTTGGTGTATTGATTATTGGTAGGTGAATGATGGGGTTTGGTGTATTGATTATCGGTAGGTGAGTGATGGGGTTTGGTGTATTGATTATCGGTAGGTGAGTGATGGGGTTTGGTGTATTGATTATCGGTAGGTGAATGATGGGGTTTGGTGTATTGATTATCGGTAGGTGAGTGATGGGGTTTGGTGTATTGATTATTGGTAGGTGAGTGATGGGGTTTGGTGTATTGATTATCGGTAGGTGAGTGATGGGGTTTGGTGTATTGATTATCGGTAGGTGAGTGATGGGGTTTGGTGTATTGATTATCGGTAGGTGAATGATGGGGTTTGGTGTATTGATTATCGGTAGGTGAATGATGGGGTTTGGTGTATTGATTATCGGTAGGTGAGTGATGGGATTTGGTGTATTGATTATCGGTAGGTGAGTGATGGGGTTTGGTGTATTGATTATTGGTAGGTGAATGATGGGGTTTGGTGTATTGATTATCGGTAGGTGAGTGATGGGGTTTGGTGTATTGATTATCGGTAGGTGAGTGATGGGGTTTGGTGTATTGATTATCGGTAGGTGAATGATGGGGTTTGGTGTATTGATTATCGGTAGGTGAATGATGGGGTTTGGTGTATTGATTATCGGTAGGTGAGTGATGGGATTTGGTGTATTGATTATCGGTAGGTGAGTGATGGGGTTTGGTGTATTGATTATTGGTAGGTGAGTGATGGGGTTTGGTGTATTGATTAGTGGTAGGTGAATGATGGGGTTTGGTGTATTGATTATCGGTAGGTGAGTGATGGGGTTTGGTGTATTGATTATTGGTAGGTGAGTGATGGGATTTGGTGTATTTTTAAAAATATATATTTTATTAAAATTTTTCAAACAAAATTTCTTCCGTTTTTACAACTCAACAAGGGATTATACATTAACTGGTAAATAACATTATTTAAATAATATAGTGAACTAATAACAACAACTAAAAAAAGAAAAAAAAAGGAAAAAAAACCAAATAGCAAAAACACAAAATAGTGCTCCCCCCCACTCCCCCCTGGGTTGCTGCTGCTGTCATTTCTATCTTTTCATTATCGTTCCGCAAGATAGTCAAGGAACGGTTGCCACCGCCTGGAGAACCCCTGAGCCAATCCTCTCCACTCAAATTTTATTCGTTCCAATCTTATGAACCCTGCCATGTCGTTTATCCAGGTCTCCACGCCTGGGGGTTTCACTTCCTTCCACATGAGTAGAATCCTACGCCGGGCTACTAGGGACACAAAGGTCAAAATATCGGCCTCTTTCGCCTCCTGCACTCCCGGCTCTTCCGCAACCCCAAATATAGCTAACCCCCAGCCTGGCTTGACCCGGAATCTTCACCACCTTTGAAATCACCCTTGCCACGCTCCCCCAGAACTCATGCAGTGCCGGACACGACCAGAACATGTGTGTGTGGTTCGCCGAGCTTCCCGAGCACCTCCCATACCACCCCGAAAAACCTGCTCCGTCTTGCTCCTGTCATATGTGCTCTATGTAGAACCTTAAATTGAATCAGGCTAAGCCTGGCACACGAGGACAACAAATTTACCCTACTTAGAGCATCAGCCCATAGCCCCTCCTCAATCTCTTCCCCCCATTTTACCTTCAGCTCCTCTATCATCGGGATTTGGTGCATTGATTATGGGTAGGTGAGTGATGGGGTTTGGTGTATTGATTATCGGTAGGTGAGTGATGGGGTTTGGTGTATTGATTATCGGTAGGTGAGTGATGGGGTTTGGTGTATTGATTATTGGCACTGGTTATCATCTTCCAGTCTTCCTTAGATACAGCGGTGGTGCAAGAGGCTTGGGGAATTGTGAATGTTACACCCTTGTTCAAAAAGGAGTGCAAGCATAAGGCCAGCAACTGCAGGTCAGTCAGTTTCACTTCAGTGGTAGGGAAACTTCTGGAAATTATAGTTTGGGACATCAATGGTCACTGAGGCAAGTGCATGTTAAGTATGGAAAGTCTGAATGGGATTTTTAAAGTAATATAATATTTTACTATAGCTTTGACAAAGGGTCATCTGGACTCGAAACGTTAGCTCTTTTCTCTCCCTATAGATGCTGCCAGACTGCTGAGATTTTCCAGCATTTTCTTTTTGTATAATATTTAACTAACTTGCTGGAGCCTATGAAGGATGTCACAGAGAAGGTATCTCAGGGCAACACTATACATGTGGTATATATGGATTTTCAAAAGATATTTGATTGGGAGCCACACTACAAACGTGTGAGAAAAACTGTAGCACATAGAATAAAATGGAAAGTAGGCACTTGGATACTTGTTTGAGTGACAGAAACAGAGCATAGTGATAAATGGTTGTTTTTCAGACTGGAGGAAGGTTTATAGTGGAGCTACCAAGGATCAATTTTGGGATCATCGCTCTTCCTGATATACATTAATGACTTAGATGGGCATCATTTCAAAATTAGCAGATGATACGAAGGATGGAATTCTCCAGTCGTCAGGATTAACTTTTCTCGCTGGCAGCACACCCCTATCAGCGGGTTTCGCAACGACATGGGGTGGTTTCACTGACAAGCGGCGGGAGGATAGAATCTCAACGGCAGCGAACAGCTTGCGACCGAGAAACAAGCGGCTGGGGACCGGAGAATACCGTCGGAAGATCAGAAATGTTAGGCACGATTTTTGCATGGCACCCTGGGCTCCACTCACCAGTGCAAGAAGAGATCGGGGCGCCATGTAAAATAGCGCCCCAGATCTCAAGACCCGCCAACGCGAGTCCTCGACCCTCCCAGCGCACCTGTGAGGTATTCCTTAAGGCTAGCCCTTTAAACTTTCCTTGGCCCCTTTTCTGCTATCTTTTACTGTGTGCTTATCTGATTCTGACCTTGATTTCTCTGCCTATCATTTTTCTTATTCTCCTTGCTGTCTTTTTCTCTTGTCCTTGATATCCCCTGCTCTGAATCCTTCCATAGATTCCCATCCCCTGCCATATTAGTTTAAACCCTCCCCAACTACTCTAGCAAATACCCCTCCCCTCCCCAAGGATATCATTCCTGGTCCTGCCCAGCTGTAACCCGTCCAGTTTAAACAGGTCCCAACTCCCCCAGAACTGGTCCCAATGTGCCAGGAATCAGAAAAAAAACAATAAGTTTGATGGCGGATAATTATCTTGACACTTAGAGACCTTTGAACCCTGGATCATTGAGTGGATGTTATAATAACTGGATGTTATTAAAACTAGCCCCCGAGGAAGGGGAGAATAACTGGGCCTGGAGGCCCGTTGACGCCGGCGTCGCTCGCGCCGGTTTTGACATCGGCGTCAACACTTGCTCAATGCTATTAGAACTTGATCTCTACGGAGGAGTATGCTTCCCTTTAATTTGTATCATTTTACAACAAATTAAATTTTGGACTTGTTAGTTGCACTGTCACCTGACAGAGAGTTTCTGAGTTTCAGCCCCATGTTGTGTTCCTCGTTTATTATGATTCGGCCATCTGGAGAACCCCAAATTACTTCTATATAATTTGCTGTTTGATATAACCACATTTCAATAAGTAACTGAACAGACATTATTTCAGAATATATTTGAGCAACATTTCCTGTTGAAAAACTAAGAACTAAGCCCTGCCACATCTGAAAGATTATTTACAAATACTGAACAAAATGTTCCTCTTTCCCCTCACTCTATCCTGAAGTGCAAATGCAGCTTATAGATGCAGGAACACATGACAAATTGCCTGTTCTGGATTTTGCATACCTTGTTGGCTGGCTAAGACTTCAGAAATTAATCTTATCCTCTGCTGAGAAAGGCTTTAGAGACTTGGAGGGAGGCCCAGAAACATTCAAATATCCCCATGGGACTATGCGCACTCAACCAATTAATGACATATCTCAAATTGTGTAGTTTCCTTGAAAAGGAATTTCAGAACTGAAAACAAAAGCAAACGTGTATCCAGAATCAATCTCCTGTCAGTGTGATCAAAGCATTGGTAAGAACTACTGTCTCTCACTTAAAGGAATGAAGATACATTTTTGAAGGACTAGATTTAATTCCTGGCAGGAATTTGCATGAGGAGATGGTAATCCTGTGTGAGGGTATGATATGGAAGTCCAGATGAATTTAACTACAAGGTCACACTCTCTTACCACCTGTCAGCTCCTTATCCATTTTCAGCAACAGGCCAATGGAGGAGGACTAAGATCTGAAACCATCAGAAGACTACTCACAGTAAGATATGTCTTAAAAGGGGTACGGAAGGGCGTGGCACGGTGATGCAGTAGTTAGCACTGCTGCCTCACGGCGCCAAGAACCTGGGTTCAATCCCTGTTTGGAGTTTGCGCATTCTCCCTGGGTCTGCGTGGGTCTCACTTCCGCAACCCAAAGTTGAGCAGGGTAGGTGGATTGGCCACACTAAATTGCCCCTTCATTGGAAAAAATTAGATTAAAAAAAGAAAGGGGGTGCAGGAAAATCATTCTCCAAAGATGTTGCGGTTGGGGGTGGGGGTGTAGTGGTCTGGGGATGGGGACCCTGGAGCAGCAGATGTGACTCTTTTACACTTATGGAGTCATAGAGTCATAGAGGTTTACAGCATGAAAACAGGCCCTTCGGCCCAACTTGTCCATGCCGCCCAGTTTTTACCACTAAGCTAGTCCCAATTGCCGGCATTTGGCCCATATCTCTCTATCCCCAGCTTTTCCATATAACTGTCTAAATGCTTTTTAAAAGACAAAATTGTACCCGCTCAACTAGGGAAAGTTTTTTTTTTAATCTTACCTTCTTCAGTCTGAGAGGTTCACCGTGGTGGGGTAGCCAATGTGGGCTCCCCATTACCATTTATTAATGAGCTACCCAGAGGCTCATTTCCTGCCAATGATGTGAAAATCATAGAAGCGAAGATGCAGAGTGGGAAATGGAGCCACTGCTCCCCCACTTTCCCACTGCCAACTGGGGAGCATTGAAATTCCCTCGGGTTTGCACTCCCAGCAGGGAGCTTTGCTTTCTGGAACCATAGATCAGAAATTCATTAAGATATTTCCTTTAAGTTGTAAAAGAATGTCTGGAAAAGAATGTTCAGCCACCATATCAAGATATTAAATTATTGGTGTTTAATTGCAGGAGGTAAAATGTGGGGCGAGATTCTCCGACCCCCGCCGGGACGGAGAATCGCCGGGGGCTGGCGTGAATCCCGCCCCCGCCGGTTGCCGAATTCTCCGGCACCGGAGATTCGGCGGGGGTGTGAATCGTGCCACGCTGGTTGGCGGGCCCCCCCTGGCGATTCTCCGGCCCGAATGGGCCGAAGTCCCGCTGCTGGAATGCCTGTCCCGCCGGCGTGGATTACACCACCTCTCTTACCAACGGGACATGGCGGCGCGGGGAGGCTCCGGGGTCCTGGGGGGGGGCATAGGGCGATCTGGCCCCGAGGGGTGCCCCCACTGTGGCCTGGCCCGCGATCGGGGACCACCGATCCGCGGGTGGGCCTGTGCCGTGGGGGCACTCTTTTCCTTCCGCCTTTGCCACGGTCTCCCCCATGGCGGAGGCGAAAGAGACCCCCTCCACTGTGCATGCCCGGGATGCCATGAGCGGCCGCTAAAGCTCCCGCGCATGCGCCGCCCGGCAATGTCATTTCCGCGCCAGCTGGTGGGGCACCAAAGGCCTTTCCTGCCAGCTGGCGGGGCGGAAATCAGTCCGCGCGGGCCCAGCCCCTCAAGGTTAGGGCTCGGCCGCTCAAGATGCGGAGGATTCCACACCTTTGGGGCGGCGCGATGCCAGACTGATTTGCGCCGTTTTTGGCGCCGGTCGGCGGACATCACGCCAATTACAGAGAATTTTGCCCGTGATGTTGATTGCTACTTTTAAGAATAATCCATTTCCTTATTGCAGTTCCTTTGTAGCGATCGCATTATCATATCTTGTGAAACTCATAAAAACAGTGTTTAGAGGAAAATAAATTGTAGTTATTATTGTTCTGGCTGGCACATTATAATTAGAGCTGATCTAGGCGTTGGCACATTCATATCAGAATGAAAGATCCTCATTAAAATTCATGAACATTTCACAGTTGTGAATTTTCTGACAGCTACATGAGCTTCAACGTGCATTCATTCTTCCGGGACTCTCAGGATCTGCAATCCTGAACTTCTGTGAAAATACTCTGCCAGTATAGGAATTATTAATGAAAAGGTAATAGTCAAGAATAAGAACAATGATTGGTATTTTTTTAATTTGTTCATTTGATGTGAACAACTGCCCTTGAGAAGGTGGTGATGACTGTTTTTTATTGGTATGGGTGAGACTTTCCTTCAGTTTACTGTATTTTGATCAACTGCTCAAATGCTATTTAGATGGTAATGTACTTGACTGTCCTGCTCTTTGAAATGCGTTGATCATTGGAGCAAAATCCTTTTTAATCCATGATCACTCCTTCAAATTTGCCATCTTCTGTGGTTTCTTACCCTATACTTCCATGATCTATATCACAGGCAAGCCACATGCGTGGTTTAGTGGCAGGAGAGTGGGCGTGAAGGTGGGGTTGGGGGATGGGGGAGGGAGGGCTGGGGGTCACTTGGAGACCTGGGGGGTGGATGCTCCATTAGGGGTAGGGATGGCGGGGCATTGGTTTCTACTCACTCGTTGACCTTCTTCCTGCACTGCTGGCCATCCTCTTTGTTATACTGTTCGAACTAATGACTGCCGCCACCTCATCCCAGGCAGCATTGGCAGCCTTGTGGCTCACCCTCCGGGACACCCGGGGCCCCAACACTGAACCCTGCGGGACACCACTCATCACCGGTTGCCATTCCGAAAAAGAACCTTTTATCCCAACTCTCTGCCTTCTGCCTGACAGCCAATCGTCAATCCATGTTAGTACCTTGCCTCGAATACCATGGGCCCTTATTTTACTCAGCAGTCTCCCGTGAGGCACCTTATCAAAGGCCTTTTGGAAGTCAAGGTAGATAACATCCATTGGCTCTCCTTGGTCTCACCTATTTGTTATCTTTTCAAAGAACTCTAACAGGTTTGTCAGGCACGGCCTCCCCTTACTAAATCCATGCTGACTTGTCCTAATCCGACCCTGCACTTCCAAGAATTTAGAAATCTCATCCTTAACAATGGATTCTATGATGATCTATGATTAATCTGGAACAAAGGTTCGGCACAACATCGTGGGCCGAAGGGCCTGTTCTGTGCTGTATTTTTCTATGTTCTATGTTCTATGGAAGAAGAAGACGGGGCCAGCCAAAGAAAACCTGGAAAAATACACTTAAGGAGGACCTGAAAGAGCCGGTAACACCTAGGCTGAAGTGAAAGAGATTGCAATAGACCCGGAGCTAGTGATGAAGTCTTGTTGTCCATTGTCCCCCATGGGACCAGGGGAACTAAGTCTAGATTAAGCCAGTGTATGTGCAAGAATCTGTAAGGATGTGAAAATAAAAATCAGCAAAATGTGACATTTTGTCATTATATGGGCAGAATTTTAAAAATAATATCCTGTATAATAAGTTTTAAAACTTAGAAGAACTGAGAAACCAAAAAGCAAATTAACTTTAAATATATGATGCAGTTAGTTATTTAGAGCGATATATTGGCATCCATATTAAATTAGCTGTAATCATTTTTCCACTTCATACTCCCAGTAGGAAACCTCTTCCACCAGGTGGACGTACTGGAACTTCAGGCACACACCGTGATGATTTCTCAACTATTTAAGGTCAATTCTGTGCTCCCAGCAGGTGAGATTTCCTTCCAGGAGTGCAAAGTGGAAAAATTCCCACCAGGATTGTTCTTCCTATACAGCTGAACAACAGGACCTAACCATTCACCAGAATATGAACAGCATGCGGATACAGTTCCACTTTTTCCTAACCTTAAAAATAATTCTCCAATGCCAGTGCCAAATGGTACCTTAGTCTGTTTCAGCTATTTACTGTGGGCCACCATTAAAATTGCCACCCTTTTTTTGATCCATCAACACATTTACATTCCCAGGAATCCATGGTATCTTGCTGATTTTGTTGTGTTTTAATTGCTTCAGCTCGTCACTTTGCTACTCAGGTATCACTGGAATGTCCTATTTTCTTTCTATAAATCGTTGGCCCAATATGCCCAGTTCCAGAAAGATCAATATTCTACATTGCGGCATTTTCTGACTTTAAAGGTGCTATAAAATTGTGAGTTTTGTTGTTCTATCATTGATATTAATTATTCCTTTCTACTTATTACCATCTATTTGTTCCCCTATTTGCTACGCATGGTTAACAAAATTATTTGTCAATAATTGTGAATAAGGTAAATTAGTATTATTTAAATTTAGCAGTAGACAGTTAGTTGTGAACGATAACTGAAGAGGCAGACAGGTATCAACCCTTTGCTCAATGTTAAAAACTAGCATTTCTCATACTTATCATCAAGCGTGATTTACTGACCCCACACAGGGCCTGGATTCTCTCAGCCCTGGGCCAGGCCGGATAATCCCCGCGACCAGCCCGAATCGTGCCATGCCGCCTTGACGCCGGCATGCGATTCTCCGCAGAGCGGAGAATCGGCGCCATTGGCACCGCCGTGGTTGGCGCGGCGCCAGGCGTGGGCCGCTCTACGCAACCAGCCCGCCAATTCTCGGCCCAGGCTGGGCTGAGCGGCCGTCGTGAAAACGCCGAGTCCCGCCGGCACCGTCCACACTTGCTCTCAGCCAGCGGGACCTCGGTGTGGGCGGGTCGGGGGGGCGGCCTGTGTGAGGGGGAGGGGGAGAGGGACGGCCTCCGATGTGGCCTGACCCGCGATTGGGGCCCACCGATCGACGGGCCGGCCTCTCTGGCTGGGGGCCTCCTTTCCTGTAGTCCTGCGCCATGTTGTGTCTGGGCCAGTGCGTTGAAGGACGCCACTGCGCATGCGTGCGTTGCCGCCGGCGCCCATTTCGCCCCGGGATCAGCAGTTGGAGCGGCATGACCTCCAGTGCCGTGCTGGCCCCCACGGTGTTTAGAACGGCGTGGACACTCTGAATAGAGAATCCCGCCCAGGATGATTGTTCCACACAATAAAGTCCAAGGGACAGAGTTAGTTGTTTTTTTAAAGATATCTAAATAGTTTTGATTGATAAAATAACAAGGACTGAAAATTACGTGCACACTTCTGCAATGATTTCTGAGAATAGGAGCAGAACTTAATTGTTCCTGAAGGTGGAGGAGCTGCTCTTTGAAGTGGCTTATCCAGTATCACGATGCCTTTCCAGAAATATCCAGCTGGTTTCAACCAAGTGCAATTGCATTAATGATCGATTGTTTTTTCAGCAAACATACAACTCAACAAGCTGGAATCCCGACAGTTTGTGCCAGAATTGGGCTGTGAGTTCACTTTCACAGCAATATCAATTAATATCTTCTTCAATATGCTTATGTATACATTTTAGAATTCAAGGGACAAGCATAAATAAATATTTGCCAAAAAGGCTTGGCTAAGGAGGTGAGCCTTCAACTTCCTCATTCCCGAATGTGTGGAAAGAGAGAACAGGCGTTAGTTGAACAACAGCATGAACAGTGTCCATGTCTATGTTCCCAATAATGATGATTTGGAAGAGAGACGAGAACCACAACCCCAGCACATCAATGAAATGAGGGAAGGAAATTGGCCAGAAATATTAAAGAACATTTGAAAAAAATAGAGATATTTGTCCTTTATGATCTGTCGCCTGATGCCCATGTCTGAAGGAGGGAATGCTCTACATCACGTGTCCTGTATAAATAATGTGCCCAGTGTTAAGTAGGTCACAAAAGTAAGTCATCTTATCAGGTTGTGTTGCCAAATTAAGAACCTTGACAAGTGAAGTTGCAGCTGTTTACGATGCAATTGGGGGTTAATAATAGATGTTGGTTAACACAGTAATTGGTAAAAAAGCTGAAATATTTATTCATGTCTATACTATGATCATTATCCTGAAATGTTTATCCATTTCTATACCATGATCATTAGGCTTTTATGTGAATGCCTAAAATCAATTGTCAGCTTCCTATTGTAGAAGTTTTTTGTCGCGTAAGAGTGGGCGAGAAAGCTCAGAAGTTATTTGTCAGTTCCAACCTCTGATGTGGCTTCTCTACCCGGTCATGCCTTTTTAAAGCAGGCAACACTGGAATTGGAAAGGTGAGGGGATTACCATGAGGTTAGCTAGCTTTATATATTTCATATCAAACACGCTACATCAGTGGTAGAGAAGCTAGCTTTAGCATATAAAAGAATCTACCCGTTAAAAGTAACACACATTGTCCACACAGATCTGATTTTAGGAAAGGTAAGAGCCCGATGAAGCCAACAGTAACATATCAAAATCACTGCTGTAATTATGAAATAATATAACAGTATGCAATATATTGACCAGGAGGGGAAATTCAGAATGTAACAACAGATCTCATCAAGTTACCAATCAACTTATCAAGCTCTACTCTGTTTGCTTACCTTGGAGATTGTCCTGAAGCAAACATTTAATATTTACTATTACAGATTTATCTAATTTCAATCGGATTTGGTGATGCTGTGCTGCCAGCAAGGAACAGCACTCACAGGGAGAATATCTAAACAAAATTGGCATTACCCTTGTTCTCCCCAACACCACGCACGCAATCACTATAATAACCAGGTCACAGAATTGCCTCAAATATTCTTTAAACACCCCCCATGTTTGAGAGTGTGCAAAAAATGAACAATCTGAGTTTATACTTTCTCGCGTTTGCTGTGGGGTTATTAATTGAAACTGGATAACACCGAGGGTGGGGAAATATGCCACCACTTACAAAGGAGGAAGCAAATCCAAAGACTTTTCTCTTTACAAACAGGGTGATAAGAGGATAAATCAAGGCTATTTAAATCCCATCCTGTCTGTAACACAGAGTAGGCATAAGTGCTGATAAAGGTTGGGTAAAGTCTGTGGAACTGCCAAGCTATCAAGTCATTTAAATCCCCTGCCCTTTAAATTTTGAAATAAACTAGCCTGCTTGTGCCTGTGAATTGAAAAACATCTGTGCTTGCAGTTTCAATAGATGTTTGTTGACATGACCCTAAGTGCTATCATTGTAGCATTATTACTGCTTGACTGTTTCTACAACCTGTTATTATCATTGTAGAGGGCTATAGGTTCATAATTTGATTGACAGCTCCAAAGGTTTATTAAAGGATTAGCTGTCTTTGATGGGGGGGATTAAGATATAAGGGATTATGTAACTGAGGGGATTTAAGTGTACTGCATGGGCTATTGTGAATGAGAGTTTTTTATACAGTGAGGTTTGCAACAGGTATTTTGATCTTAGCCTGGCTCCTGAAGTTTGCCCATAGTGGACATTGGCTGAGTTGGCATGGAGGTTTTAATGGCAAAGGGTGGAGGGGATGGACTGGCATGCATTGGTAATAATTTGGTATAGGGGTTTTAAGGGGCCATAGGGATTAGTGGAGAGGCAGGGATTGGCATGGAGCGAATTATATACCATTGGGGGTGGGTGGAGGGGCATCTGTTGTCATGACTTGGCATGGGGTGAGGGTGGGAAGAATGAGGGGTGTGAGGGTTGGAGGTTGAAATAGTTAACAACACATCTAGTACAAAGTCCCAGAGAACCAAAATGGCCTTTTCAGCAGACGCCTCAGCCCTCTGCAGCCCCTGTGGTCACCTGATTTTCATTGGGTGGTGGCAGGCCCAACTCCAGCCTGCACCCACACCCCGCCCCACCAAGTAATGAAGATCCTGCCATTCAGGGCACTTTTTCCCAAGGTGAGTGAGGCAAGCTGAAAAATTTCCCAACACGACACACCCACCTCGGAACCAAATATCCAGGCCAAGGTGCATGCAGCAACCTCAGCATTATGGTCTTGTGAAAAACTCACTCATTGTAATAAATGCAACACACTGCTGCTATGGACAATTTGGCATCCAAGCTCCAAGAAGCAGTGAAGGTCAGCTTTTACTCACTTGAACAGCGTTAACAGAAAAACATTGGGAATGAATTTTAAAGCATCAATGCCAATATTCCATTCTCAGTGACCATTGTAAAATGCAATAAAGTTGATGGAAAGTAATGTCAGTTACAATGCAAAGTCACCATACAGTCCTGTGTAACCAGCTGTGAGCATGGCATCAGAAACTAATAAAGATCCAAGACCTTCAGTGAAATGCTCTCGGGCAATTGGTGCTGATGTAAGGAAGTCAGGCAGTTGGACCTGCGAATCACAGATAGTTTGCAAGTTGACCCAGTATTCATCCACCACAGGTACATCCTCAGGGGAGCATTCAGGTGAACAGCACAAGAACAAAGAATATGCATAAGTACAATAATCATAAGGGATAATGTAAAGCACTTTGTAAAACCCACTGGAGATTCAGCAAGGCTGTTTCCCACTTTGGGCACTATCAGTTCCAAGAGAGCCAGTCAAGAAATCACAGGAAGAAAGAACTGGATTTCATCCAGTTCAGTTAAAAGATCGAAAATCGGGTTGTATGCCTGTGACTTTCCGAGTAATGTTCCCTGCAAACTTCAATCCTGACTGGAAACACTGAATGAGGGAGTAAGGCCCATCATATGTGTTCAAACGTTTATCTACCAAATAAAACAATTTCACTTTTAATGTATTTGCCTTTTTTTTATTTTTCATGTGCAGATGTCCAAAAGCAAAACTAGCAAAAGGGAAAACTTCCACTGAGCTCTTCTGGATGCCTGGAAGGTTCCCAAAGAGTAAACATTCAGGTCAGCGGATACTTCTACTCATCACTGGCAGATGCTGTAGCACACCTTAGTCACAGCCTCCCTGATGAACCTGAGCATTATCAGCTACTGTGCATCCGGCGTGCCCAGATATTGACCCTGTTGCACTTTCTGATTGTTAGGACCGAAGGCAAGGACTCCACACGAGACCAGATAGGCAAGATACAACTCGGTTCATTAACACTAATGATACACTGATCACTCTATTCTCCTCCCTGCAGGGTCTCCCTCCCTGACCTGCTCCCAGGTAGGGGTTTATATCCTGTGGGGATCCTCCAATCAAGGGGTTTTGCCTACCCCAATCACCTGGGGAGTTCGTACTTCAGGGTATAGGAGGGGAACTGGATAAAATGTAGGTTCTGGCCCCTTAGGGGGTCATAACACTGATGTAACCCTCACTGTGAGTTGTGTGCTATCGTATGCTCCCAGGCCAACTCCCTGGAATTCCTGTTGCATAATAAGATGGTGGCGACCATGAAATGAAAACCTTGCTCATCTAAAGAGGAAGGTTGTGAGGATGTGAATGTTAGAGTGATTCTATATTGGTGCTTCCATTTAGGTTGGGTTCACACTGGGAATAAAGCCTTGCAAAGTGACTCAGTCTGTTTAGTCATTTCCATGCCCTTTTGAAACTGTAATTTGTCTCTTCTTAAGGTTAACTCCAGGAAGGACTGAAGGATTAACTTCGTTCTTGGGGTCTTATTCTCTCCCACCCCCAATTACTGATCAAAAACCTGCACGAGTTTCTCTTGATTGCCCTTACATTTATCATTTAAAAACATTTTTTAATGTACCCAATTTGTTTTATACCAATTCAGGGGCAATTTAGAGTGGCCAATTTGCCTACCTTGCACATCTTTGGGTTATGGGGGTGAGGCCCACGCAGGCACGGGGAAAATGTGCAAACTCCACACAGTCAGTGACTTGGGGCCGGGATCGAACCCGGGTTCTCAGCGCTGTGAGGCAGCAGGGCTAACCACTGCACCACCTTGTCGCCCTAGAATTCTTAATGAGTTTTTTGAATCCTAACTTCTGAAAATATTTCAACAAGGGAACAAGATAGTCAGTGCCAGTAACAACGGAGGACTCCTGTGCTCCACATTTTGACGAGCATTTTTGGTTTTGCTCACGTGTTTTGCTCAAGTCTACTTTTTTGTGTTAAACTTTATGTTCAGTGGAAAATACAATCTTATGAGGGTTAACTTCAGCTGTTGGAGATTTTAGCACTAAACAGGAAGTAGACGTCTGCCTAGGTTAGCAACTTGGATCATTCTTTCAATGATTCAGCTTATTGAACAATACCATTTGTCACACAATTTCCATTTATTCATAAGAAAATAATTGACATCATTAGCACAAATTTAGCCTTTTAGTAAATTCTAGGATGTGTGACAAATAATGTTTGTAACCTTTGTGAAAGAATTAAGTTATATTTACATAACTCTTTTCAGGACCCCAATGGCTTACTGTTAAAATATGATTATTATGTTAGTTGGAAGAAACCGATTTACAGACATTAAAGATTCCAAAGCAAATGCTTGAATGACCTAATAATCTGTTTACAGCGGTGTTGATTCAGGAAACAATGTTAGCTAGGACATTATGATAATCCTCTCCATGATCCATGTCCACCATATCAAGTCGATAGAGCTTCTTGTGTTTCAGATTTCACCTGGAAGATGACACAATGACCAATACAACCCTCCCTTTGTGCTACAGTGCAGATTATCAGCTCAGATTCTGAGGTGCGGCTTGAAGCCACAACTTTCTAATGCAGAGTGCTATCAAGCTGACACATCATATTATTCTTTGCCACTGAAGCCTGCACGCAGCCTAATGAAACTGAAACTGCTGGATCCATTCTTCTCCTGGGTCTTGGAGCAGATTTTTACTGGCCCCGTGGAGGTGGGTGATGATGTCGGTAGAACATGTGCCTGGTTTGAGCCAGTGCCCCAATATCTTCCCACCACAGGATCATTTTCCCAAAAGCAGCTGGGCGTGGCAAATCACCAGCTGACTGATCAGAGGCAGGCAGATACTTGCCATGCTTCAGGACCCAATAGACCAGGAATTTCCCAGGTGATTCTAATCTTATTAGCAGTGCATGGGAATCCCGGCATCTCAGTGGCTCGCCTTGGTGCAACCGGGCGAGCTATCCTGTTATGGCCTCTGACCCGGACGTGCGGGTGCCGGTATCTGCAGCTGGAGCTGCAAGCTTCACGACAGGTCCCTGCTAGCCCCCTGCAGGACTGTGAATATGTAGCCTTTTGACACCAGTTTTTCTGGCGTGAAAGGCCACAGTTTTCATGACGGCATGGGGACATAGGGCGGGATTCTCCGTGAAACAGCGCGATGGCCCGAACCCGGCGCCAAAAACGGCGCGAATCACTCCGGCGTCGGGCCCCCCAAAACGTCGCAAATTCTCCGGCTGGGAATGCGCTAGTAGTGGCGTGATGCCATTCGCGACAGCGTCACCTGTCACGGACGCGCGCGGTGTCACTGCACAAAAGATGCCCCCCCCCCCCACCCTGGAGACCTGGCAAAATGGCTGCCCGCCACACAGCACCAAGTGAGACCCCCCACTGCCTGCCCCCCATTCCCCCTTACCCCATATCCCCCTTGCCCCATATCCCCCCTTGCCCCATATCCCCCCTTGCCCCATATCCCCTTCCCCCATATCCCCTCTCCCCATGTCCCCCTTCCCCCATATCCACTTCCCCCATATCCCCCCTTATCCACCCTTCCCCCTTAGCCCCAGCTCCCATATTCCCCTTCCCCCATATCCCCCGTAACCCCCTTCCCCCATATTCCCCTTCCCCCATATTCCCCTTCCCCATATCCCCCCTTCCCCCCATATCCCCCCTTCCCCCCTATCCCCCTTCCCCCATCCCCCTTCCCCCATATCCCCATTCCCCCACATCCCCCCTTCCTCCATAGCCCCCCATATCCCCCTTCCCCCTTATCCACCCTTCCCCCCTTCCCCCATATCCCGCTTCCCCCATATTCCCCTTCCCCCATATCCCCCCTTCCCCCATATCCCCCCTATTCCCCCATATCCCCCCTATTCCCCCTTCCCCCCTATCCCCCTTCCCCCACATCCCCCCTTCCTCCATAGCCCCCCCTATTCCCCCTTCCCCCATATCCCCGTTCCCCCATATCCCCCCGACCCATTAGGCATACGACGCTCCTAAGATGTTCCAGGGTGGCCACGAGCCAGGGACAGACCCGGAGCACCAGGTGGACGCCGCCCACATCTAGTGCAAGTGCGGCGACGCCGGCGGGCCACACCCAGCTACGAGGAGGGCAGCCACAGCAACAGGCCCCCGTCACAGCCGACCCAGGACACTGACGCACAGGACACCGACGCACAGGACACCGACGCACAGGACACCGACGCACAGGACACTGACGCACACGACACCGACGCACAGGACACCGACGCACAGGACACCGACGCCCAGGACACCGACGCCCAGGACACCGACGCACACGACACCCACACACAGGGGACGGATGGACAGCAATCACCACTCCAGGGGACCCCGGACTTCAGGTCAGATGAGGAACACGCCATTATGCCACTGCTATCTCCTACACCCTCCACCATCGCAGAAACACTCACCACGGTTGGGCACTTTAGCGATGAAACACCTGGGACACTAACTGGTGCGCACAACACAGCCGTCCCGGTACAGCAGGTGGGGGCAGGAGCAGCCGGAGTGGCCGGGGGGTCGGAGGGCAGCCCGGCACAGGCAACCATCTGCCACCAGTCTCCCAGGTTCCTGGAGTTACCACACCCACCCGTAGACCCGATGCAGTCACGGACCAAGGGACGACCGAAGGAGGTGACGGCCGGCTTCCGGCAGCTGCAGACGAAGGTGGAGGACTCCACCCGTGTAGTGGTGCCAGTCATGCGTGCCACCCAGGCTGACACCGCACTGGTGGTCTCCGCAGTGGATCAATGGGTGCGACGGTGTCAGACATGGGGAGCAGTATGCAAGCTGTGGGGCTTTCCGTGCAGGCGGCGTCCGTGGCCCAGGACATGGCTGCCCTCTCACAGGAAGCCATGAGCCAGAGCCAGCAGCAGATCGCAGAGGCGCTCAACGCCGTGGCCCAGTCTCAGCAGGCCATCGCTGAGGACATCGGTGCCATTGCCCAGGTGCTGACCGGCATCGCCCAGACACAGACAGGGATGGTCAACTCCCTGAGCTCCATGGCTGCAAACTTGCAAACCCTTGTTGATACCAGGGCGGTCCTCCAGGACCGGCATCGCAGGTGTCGGGGGGCCATCGGGTGCTCGGACCGTTCGCATCCCTGACCCATGTAGAGGAGGTCCCTGAACACTGCGACACCTTGGACTCCCCCCACCTTCCATCCCAGGTGCATCTGGTGGGCAACGGGCAGGACAGGCTGGCAGCTCGCCATCCCAGTCGCCCGAGCCGCAGCCTGCGGACCATCTAGGCCGGGCCGCCCCAGGAAACGGTCGCCAAAGGGGTCCTAGTCACAGGGATTGCGGAATACTGTGACTATGGTGAGACCTTGTCAGAAATGTTACGCGACCGTTTGGTTTGCGGTATTAACAATGCGGCCACCCAGAGAAAGTTGTTAGCGGAGCCAACATTGACTTTTCAACAGGCAATACAAATAGTCTTGTCCCGAGAGAGCGCAGAGCGAGGAGTACAGGAGCTACAGGGAATGGAAGTGCATGCCTTGGGGCGAAACCCTTTCCGCCCAAAAACGTCCCCCCGCACTCCTGCGGTACCTTGGGCGAGGCAACGACCAGACCGACGCCAGTGGCCATCGGACGTTCCTCCCCGAAGGGAGCCTTCTCCAGAGCCAATGGATGAGGAGCCATGTCCGTGTCAGACTTCTAGGCGCCGACCCCGTCGCAGACGGCGGTCCTGGGGACGCCAGAGGCGCCGTCATTCCGACCGAAACTGGGACCAGCCCAGGGGCCGTAACTGGGACCAGCCCAGAGGCCGTACCTTCCATGTGGATGAACCTGCGGTGACCACTCCTGAGGACGTGGAGACGGAGGACGACTGCCTGCAGCTGCATTGTGTGGCAGCTCCCCGTGTGGCCCCCATTAAGGTGACAGTACGGGTCAATGGCCACCCGCTGGAGATGGAGTTGGATACTGGCGCAGCGGTCTCCGTGATCGCCCAGAGGACATTCGACCGCATCAAGCAGGGTATACAGACCCTTACATTAACTGACTCACAGGCCAGGTTGGCCACCTACACGGGGGAACCACTGGACATTGCAGGAACTACAATGACCCCTGTTGTCTATGGACGCCAGGAGGGGCGTTTCCCACTTATCGTAGTGCGTGGCCATGGGCCCAGCCTGTTGGGTCGGGACTGGTTGCGCCATTTGCGGTTGCAATGGCAGCACATCCTCCAAACAGTTTCTGGAGGGTTGACTGAGGTGCTAGGACGATACCCAGAGGTATTCCAGCCTGGTCTGGGGAAAATAAAAGGGGCCGTAGCCCGTATCCAAGTTGAACCAGGAGCCACACCGCGCTATTTCCGGGCGCGCCCAGTGCCTTACGCTTTGCTCGAGAAGGTAGAAGGGGAGCTCACTCGTTTGGAGAGTTTGGGTATTATCAGGCCTGTCCGTTTTGCTGACTGGGCAGCACCAATTGTGCCAGTAATGAAGCCAGATGCCACAGTTCGCTTGTGTGGCGACTATAAACTTACAGTGAATACAGTTTCCCGACTCGACCAATACCCAATGCCTCGCATAGAGGATCTCTACGCGAAACTTGCAGGCGGACTCTCATTCACAAAATTAGATATGAGTCACGCCTACCTGCAGTTGGAGCTGGACCCTGCCTCCCGACCATATGTAACAATTAACACACACCGGGGCCTGTATGAATATACACGGTTGCCCTTTGGAGTATCCTCTGCCTGCGCAATTTTTCAACGTGTTATGGAGGGCATTTTGAGAGGTTTACCACGTGTGGCTGTCTACCTAGATGACGTGTTGATTACAGGGACGTCGGAGCAAGAGCATTTGGAAAATCTGGAGGCTGTCCTTAAACGCCTTTCGGAGGCTGGAGTCCGTTTACGTCACACAAAGTGCGTATTTCAGGCAAAAGAAGTAGTCTACCTAGGTTATCGGGTGGACCGCGAGGGTCTGCACCCCGTCGCAGAGAAGGTGCGTGCAATTCAACATGCCCCCACCCCGACTGACACTTCGCATCTTCGTTCTTTTCTCGGTCTCGTAAACTATTACGGGAAGTTTCTCCCCAATCTGGCAACTACGCTGGCCCCCTTACACCTGCTGCTAAAGAAAAATCACACCTGGGTTTGGGGTCAGCCGCAAGAAACCGCTTTCCGGCGGGTAAAGCAACAATTGTCGTCGTCTGGGTTACTAACCCACTATGATCCGGGAAAGCCTTTGCTCGTCACATGTGATGCATCCCCGTATGGTATTGGGGCTGTCCTGTCCCACAAGATAGAGAACGGGGCCGAGCGACCGATACCTTTCGCCTTCCGCACATTGACTGCAGCGGAGAAGAAGTACGCGCAGATCGAGAAGGAGGGCCTGGCAGTGGTTTTCGCGGTGAAACGCTTCCACCAGTATGTGTACGGCCGCCATTTCACTATCGTGACTGATCATAAGCCCCTGCTGGGACTCGTCAGAGAGGATAAGCCGATACCGCCCATTGCTTCTGCACGGATCCAGCGCTGGGCTTTGTTGCTTGCTGCATATGAGTATTCTCTGGAGCACAAACCAGGTACGCAGATAGCAAATGCCGACGCACTGAGCAGATTGCCTTTATCGACCGGCCCCATGTCGACCCCCACGACCGGTGAGGTGGTCGCAACCCTAAATTTTATGGACACCTTGCCTGTCACGGCATCACAGATCCGTGAGTGGACCCAGACGGAGCCAGTCCTGTCAAAGGTTCGGCACATAGTCCTGTATGGTGGGCAGCATAGACAGCTCCCAGGCGAGTTACGGGCATTTTCCTCCAAGCTGTCAGAGTTCAGCGTGGAAGACGGCATCCTCTTGTGGGGGACGCGTGTGGTTGTCCCGGAAAAAGGCCAGGAGCTGATATTATCAGACTTGCACAATGGGCATCCGGGCGTGACCAAGATGAAAATGTTGGCCCGGAGTTATGTCTGGTGGCCAGGCCTCGACACCGACATTGAGAAGGTGGCCCAAAACTGCTCCATTTGCCAGGAGCATCAGAAGCTTCCGCCGGCCGCGCCCCTACATCACTGGGAATGGCCAGGGCGGCCTTGGGCACGCTTACATGCAGATTTCGCAGGCCCTTTTCAGGGATCCATGTTCCTCCTACTAATTGATGCCCAGTCCAAATGGCTGGAGGTGCATAAGATGCAGGGGACAACGTCCTGCGCAACAATTGAAAAAATGCGTTTATCATTTAGCACGCATGGCCTCCCCGAGGTGCTGGTCACGGATAATGGCACTCCATTCACGAGTGAGGAGTTTGCTAGGTTTACAAAGATGAACGGCATCCGCCATATCCGCACTGCCCCTTACCACCCGGCTTCAAATGGGTTGGCAGAGCGTGCAGTGCAAACATTCAAAAGAGGCCTAAAGAAGCAGTCTTCCAGATCAATGGACACGAGACTGGCTCGGTTTTTGTTTACGTACAGGACCACCCCCCATACAGTGACTGGGGTAGCTCCCGCAGAACTCCTAATGGGCCGGAGACTTCGCACCCGCCTTAGTATGGTCTTCCCGGACATTGGCGCAAAAGTACGCCGCACACAAGAACGGCAGGGACCGGGATTGTCTCAGCATCGTCCGATTCAGCAGTTCGCGCCCGGTGACCCAGTATTCGTGCGGAATTTTGCTGGTGGTGCCCAATGGGTTCCTGGGGTAATCTTTCGCCAAACGGGCCCTATATCGTACCAAGTGCAAGCCCAGGGTCGTCTCCAGCGAAAACATGTAGACCACGTCCGGTCCAGAAGATCATCCCCGCAAAAGATTCCCCGCCCCCGGAGCTCAGTTCAACAGCGACAAAGACCAGAAACAAGGGAAGGTAGTCCTCCAAATCTTCCACTGGTGCCTCACTCAAAGCCTGCGCAGGTCATGACGGGACCGAATGGGGACAGAGACGCTGACATGACGGAGGCAGCAGACTCTGACTCCGAGATGGAGACACAGGATGAATCAGAGGGGGAATCCTCGGGTCCACAGGCCGTGGATGTACAACCGCGCCGTTCATCACGGAAGCGCCGGTCTCCGTCTCGTTATACGCCGCCTGATCCAGCGCCGCGTGCAAATGGCGTCCGGCCTGCGGCCAAACGAGTTCGGCGCCTTCCTTCGCCAGGGCCTACAGTGGATTCCTTGGACTTTGGGGGGGAGGGATGTTATAACCTGCCTACTGACGATTGGCTGGGGACTAATGATTATCCCACAATCCTATGGGAGTATGAACTTCCCCAATGAGGGGGGCGGAGAAACTCCTACTATAAATAAGCTGGCCAGTCCAGGAACCAGGAGGAAGGAGAAGGTAGCAAGGGAAGTTACTGCTACTACTATGTATATATTGTTATAGTAAATAAACATTATTATTTTGTATCCTTAAAACTCGTGCTGGATTCTTCGGGGCCTTTACAAAACTCCCCAAGTGCTATATCTAGCCACCTCTTGAATATATTCAATGTTTTAGCATCAACTACTTCAGTGGTAATGAATTCCAAAGACTCACCACTCTTTGGGTGAAGAAATGTCTCCTCATCTCTGTCCGAAATGGTTTACATTGAATCCTCAGACTGTGACCCCTGGTTCTGGACACACCCACCATTGGGAACATCTTCCCTGCATCTACCCTGTCCAGCCCTGTTAGAATTTTGTAAGTCCCTATGCGATACCCCGTCATTCTTCTGAACTCCAGTGAGAACAATCCTAACCTAGTCAATCTCTCCTCATATGGCGGTTACTCATCTGTTGTAACTGTCTGCATGTGACCACCAGCCATTATATGAGGCCAGCATATTTTCCATCTTGAAAAACAAAATTAAGACTAGAGGAAATGGTAGAGGGACAGATTTTTTAGATACTCTTGGTTAGTCAGTTGTTTGCAATCCATGGCAATTTGAATGGCTTTTCTTCTGCATCACTCTTCACAAAATCATCAATCACATCATCATAGATTAAGTCTTGTAAGGATGTATTTTCAAATATCAGTATTGCTGAACTTGTCAAATGTTCCTGACTCATTGTACTTCGCAGATAATTTTGCACTGCGTTCAATACAGAGAAAGAATGTTCATCAGAAGCATTTGTGACAGGTTTTGTTTCAAATATTTTCAGAATGGTTTCCACATTTGGAAAGGTTGCCAGCTAACCATCACGTACCAGTCTGTACAAATCATCTGGTGACCTCAGAGCACAGAGTTCATCATTATCAATGAAATGAATATATTGTTTCATTTCATCTTCAAAACATTTGTATCTATGTCCTCCCGGTAGAATTAATCTCTTACTGCAGTGGCTCTGAGTTTTCTCATCCAAACTTTTGTCGAGAAACAGTCTTCTTCAGAGATTCACTTCTACTCTGCAATTGCACCACTATTGTGTCACAAATAACATGAGAGCGCCAATGATTATATTTTTTTCCTTTTGAAGTGATTTCCTTGTCTCTAGTTTCATCAGAAAATAACTTCCTGTATCTTGTACGCTCCTCATCATCAGAGGGTCCTGTATTCATTGTTAATGTTAGTGCCTCTGCTTCCACCGAGATATGGTCATTTTGAACTTCCATGACAAAACTTTTAATTGAGGCGAACAATTGTGAAGCATTCCCGTAACAGCCTCCCCGAACAGGCGCCGGAATGTGGCGACTAGGGGCTTTTCACAATAACTTCATTTGAAGCCTACTTGTAACAATAAGCGATTTTCATTTCATTTCATTTCATTCATTCATTCATTCATTCAATAAAGTTGTATCACCATTTTGCAGCAATTTGCTGACAGCATTTATTATTTGAAGTAAACGATTCTTCCCATTGCAGGTGTCCCTGGTAGGTGTGGAGGGGGGGGGGGGGGGGGTCAAATACAGTTTCCTTTAAATCAGCAAAGTTCATTTTCAAAGGCAGAATAGAATCTGCACGAGCGGATGATCTGGTGTCAAAAATCCTTTTGACTATCAAATGTTTTTCATGTGCCTACTCAAAATTTGAATGCAGCATATTCCACCGAAGTGTGGAAACCGAAAAGAAGGCATACAAGTTTTGAACAAAGTCAAAAAATTGTTTGGCTGCATTGCAGATTAAATTCAAGGAGTGACTGGAACATAGGAGTCTGCTATGCCATTCAATCATGGCTGATATGATGCTCATCCCCATTCTCCTGACTTCTCGCCATAACTCCTGATCCCCCCTTTTAATACTCCTGAAAAGTGCCTTGGGATGTTTTATTATATTAAAGTTATGATATCAATACAAGATTTTGTTGCATCCTGGAATATTTATTTCCCAACCATGGGCAGAGTTTTTCCATGGGCATCAACACCCGATGCCTTCTCCAACCTCTTTTCCTTCCCCTCCCGAAACTTCACATCTGATCTAGCAGTTTTGAATAACTGGTTTGCGCAGATGAGACCTAGCCTCGAGGCAGCCATATTGAAATGTTGACAGAATTGCTTCCAAATTTTTAACATGACTGCCAACACTGGGATGGTCGAGTGTTTCTTCGACACCACCGGGAGCGGAGCCGTTAGCAACGACCTCAGACTTGCCCCCTCACAGACTCTGTCACCACCCTCAGCTCCTCCGAATCCCAACACCACTCGAGCACTTTTTTAGCATTTGCTGCCAATAACAATATTAAAAGTTTGGCAAGGCCCAGCCCATTCTCCTGATCCTTGGGCCTTTACCCACCCAAATTAACCCAGTTACCAGTCGGTCGATCTCTCTGAAGAACACCTTAGGCAGGAACACCGGAGACCCTGAAATAAAAATAAAAATCTCGGCAAGATATTCATCTTAACCGATTGTACTCGACCTGCCAGGGGTAGTGGGAGACCGTCCCACCTTTGCAGGTCTGCTTTAACCATTCCTACCAGACTTGTGTAGTTCAATCCCTGGAGTTTCTCCCAGTCCCTGGCTATCTGGACCCCAAATACTGAAAATGACATCCTGCTTGCTGGAACCCACCTCTCTGCCCCGGTGCCCCAAACACCAAGGATTCACACTTTTAGCTTATAGCCAGAAAAGGCCCAAAACGCTGCAAGATCCACATAATGTTTCCCACTGACGCCTCCGGATTCCTAACATATAACAGCAAATTTGGTCTTTCCCCAGCACCTTCAGTCTTACTGCCAACACCTTAGCTAGAAGTTTCGCATCCACATTTAACAGGGAGGTAAGACGATAGGACCCGCTGTCTGTGGGGTCTTTGCCCTTCTTCAGGAGCAGCCAAAGCTACTGCAATAGTGGTGTGCAGTACTAAAAGACATGGAGCGCGATTCTCCGACCTCCCACCGGGTCGGAGAATCGCCGGGGGCTGGCGTGAATCCCGCCCCCACCGTGTCCCGAATTCTCCGCCACCAGAGATTCGGCGGGGGCGGGAATCGCGCCGGTCAGCGGGGGCGGGAATCGCGCCGCACCGGTAGGTGGGCCCACCCCCGGCGATTCTCCGGCCCGCGATGGGCCGAAGTCCCGCTGCTGTCAACCCTCTCCTGCCAGCGTGGATTAAACCACCTACCTTACCGGCGGGACAAGGCGGTGCGGGCAGGCTCCGGGGTCCTGGGGGGGGGGGGCGCGGGACGATCTGGCCCCGGGGGGTGCCCCCCACGGTGGCCTGGCCTGCGATCGGGGTCCACCGATCTGCGGGCGGGTCTGTGCAGTGGGGGCACTCTTTTTCTTACGCCTTCGCCATGGTCTTCACGATGGCAGAGGCGGAAGAGACCCCCCTCCCCTGCGCATGTGCGGGGATGACGTCAGCAGCCGCTGACGCTCCCGCGCATGCGTCGCCCGGCGAAGACCTTTCGGTGCCTTTCCCGCCAGCCGGCGGAGCGGAGACCACCTGGCGCCGGCCTAGCCCCTCAAGGCGAGGGCTTGGCCCCTAAAGGTGCGGCCCGACGCCGGAGTGGTTCCCGCCACTCCATTACGCCGCAACCCCCCGCCCCGCTGGGTAGGGGAGAATCCCGCCCCATGGTTTCCAGAAACAGCCACTGTCCCAATGACAATTGAATAGAAATTGGGTTTTCATTATGTTTTTTTGTGAACAAGGCTTATTAGTGCAGGAAAAGGAATATTTTGCATTTCAGGCCACCAATGTCAGTATCAAATGTTCCCAAATCAGGTATAGCAGCTTCAGATGCAGAGAAAAACTCCCTCTACTCTGTCCTAACAAGGTGTCTCAGCCCCAACCTGAGAAAAGGATTCTATCCCGTACTAGTGTGGCCTTTGTTTCCCATTTGCTGCACCTTCATACCGAGGCCTTGCTGAATAAAATTCTCAATCAGAGGCAAATTAGCAGCAGTTTCCTGATGGGCCTGTGCCACTGGGAGTTGGATTGAGTCTTCTCAAGCTTTCACATGGTAGCCAGCAGAAAGAAGAGGCATTCATCCACTTAAACTACACTGGAATTCAATGCATGTCCCAGAAGTGAAAGATCAACACCTCACTGTGGTTTTCTAAAATAGTCCTCCAGTATAACTGCGTCATTAAGATTCTTCTGTCTGCTCAACTGCAGGAAAAATCAGAGATGAGTGAGTCATCTACCGCAATAATTTAGGGCTGCAAATTGTGAATTGCACACATTGGGTGGAATGTTCCCAGGATCAGTTCACAGCTTGAGGCATAGTGCAGGAGGAAAGCAGGAGGCACCTGTCCAAAAGGGCGAGGTTCACCTCAAGAGGACTTGCACCAATGTCTTTGCAGGGAGGGTCACTAGTTGGCTGGGCACGGGTCAACTAAATTGGTGGGAGGATGGGCATCATAGTATAGACCTAGAACAGAGCAGTAAGGTGCATAAAGGAGTGGGATTGTTGGATCATACTAGTGAAGGAAGTAGGGCCTAGCTAGATAGTAGCAGGACAGAAAGGGCCACAAGGAATACAAAGACAGATTTGCAAACACAAATAACTGTGTGGGAATATGATCTAATGGCAATGTCAGAAACATGGCTGAAAAATGGTGAAGAGTGTGTACTTAATATTCAAGGATACAAAGTGTTCAGAAAAGATAGGAAAAGAAACAAGAGAGGTGGCAAAGCAGTACTCATTAGGAAAGATACTGTTGTATTGGAAAGAGAAGGTGTCCCTGGAAGGGGCAATGACAGAATCTATTTGGTTAGAGTTGGGAAACAAATGGGGATGATCATGCAACTGCTGGTAGGTGATAGGCCTCCAAACAGTGAGAGAGATAAAAACAATTTTACAGGGAAATCGCAGAGATATGCAAGAACTATAGAATGGTGATATTGGGGGACTTTAATTACCTCAATGTCAATTGGGATAGTGTTAGAGTAAAGGAAAAGATTGTGGGGAGGAATTTCTCGAATGTGTTCAGGAGAACGTGCTTGACCAGTGTGTTCTCAGTAGAACTAGGAAAGAGGCATTGTTGGATCTGGTGCTGGGGAATAAGGTGAGCCAATTGGACCAAGTAGCCATGGGGAAAAACATGGGCAGAGTGATCATTACATCATTAAGTTCAGATTAGAAATGGAGTAAAGCAAGGAACAATCTAAAGTAGAACTTCCAAAATGATGCACCTCTATTAAACAATGGTTTGGGCGGCACGGTGGCACAGTGGTTAGGACCCGGGTTCGATCCCAGCCCCGGGTCATTGTCCGTGTGGAGTTTGCACATTCTCCCCATGTCTGTGTGGGTCTCATCCCCAAAACCAAAAAAGCTGTGCAGGGTAGGTGGATTGGCAACGCTAAATTGCTCCTTAATTGAAAAGAAATTGGATACTGTAAAATTAAACAAAATATTGAAATGAACGATGTGCCAGAAAGGTTGACTATGCTTGGAGTGGATAAGGCACCTGGCCTACGTGGCTTGCATCCTAGGTTGCGAAAGGAAGTGGGATAGGAGGTAGCAGAAGGCGTTCCATAAATTTCCATTCTTCCCTAGATACAGTTGAGGTGCCAGAGGATTGGAAAGTGGCAAATGCAGGAGGGTCAGCGAGCAGGAGGGTCAGCGAGCAGGAGGGTCAGCGAGCAGGAGGGTCAGCGAGCAGGAGGGTCAGCGAGGAGAAGGATCAGTGAGCAAGAAGGCCGGGAGCAGAGGATCAGGGAGCAGGAGAGAGATAGCAAGTAGGAGGGTTGGCCAGTAGGAGAGGCCACACCAAAATGGTACTGACCGGGTCACACGTGCTACGTCGGCATGGCATTAAATAATGCTAAAATAGAAACTCCTATGCTAAGTGCACAAGTGCTGGGTTCCCAAATACTGACAAGGACTTGTAACAAACAATACTCACTAGCTAAGCCGATATTCTGCCAGCGTCTGGGGAGAACTCCCTTGCTCCCGACACATGACCCTTTTTGTTGCAGTCATGGGAGTCTCCCAGGGAATTGGAGGCCCCCAGATGCTTTACCTTTGTGCAGGGTAGTACCCTGGCATTGCTGGTACCACCTGGGTACCCTGGCACTTCCAGGTGCCAGGCTGGCATATTTTGCACGGAGGTGATCGGGCCAGGGTGTGCCCTACACCAGTGTAGCGGGTGCAGGGAGGCATAGGGGCCTCCTTATAGTGAGTTGGCGCTGGGGGTGGGGATTTGGAGGTCGCGTGGGGTTCTAGAGATCGGGATGCCAATCTCGCTGCACCGGGGAGTTCAAGCGAGCAGACCTCCTCAGCGCAAAAAACGGGGCTAAGTGCGGCCTTGTCGGGGAGTTCCCCACTGAGGCCCCCTGTCTACCTGGATGGGTGTTAGATAGCGGGGTGTTTCTCGGCATTCCGAGTTCCGGGAAACACCCGGCTAATCTCGCACGCTATAAGGCTCTGTCCTTATTCGGGTCAAACGGCCCTGAGAACTATCTTCATCACTGGGAGCTGAACGCGCTGGCCAGACAGGCTCCTCGGAGATCCGGCCACCATTTTGAAAGTGTGGTCCAATCTCTAGGAGGGCTTGAGGGTCCCCCACAGCCACCACCCACGGGCAATGTCACCCTCCACACATGTGGGCATTACCCACAAGCCCCCCAAGTGAGGACACCCCGCTTTGGCAATAAATTACACTTTGCTCCAGTGTCAACCTTTACCTTCTATCTTGCGTTGCTGCAAATCATGTTGAGGGTGGTGAAGTGTTGACATTCTTGCAATAGGGTGTTGTTGGAAGCTCAGCGGTTTGGTTGCTCTGACTGAGCTCCAGTTCTTTCACCTTGCTGATGCTCCTACCCTTGGTGGTCTGGCCGGCTGCAATATGGCTGGTGGCAAGAAACGGCTGTTGTAGTTTCAATCTGCAGCATTTTGCGAAATGATTCCACTTGCCACATTTATTGCAGCATTTACCATATGCCAAACATGCTGCTCTGTTCTGAGGATGATGGCCACTGTAGTTGGGGCACTGACTGAGAAAACGTCTGGGCGGGATTCTCTGATCCTGAGGCTAAGTGATGACGCTGTCGTAAACGCCGTCGAGTTTCTCAACGGCATCAACATGGCCTCAGGAACAGCGATTCTGACCCCGACAGGGGGCCAGCACGGCACTGGAGTGACCCACGCCGCTCCAGCTGCCGATCCTGGCGTCAGATGGGCGTCGCGGTTCTGCGCATGCACAGTGGGACCAGCGCCAATGCGCGCATGCGCAGCGGGGTCAGCGCGATTGCGCGCACGCGTGGTGGCTCCCATCTCCGCGCCGGCCCCGACGCAGCATGGCGTAGGGCTACAGGGGCGGGTGTGGAACAAAAGACGTCCCCAGCCCGAGAGGCCTGCCCGCCGATCGGTAGGCCCCGATCGCGGGCCAGGCCACAGCAGAGGCCCCCCCCGGGGTCGGACCCTCCTCCCCCCCCCTACCAGGCCGCCCCCAGATCCATGCACGGCAAGATCCCGCCGGGTAAGATTACACGTGGACGGCGCTGGTGGGACTCAGATTTTTTGCGCGGCTGCTTGGCCCATCCCGGGTGGAGAATCGCCGGGGGGAGGGGGGGCCGCGTAGAGCCAGCCGGCGCCAATAGCGCCAATTCTCCGCTCTCCATCGTGCTATTCACGCCGAACACGCCGATTCTCCGGCCCGGCCTGGGCTGAAAGAATCCCGCCCTCTGTTTCCCACCTAAAATCTCTGCTGCTATTTTCTCATTGTTCGTTTCACATGCAGTCTCTGATGGCTGTTTGTAGTGTTAGATCTTTCTCTCGAAACAGCTGCTTATGGACAAGACTGCTGTGAAGCCCGCAGACTGCTTGGTCCCTGACAAACTCATCAGTAAGGGTGCCAAATGTACACTTCTTCACTAAGATTTTCTAGTTTGCCGCATATGATTGCATTGATTCATCTGCTCTTTGGTTTGTTGAATTAAACACGTGCCTGTTAAGCATTATATTTTTTACTGGAAGCCAAATGTTCGCAAACAGTTTCAGAATTATTTCGGGGTTCGCTTCTCCTCCATTTGGAAAACAAACGACTCGAATTTCTAGTCAGCCTCAGGGTCCAATAAGCTGAGTAAGGTGTAAACTTGTACCTTATTTGAATTGTCAGATAATGCAGCACCACGGTAAACACGCCACTCCTTCGCAAACTTGACCCAACTGTCCGCAATACTTTTGTCGAACACGAGCAGGTCGGTGCAGCGAGGTTCTTGTGCAATACTGCCAACTCCTGGTACCATATAAAAATGCTGGGTTCCCAAACACTGAAACGAAGGACTTGTAACATACAGTAGTTTATTCATTAGCTGAGTAGCTACTCCATGCTTGTACTCTGCCCACGTGCTGGGGAAAACGCCTGCGCTCCCGACACTTGACCCTTTTTGTAGCCGCATCATCATGTCACTGCTCGGTCTACACCAGTGTTTGTCAAACTTCTTTTCCCAGGATCCACGTTTACCAACCGGTGGACCCATGCGAGCTGACATTCATCACCCATGACCCACGCCGGCCGACCTTCGAGACACACCGTTATCATTTACCTTTTGATGCTGCAGGTGAGCCTGCTTGGTCCCCACGATCTCACGAGCTTCGTCATTCAATGTTACATTTCCTAAGGACTTTAGCTGACGATTTAAGTTTTCGCTGCATCCTTTGAAAAAAATCAAGAGGTTTTGTCCAGGATCTCGCAATGCTTAAGTCTTAAAATGCCTTTGAAGATTTAAGGGTTTTAAACTTTCATTTGCCAGTACTTCCCTGCATATAGCACACATGGGCTTTGCATCCTGATTTGCATTGGCGCAATTAAAGCCATACCTCAAGAAATCATCTTTATGATGCTTTGTTCCCGATTTCAGTTTCTTCTTTATTGTTTGTTCACCAGAGGCCCTGGAGCTCTGGATACAGCTCATACCAGCACTGCTTTGTCCTACTGTGGACTCTCCTGTTAAGCTCTTTCCAGCAGATTCAATTGTGAGATCCTGGCCTGTGTGTATCTCTGGCCCTTTCTTCCTTATTGCAAAATAATCCATCTTCAGTTCTTCACATTGTTTCTGGCGGAAAGACTCCATCGTTCATATATAAAGGACGGTCACAGCCAGCATTCTTTTTTTTTTGACTTTGAAACATTGGGCCGGATTCTCCCGAATCCCCCGATGGCCTGATGCCGGCGTGAAAAAAATGGTGCGAACCACTCCAGCGTCGGGCCAACCGGAAGTTGCGGAATCCTCTGCACTTCCGGGGGCTAGGCCGGCGGCAGAGGGGTTGGCACCGCGCCAACCGCCGGCGAAGGGCTGGCACGAGTTAGTGCATGCGCAAAACCGCCGGCATAGTCCTGCGCATGCACAGACAGGCCGCCGTTTGTTGCGCTTGCGTAGGGGGTGTCTTTACCGCGCCGGCCATGGCGGAGCCCTAAAGGGGCCGCGCGGAAGGAAGGAGAGCCCCCACGGCACAGGCCCGCCCGCAGATCGGTGGGCCCCGATCGCGGGCCACCGTGGGGGCCCCTCCGGAGCCGGCTCCCCCCGTGCCCCCCCGAGGACCGCACAAGCCGGCCTACCAGCCAGGTCCCGCCGTGTGGGACCATGTCCACTTCACGTCGGCGGGACTGGCCAAAAAACGATGGCCAACGGCCCCCGACTGGCGCGGCATGATCCCCGCCCCTGCCTGAAAACCGGCGCCGGAGAATACAGCAGCCGGCATCGGGGCGGCAGGGCGGGATTCACGCTGCCCCCCCCGGGGATTCTCCGACCCGGCGGGGTTCGGAGAATCCCGCCCTTTATTTCCAATACCTGGGCAAAATTCTCCGGAAACGGCGCGATGCCTGCCGACTGGTGCCCAAAACGGCACAAATCAGACGGGCATCGCGCCGCCCCAAAGGTGCGGAATGCTCCGCATCTTTGGGGGCCGAGCCCCAAACTTAAGAGGCTAGGTCGGCGCCGGATTAATTTCCGCCCCGCCAGCTGGCGGAAAAGGCCTTTGGTGCCCCGCCAGCTGGCGCGGAAATGACATCTCCGGGCGGCGCATGCGCGGGAGCGTTAGCGGCTGCTGACAGCTTCCCACGCATGCACAGTGGAGGGAGTCTCTTCTGCCTCCGCCATGGTGGAGACCGTGGGGGAGGCGGAAGGGAAAGAGTGCCCCCACGGCACAGGCCCGCCCGCGGATCGGTGGGCCCCGATCGCGGGCCAGGCCACCGTGGGGGCACCCCCCGGGACCGGATCGCGCTGCGCCACCCCCCCAGGACCCCGGAGCCCGCCCGCGCCGCCTTATCCCGCCGGTAAGGTAGGTGGTTTAATTTACGCCGGCGGGACAGGCATTTTAGCGGCGGGACTTCGGCCCATCCGAGCCGGAGAATCAAGCGGGTGGGCCCGCCAACCGGTGCGGCGCGATTCCCGCCCCCGCCGAATCTCGGGTGCCGGAGACTTCGGCAACGGGGGGTCGGAGAATTTCGCCCCTGATTTTTCAAGTTTATGACTTTTTACTACTGAAAATTAAACAATTTGAGTTGAACATGCGCCTCCTTAAATTCACACACAAACTTTGTTTTAAATATATACCTTATTATTATTATCTATTTCTTTTGAAATTTAAACAAAAAAGTACAATCTTGTTTTACTTTACAAACTATGACTTTAGACGAGATGATGTAACTTGTCAAATACACACAATGTCACAATATTTCTTACTGGTTCCATTGCATAGCACTATCCAAACATCCAAGTCATCTCCTGCTTGCTCCATTCTCACCAAAAGCAGTTACTTCCTGGTTTCCAGAGAGTGGTGACACAAAGTGATGGCACAAGTGAGTAGGCTTGTTCCAGTGTGGAAATGTGTCAGACATATTGACTGGTCTCGTTTGATCGGTATTCCTGGCTGACAAACTTGGCCCGGCTTCCCGACCAGTACATCCCATTGTGGAAGTGCAAGCGGATATTGCGCTGCTGTTCAGCAGCTTGACCTCGGAGCCGCAGGTCGCAGAAGACGAGCACCAGAGTGGAGCTCCAAGCTGGGGCCATCACTGTTCGCATTGCGCGCCCAGGTGGACACCTGCCAGTCCCAGTCCCCAACACACCCCCCGCCCCCCTCTCCCGCGCGCACGGTGACCAATACACAGCCCAGCCTCGCGCCACCCACCCCCTCAAACGCCGCAACCATTTGGGGACTGCCCGCAGCCGGCAATCGTTACAACCGATCGCGGTGGTTGGGGACTTCTTCCCATGATCAGGAGCGGCACAACTGATTCCTCCGCAACCCTCCCCACACCCGCCTGTAACCCTCCCGCGGGTTGCGAACCTGAGTTTGAAAAACCCTGGTCTACACTAAGTACGCATACCGGCCTTATTATATCCATGACGTTAAAGCGGAATGACTGAAAATAGAGCAACTTCAAATGGGGACTTAACTATACTTAATTGGCTGTAAAGCACTTTAAAAGGTCCGGTGGTCATGAAGAGTGCAAGTCTGTCTTTTCTTTTTTTTCTCTAGTGTCACCACATCCTTCAGAAATTGGTGACCACAACTGAATGCTGTACAGCTGTGGTTACCACATTATAACTGTTTTATTCACCCAGCTATTCAAATATGGCCTCAGTTTATCATATTATATGAATGATGGCACTTTATTAATTTAGCACTCGCTCAGTATTATACTGAAATGTCAGGCTTGAATGTGTATTTATGTCCAGAGTCGGGCCTACATTCCTTTGACTCGTAAACAAGAGTGTAATCAACTGAACCAAGGTCACACTTTTAGCTCCTGTTGGAATTTCCCACCAAGAAGTCTGCCCCATGACAGAAAGTGCAATAGCCATGTGGCAAGGCTGCATACGGTCATCTCTGTGACAGTTAAATTCACCACATGACTACAGCTACTGCAGCCAGCGAGATGCGAGTGGAACCCTGTAATGACTTCAGCTGTCATTAAAATAGTGAACTTCCTGAAATCATTTTCAGTTAGCTCACCGCTCTTTACCGTGTTGTATGACAAGTTAGGAACAAAGTGCCAACAGTTGGTTTCTGGTGAATTTTCACATGCTTCCATGACAAAGTCTTTCATGTAACAAAGAACAAACAAAGGACAAAGAAAAGTACAGCACAGGAACAGGCCCTTCGGCCCTCCAAGCCCGTGCCGACCATACTGCCCGACTAAACTAAAATCTTCTACACTTCCTGGGTCCGTATCCCTCTATTCCCATCCTATTCTTGTATTTGTCAAGATGCCCCTTGAATGTCACTATCGTCCCTGCTTCCACCATATCGTCCCTGCTTCCACCTGTAGATTGGTCCCTGTAGACAGCGACCAATCTCTTCTTCGAGAGTCAAGCTTGGACACAGTTGAGCAATATCCAAATTAGGCACACTTTTTAAACATAAAACCAGATGGCCTTTGATTTAACTGCAGATTACAAATCAAAGCAAATTGATGCTTCATCTAGAGGACATAGTTCTGGAATTTTAGATAGCTACACCTCTGGTAGTCCTCAGTGAGGATAAAATATATGGGAGAAATCTCGATGTTAATAGCATTTTGGAACAAATACATCAAACCAATATTCTTTCTGAGATAATTCCTGCTTTTCCTCCTTGTCAGAAAGGAATATTCTTCAGATAAAGTTCAGATATAGTGCAGATGTTTACAAATTTAACTCCCTCTAATTTGCCCCAACAACGTCATTCTGCCCGACGGCATTTACTTAGCTCCTAACCATAATGTCATGAGAATGTCGCTTTAAGAAATGGTTAGCTGCTCATGTTACTGCAGTGATGTCAGAGTGTGGGTGGAGCTGAGCTCTGGCTCTGCTTTTTAGTTTCACTTTGAGAAAAGCTTGTGTGTGTCTCTGTCTTTTTAGTTTCGTTTTTCAGTGTGTTGCAGCTGAAGTCAGAAAAAGCAGCTGTACTGCTGAGCTCTCTGCCATGAAGGACTATCTCTTGATCATTTGGTGAATTCAGAAATTTAAATGTTTTCAGTATTGAATGTAAACCCTGATGTGCTTCTGTTTAAAGGTTGTTAAGTCTTTTGGACGTTAAAATGACAGCTTAAAGGATTACTTAGTGTTGTATTCTTTGGAGGTTATCTTTGAATTAATGGTTGCTCAGATATTTACTGTTTGTTTTAAAAAGGTTAACTTGAGTTCATAGAATAAACATTGTTTTGTTTAAAAAAAATACTTTTCCATTTCTGCTGTACCACACCTGTAGAGTGGGCCGTGTGCTCCCCATACCACAATCTATTAAAAGTTGTGGGTCAGGTGAACTCCATGATACACTTTGGGGTTCTCTAAACCCTGGCCCATAACAATAAAGAGCAATCTTTTGCATCAGTGTGAATTGTCCATTCCTACTATTAACCAATCTTTTCATCTCTGAGTGAAAACATGCCTGGACTAGTAATTATTTGGACTAATCTCATCATAAAATGTATTTTTATATCTGGTAAATGTTTCCCTCAACTACTTCTCCATAAAATTATTTATTTCAACATCATAGAGCTTGATTTCGCAAGGCAGTTTAAAGAGACAGTTGTTTCAACACGGGAGCAGTGAGACCAACTCCCGGTGTATAACCTCCTTTCATTCAATGGCAAACTCATACGGTCACATTTTCATGTAACAGTGATGGTGTCGGAACTTCCGGTGTGGCGACATATAACAGCCGGACGCACTTTAGATGGCTCCCGCACAGGTCCCAATACTTTGTTCTTTTCTGCCCTTTTTTGTGAGGAAGTTTCAGGTTCTAACCCGAAGGCCTGGCAGAGCAAACGACAGTGAATCGGGTGATGTCAAGGTCGACATTGAAGGGAGGCGGTGGGGGGGGAAATTACAAGTGTCGAGCCCAAGGAGTCAGCAAAGGTGATGGGAGAGTGGCCGCGCCTATCCCCCATGATGCCATGGTGCAGGTGATGGCAAAAGAGCTGGAGACGTTCGGTGAGGAGATGGACGAGTGATTCCTGAGGCATGGCCAGGAGATGAGAGCATCATTTAAAGTTATGCTGGAGGAGGCTCTGGGCCCGGTCAAAAGCCAACTGGACAAGATGGCTAAGACGATAGGCGAGCAGGCTGAGAGGTTGAAAGGCATGGAGGAGGCCTTGTCTCAGCACAAGGACCGACTCATGTCGTTGGGAGCTGAAATGGCAATGGTCGGTGACAGAAATAAGGGCCTCAAGGCGAAACATGATAATATGGAGAACAGGTCCAGGCCCATGAACCTGAGGGTGGTGGGTCTGCCTGAGGGAGTCGAGGGCTCAAGGCCGACCAAGTACTTTTCTATTTTAAAAAAATTTTGAAATTTGTTTTTATAAATTTAGAATACCCAATTCTTTTGTTCCAATTAAGGGGCAATTTAACATGCCCAATCCATCTACCCTGCACATCCTTTTGGGTTGTGGGGGTGAGACCCACACAGACATGGGGAGAATGTGCAAACTCCACATGGACAGTGACCCCAAGTACTTTTCTGCAAAGTTATCTCAGCTGATAAGCGGTGAGGAAGTGTTTGCTGCAACAGAGCTGGATAGGGCACACCGTGCCTTGAGACAGAAGCCGCGACCGAATGAGCCACACCGTGCATTGATCATTCAATTTCCAGAGGAAAGAGCGGGTCCTGGAATGGGCCAAGAAATGCCGGAGCATTGACTGGGATAGTAACATGGTAAGAATTTACCAAGATATCGGCACGGAGCTGGCGTGCTTTTCCAGAATTGTTTACTTTGTCATGAGCTGTGCGCTGTTGGCAGGGGTGAAGAAGTCTGAGTATTCGCCAGTGGTCATTTCTGACCATGTCAGTGTGGCGACCAGAATTGAACACTATACTCCAAGTGTGACCTTAGTTAGGCCACATTTGGAGTATAGTGTTCAATTCTGGTCGCCACACTACCAGAAGGATGTGGAGGCTTTAGAGAGGGTGCAGAAGAGATTTACCAGAATATTGCCTGGTATGGAGGGTATTAGCTATGAGGAGCAGTTGAATAAACTCGGTTTGTTCTCACTGGTACGACGGAGGTTGAGGGTCGACCTGATAGAGGTCTACAAAATTATGAGGGGCATAGACAGAGTGGATAGTCAGAGGCTTTTCCCCAGGGTAGAGGGGTCAATTACTAGGGGGCATAGGTTTAAGGTACGAGGGGCAAGGTTTAGAGTAGATGTACGAGGCAAGTTTTTGACACAGAGGGTAGTGGGTGCCTGGAACTCTCTACTGAGGAGGTGGTGGAAGCAGGGACGATAGTGACATTTAAGGGGCATCTTGACAAATACATGAATAGGATGGGAATAGAGGGATACGGACCCAGGAAGTGTAGAAGATTGTAGTTTAGTCGGGCAGCGTGGTCGGCACGGGCTTGGAGGGCCAAAGGGCCTGTTCCTGTGCTGTACTTTTCTTTGTTCTTTGTTCTATGTCCCACTTGGACTTGGAGTGTCGCATGGGTTGGCAGTAAGATGTAGGTCAGTTCGCGGACCTGGGGTTCTGTGCAAGGGCTATCCAGGATTACATTTTGAACAATAACAATGGGGAGGTCTCAACCTCGATACTATGGGAGGCACTGAGGGTAGTAATTAGGGGATCAATTAGATCTTTCAAGGCACATGTAGATGTGGAGGCAAGCAGGGAGCGGGAAAAACTAGTGGACAATATTATAGAAGCTGATTTGCACAGGGTATTTGCACAGTTCATCCCCGAAGCTATTAGTGGAGAGAAAAAAGCAGCAAATGCAGTTCGATTTGATCTCTACAGATGAGGCGGTGTGACAGTTGAGGCGAGCTAAAGGGGCAATCTACGAGTATGGGGAGAAGGCAAGTCGGCTCCTGGCATATCAACTGAGGAAATGGGAGCAGAAAGAGAGATTGTCCAGATTAGAGTGCAGGAAGGGGTCTGGCATCGACTGAGGAGAAGGTGAATGAGGTAATTTGCGCCTTCTACGAAAAGTTATACAGGTCTGAACGGCCGCGGGTGGGAGGTATATGGTGGTGTTCTGGAGGAGTTTCCCAAGGTGGGGAGGAGTAGTTACGGGAAGAACTAGAAGCTCCATTGGAGTTGGAAGAGATCAAGGAGGCACTGAAATTGATGCAGTCGAGGACGGCACTGGGAATTCCCGGTGGAATTTGTAGACCATCTGGTCCCTTTATTGTTGGGCATGTTTAGGGAATCCTTGGAGAAAGATGTTCTGCCACAGACTTTGGGGCAGGCATCAATTTCCCTGCTCCTGAAGAAGGGCAAAGACCCCACAGACAGCGGGTCACATCGTCTTACCTCCCTGTTAAATGTGGATGCGGATCTTCTAGCTAAGGTGTTGGCAGTAAGACTGAAGGTGCTGGGGAAAGACCAAATTTGCTGTTATATGTTAGGAATCCGGAGGCGTCAGTGGGAAACATTATGTGGATCTTGCAGCGTTTTGGGCCTTTTCTGGCTATAAGCTAAAAGTGTGAATCCTTGGTGTTTGGGGCACCGGGGCAGAGAGGTGGGTTCCAGCAAGCAGGATGTCATTTTCAGTATTTGGGGTCCAGATAGCCAGGGACTGGGAGAAACTCCAGGGATTGAACTACACAAGTCTGGTAGGAATGGTTAAAGCAGACCTGCAAAGGTGGGACGGTCTCCCACTACCCCTGGCAGGTCGAGTACAATCGGTTAAGATGAATATCTTGCCGAGATTTTTATTTTTATTTCAGGGTCTCCGGTGTTCCTGCCTAAGGTGTTCTTCAGAGAGATCGACCGACTGGTAACTGGGTTAATTTGGGTGGGTAAAGGCCCAAGGATCAGGAGAATGGGCTGGGCCAATTCACTCCTTGAATTTAATCTGCAATGCAGCCGAACAATTTTTTGACTTTGTTCAAAACTTGTATGCCTTCTTTTCGGTTTCCACACTTCGGTGGAATATGCTGCATTCAAATTTTGAGTAGGCACATGAAAAACATTTGATAGTCAAAAGGATTTTTGACACCAGATCGTCCGCTCGTGCAGATTCTATTCTGCCTTTGAAAATGAACTTTGCTGATTTAAAGGAAACTGTATTTGACCCCCCCCCCCCCCCCCCTCCACACCTACCAGGGACACCTGCAATGGGAAGAATCGTTTACTTCAAAGAATAAATGCTGTCAGCAAATTGCTGCAAAATGGTGATACAACTTTATTGAATGAATGAATGAATGAATGAAATGAAATGAAATGAAAATCGCTTATTGTCACAAGTAGGCTTCAAATGAAGTTATTGTGAAAAGCCCCTAGTCGCCACATTCCGGCGCCTGTTCGGGGAGGCTGTTACGGGAATGCTTCACAATTGTTCGCCTCAATTAAAAGTTTTGTCATGGAAGTTCAAAATGACCATATCTCGGTGGAAGCAGAGGCACTAACATTAACAATGAATACAGGACCCTCTGATGATGAGGAGCGTACAAGATACAGGAAGTTATTTTCTGATGAAACTAGAGACAAGGAAATCACTTCAAAAGGAAAAAAATATAATCATTGGCGCTCTCATGTTATTTGTGACACAATAGTGGTGCAATTGCAGAGTAGAAGTGAATCTCTGAAGAAGACTGTTTCTCGACAAAAGTTTGGATGAGAAAACTCAGAGCCACTGCAGTAAGAGATTAATTCTACCGGGAGGACATAGATACAAATGTTTTGAAGATGAAATGAAACAATATATTCATTTCATTGATAATGATGAACTCTGTGCTCTGAGGTCACCAGATGATTTGTACAGACTGGTACGTGATGGTTAGCTGGCAACCTTTCCAAATGTGGAAACCATTCTGAAAATATTTGTCACAAAACCTGTCACAAATGCTTCTGATGAACATTCTTTCTCTGTATTGAACGCAGTGCAAAATTATCTGCGAAGTACAATGAGTCAGGAACATTTGACAAGTTCAGCAATACTGATATTTGAAAATACATCCTTACAAGACTTTATCTATGATGATGTGATTGATGATTTTGTGAAGAGTAATGCAGAAGAAAAGCCATTTAAATTGCCATGGATTGCAAACAACTGACTAACCAAGAGTATCTAAAAAATCTGTCCCTCTACCATTTCCTCTAGTCTTAATTTTGTTTTTCAAGATGGAAAATATGCTGGCCTCATATAATGACTGGTGGTCACATGCAGACAGTTACAACAGATGAGTAACCGCCATATGAGGAGAGATTGACTAGGTTAGGATTGTTCTCACTGGAGTTCAGAAGAATGAGGGGGGATCCTCATAGAAACTTATAAAATTCTAACAGGACTAGACAGGGTAGATGCAGGGAAGAAGTTCCCAATGGTGGGTGTGTCCAGAACCAGGGGTCACAGTCTGAGGATTCAATGTAAACCATTTCGGACAGAGATGAGGAGACATTTCTTCACCCAAAGAGTGGTGAGTCTTTGGAATTCATTACCACTGAAGTAGTTGATGCTAAAACATTGAATATATTCAAGAGGTGGCTAGATATAGCACTTGGGGAGAATGGGATCAAAGGCTATGGGGAGAAAGCAGGATTAGGCTATTGAGTTGCATGATCAGCCATGATCGTGATGAATGGCGGATCAGGCTCGAAAGGCCAAAAGGCCTCCTCCTGCTCCTATCTTCTATGTATCAATATATCGCTCTTTACTAGCCTTCAGCCAGTCTTACACTTCTGAACAATTAAAGAACAGAATCCTGTCAGACAATTGCCAGCGAAGCCATTGATATTACACTTAGACTGGACACCCCACTTCATTGGGGTATTTGCTCATGCACTGGACTTATCCTGGCTCATTCTGTCCTGCGGCTTACTGTGCTTCAGTCATATCATTGGCTGATATCTCCATATCTCATCAGCCAGTTCATGTTTGCTTGCCTCAAGACACACAGATTGCAATATTGACCGTCTCTACTGTCATGCTGACAACAGGCTTGGTTTCCACTTTATCAATTATAGTACCGGCTTGTTGTTGTCATAAGTTAAGAGCACAACGGCAGTCTGTCAAGCAGTGATTTGGAGTTTCTGTACCCTGTGCCTTGCATATTGTGCATCTTAATTTATTAATTATAGTAGGCTTGTTCTCGTAAGTTAAAGAGCACTGCAGCAGCCAGTCTGTCAAATAGTGGTTTTGAGTTTCTGAGCCTTGCATTGTGTGAGCTGAGAGTGGGAAGGGTCAGGAAGGCATTGATGTCATTGGGGATGGGGCTCGACATCATTGGGGGCAGGGCACCATGCCACCAGGGAGCGGGGTGTGAAGTAGGGCCCCGCAAAGATGGAGAGCGCGAGCCCCCAAAGTCCACCTTGGACTGAGGGGTCATGACATGGTGGATGTGGAAAGGACATTTCCACTTGTAGGAACATCTTGGACTAGGAGGGTCACTGTTTTCAAATATGAGGGGCTGTATTCTCCGTCCCGCTGCACCAGATTTCTGGTTCACCCCGCCGGCTGGATTCTCCGTCCCGCTGCACCAGATTTCTGGTTCACCCCGCCGGCTGGATTCTCCGTCCCGCTGCGCCAGATTTCTGGTTCACCCCGCCGGCTGGATTCTCCGCTTCACCAGCCAGTCAATGGGGTTTCCCATTCTGCGGCGCCCCATGCCATCGGCAAACCCCCGAGCTGCCAGCAAACCGGAGCATCCCGACGGCGGAGAATCCAGCCAGGGCCTCTCATTTCGGACAGCAATGAGGATTCTTTGAGAGGGTCTTGAGTCTTTCAACTCTTCCTCAAAAGGCATTGGAAGCAGTTTTTGAACATTTTTAAGGCAGAGCTACATCGATTTTTGATAAGGAAGGGGGTGAAACATTCTCAGAGGTAGGAATGTGGAGTTAAGGTTCTAATCAGATCAGCCATCATCCTATTGAATGGCGGAGTGGGCTGGAGGGGCTGAGTGGCCTCCTCCAGTTCCGAGGCCATATGTTTGTATGGAGGAGGGAGCTCAGAAATTACAGAAGAGTTGGACTAAATATACAAGTAGGATGAACAAGCATTGAAAAGTGTAAAGTGCTGTGCATAAGAAGGAAAAATACATAGATGACACATATATTCCCACATCATATTTGAATTTGTAAGGATTCAATTCAATTCAGCTAAAACTCCACAATGCATTTTGCCGTCTGTGGAGCTGTTTAACCAGAGCAATTTGCTGGTTTTGTAACATCAATTTGTTCCTCCACCTATGCCGCAACCACTTTCCTTGAATCCAAAGAGAATCAAAAATTCTCTTTAAAGATCCAATGAGAAAAATGTTCTCTTGCAACAGTCTCATAAAGCTTCCATTTGCCACTTAAGTAATTCACTAAAAGTGATAACTGTTCTGATAACTCCATGGGCAGGATTTTCTCAGCCCTAAGGTTGCGGAATGGGAGACCGTTGTGGGAGGGTGTGGGGAGGGGTGTTGCAGGAAAGTGGTGGGGGACCAGACATGGATTGGCTGACTGCCGGGAGTAAGCAGTTGGCAATTTAAATAATTAAATCCCCCATTAAGGGCAATTTTCCCAGGCCATAGGATTTTTCCAATAGCTGGGAGACCCCCTTTGCTGCATAAGGAGGCCTCCAGCTGCATGAAGGCAGCACCTTTGCAGCCATCTGGTGGAACCACTGGAGGCTGAGACACCATGCTCCAGGCAAGGAAGGGCACTCCTACAGCCCTAACGGGCCATCCAGGAGGGTCTGTAGTGGTGTTTGAACCCAGAGCTTTGCGCCTCAGAATCCAGAGTGTTACCAACTGTGCCACAGATAACAGCTCCATGCATCAGCCGTGATGGCTGAACAAAATGTTCTGCAGCAGCACTCACAGAAGCATCACCAGACACTACAAAACGCACTCAGGGAGGTCACTAACACCAATAGCATCCAATTATTGCAATGAGCTTTACAGGGGAGTAATGGGGATTGAGCATAAACCATTTCTTTCCTGACTGAGAAGAATGCCAAAACACCACAATCGGAAGAAGCATAATATCACACAGGACAAACTGGCAATGATTGTTCCATCAGTGGGGGAAGTCAGTTTGACGCAAATGTTATTGTTCTGACTGGTAATGACATTGATGGCCTACAGAGAGTAATCGCTTTGAGTTTGAAAAAATCAGAACATGCAATCAGGGAGTTTGGTATAACGAGGAGCAATCCATCAGCAGAGCCCGAGAAAATAACATGGCAAAAAACAAGGACTCGAGGAGAGGTATGGAGTGACTCGGTACATCTGTACAATTAGAAGCGGCAGAAGAACTTGTCCGGTCAGACTGAAGAATGTACGAAATGCTCGCTGGTCTAGTGCTGTTATTCAGTCCTTCAATAATCTGCCTGCATTTCAGAGATTCATATTGACTATGAAACCAAAGAGAAAATGCTGGAAAATCTCAGCAGGTCTGGCAGCATCTGCAGGGAGAGAAAAGAGCTAACGTTTTGAGTCCAGATGACCCTTTGTCAAAGCTATAAGACCGAGAAAGTGGGAAATATTTATACTGGGGAGTTAGAATGAAAGTTGAGTCATGGCCACAGAAACCCAGGGAAAGGGGGTGCTAATGGCCACAGAAACCAAGGGTAAAGAGTGCAAATGGCAGTCCCCAGAGAGAACAAAAGGTGTGAGAGGCCAAAGAGCAGAGAAACTAACATCAGAGGGTAAACTGTGGCAGATGTAGATGTGGGGAGGGGAAAGGGGAAACAAAGGGGAGAAGGGGTAAGGAAAGGTCCACCTTTACCCTCTGATGTTAGTTTGTCTGCTGTTTGGCCTTTCACACCTTTTGTTCTCTCTGGGGACTGCAATTAGCACTCTTTCCTCACGGTCTGTGTGGGTATTAGCACCCCCTTTCCCTGGGTTTCTGTGGTTATGACTCATCTTTCATTCTCACTCCACAGTATAAATATTTCCCACTTTCTCTGACTTATAACTTTGACAAAGGGTTATCTGGACTCGAAACGTTGGCTCTTTTCTCTCCCTACGATGCTGCCAGACCTGCTGAGATTTTCCAGCATTTTCTCTTTGGTTTCAGATTCCAGTATCCACAGTAATTTGCTTTTATTCATATTGACTATGTCCCGCTGACTGATCCTTCAGAAGTACCACAAAATCCAAAGATGCGTGGCTTCTATATATATATATTTGAGAATGCTTTCAACTGGCACTTAGGATATTGGACAAGGCAGGAACCCATGTCACTGTGATCCTGTGATGAATACTGGATTTTAGATATATTGGATTACAAACATTTGGCAATTCAAGGGTTAAAAGCCTGGGCTAGAGTGTGTTTGACTGCAGTAGTCATGTTTTTAAAAATAATCTTGTTTTGCAAGACCAGAAAGCTTTTTGGAGCCAGAGGTGAAATTGATCATTGTAAAAGCCTTGGCTAATGCACTGTTGTTTGATCAGGGGGAGTCTTTGGGGAGTCAATGTGTTTTTAGCTTGGGGAGGTGATGCCATTGCTGGGTGGAGCAAAGGTATTTAGACACTGATGAGAAAGCTTTTGAGTTGAGTTCTGATCTGGCTAACACTGAGTCCATAAGTAAGGTATTTTGCTCTCGCAGTATGATAGTTAAAAAATGATTAATAGTATTTAAAGCTATGCAGACTTGCCTGAGGAAAAGAGGGAAGCTGAAACAAACCAGTCGAAACAGATTTTTGAAGACATTGAGCCAGAGCCTATAGGGAAGTTAACAGGAGCCAAATCTGTTCTGGAAAACAAGCATTCTCTGTGCCATCGGGATGTAGAGGGTGAATTGGGAGCTGTATGTTTTTTTCTATCTTATTGTTTAATCAGGAATAAAGATAGTAATTAAGGGTATTGTTATTACGGTATAGAATAGCATTGTTTAAGGTATTTTTGGGTGTGTTAAATAGTTAATATTGTGTTCATAATAAAGTTTTGTTTTAAAATACCAAATTCCAATTCCATCGTACAATCACTCCTGGAGTGAAGTATTCTTTCCGCACAGCCTTACAAAATAAATTAGAATATTGAGGTTTCGGTCCAGTATCTTAGCCACTGTTGGGATCTGGTCTGGGATCGTAATCGCCCCACCATACCATTCCTCGCAGGTGAAACTAACTGGATTATTAATTGAGGGAGGAACTCATTGTGTTTCCAACTCAGGCTAGATCTACTCCTGGGAGCGTCTGTCACAAGTGCCCTCCACCTTCAACTGCCGGACCCGCACAGTCCTGCCTTTGGTCACTACAGTGTGCTGCCTTTCCACAGTCAATTGGGAACTTTGCAGACTTTCTGTTACCCAGTTGGATAATTCTCGTCTGACGGACAAACAGCCTTTTACCCTCCCGACGTCCACAAGTAAAAAAATTAAAATTTAAATTAAACTTTTCAATGCTCCGATGATTTTTTTTTGTCTAGGTTACAAAAGGCAGTAACCGGGAGATTCATTTTTAATTCTGCCAGCACAATCCTGGTAATCTTACTGACCACCTTGGCCACTGCAAAGCCAGATGTGGTTGGGCTTCCAGCAAAGCATGCTCGTGGTGTGTAAGACGATCTAGGACAGGCATTTAAAACAAGAATACATTAACACTTGGGCCAGGATGCTCTGTTTGAGAGAATAGGTGCTGACTCCGCTACTGAATCATGAGAATTCTACGTTGACAAAAGCGATATCGGTCTCGGGGCTATTCAGGACATGTTAGTGGGCTGGCACTGGCACCACATGGAACTACTGCAATTCCAATCAACCTTGGTGTCCGATTCCTCGGGATTGACACTGGAGAGCCTGACAAGCTGCAGTATATCAGCACCCCGCTCCCCAGACACATTCATTCCAGCCAAGATGATTCCACCACGAAGAGTGGCCCCAAGATTCGCAGATGGAGACATTGTTGGATGGCGTGGAGGAGAGGCAGGCCAGCCTGTTCCCTTGGGTGGGAAGGAGGCTGCCACCTGGGGATGTAAACTGGGCCTGGGCGCAGGTGGCAGAGGTTGTGAGCGCCGTGGGCCCCACTTCCAGGACCGAACAACAGTGTAGGAAGAAGCTGCACAACCTCCTCAGGATGACCCGGGTAGTCACCACCTCCGTGAATCTGGCACCACCCCCGTACCACTACCCCCACACCCATAGCCCTCCCCCCCCCACACGAGGTGGACCAGCAGGCAATACTGGGACGGGGATAAGCAAATTCACAGGCATGCCAGGCTGAACCACCTCCACCACCGCGCCCTTGGCACAAGCCCTTAGCTCCCCCCCTCCCCCCGCACCACAGAGCAGGCAATCGGACCCCGCCCTTCAGCAGTCCGCATATGCACCCCACCCTGCACCACATGACAACACCCATAGCGCCCGCCATGGCCAGATGCCCTGCACACGCAGGCCACTCACCAAGGACCCACTCTGCTGCCCATGTCCAATTGTCTCACACTATGCATGTCTGGGTTCCCCTGCATGTCTGGTTTCCCCAGAAGACCGGAAGGAGCCCATCGGATCTGTGGCCCCCTCATCGCTGCAGAGCAGAGGGCGTTGCTCCTGGTCGGTGGGCCGGGAGAACGGGCAGTCACCTAGGCAGAGGTCAGCATTGGGGAAGCAAGGGAGCCCCTGATGGATTGCGGTGTCCCTACGGCACCTGTGGCACCCCCTTCTCTACCCCCTTTCCTAACCAATTCATTCTTTATATATTTCTGCTACCAAATATACTAATTTTGTTCTCTCGAAATGAGGGGTTTTCCAGGCATCAAGCTCTTCGGGCAGGTACAAGACAGCATTGGGTGAGATATGAGATGCAGGGTAAAGCTCCTTCCATTCTGTCCCAATGTGTCCCCTGCGGAGTGGCTATATTTTTACACCATTCATGCTGTATGGCCTCTTGCATCAGAGTGCTAACTGTTTTTGCTGAATTAGAAGCATATTTTGCTGTGTGCCTTTGTTCACTCAGATCTGGTTTGAGACTGAAGAATCTGTAGCTTTTGGGATATGCATCATGAAATTAAATAGCAAACTTTCCTGGCAATTGTTTTTGGTTTGCTAGTTTTTCTTCCACCTTTTTCTGAGGCAAGCAACATTGTCCCAGAATTTTATGATTATTGATATAACAGTCACTTGTGGCTGTGATCTTAAATTAGGCTCATCTCCTTTACATCTGTGCAGAGAGCAACAGCGTTTGTGTTTCAGGTCGATGACCTTTCATCAGAACTGAGAAACATTAGAAATGTATAGGTTTTTACCAAGGACTGGGTGGGACAAGGACATAGAAAGGTCATTGATGGTGGAGGCCGTGAAAGTTTAAGTGGTGCTGATCAAGCAAACCTCTTTGTCCTGGATGGTGTTGGGTTTCCTGAATGCCATTAGGACTCCAGACAAGTGGAGACTATTCCATCACAGGCCTTGTTCTCATCCACGCAGGGAGCAAATACTTTGTGCCTGTTGGTTAAAGTCAAGAGCTGTGGGTCCTCCAACACTGCCTGCTGGATTCCCGTTGCTGCCTGACTTGCAGCTGCAACCTTCTGTACCTGACCATTGACCAACTCTAAAGTTCTACTAAGTTCCTATGAGGTATAACTGCCTCCTGGAACGAAGTATTCCAGATAACTCTCCTCTACTCCAATGCCCCAAACTGTCTGCTGTCCGGGCGGCAGTTCAAGACCATAACAGCTGACAAAAGCTGCAGACACAACAGATGTGGTTGCCTGGCACCGTAATGCATTACACAAACTCCCACATGTTGCAGTAGCGGCACACCAACAGCCCCCACAATGTCTAATTAACCTTTTTTATTTGTTTTAGTTAACTAGTTACTAATCTAGTCAAGTATTAGCAAATGATTGTCTCTTAGTTTGGGGACAAAAGAACACTCACCAGCTACTGGAGGTAAAACAAATAGAATCACAAAGCAGCACCTCCTTCCTCCCTCTGCAAATTCCTGACGTAACACTCGGTTTACAAAGCACTCAGTTCCCGGACCACTCTGTGCATTGGCAAACACGATCTAATTAAATTAGAACTTCAGAAATACTTACTCAGTTCATGAAGCACTCTGTTCCCGGATTACTCTGCGCGGGAACAAACTTTGTCTCTGAATGGGACAACATCTCGCCCGCCATGCTTAATTGGGTGGTGAGTGTGAAGCAGCAAATTAGACGGCCACCTCGGGGAAGATTGCTCACATTGCCAGCAAGTGCCTGCTCAAGACCCCCATGGGAATCAGGGGAGAAATGCTCAGTTGGCTGGAGTCATACCTGGCACAAAGGAAGATGGTTATGGTTGTTGGAGGTCAATTATCTCAGCTCCAGGACATCACTGCAGGAGTTCCTCAGGGAAGCCTGCGGTGGTACCTGCGGTCGTGCCTTGGCCCAACCATCTTCAGCTGCTTCATCAATGACCAACATCAGTAGGGATGCAGAGCCAGGTGATGTGTTGTAGCTGTAGCATGTGGGAACTGGTGGACCCCATTGTGGTTCATAGAGACCACATCTGTAGAAAATGTTGGTTGTTTGAGGAACTTTGGCTTAGAGTTCATGAGCTGGGGTCTGAGGTTCATACATTGCGACATTTCAGGATACACTCACACCCCTTAGATTAACTACCTTGAATGTGTTCAGTGGTCAGGCACAGGATGGTGTGACTACAAGTATGTCGAAAGATCCAAGAGGTTGCACTGCTGGAGACTCAGCCCCTGCCCTTGTCCAACAGGTTCAAGATTCTTGGTTCTAACCTCTGGACCATTTAGGACAAGAGCAGAAGACACCTGGGAACACCACCACCTGGAGGTTGCCCTCCAAGTCACTCATCATCCTGACCTGAAAATATGTCGCCGTTTCTTCGCTGTCACTGGGTCAAAATCCGGGAATTCCCTCCCTAACAGCATTGTGGCTGTACCTACGTCTCAGCAACAGTAGTGGTTTAAGAAGACAGCTCACCACCACGTTCTGAAGGGCAACTAGGGATGGGTATTAAATGCTGGCTTAGCCAGCAATGCCACATCCTGTGAATTAATTTTTAACGTTTGAGCCTGACATTAGAGTCTTGAAGCCGGCGGTAAAATCCTGTCCCATTTATCAGCCTGGACCAGCGTGGCAGGAAATCTGAAATAAGTTTCATGAAAGATAAATTGGAGTTAAATCTGACTGACCATTGCAGAGCCCAATCATTAGTTCTATGAGAAGACCATTTGGGAAATTAACTCAAGGATCTAATCAATGTTTAATAGTTCAATTCGCCTCTTTGATTCTGTTTTAATAGTTCCCTTCATTGGAAATGTATTTAGACTTTCATCCACAAAGAAACAACTGTTCCATTATTGAAGACATAAAACATTATTGCATATTCAAACTATCAGCATTTGAATCTTCTGTTAAACACTGGCCAATCACCTTTGGGGTCAAGATTCAAATTCAGATCATTTCCAGTCTCATTCTTGGAGGACATTAACCTGCAGCCCAAAACTGTTCCTAATTTGACATTTATTGGCAATGGAATTCAGCTCAAGGATATTTGGTGGATGAAGTAATAAAGTTGACACATTGGTGATCTTCAATGAATGAAGCTGTGATACATTATTGGAGACTCAGCAAATGTTTCAAGGAGATTAATTCAAGGGGATACATACTGGCAGAGGGAGATCAAGAGCCACCCTGTGGTAGAATTGCAGTGGGTTCAGGTCACCACGGGATCTGCAGAGGGCCTTTTGCTGCAGTGCTTGAGGAAAGCGTGAGGCCTGGAGGGATGGGGATGGTGACAGTTGGAAATTCGGATAGCTGCAGAGAGGGAGGATAGAACCATTTTAATTCCCAGACCTATTTTAATTTTTCAAACCATGGCGGGAACGATGATCGATGGGCAGGTGCAGAAAATTACATGTCAGTAAGCCAGTCATAACAGACTGCGGCAAGGTGGGTGACAAGAGGGGAATGATGGGATTGTGGTTGCAGGAAGAGGAGAGGAAGGCCAAGAATTCCTTGTGGGGAAGTAGAGGAGTTCTCCTGCTTCTCCTGACGCGCAAAGACGGAAGCATGCCCTCCGTCAATCAAGAAGCCCAATTTAAATATTTAAGCAGCAATTCACCGGGACTTTAAATTGGCCTCTGCCTTTATAGTTGGCGGATGGATTGATTGGCAAGGCGGCCTTTACTTTGACACTACAGCCTCGATCCAGGGCAGGATGAAAGTCAGGGCTCAAATAAAATTTAAAAATGTGTCTGGGGACTGAGGTCTGTGGAAGGGAGTGCTGCCTAGAAACTGGAGGTATAGTTTTCGCACTGACTTTCTTTTTAATGGGTCAGCAGCTCCCTCAGACAGCTCTGCAGCAGCTCTCCCCCTTAGGGAGCATGTTAGAAGCAGCAGCCTGCATACTCCCTGTTCTCAGCTCCCACCCTCTTCCTGCCTTCCTCTGGCCTTTCACAGTCCACATTTCACTCTGGATTTCTATTAATTGGCCAGCCAGCGTAATATTGCGTTAATAACATGATCTCGGGCATGGGCAGTTTTTACATCCACTCCCACCCGCATCTACTTCGGGCATGCCCTGAAAGTAAAATTCAGGCCTAAAACAACACTTTTCTGGGCCTGTTTTGGCCTTGGATCCAAATCACAACAGCTTTCCAGCCATGGTCAGAAAGGCGAACAACTTATGCTTACAGGACTTTAATTCACATCAAAATCCTAATTATGACGGCATGATGCGCAATCAATTACACTCAAGACGAAGTGATTTCATAACTGAAGGCTTTGATCTACTAGAACATTTTCCCCAGCAGCTTCGATACAGAAAGTGAAGGCTGCTGGGGCAGCACCATCTCTTATCATAGATTATCATAGAATTTACAGTGCAGAAGGAGGCCATTCGGCCCATCGAGTCTGCACTGGCTCTTGGAAAGAGCACCCCACCCAAGGTCAACACCGCCACCCTATCCCCATAACCCAGTAACCCCACCCAACACGAAGGACAATTTTGGACACTAAGGGCAATTTATCATGGCCAATCCACCTAACCTGCACATCTTTGGACTGTGGGAGGAAACCGGAGCACCCGGAGGAAACCCACGCACACACGGGGAGGATGTGCAGACTCCGCACAGCCAGTGACCCAAGCCGGAATCGAACCTGGGACCCTGGAGCTGTGAAGCAATTGTGCTATCCACAATGCTACCGTGCTGCCCCAGGGATCCTATACCCCACCTTCAGGGCAGAGCTACGTAATACAGCCAATGGTAGACTCCTGGGTCTAACCAATGGTCATCAGCCTCTCAGGTACCGCAATACCTGGTACTACCATATTCACCCCCTGTTAAAAAAGAGTCCGGCGGGGGTGGTGGCCAGCGGTAACAGTATGACCAGGTATGGAGGTACCTTGCTGTCGAGGATATGTACAGAGTTCACAGTTAGAGTCACAGGGAAGCAATCAGTCGATCAGGTGGCAAGGTCGTCCTTCTGGAGCGTCTGGGCTTCGGTGGTGATTCTGGTGGGTGTCCCGGTGGTTGCGACTCCGGGAGTGTGGTTTTGTCCTCCCTGGCAGCTTTGTCACCCCTGGGCGGCGCTGTTGGGGCAAAAGGCTGACACGGGGGGGGGGGGCCCTGTAGGGGGCGTCGGTGGGTGGGATGGCCTAGGCAGGAGCGGCAGGAGGACCGACCCCCCAGTGAGGTACTGTGGGGGGGGTGGGGGCAATTGGTCGGGTGCGCGTGGGGTTCCGGCGGGCGTCAGGTCCCGATGAGAGACTGTCTCTTGCCGGCCTTCAGGGAACGCCACGTAGGCGTACTGGGGGTTAGCATGCAGCAGGTGGACCTTCTCGACCAACGGGTCCGACTTGTGCGCCCGCACGTGCTTCTGAAGCAGGATGGGTCCAGGTGTCGCTAGCCAGGTTGGGAGCGAGGTCCCAGAGGAGGACTTCCTGGGGAAAACAAGGAGACGTTCATGAGGTGTCTGATTTGTGGTTGTACAGAGCAGCGACCGGATGGCATAGAGGGCCATCGGAAGGACTTCTTGCCAGCGGGGGACTGGGAGGTCCCTGGACCGTAGGGCCAGTAGAACAGTCTTCCAGACTGTTCAGTTCTCCCTCTCAACCTGCCCGTTTCCCCAGGGCCTGTAACTGGTCGTCCTGCTCGAGGCGATGCCCTTGCTGAGCAGGAATTGACGCAGTTCGTCGCTCATAAAGGAGGACCCCCTATCACTGTGTCTGCAAGCGGGGAATCCGAACAATGTAAAGATACCCTGGAGGGTCTTGATGACGGTGGTTGTGGTCATGTCTGGGCAGGGGATGGCGAAAGGGAACCGGGAGTACTTGTCAATCACGTTCAGGAAATACGTGTTGCGGTCGGTGGGGGGGGAGGGGGCCTTTGAAATTCATGCTGAGGCGTTCAAAGGGACGGGAAGCCTTTATCAGGTGCGCCCTCTCTGGCCGGTAGAAGTGCGGTTTGCACTCTGCGCAGATTTGGCAGTCCCTGGTGACTGACCTGACCTCCTCGATGGAGTAGGGCAGGTTGCGGGCCTTGACAAAATGGAAAAGGCGAGTGACCCCCGGGTGGCCGAGGTCCTCGTGGAGGGATCAGAGGCGGTCCACTTGTTCAGTGGCACAAGTGCCGTGGGACAGGGCATCAGGAGGTACAAGATCTCGTAGTTGAAGGTGGAGAGTTCTATCCTCCACCGCAAGATCTTGTCGTTTTTAATCTTGCCCCGCTGTGCATTATCGAAGGCAACCGACCGTTGGTCCGTGAGGAGAGTGTATCTCCTGCCGGCCAGGTAATGCCTCCAATGTCTCACAGCTTCTACTATGGCTTGTGCCTCTTTTTCGACCGAGGAATGGCGAATTTTGGAAGCATGGAGGGTACGGGAGAAGAAAGCCACGGGCCTGCCTACTATGGCTTGTGCCTCTTTTTCGACCGAGGAATGGCGAATTTCGGAAGCATGGAGGGTACGGGAGAAGAAAGCCACGGGCCTGCCCGCTTGGTTGAGGGTGGCCGCCAGAGCTACGTCGGACACATCGCTCTCGACCTGGAATGGGAGGGGCTCGTCGATGGCGCGCATCGTGGCCTTTGCAATGTCTGCTTCGATGCGGCTGAAGGCCTGACGGGCCTCCGTCGACAGGGGGAAGGTTGTGGACTGGATATAGTATTGGATTATTGTATGTCAGGTTAGGATTTTTGCGGTCTGGAGAAATTTGCGGAGGTTGGTGTCGTGGTTCTGCTGGTCATGGCCGCAGATGGTGACGTTATTCAGATACGGGAACGTTGCGCGTAAGCCGTACCGGTCAACCATTCAGTCCATTTCTCGCTGGAAGACCGAGACCCCATTAGTGACACCAAAGGGAACCCTTAAAAATTGATAGAGCCGCCCATCTGCTTCGAAGGCAGTGTACTTGCGGTCACTATTACGGAGGGGTAGCTGGTGGTAGGCGGACTTGAGATCCACTGTGGAGAAGACCTTGTATTGTACGATCCTGTTTACCAGGTCGGCTATATGGGGGAGAAGGTACGCGTCCAGCTGCGTAAACCTGTTGATGGTCTGACTGTAGTCAATGACCATCCTATGTTTCTCCCCGGTCTTTACCACCACTACTAGAGCTCTCCAGGGACTGTTGCTCGCTTCGGTGACCCCTTCCCCCAGCAGCCTTTGGACCTCTGACCTGATGAAGGTCCGGTCCTGGGCGCTGTACTGCCTGCTCCTGGTGGCGACGGGTTTGCAATCCGGGGTGAGATTCGCAAACAGGGAAGGCGGGTCAACCTTAAGGGTCGCGAGGCCGCAGACAGTAAGGGGAGGTATAGGGCCGCCGAATTTAAAGGTCAGGCTTTGCAAATGGCATTGGAAGTCCAGCCCCAGGAGGGTAGCCGCGCAGAGGTGCGGCAGGACATTGTCGAATTTCCTGCCTTGGACAGTGAGGTTCGCTAGGCAGAACCCCTTTATCTCCACCGAGTGTGACCCGGAGGCCAGGGAGATCCTTTGGTTTACAGGGTGGGTAACAAGTGAACAGCGCCTTACCGTGTCGGGGTGAACAAATCTTTCCGTGCTCCCAGAGTCAATCAGGCAGGACGTCTCGTGGCCGTTAATGAAGGCTGTTGTTGTAGCTGTTGCAAGTGTCCGAGGTCGACTTTGGTCCAGCGTCACCGAGGCCAGATGCAGCAATTGCGAGTTCTGATCAGGCAGCGTGTAGTCGGCCGTGCTGGTGGCCTGGGGCCCCATCCAAGGTGGCGTCACCCATGGGTCGTACATGGTGTCCGGGGATGAACAAGATGGCGGCGATGATGGACAAAATGGCGGCGCCCACCCGTCCAGCATGGTGTCCGGGGGGCAAGATGACCACGCCCGTGGGTCGCACGTGGCGCTCGGATAGGGGGGTGGCGGTGGGCGGTCGGGGCCTGAAAGGGGGGTTGCCGCGGTGGGCCATAGTCGCTGGAGACCGCGGCCACGGCGCGGGCCTGGCAGACCCCCACAAAGCGGCCCTTCTTGCCGCACCCTTTGCAGGTGGCAGTGCGGGCCGGGCAGCGCGGGCGGGGATGATTCGCCTGCCCGCAGAAGAAACAGAGGGGCCCGGCGGCGTTAGCGGGCCGTCTCGTAGCACAGGCCTGCAGGGTCAGGGGGAAGGTCTGTGGGGCTGCCGCTGCGGGGTGCCACGCAGCCCAGGGGGCCGCCATGCGGTCGGGCGCATAGGACTGCGCGTTTCTGTAGGCAACGTCCATGGACCCTGCCAGGGCCCGTGCCTCTCTAAGTCCGAGAGTGTCCCTTTCTACGAGTCTTCGGCAGCTATCAGGGGAGCTCATACCTGCTACGAAAGCATCCCTGATTAAAAGTTCCATGTGCTCACTTCCCGAAACTTGCGGGCAGCCACTGTTTCTGCCCAGCACCAGTAGCGCCCGGTAGAAATCTTCCAACAATTCTTCGGGGCTTTGCCGTCTAGTCGCAAGGTGACGAGCGTAGACCTGATTCACAGGGCGGATACAATGTCCTTCTAGCAGTTCGATCGCGGCATCATAGTTCACCGCCTCTTCGATAAGGGGGTAGATCCCAGGGCTGACCCTTGACGGAGGAGATGCATTTTCTGTCCTTCTGTGGGGGTGCCTCCGGCCGTCTCAAGGTAGCCTTCAAAGCACGCCAGCCAGTGTTTAAAAATTGCAGCAGAGTTCTCCGTGTGGGGGCTGAGTTGAAGGCACTCCGATTTGATTCGGAGATCCATCCTTCCAGCTTACGTCTAGTAGATTAAATTGATGCGCGATCAATTACACTCAAGACGAAGTGATTTCATAACTGAAGGCTTTAATCTACTAGAACCTTTTCCCCAGCAGCTTCGATACAGAAAGTGAAGGCTGCTGGGACGGCACCATCTCTTATACCCCGCCTTCAGGGCGGAGCTATGTAATACAGCCAATGATAGACTCCTGGGTCTAACCAATGGTCATCAGCCTCTCAGGTACCACAATACCTGGTATGACCACATGGCAATCCCCAACTTTTTAATATTTCTGAAGCCTGCCTGCAGCCCCTAATGAAACCTAGGAGTAAATATTACAGTCAGTGAGAGTGAATCAGAAATGTGGGGCGTGATTACCTGCCTTGTCTGTTGATGGTCTCGCTGTAGTCCACGACCATTCAATTTTTCTCCCCAGACTTAACTACTACCACTTGTGCTCTCCAGGGGCTGTTGCTGGCCTCGATGACTCCCTCCTGAACCAACCGCTGGACCTCGGACCTGATGAAGGCCTTATCCTGGGTGCTGTACCGTCTGCTCCTGGTGGCGACGGGTTTGCAATCTGGAGTTAGATTGGCAAAGAGGGATGGAGGATCGACCTTTAGGGTCGCAAGGCCGCACACAGTGAGGGGTGGTAAGGGTCCGCCGAATTTAAGGGTCAGGCTCTGGAGGTTGCACTGAAAATCCAGGCCAAGGGTAAGTGCAACGCAGAGGCTAGCGAGGATGCAGTACCCCCAGATCGCTACGCGATGGGATCCGGAGGCCAGGGAGATACTTTGATTGGTAGGGTGTACCTTAAGGGAGCAGCGCCTTACCGTATTTGGATGTACAAAGCTGTCGGTGCTCCCGGAGTCCAGTAGGCAGGAGGTCACGTGGCCGTTGACTTTCAGGCTGGTGGATGCATTGGTCAGAGTGCGTGGTCTGGACTGGTCGATTACCATGGATGCGAGTCGTGGTTGATCGTCGGGTAGTGAGGAGGCCGCTGCGTCGGTGTCCTGAAACGCTATTGGTCTCCGTGTGCTGCGGGGTGGAAAAGATGGCGGCGCCCGGAGGTCCTGGGGGTCACAAAATGGCGGCACCCATGGAACGCACGTTGCGGGGGTGGAGCAAGATGGCGGCGCCCATGAAACGCACGTGTTGTGCGGGGGAGAAGATGGCGGTGCCCATTGCGCGCACATGGCCTGGGGAGGATAGCGGTGCCCATTGTCCGTGACCAGGGGGGCTGGGGGCGACCGCTGCCGCTGAGCGGGCCTGGCACACCGATGCGCAGTGGCCCTTCTTCCCTCAGGCCTTACAAAGGGCAGCGCGGGCTGGGCAGCGTTGGCCCGGGGTGTCTTTGTTGGCCGCAAAAATAGCATCGGGGCTCCCCGGAGATCACTGGCTGGTGCGTAGCGCAGGCATACTGGGTGGGTAGCGCCCCCGCTGGGGCGGCTGCCTGTGGGGCCCAAGAAGCGTAGGAGGAGTGGGCCGCGCGGTTGGGGGCGTAGGACTGTACATTGCTCAGGGCGACCGTCATGGAAAGCCCTAGTGTTTTAGTCTCTGCGAGGTCGCGCGTGGCCCCTTCTAGGAGTCGCTGCCTGATAACATTGGACCCAATCCCAGTTACAAAAGCGTCACTCATAAGGAGATCTGAGTGCTCCTTAGCTGTAACGTCCTGGCAGTCACAGTCCCGAACTAGTGGGATCAGGGCCCTCCAGAAGTCCTCAATTGACTCACCAGGTAGTTGCGTACGCGTTGCGAGCGTGTGTCTGGCGAAGGGCGTGTTCGTCTTCTGCTCATAACTCTCTTTGAGTCAAGTCATAGCGTCAGCGTAATAGGGCGCATCCTGGACCAGCGGGAAGATTTAGAGTTGAGTCTGGAGTACAGGATTTGAATCTTCTGAGCCTCTGGAACAGGAGTCTGCGCCGCGTTGATATACGCTTCAAAACAAGCTAGCCAGTGCTGAAAGTCCTTTCTGGCGTCGCTTGCGTGTGGATCCAGCTGCAGGCGATCTGGTTTAATCCGGAGGTCCAGCTTCTGAATCAGATACTAATAAATTGAGGCACGATCAATTTGGCTGGAGACGAAGTTGAATTCAAACTGAGGCTTTATTAGTATCTGAAGTGTGGCCTCCTACAGCAGCTGACGAAATGGCTGCGAGCTGAAGGCCACACATATTTATAACCCGGCTCCTGGGCGGAGCTAGCATGCACGGGCCCAGGTGAACCTGTAGTGCAAGTTCTGCCGTACAACCCTTAATATAGGAACACAGTGGTTTACCACACTTATGCTTACCGGATTTTAATTCACATCAAAATCCTAATTATGACGGCAATCCCCAACTTTTTATTATTTCTGAAGCCTGCCTGCAGCCCCTAATGAAACCTAGGAGTAAATATTGCAGTCAGTGAGAGTGAATCAGAAATGTGGGGTGCGATTTACCTGCCTTGTCGAGCCCAACTTGGTGACACGATGAGGCCTTTGAATCTCGCGGGAGGCATCTCGCACATTCACGTCGTTCGAAACATCTCGTGAGATTCAGGGCGAGATCCAGATTAGCACATTTAAGTGAGCCATTAGGCTCATTTAAATATGTCTGTGCCAGATTCTCCTGGCACCCGGCATCTAATGGCCGAACCTGGGAGACCTCGCCAGGGTGCCATTTAGTACTGGTTTCCACAGACGTGGATCAGTTGTAACAGGACCTGTAGGAGGTTGCCCAGGCCATTAGAGACCCCCAGGAAGTCAGGCTCTGGACATTGTGGGGGGCACGAGGACCCCGTAAGAGGTAGCTTGGGGGCAGTGGGAGGCTCTGGAGGCTGCGGTGGGGCTGACGGGGGTGTTATGGGCCAGGGTTTAGAGAACCCCAAAGTGTATCATGGAGTTCACCTGACCCACAACTTTTAATAGATTGTGGTATGGGGAGCACACGACCCACTCTACAGGTGTGGTACAGCAGAAATGGAAAAGTATTTTTTGAAGCAAAACAATGTTTATTCTATGAACTCAAGTTAACCTTTTTAAAACATACAGTGAACATCTTAGCAACCATCAATTCAAATACAACCCCCAAAGAATACAATACTAAGTAATCTTTAAGCTGTCCTTTTAACATCCATAAAACTTTTTAAAAAACCTTTAAACAGTAGCACATCAGGTTAAAGTCACTACTGAGAGCAGTTATTAGTTTTAAATCACCAAAGGATCGATTTATAGTCTTTAGATTACAGAGAGAGACTCTAATACACCTTCTGGCTATGACTGCAGATATCCAGCTCTGAAAACGAAACTAAAACACACCCTGCAGCAAACAGCCTAAAATGAAAGTAAAAAGCCGATAGACAGCCCAGATCCACCCACACTCTGACATCACTGATAAACACCCATTTCTTAAAGGTACATTTCTTAAACACCCATTTCTCAAAGATACTCTCACATGCCACCTCCCACCAAGAAAAAAAAATAAACCATCAACTTCAAGATGGTTTCATTTTTCACCTTTTCACCATCCTTAAAGAAATGCACACAGTAAATATACATTTTCGTTTAAAAAAAAACAACACACACAAACAGCTATATAGTCTATTTTTTTTGTTCTTCTTCCCCCCAACTGAAATCCTTCTCGATTGACAGTCTCTTTGAATAAGATGGTCTCTGCATGATCCGCCCATTTCTCTACGCCTCGGCATTTCTCTTTAAAGTCAGATACTTTGTTCAATCTGATCGCAGAGTCCCTTGTAATTCTCCAACACAGGAGCATCGGTTATCACAGTTTTCAGGCAGTCAATCTGATAAAGTCCACAAAACCTTGCATTTAAAGGCTCACCTACCATTGGTAACAATACTAAAACTTTATCTTCACTGGCAAAACTACGAACTTTGGATTTCTTGTCCGCTACCCGTTTCATCACATGTTGGGCACCTTTTAAATGTTGTCTAGCCAATTCACCTGCTCTATTTAATCGTTCCCTAAAATTTGACGTGAAATCCAATAATGTAAGTTCCGATTTCTCACTCACCAATTTTTTCTTAATCAATTTAAGTGGTCCTCTTGCCTCATGACCAAAAATGAGTTCAAAAGGACTAAATTTGGTTGACTCGTTAGGTGCATCCCTAATTGCAAACAGTACGAATGGAATTCCTTTATCCCAATCCTCTGGATAATCGTGACAATAACCCTCAACATTGTCTTTAATGTCTGATGCCACCTTTCTAACCCTCCCTGCCATTCTGGATGGTACGCAGTTGATGTAAATTGTTTTATTCCTAAGCTATCCATAACTTCTTTGAATAACCTTCAGGTAAAATTTCATCCTTGATCCGATTGTATTTCTGTGTGTAGTCCATATCTAATAATTTAAGTAACTCCACAGCCCACTCTACAGGTGTAGTACAGCAGAAATAGAAAAGTATTTTTTAAAGCAAAACAATGAACTCAAGTTAACCTTTTTAAAACATACAGTGAACATCTTAGCAACCATTAATTCAAATACAACCCCCAAAGAATACAACACTAAGTAGTCATTAAGCTGTCCTTTTAACATTAATAAGACTTTAAAGAAAACCTTTAAACAGAAGCACATCGGGTTAAAGTCACTACTGAGAGCAGTTATTAGTTTTAAATCACCAAAGGATCGATTTAAAGTCTTTAGATTACAGAGAGAGAGAGACTAATACACCTTCTGGCTGTGACTGCGGATATCCAGCTCTGAAAACGAAACTAAAACACACCCTGCAGCAAACAGCCTGAAGCAAAAGTAAAAAGCTGACAGACAGCCCAGCTCCACCCACACTCTGACATCACTGATAAACACCCATTTCTTAAAGGTACATTTCTTAAACACCCATTTCTTAAAGGTACTCTCACATGACAGGGGATCGAAAGGGGGTCTTTCTCAGTGCTAAATAAACACCCTGCTAAACATGGCCGAAACAAGACTCTGTTTTTTGTGCCGTTGAATCACGCCCGTGGATGCAAAATGGTTTTGTACCTGCCTGTGCCAGTGGCAGCGCACCATGACGGGTGGGAGCGCAAATTCCTCTCATCATTTTAAGCAAGCGGAAACCAATTTTTCAGCTCCTGCTACATTGTGCTCCCCCCCCCCCTTCCCCCTCAATAAACCCACCGCCAGGAGGACTTGAAATTTCCGCCCTATATTTCTAATTAAGCAGCAGCACGGAAGACAGCAACTGAATCCAATAGATCAGCTGACCAAATAACTGGATTAAATTTTATAGTTCTTCTTGTACAGGTGCAGAACAAACTACAAGCAGTGACATAAAAATGTTGACTCTATTTAGAAAATGGATGGCAATTTTCCCACAAACTAATTGATACACATAATTTGATTTAAATCTTTTAAATGTTTTTAGTCATTACAAAGTCAAACACAGAAAAAGGTCAGCAGCTCTAGGCAGGTTTAATACTCCACACAATTTTTATACTCCCCTACTCCCACTTTAATTCATCTCACCTCATAAACAGATCCTTCTATTCCTTTCTTTTATTCTACTCATGTACCTAACTAGCATGCCCACAAAATGCCTCTGTGCTAGTCGGCACAAAGCTGAAGGAGTGCGGGATGCAGCAGGGGATAAGAGTGAGGCCCTGGAAATTGGCCTCAAGCAGAGAGTCCATTCGAATGGAGCACTGACCTGAAGGGGTTTGGGGTGCAGCAACATAGAATCTGGAACATATCTGCGCAAATATCAGCAGGTGAGGTAAAAATAAGCTAAAGATTTTTAAAATTCTTTCATGGGATTTGGGCGTCCATAAGAATAGGAACAGGAGTAGGCCATTCAGCCCCTTGAGCCTGCTACATGATTCAATAGGATCATGGCTAATCCGACATTCCTCACATCCACTTTCCGGCCCTTTCCCCGTAACCCTTGACTCCCTTGCTGAACAAGAATCTATCTATCTCAGCCAATGTGAAGAAAGGACTTAATCTTCACAAAGACTGAGCCATGTCCAAGGCATCATGGGTGAGGAGGGAGCAGGTAGGTCGAGAGCACAATAGTGATAAAAGAATCAATAGAGAACAGACAGGCACTTTTCCACAACATGATTCCAGGATGGTATGTTGCCTCCCTAGTGCTGGGATCTAGGATGTCACTGAGAAGCTGCAAAACATTCCAAAGGGCCCAGAGTGAATAGCCAGAGGTCGTGGTCTATATCAGTACCAATAACATGAGGAAAAAGTCCTGCAGGCCGACTGCAGGGAGTAGGGCCTCAAAGGTAACAATCTGACATTGATCCTGGTGCCATGCGTCAGTGAGTACAGAAGTAGGAGGATAGAGCATTTGATGTAGGAGGGGCATTTGGACCAGTTGAAGGGGAGGTGGGATCTGTACATACCGGATGGGTTGCACCTTAATACAGCCAGACCAATGACCTTGAGAGGAGGGTCATTGTTTCCATGGCAGCAGAGTTTAAATTAATTTGACAAGAGGCTACATACCAGGCTGTAGCATTAGAAAGGGGAACAATGATACACAAAGCATTGATAGCAGTAGCGTAAGAAATTGCATTTCATGGAATCAGCCTGAGAGAAAATAAAAGATGGTCGAAGATAGGTTTTCATGTATGTAAATGCACAAAGTATGGTAGGTGAGTGGCAAGTACAAAAAACCCACACAGGAATGTGATGTTGTAGCAAGAATGGAGATCTGTCTTGAGGACAGGATTGGGTATTAAATATTTCTGGATAAAGGATACTCAGGAAAGATGGGGAGGAATGGAGGAGCGATGTCAATATTGATTAAGGAGAATATTACAGTGTTGGAGAGAGTTGATGTACTAAAGGAGTCAAGGCCAGAGGGTGGGATTCTGCAGGAATCGGCGGGGCGGGCAACTCCGGCACGAAGGAGTGGCGTGAACCACTCCGGCGTCGGTCCGCCCCGAAGGTGCGGAATTCTCTGCACCTTCAGGGGCTAGACCGGCGCCGGAGTGGTTTGCGCCGCGCCGGCCGGCGCGGAAGGGGCTTGGCGCCATGCCAACCAGCGGTGAAGGGCCTCCGCCACCCAGCGCGAGTTGGCACATGCGCGGGAGTGCCAGCGTGTGCCGGCGTCATTCCAGCGCATGCGCGGGTGGGTTCATCACCGTGTCAGCCATCGTGGAGGACCACAGCAGCCGACGCGGAGGAATAAAGTGCCCCCACGGCACAGGCCCGCCTGCGGATCGGTGGGCCCCGATCGCGGGCCAGGCCACCGTGGAGGCACCTCCCTGGGCCAGATCCCCCCCTTGCCCCCCCGAGGACCCCGGAGGCCGCCCGCGCAGCCAGGTCCCGCCGGTACGTACCTGTTATAATTTACGCCGGGGGGACCGGCCTAAAACAGGCGGCCACTCGGCCCATCGTGGGCCGGGGGGGGGCGCTGTCAGTGGCCGCCGATCGGCGCGATGCGATTCTCGCCCCCGCCAAATCCCCGGTGCGAGAGAATTCGGCAGCTGGCGGGGGCAGGATTCACGCCGCCCCCCAGCAATTCTCCGACCCGGCGGGGGGTCGGAGGATCCCGCCCAGAATCTATTTGGTTCGAGTTAAGAAACTGTAGAGGTGCATTACACTACTGGTGCATTATATATGCCACTAACTAGGAGGAAAGGTATAAAGGAGCAAATGTGAAGGGAAATTATCAGAGAGTTGCAAAGATGTAGAATACTGTTAATAATGGGCAACTTAAATTATCCTGATATAGTCTGGGATAGTATTAGAGCAAAGACAGAGAAGTGAATAGATTTCTGAAGTGAGTTGAGAAAAATTTTCTTGATCAGTATGTTTCTGATCCAACGAGGAAGGAGGCATGTTGGACCTGGTCTGGGGAATGAGGCTGGTCTAATGGGTCAATTGTCAGAAAGGGAACATTTCAGGACACAGACCATAGTATCATAAGGTTTAGGTCAGCTATGGAAAGGTAGGCAAGGCATTCAAAAGTATTCTACTGCTACTTACATATCCCACACCAATTGTTTCCTGACACAAAAGCCCACACTTCGAGGAAAGTAGGGAGGATGCACACATCTTGAAAGTCTTGCCTTAGAACATTAAAAAGATAAAAATCCATTCACCTCACAGCATCTGTTCTCGCATCCATTATCTATTAACCTAGGCAGTTTTAATTAACCCGCGGTTTCCAGGTTGGGCCATGCTCCAAAAATGAGCATTATCCCAATCTACATCATAAACCTGCCGATCAGAAAGCATTAGATGCTGATTGAGACGAAATCCATTGACCAATTTCATCCCAGACTGTGTGTATTTATCTAGCCACACCAGTGGGTTGATAATCTTTCGCTGTTGTGGGCCTTTCCAGGACACCCAGCTCCTGCTTCTTGCCGCATGCTGTGTGGGCCCACTACCCTCTCCCAGATTAAAACTGGCTTTGGAATATCATGGGATATGCAGGAAAAGCTAATGGCAAGTTCAAATATTGGTTAAATGTTCAGGATGGTGGCCAATAAGCAAGGTCCATGTACTTGCATATTAAGGTGAAAGAGTTGAAAGTAGAAAAGCGGAATGCAATTACTGATAGTGAGTCCGGAAGTGGTTTTTGAATCAGCTTGAACAGAGAGGAAGACCTCGCAGTATAAGTCCCTACCGATACAGAAGTGGAAATAGAGGTCATAGCTTGAATAGATTAGACATTAAGATAGAAACCGAAAAGTTTTAGTAACAGATCTAGAAGCAGAAGTTGTCATGAACATTACGTTTTAGTGGCTGACAATAAACTTGAGGATAGACTAATAAAAGAGCCAACAAAGGGCGTTAGATAGTTGAAGATAGTTTATTCTGAAGTATCTGATAAAGGTCAATCATCTTTGTCACAGGAGGGCTTGTACCTGAAACATCCATGCAAATGGGACTTAAGCTAAAGCGAGACTAGTCGCTAGGTGTTTTAAAGATTAACTCGGTGATACAGATTCCATTCTCCCACAGCCAGAAAAATAAACTTAAAAATCCTTTTAGGTCTGTTGGTCGCATACCCTTTTTGAAAAAAATCCAATTAAGGGGCAATTTAGCAGGCCAATCCACCTACCCTGCACACCTTTGGGTTGTGGAGTGAGACCCATGCAGACACGGGGAGAATGTGCAAACTCCACACGGACAGTGATCTGGGGCTGGGATTAAACCCGGGTCTTCGGTGCGGCGAGGCAGCAGTGTTAACCACTGTGCTACTGTGCCACCCGTTGGTCGCATATTCAAGGGAGTGTCGAAAAATTGACATAAAAGCCACATTTTTAATACTTTCAGAAAGAAGAGTTTCTGAAACTCCCAAAGAGGCAATAGATGCAGAAGGAAACTAGGGGAAACAAACCAAATGTGTCTATGGCCCGAACAATGCCTCCAAGGTATGGTACTCTTCGGTGAGATCTACTTTGCTGAAAATACGTTGTGTTCAACTAAAGACAGATCTCACAATATTTTATCAGCATCATAAAATAAAAATTTTAACAATCTTCATGATGCATATTGATGATTTCTTGAAAGGTGATACTGTGGAATTTGCGAAATGTGTTATTAATAAGGTTTGAGTAGGCTTGTGAGGATTTTAATTATATTGGTTTAGAAATTCAGCAAATATGTCTGGAATGACTTTAAATCTTATTCAGAAAGTGTTGCTCCCTCCCTGGTTAATTGTGCTAGGTCATCACAGAAAGATTGTGTTATATGAGGTGGCACGGTGACACGGTGGTTAGCACTGCTGCCTCACAGCTCCAGGGTCCCCGGTTCAATTCCGGCCTCGGGTGACTGTGTGGAGTTTGCACTTTCTCCCCGTGTCTGCGTGGGTTTCCTCTGGTTTCCTCCCACAGTCCAAAGATGTGCAGGTTAGGCGGATTGGCCATGCTAAATTGCCCCTTAGTATCCAAAAACATTAGGTGGGATTACAGATTATGGGGATAGGGTGGAGGGTAGGGTGCTTTTTCCAAGGGCTGGCAGACGCGACGGGCCAAATGGCCTCCTTCTGCACTGTAGGGATTCTGTATCTAAAAGAGAGACAGAGCAATTGGAAAGCCTGATTGGTCAGATGAATCAATTGGTTGTGCACTGAGACAAGGCCAGATGCATGCTTTGATGTGTTGGAGTTAAGTATGGCACTGAAAAATCCGATAGTTGGCAATGGTTTAAGAACAAATAAAACATTCAGAAACTTAAATTCGGAGAAATGCATGCTTTGGAGATGCAATGATCATGAAACTGGTCATTTTCAGTAACGCTTCACATGCTAATCTTCCTAACTGGTATTGTAGTGCAGTTGCTTTCATAATATTTCTGATGGGTGAGAATGGAAAATGTTGTCCTTTAGTTGAGGAAGCTAAGAAAATTAAAATAATTATTCAAAGTACTCTGGCTGCCAAAACACTGGATTCTGTGGAGGCAGTGGATATGGGATTCTATTTGTTGCTTTTTTTTTAGTTGTTTAGGGGATCTGGAGTCACATGTAGGTCAGACCAGGTAATGATGGCAGATTTCTTTCCCTAATGGGAACCAGATGGGTTTTTACAACAATGGGTTCATGGGTGTGATCAGACTTTTAATTCCAGATTTTTTTTATTGAATTCAAATTTCATCTTCTGCCTTGGTGGGATTCGAACCCAGGTTCCCAGAGGATTATCCTGTGTTGCTGAATTATTAGTCAAATGATAATACCGCAACACCACTGCCTCCCCAAGTGAGGTGGGCACACAGAAGTTAGCTTGCTCATTGAATGTTATACTGGATAGAACACAGAACATAGAACAGTACAGCACAGTACAGGCCTTTCGGCCCACAATGTTGTGCCGACCACTTATCCTAATCTAAGATCAACCTAACCTACACCCCTTCAATTTACTGCTGTCCGTTTGCCTGTCTAAGAGATGCTTAAATGTCTCCAATGACTCTGACTCCACCACCCCTGCTGGCAGTGCATTCCACGCACCCACCACTCTCTGTGTAAATAACCTACCTCTGACATCTCCCCTATTAGTTCAGCAGCGGCTTGGGAACCTGAATTGTAGCTCCAGTATACAGGAGGTTGGGAGAGTAGTGAGGTCATGAGTAAGGTTTCAAAGTTGCAGGAGTGTACCGGCAGGCAGGAAGGTGGTTTAAAGTGTGTCTTCTTCAATGCCGGGAGCATCCGGAATAAGGTGGGTGCACTTGCGGCATGGGTTGGTACATGGGACTTCGATGTTGTGGCCATTTCGGAGACATGGATAGAGCAGGGACAGGAATGGTTGTTGCAGGTGCTGGGGTTTAGATATTTCAGTAAGATCAGAGAAGGTGGTAAAAGAGGGGGCGGGGTGGCATTGTTAGTCAAGGACAGTATTACGGTGGCAGAAAGGATGTTTGATGAGGACTCGTCTACTGAGGTAGTATGGGCTGAGGTTAGAAACAGGAAAGGAGAGGTCACCCTGTTAGGGGTTTTCTATAGGCCTCCGATAAGTTCCAGAGATGTAGAGGAAAGGATTGCAAAGATGATTCTGGATAGGAGCGAAAGCAACAGGGTAGTTGTTATGGGGGACTTTAACTTTCCAAATATTGACTGGAAACGCTATAGTTCGAGTACTTTAGATGGGTCTGTTTTTGTCCAATGTGTGCAGGAGGGTTTCCTGACACAGTATGTAGATAGGCCAACGAGAGGCGAGGCCATATTGGATTTGGTACTGGGTAATGAACCAGGACAGGTGTTAGATTTGGAGGTAGGTGAGCACTTTGGTGATAGTGACCACAATTCGATTACGTTTACTTTAGTGATGGACAGGGATAGGTATATACCGCAGGACGAGAGTTGTAGCTGGGGGAAAGGCAATTATGATGCGATGAGGCAAGATTTAGGATACATCGGATGGAGAGGAAAACTGCAGGGGATGGGCACAATGGAAATGTGGAGCTTGTTCAAAGAACAGATACTGCGTGTCCTTGATAAGTATGTACCTGTCAGGCAGGGAGGAAGTGGTCGAGCAAGGGAACCGTGGTTTACTAAAGCAGTCAAAACACTTGTCAAGAGGAAGAAGGAGGCTTATGTAAAGATGAGACATGAGGTTCAGTTAGGGCACTCGAGAGTTACAAGTTAGCTAGGAAGGACCTAAAGAGAGAGATAAGAAGAGCCAGGAGGGGACATGAGAAGTCTTTGGCAGGTAGGATCAAGGATAACCCTAAAGCTTTCTACAGATACATCAGGAATAAAAGAATGACTAGGGTAAGAGTAGGGCTAGTCAAGGACAGTAGTGGGAAGTTGTGAGTGGAGTCCGAGGAGATAGGAGAGGTGCTAAATGAATATGTTTCGTCAGTATTCACACAGGAAAAAAACAATGTTGTCGAGGAGAATACTGAGATTCAGGCTACTAGACTAGAAGGGCTTGAGGTTCATAAGGAGGAGGTGTTAGCAATTCTGGAAGGTGTGAAAATAGATAAGTCCCCTGGGCCGGATGGGATTTATCCTAGGAATCTCTGGGAAGCTAGGAAGGAGATTGCTGAGCCTTTGGCTTTGATCTTTAAGTCCTCTTTGTCTACAGGAATAGTGCCAGAAGACTGGAGGATAGCAAATGTTGTCCCCTTGTTCAAGAAGGGGAGTAGAGACAACCCCGGTAACTATAGACCAGTGAGCCTTACTTCTGTTGTGGGCAAAATCTTGGAAAGGTTTATAAGAGATCGGATGTATAATCATCTGGAAAGGAATAATTTGATTAGAGATAGTCAACATGGTTTTGTGAAGGGTAGGTCGTGCCTCACAACCCTTATTGAGTTCTTTGAGAAGGTGACCAAACAGGTGGATGAGGGTAAAGCAGTTGATGTCGTGTATATGGATTTCAGTAAAGCGTTTGATAAGGTTCCCCACGGTAGGCCAGTGCAGAAAATACGGAGGCATTGGATTCAGGGTGATTTAGCAGTTTGGATCAGAAATTGGTTAGCTGGAAGAAGACAAAGGGTGGTGGTTGATGGGAAATGTTCAGACTGGAGTCCAGTTACTAGTGGTGTACCACAAGGATCTATTTTGGGGCCACTGCTGTTTGTCATTTTTATAAATGACCTGGAGGAAGGCGTAAAAGGATGGGTGAGTAAATTTGCAGATGACACTAAAGTCGGTGGAGTTGTGGACAGTGCGGAAGGATGTTACAAGTTACAGAGGGACAGAGATAAGCTGCAGCGCTGGGCTGAGAGGTGGCAAATGGAGTTTAATGCAGAAAAATGTGAGGTGATTCATTTTGGAAGGAATAACAGGAAGACAGAGTACTGGGCTAATGGTAAGATTCTTGGCAGTGTGGATGAGCAGAGAGATCTCGGTGTCCATGTACATAGATCCCTGAAAGTTGCCACCCAGATTGAGAGGGTTGTTAAGAATGCGTACGGTGTGTTAGCTTTTATTGGTAGAGGGATTGAGTTTCAGAGCCATGAGGTCATGTTGCAGCTGTACAAAACACTGGTGCGGCCGCATTTGGAGTACTGCAGCAATTCTGGTCGCTGCATTATAGGAAGGATGTGGAAGCATTGGAAAGGGTGCAGAGGAGATTTACCAGGATGTTGCCTGGTATGGAGGGAAGATCTTATGAGGAAAGGCTGAGGGACTTCAGGCTGTTTTCGTTTGAGAGAAGGTTAAGAGGTGACTTAATTGAGGCATACAAGATGATCAGAGGATTGGATAGGGTGGACAGTGAGAGCCGTTTTCCTCAGATGGTGATGTCTAGCATGAGGGGACATAGCTTTAAATTGAGGGGAGATAGCAAGAGGACAGATGTCAGAGGTAGGTTCTTTACTCAGAGAGTAATAAGGGAGTGGAATGCCATGTCTGCAACAGTAGTGGACTCGCCAACACTAAGGGCATTCAAATGGTCATTGGATAGACATATGGACGATAAGGGAATAGTGTAGATGGGCTTTAGAGTGGTTTCACAGGTTGGCGCAGCATCGAGGGCCGAAGGGCCTGTACTGCGCTGGAATGTTCTATGGTCTATGTTCTATGTTCTATAGCTTACTCCAATAACCTTCAAACTATGTCCCCTCGTGACAGCCATTTCCGCCCTGGGGGAAAGTCTCTGGCTATCCACTCTATCCATGCCTCTCATCACCTTGTACACCTCTATCAAGTCACCTCTCTGTCTTCTTCGCTCCAGTGAGAAAAGCCCTAATGGTTCCTTGTGGGTAAAGTACCTTCCAAGAAATATGTGAGTGGCAAAAGGTTGACTTTGCAGATGCTAGAGAGAAAGCAAATCTTTAAAACTAAATGGGTGGACGCATGTCATCAACTGTAAGATTGTTTTAGATAAATAAATTGATGAATGATGAAATTGTCTGGGGTCCTCGAAACATGTCATGCTGTGCACAGAATATTAAAGTTTTTGATTAAATTTGCGTTGAAATTTTGCTTGCATATCTAATACCAATTTATTTATCGAAAGCGGCCCTACTGACAGTAACTTAATTTTCTTTAATTGTATGCAGGGATTCACTTGGGCTCCTATAATCAGAAACAGACTGAAGCTGTGGTGGTTGGGTAAAGAGGTGATTGTCTGTAAAGTGTATCTCACTAAATAAGGCTTAAAAGGTGGGCGCAATTCAATCAAAATGTTTCTCAGTGTGGTAGTGACTGGGAACTGCTGCGAGCCTCCCAGCGCTTGGCCCACCGAGGCCATCACCGCAATCCACGTTAATTGGTCCACTTAAGGAGGCCCTATGGGCTTCACACCGCAAATCAAGGCTCACCAACCTATTCGCCAGGACCGCACTCGCCAGTACCCTGCTAACAAGTTAGACCAGCACTTAAACTGCTCTTGCACAGCCAACCCCACTCAGCTCACAGTCATGGAACCGAGACGATCGGCCCCACGATTCGGGGCTGCAGACCTGGGGAGGCTCCTAGAGGCGGTCGAGGCCAGAAGCGATGTCCTGTTCCCCCGAGGATCCTGGAGGATCAGCCACAGGGCAGCCAGTGCCTCCTGGGAGGAAGTGGCAGCAGCCGTCCATTCAGGCAGCGTGACCAGGAGGACCGGTGCTGCAAGAAGGTCAACGACCTACACCGACCACACGAGTGAGTTGGTACCTGACCCCCCTTACCCACCCCCACAGGAATGCGCCTGGCAACATCCCCGCCCAGCACCATGCCCTGGCCCATCCATGCCGCCCACGCCGCCCCCGCCCCCGAAAAAACCTTCCACCCGCCACGTGAACCATACCCCATCCCCCTGACCCCAAGCCCCCTTCCCCAACCCCCAAGCCACTCCCACCACCCGTGGTGAACCACCCATGTGGCTAACAATGCCCTCTCTATGTCCCCGCAGGAGAAGTTGTCCCACAACCGTCGGGAGAGGGCCCAGACAGGCGGTGGGGTGTCGGACATCAGGATCCACACCAGCTTCGAGGAACAGGCCCTGGAGGAGATGGGGTGGCCGAGGAGAGAGCGGCCACCAACATGCAGGTCGATGCAGAGGTGAGGATCCACTCGGCCCCACCCAGTTGACCTGTCAAACGTGAGCTGTTAATGCCATACATAATGACCCATCCCTCCCACTGACCACATGTCCATTCTCTCGCAGGACCTCCAGCCGACGGCGACGGCCCATCTGGGATGGCCCAGCACCATGCCTCTGGACCAGGTTACCCGGAGCTGATGGAGACGATACGGTGCAGCCATGATATTCAGAGGGGGGTGTCAGTAACCCCCCAGCAGGTCCATAGCCGATTGGAGGGGTCCCAGAGGCTACAAGCCCAGGAGATAGTGCCAGCAATGCATGGCACCGAGGCCAACACTGCTAAGGTGGCGACCACAGTGGAGAGCCTGGTGTACAATGCCAGCAGCATGAGTGGAGAGGTCCACGGTGTGGCTCAGTCAGTGACAACCATGGCTGAGGACCTCAGCAGAATGTCCAACCTGCTGGGGTCTTGACCCAGTACCAGGCAGACCTTGATGAGATGTTTCGGACATGTCCCAATCTCAAGTCTGCATAGCCGAGGCGCTGAGGGGCATGTCGTCGTCTCAGATGGGTATAGCCAAGGCGCTGCCCACTCGCAGGTGGGCATTGCCGGGGTGCTGCAGAGGAGCATCGCCGCGGGGATCGACACTGTTCTGCAGACATTGGGGAGCCGCCAGGGCTGGCAAAGCCAGATGACGTAGGGGTAGCCGGGGCTCGAACCAGCTGCCACTCCATTTCGAGGTGAACCCCAGGGCCCTGTGGGCACCGACTGGGAGGAGGGCGGACTGGGTGCTAACCCAGACCCATCCTATGGAGTGGCTACAGTGGCCACCAGCTCCCCGGAATTCACTTTCAGCTAGGTTCATCACCAAACCCGCCTCCTGAAGTCGAACGAAGAACTCCATACAATGTTTTAAATGTTCTTTCCATGTCTGGAAGTTGGAAATAAAAGCAGATTGTCCCACTTTCTCAATGCAATCCTTCAAACGTGGGATAGGGTAAGAGTCCGTTCTTTTAACTGCATTCACTTTTCTATAGTCCACACACAACCATTGGGTACCATCTGGTTTAGGTACCATCACTATGGGTGAGCTCCATTGGCTGCAAACCACATCAATTATGCCATTTTTAAGCATACTCTCAATCGCTCTGTTAACCTGTGCCAATTTTAAAGAATGATGGATGTTGTTTGATAGGTGCAGCATTTCCCACATCTACATCATGTATAGCCATTTTAGTACTTCCCAATTTATCTCCACAAACTTGTCCACGTGATATCAATAACTCTTACAGGTCAGTCCGTTTTTCCTCTGGAAGGTAACTCAACAATTTATCCCAAATTTTAAGAACATCCTAATTTTCCAATTTAATTGGAGGTATGTCAAATTCACAGTCATCTGGATTTGGTTCGTCACTTTGAGTTAGAATCATTAAAACCTCCTTTTTCTCTCCTTCCCTTTCAAAGTACCTTTTCAGCATATTCACATGACACACTCGGTGAGTCTTCCTTCTATCTGGTGTTTTTACCACATAATTCTCTCTTTTTCCCTTTCTTCTCTATCTCTTTCTTTGTTTCTTTCTTCTCTCTCCTTTTCTATCATTGCATATTCAAGCCGCTTTAATTCTTTTTCATGTTCAAGTTGCTTTAATTCTTTTTCATGTTCAAATTGCTTAATCTGCAACTGGAGCTTTGCCATATCTAATGAGTCAGAATGTATCACAGGCAAACGTAAATGCGCAGATACCGCGTTAAGTACCTCATCTTTTCGTATTTTGCTAGGCAGTGTTAACTGCAATGCTTTTGCCAAACCTAACAGTCTGTTTTTAGTCTTTGTCAGTAAGGTATCACGTGTTGCCGTGTCCACCCCCAAAAACTTCTGAGCCTCCGAAAGAGCCATTGTTCACAACACTCTCCCCACTTAAACTAAAATACCACACCGGAAAAGCAACAATCCTTCACTGTCTTTAAGTTCACAAAATCCAATCCAATAGAAAGACTTTTATCCCCCTCGCGCCCCCAATTGTTATGGGAGAGGTGTTTTCAGAACCCCAAAATGTATCATGGTGTTCAACCAACCCAACCCCCCCCTTTAATGGATTGTTGCTTTTGAAGCACGCAGCTTGTTCCCCAGGTGTAGTATTACAATTATGGACACGTGGTTTTTTTAAACAAAACAATGTTTATTCCATGAACTCAAATTAACCTTTTAAATAAACATTGGATCTCTTAACACTCCTTACTTCAAAGATAACCCCGAAAATAATACAACACTACCCAATCCTGCAAACTGTTCCTTTAAACATCCAAAAGACTTAACAAATCCTTCAAACAGAAGCACTTCAAACAGAAGCACATTAGATTTATATTCAATACTGAGACCTTTTTACAATTCCAATTTCACCAAATGATTAAGAGATAGTCCTTCATGGCAGAGATCACCAGCAATGCAGCTCACAGCCACACCCAAGCTTTCTTCAAACTGAAACTAAAACTCCCAAAAGCAGAAGTGAGCTCAGCTCCCCCCTTGTGACATCACTTCATAATATGATCATCTTCATTTCTTAAAGGTACATTGCTTAAACATCCATTTCTTAAAGGTACTCTCACATGACAGTAGTCTAAGGCACAGTGGTAGTCTGGATTCAACTGTGAAGAAGATAGTGATAGATTTAAATAGGACCTACACAGGCTGTTGGAATAGGCGGGCATGTGACTGAGAAATGTAAAGTGATTTGGCATTTTGACAGGACGATCCAATACAGACAATATAAAAAGGATACAGTTCTAAAAAGGATACAAGTCAGAGGGCCCTGGGGTTATATGTGCACCATTCGTTGAAGGTGGCAAAATTGATTGCGAAAGCTGTTAATAAGGCTGTATAAATAGAGGCATAGAATATAAAAGCATGGAGGGTAATTTTGCAGCCACATTGCACCCAGCGCAAATCCCGCTATATAGGGGCTGGTTTAGCACAGTGAAATTAAAAATGAAATGAAATGAAAATCGCTTATTGTCACAAATCGGCTTCAAATGAAGTTACTGTGAAAAGCACCTAGTCTCCACATTCTGGCGCCTGTTCGGGGAGGCTGGTACGGGAATTGAACCGTGCTGCTGGCCTGCCTTGGTCTGCTTTCAAAGCCAGCGATTTAGCCCTGTGCTAAATCAGTGGGCTAAACAGCTGGTTTGTAATGCAGAACAAGACCGGCAGCACGGGTTCAATTCCTGTACCGGCCTCCCTGGACAAGCGCCGGAATGTGGCGACTAGGGGCTTTTCACAGTAACTTCATTGAAGCCTACTTGTGACAATAAGCAATTAATATTATTATTATATCAGGAAAATACCCACAGAGCCCAGAAACAGGATTTGTGCCGGGCGCCAAATAGTTTGCAATGTTCCTGGCCATCACAGCTGACGTAATCAGGCTCCCACCCAGCAAGGGCGTGAACCTGATTACCATCCATTTGAATAGATTTTAATAGGCAAAGCCGGCTTGACACCGAATCTTACAGGAACGTCCTATGTTCCCATCTGTCAGCGTGATGTGGCGCCAGCGGGAATCACGACTGGTCTCCACAAACGGAGATCAGATGTGATGACCATGCCGGGCGGGGAGGGCTCAGAGGCCATTGTAGCCCCCGGGTGGTTGGGAACATGGCACCTCGGCGGTGCTAACCTGGCACTGTCAGGGGGCAAAGACTAGGGACTGGACCTCAAGGGGTGGGGCTTGAAGGGACGGGACCTGAAGGGGAGGAGCATGAAAGACGACCAATTGGGGGGGGGAATCAGGCCGACGATCAATGTTCGGGGTGGGGAAGAAAATATACCATCAATAGAGGGGAGGTCCCAATGTCCATGGGAGAGCAGAGTTCTTTAATTTCACTTTGGTTTGGGGATCCCCTTTGATTGCTGTGAAGTCAGGCTTGCCGGTGCAATTAGGCCCCCACCCCACTGACAGTGCAAAACACGCTCCTGTTCAAAAAATGGCAAAATGTGGGACGATCTCATCAGGAAACCTGTCTGTTTTTCTGGGGAGAAATACACTAGTTTTCTGTCTGAACATGACACTTGCCATTTTGGGGGAAAATTCTGCCCATGGAGTTTATGGTGGATATTTATAAATCTCTAGTTCAGCTTCATCACGAATACTGTGCTCAAATGCCATATGAACACTGTAACTACAAGAGCAGGTCAGAGGCTAGGAATCGTATGATGAGTAACTCACTTCTTGGCTCCCCAAAGCCTGTCCACTATTAACAAGGCATAAGTCAGAAGTGTAATGGAATACTCTCCACTTACCTGGATGAGTGCAGCTCCAACAACACTCAAGAAGCTCAACACCATCCAGGACAAAGCAGCCCATTTAATTGGCACCCTTTCCACAAACATTTACTCACTTCACCACCAATGGATTGGATTGGATTTGTTTGTCACGTGTACCGAGGTACAGTGAAAAGTATTTTTCTGCGAGCAGCTCAACAGATCATTAAGTACATGAGAAGAAAAGGGAATAAAAGAAAATACATAATAGGGCAACACACATATACAATGTAACTACATAAGCACTGGCATCGGATGAAGCATACAGGGCGTAGTGTTAATGAAGTCAGTCCATAAGAGGGTCATTTAGGAGTCTGGTGACAGTGGGGAAGAAGCTGTTTTTGAGTCTGTTCGTGCATATTCTCAAACTCCTGTATCTCCTGCCCGATGGAAGAAGTTGGAAGAGTGAGTAAGCCGGGTGGGAGGGATCTTTGATTATACTGCCCGCTTTCCCCAGGCAGCGGGAGGTGTAGATGGAGTCAATGGATGGGAGGCAGGTTCGTGTGATGGACTGGGCGGTGTTCACGACTCTCTGAAGTTTCTTGCGGTCCTGGGCCGAGCAGTTGCCATACCAGGCTGTGATGTGCACAGTGGCAGCCATGTATACCATCTACAAGATACATTGCAGGAACTCATCAAGGCTCCTTAGGCAGCACCTTCCAAACCCATGACCACTACCATTTAGAAGGACAAGGGCAGCAGATCCTGGGTGCACCATCCTGACTTGGAAATATATCATGGTTCCTCCACTGTCGCTGGGTCAAAATGATGGCACTCCTCCCCCTAACAGCACAATGGGTTACCTACACCACATGGACTGCAGCGGTTAAAGAAGGCAGCTCACCACCAACGTTTCAAGGGCAATTAGGGATGGGTAATAAATGCTGGTCTAACCAGCGATACCCACATCCCATGAATGAATTTGAAAAAGTAATCTGGGCACTGCGCTTTAGGAAGGATGTGAAGACATTGGAGGCAGTGCAGAAAACATACAAAACATAGAACATACAGTGTAGAAGGAGGCCATTCGGCCCATCGAGTCTGCACCGACCCACTTAAGCCCTCACTTCCACCCTATCCCCGTAACACAATAACTCCTCCTAACCTTTTTTGGTCACTAAAGGCAATTTATCATGGCCAATCCACCTAACCTGCACATCTTTGGACTGTGGGAGGAAACCGGAGCACCCGGAGGAAACCCACGCAGACACGGGGAGAACGTGCAGACTCCTCGCAGACAGTGACCCAGCAGGGAATCGAACCTGGGACCCTGGCGCTGTGAAGCCACAGTGCTAATCACTTGTGCTGCCGTGCTGAGATTTACATAGAAATATACATGGAAAACAGAAGCTGGAGGAGGCCATTCAGCCCTTTGAGCCTGCTACGCCATTCATTATGATCATGGCTGATCATGAAGTTCAATACCCTGATCCCGTCTTCCCCTCATATTCCTTGATATTTACGAAAATGGTTCCAAGGATGAGGGACCTCAGTTATGTGGAAAGATAATTTTATTCTTTCATGAGGTGTGGTCATTGCTGGCAAGGCAAGCGCTTGTTGCCCCATCCCTTTGGCTGGAGTCTGGAGTCATAAGTAGCCCAGGCCATGTAAGGATGACAGATTTCCAACCCGAAAGGAGATTTTTGAACCAGGTAGGTTTTTTTACAACAATCAATTATTCAATAATAATTGTCATGGTCGCCATTACTGAGATTAGATTTATACGCCACATTTATTAATTGAATTTAAATTCCACCAGCTGACATGGTAGGATTGAAACTCATGTCTGTAGGATAAGGGCCTGGCACATGTGGGGTTAACACGATAGTGGGTACAGTACAGCCCACACAGTGATATGAAAGAACTCATGACCCCCACCTAGGGGTCAGTCTAGTGTTGGAGTGATAACTCCGAGCTTGAACCCCTTACTGTGCATCTGTTTATGGCTCTCATAGTTAATAAATAAATACAGTTAGACTACTTTAAACTGCTAGGACTTCATTAAGACCTACCAAACAGTACCCAACTTTACGCCAATGTCCCCACAACATTAGCTGGGGGCCTCTGGCTTACTAATCCATAACCATACCACAATGCCACCGCCTCCCTCAGATAAAAAGGATAGGTCTGTTCTCTTTAAGGAAAGGTTGAAAGGAGATTTGAAGGAGGCTTTCAACAATTTGAGGGGTCTGGACAGTGTCGATGGGCAGAAACTGGTTGGAATTCTCCAGCCATTCGCCGGAGCAGGATTCTCCGGTCCCACCATCTCCGGGTGGCTTCTCGGCAACATGCGGTGTCATCAGTGGGAATTCCCATTGACAGCGGCAGGACCAGAGAATCCAGCTGCCAGCAAAACACGGGGCTGGGAGACTGGAGAACTCCGCCCACTGTTTTCATTGGTGGAAAGGTCAAGAACCAGAGGACCCTGATCAGAGATGAATGGCAAAAGAATTAAAGATGACATTTAGAAATATATTTTTACTCAGCAAGTGGTTAAAGAGGTTGTGGAGGCAGATACAATCTTGGCTTTCAAAAGGTAATTGGATAATGATATGAACAGAAAGAGTTGCTGGGATACAGGGGAAAGGTGGGGGAGTGGGATTAGTGGAATTCATCTTGCAGAGAGTCAGCATGGACAGGACAGATGAAATGGTCCCCTTTTGCGCTGTAACCGTTCCATGATTCTATGAATCTAATGAAATGTGCTGTATGGTAAAAATGAAGAGCCATCTTGGCGTGGGGCTCCTGAACATGTCTTCCTCCCAGTGTCTGTTTTACAATGGCACCGCAGACATCTCGCACATTCCGAGTGAGAAACCTAAGGAACGGCTGCACTAAATGATTTACTTTTGTTTTGTGCCTTGATAAAAGGACTTTTGCGGCAATGACCATCTGGACTGACAATTTTAATAGACTAGGAAATCACAGCGGGAAGAATCAGTATGAAAGGTTCCAAATTCTACGAACCCAATTTCCCAACTTATGTTCATACAGTGAACAAGGCCCACCGGACGTTCCACCATATGGACAATAAGGGAATAGTGTAGATGGGCTTTAGAGTGATTTCACAGGTCGGCGCAACATCGAGGGCCGAAGGGCCTGTACTGCGCTGTAATGTTCTATGTTCTATGTTTTATCTCTGTGAATACATTTATAACCGCTGTATATTAGAAAGACATGGATGAGGCAAAGAACCATGGGAACAAAGCTGGAGAAGTCCAAAACCTTAAAGAGGGGCCAATTAGCACAAACGTTTACAAGCTCTTGCCGGTAAGCCCCCACCAAATACGGGGTTGGCACAAAAAGCCCCAAATAAAATGGACCAAAGGGAGTTCTGCCTACCACACATTTGAGAAACATTGGGTGCGATTTAACTAAATGAGAACATAGTCCCATAGCAAGCGCATTTAGCGCTGTGTTTCCCAGCACTCACAGCACCAAGAAACACAGCGCAATAAAATGTCATTCGAGTTACATAGGAGGCCTCAGCAGGGAAACGCAGAGCCAAGGCTCCATTTTCTGCACTGAGGAGCTGCGCTCGCCGGAACTCCTCAGTGTAGTGAGAGATCGGGACTCCATTTCTAAATGGCTTCCTACTCTCTGGTGCCACCGACACAACCCCCAATCCCCCCCCTATCCCCAACTCACTCTGAGGGGGTCCCCAGGCTCCCATGCATCTCCCCTAACATGCAAAAAGGCAACCCCCGGCTTGTTCGCTGCCACACACAAAATGCCAGCTTGGCACTTTGGCAGTGCCACCTGAGCACCGTGGCAGTGGCAGGGTACCACCCTGCCCAAAGGACATGCACCTGGGGGCCTCCGATCCCCTGGGAGACCCTCACGAGTGCTGTTCTGTCTGGTTCCCATTTATGGAGACCAGTACTGAACAGCACGAGGTCTCTGAAGCGAAGGGGATAGATCCCAACACCTCGGGTGCTCGGGAAACTGCACATTAAGATGAGGCATTCTTGCGTTTGTCCTGTTGAGTGCAAGACAAAAAACTTCAGCAACATGTCTCTCTTTTCAAGAATAATGCATTGTAGTCAGGGCACCTTATATTCCTTTTTGTGCTCAAGGTTAAAAACATTCAGCACTCTGTATACAATGAAACTGTTCCTTTGTGATGTAACGGAGGAATTTTTAAAAATAGAACATGTGTGAGCCTTTTATCATCATGTCTTGAATTAATCATTCAAAATTTCAGTTGACATTCTCACTTTACATATATACAGGTACAATCCTCCTTGAGCAATCTAAGGTGGGTCACTTTGGCGTCAAGGTGGCTCCAGGATGTTGATCCTATACGACAGACTCAGTCATTCAATATCATCTCTGTGGTTCTCCTATTGACTGTTGGTGATAGATCAGCCATCAGCCGCCTTGCCCCAATAATAGCTTGCAGTGAGGAAGCTTAAGATTCTTTCCAGTCAGTTTCAACTGCAAGTCAATGCCTTCATAGTCAGGATGGTCCTAAATGGTCAACTGGCAGGAAGTTTACAAAAACTTTACAACGATAAGTTATGGGGTTTTAGTTCTGTTTGGAGGAAATGCGTCCATGCCATTTTGAGGACCCTTAAGCTTTTGTTCCTGCCCACTCGTGTTAACATTCTCTGGTAGAATACGGGAAATTAGCAAACTGAAAATCTACTTATGCCTCAATAGTTCGATCTGGGGATTCTTAAGTATGGTGGTGTTTTCATACAAGACAGACTCCTGGTTGACTAAAATGTACAGGCAACTGTTAGCATAGCTCTTGTCACGGCCCTGCAAAATAAACGTATTAATATTTGCTCTTTTTAGTGATCATTTAAAATAGATTTCTATAAAGTGATCTATACTATATTGAAGTGATCACACAAATATACTGAATATAAGGTGGAGGAAGTGACACATCACTTCCTGGACCATGTACGTTCCTGCAAACTGTGAATCTATTTTCTTATCTCTACAGTTAGTGGTGTTGCCAAAACATAAATTAATTTATATAGTCTACTGTAGGAAGAGAATAAGTCACAGCCAGTGGATATATACCCCCTATCAGCTGGATCATAACTCACTTGTGGCTTTGTCCCCCATGATTATATCTAAGTGCCAATTTTGGCCAAAAAAAAATACATTGCATCCTGCTTCTGGCTGTGACACATTCTCTGTTTACTTAGCTCGTGAGAAATGGCTGTTTAACATGTTGAGCCACGTCCCTTGAGACTTCTGGGGGTCTTTCTCAGCCATCAAGTAAAAATCAATAATCTTCCTTCTACTTGCCCATTACTTTGTGTTTAATGTGCCACTACAGTGAACAATCAGGTTGGAAACCAGGGCAACAGAGTAGCACATAAGAATACCTTACCCTAATTCTTCCTGGGGTTCTATATATGCGCGTGTTGGGGATGTAGGAGACAAATTAATTTACCCAAATATATTTACATATATTTATGCTCATTATTTACCACCATAACAATCTAACAGATACAGACATCCCCTCCCCTACACCATTCGATCTTGGAAAGGAACAAATTAAGACAGATAATTGAACAGGCGAGGAGGAATGCTCGATAACAACCACGGATTCGCCTCGCCCTCTCTGCCCAGCTCCTTAAATGGAACAAACAACCTTGGTCGAAAACAAAACTATCTGCTCCAACTTACCCAGGGTCTTGACAGCGATCTGGCGAGTCAGCGGAGGCGGCAGGTTGATGCAGACCAGGTCGACATCCTGGTGCAGCAAGACATCGTCGATCCTGTTAGTATAAAAGGGGACATCCATCTCCTTCGCCAGTTCCTCCGCTTCTTCGGGCGTCCTCCCCCACAGGGCTTTCACCGGGAAGCCTTGGCTCTGGAGCAGAGGGATGATGACCCTGGTCGTCAAGCTGGTGCCAAACACACCGACCCCAGGCAGCATGGTGACTTGAGAAAGAGCCCTCACTCTGCACCTAGTGCAACATCATTGGGGCAGGCCAGCCTGCTTGAAGAGCTGAGCTATCCCTCAGCCACCTCTCCCATCTCCTTGTCTCACAGGGTGCGGGGGGTCTGGTTCCTCCTTTTCCAAATGCAGGTGAAAGCCAACAAGTTGCAGTTTTGTTCCGGCACACACTTCCTGCCGGCACTGTGTGTGTGTGTGTGAACTCGCAGCGCTGGTCACAGGCTTGCCACCTTCTGCTGTTCCTGCACCGCCCTCTAGACCCAGTGGCCGGGCCTGCGAGCTGATTGCTGCAGCGTTTTTCACTGGGGGCGGGGTACCAGAGGCTGCGGCTGTGTGTTGGCGGGGAGCCGGCCCGCCCGGTCGCCCGGCAGCAGCTAGCGGAGCCCAGGCTAAGCCATGGTTTCCAGCTGCCTGCTGTTGCCCAGACTACCCATCGGCAGCCCCCACTCCACCCACGGGCCAGCCTCCCCGCTCTCTCCAACCATCGGAGGCAGAGCACAACCTGCGATGGCGGGAGAGCGAGGAACTGCTGCCTGGAGAATAACACTGAACGAGACAGGGACAGAGACTGTCACAGGGACTGGGACAGAGGCTGTGACAGGGACTGGGGCAGAGACTGTGACAGGGACTGGGACAGACACTGAGACAGAGACTGGGACAGAGACAGGGTCTGGGACAGGGATAGAGACTGTGACAGGGATTGAGACAGAGACTGGAGCAGGCACTGTGACAGAGACTGAGCCAGACACAGAGACAGACAGAGACTGGGACAGACTAAGACAAATCCTGAGACACACACTGTGACAGACACTTGCACAGAGACTGGGACAGACATAGAGACAAACACTGTGTCAGACACTGCAACAGAGACTGGGACAGTGAGACAGAGACTGTGACAGACACTGGGATAGAGACTGAGACAGGCCCTGGGACAGAGACAGGCCCTGAGAGTGGGACAGAGACTGTGACAGACACTGGGATAGAGACTGAGACAGGCCCTGGGACAGAGACAGAGACTGTGGCAGACACTGCAACTGAGACTGGGACAGAGACTATGACAGAGACTGAGACAGAGACTGGAACAGGGACAGAGACAGGATCTGGGACAGGGACAGAGACTGTGACAGGGATTGAGACAGAGACTGGAGCAGACACTGTGACAGAGACTTGAGCCAGACACAGAGACAGACAGAGGCTGGGACAGACTAAGACAAATCCTGAGACACACACTGTGACAGACACTGGCATAGAGACTGGGACAGACATAGAGACAAACACTGTGTCAGACACTGCAACAGAGACTGGGACAGTGAGACAGAGACTGTGACAGACACTGGGATAGAGACTGAGACAGGCCCTGGTACAGAGACTGAGACAGGCCCTGGGACAGAGACAGGCCCTGAGAGTGGGACAGAGACTGGGACAGACACTGGGATAGAGACTGATACAGGCCCTGGGACAGAGACAGAGACTGTGGCAGACTCTGCAACTGAGACTGGGACAGAGACGATGGCAGAGACTGAGACAGGCCCTGGGACAGAGACTGTGACAGACACTATGAAAGAGACTGAGGCAGGCCCTGGGACAGAAACTGAGACAGGCCCTGAGACTGTGACAGACACTATGACAGAGACTGAGACAGGCCCTGAGACTGGACAGAGACTGTGACAGACACTGAGACAGGCCCTGAGACTGGGACAGAGACTGTGACAGAGACTGTGACAGAGACTGAGACAAAGACTGAGACTGGGACAGAGACTATGACAGACACTGAGACAGACCTTGGGACAGAGACTGAGACAGACACTGAGACTGGGACAGAGACAGAGAGATTGTGACAGACACTGAGACAAACCCTGGGTCAGAGACTGAGACAGACACTGAGTCAGAGACTGGGACAGAGACAGAGACTGTGACAGACACTGAGACAGACATTAGGACTGAGACTGGGACTGAGACTGAGAAAGAGACCGTGACAGACACTAGGACAAAACTGAGACAGAGACTGACAGAGACTGTGGCAAACACTGACAGAGACTGTGACAGACCATAAAAAGAGACTTTAGTCAGAAATTGTGACAGACACTGACAGAGACTGTGACACATAGGGTAACTGTGTACAGAGACTGAGACAGATTCTGTGACAGAGATGGGGACAGGAACTGTGAAAGACACTGGGACGGAGACTATTACAGCCATTGAGACAGAGATTGGGAAAGAGACTGAAACAGACACTGACACAGGGACTGTGAAAGACACTGGGACAGAGACTGGGACAAACACTGTGACAGAGGCTGAGACTGAGACAGAGACTCTGACAGAGACTGTGACAGACACTGACAGAGGCTCAGCCTGAGACAGAATCTGTGACAGACACAGCGGCAGAGACTAGGATAGCGACTGAGACAGAGACTGGGAAAGAGACTATGACAGGCACTGTTACAGAGACTGGGGCAGAGACTGGGACAGAGAATAGGATAGAGACTGGGACAGAGACTGAGAAAGAGACTATGACAGGCACTGAGACAGACACTGAGACAGACACTGGGACAGAGACTGGGACAGAGACTAGGATAGAGACTGGGACAGAGACTGAGACTGTGACAGACACTGTGACAGACCCTGGGACAGATAATGTGACAGAACATGGGACAGACACTAGGACAGAGGCAGAGACTGTGACAGACACTGTGACAGAGACTGTGACTGACACTGGGACAGAGGCTGTGACAGACACTGCAACAGAGACTGTGACAGACACTGGGACAGAGACTGTGACTGACACTGGGACAGAGACTGTGACAGGGACTGGGGCAGACACTGTTACAGAGCCAGTGGCAGAGACTGTGACAGGGACTGGGGTAGACACTGGGACAGAGCCTGAGGCAGAGACTGTGACAGGGACTGGGGCAGACACTGTTACAGAGCCAGTGGCAGAGACTGTGACAGGGACTGGGGCAGACACTGTTACAGAGCCAGTGGCAGAGACTGTGACAGGGACTGGGGCAGACACTGTTACAGAGCCAGTGGCAGAGACTGTGACAGGGACTGGGGCAGACACTGTTACAGAGCCAGTAGCAGAGACTGTGACAGGGACTGGGGCAGACACTGGGACAGAGCTTGAGGCAGAGACTGTGACAGGGACTGGGGCAGAGACTGGGACAGGGACTGGGGCAGACACTGTTACAGAGCCTGAGGCAGAGACTGGGACAGAGCCTGAGGCAGACACTTTGACAGAAACTGGGACAGAGTGTGGGACAGACAGTGACTGAGACAGAGACTGACAGAGGCTGTGGCAAACGCTGACAGAGACAGAGACAGACACTAGGACAGAGACTGACAGAGACTGTGGCAAACACTGTGACATACACTGAGACAGACCATAAAAAGAGACTGAGTCAGAATTTGTGACAGACACTGACAGAGACTGTGACAGAGACTGTGACAGACACTGAGACAGATTCTGTGACAGAGATTAGGACAGGAACTGTGAAAAACGCTGGGATGGAGACTAAGACAGAAACTGAGACAGAGACTGGGAATGAGACTGAAACAGACACTGACACAGAGACTGTGAAAGACACTGGGACAGAGACTGAGACAGACATTGTGACAGAGTCAGTGACAGACACTGGCAAAGAGGCAATGACAGACAATGACAAAGAGACAGTAACAGACATTGGCAAAGCAACAGAAACAGACACTGACAAAGAGATAGTGCCAAACAATGACACAGAGATAGTGACAGACACTGGCAAAGGGATAGTGACAGACACTAACACAGTGATAGTGACAGATACTGGCAAAGGGATAGTGACAGACACTGACACAGAGATAGTGACAGACACTGGCAAAGGGATAGTGACAGACACTGACACAGATAGTGACAGACACTGGCAAAAGGATAGTGACAGACACTGACACAGAGATAGTGACAGACACTGACACAGAGATAGTGACAGACACTGGCAAAATGATAGTGACAGACACTGACACAGAGATAGTGACAGGCACTGGCAAAGGGATAGTGACAGACACTGACACAGAGATAGTGACAGACACTGACACAGAGATAGTGACAGACACTGGCAAAAGGATAGTGGCAGACACTGACACAGAGATAGTTACAGGCACTGACACAGAGATAGTGACAGACACTGACACAGAGATAGTGACAGTCACTGACACGGAAACAGTGACAGGCACTGACAGCGAGACAGTTACATACACTAGTATAGTATCAGACACTGGCAAAGAGACAGTGACAGACACTAGTGTAGAGACAGTGACAGACACTGGCACAGGGAGAGATACTGACACTGAGACAGAGACTCTGACAGACACTGGAATAGAAGCAGTGACTGACACAGAAACAGTGACGCACAGACAGTGACAGCCACTGAGACAGAGATTCACAGAAACAGTGACAGACACTGGCAGAGAAACAGTGACAGACACTGGCAGAGAAACAGTGACAGACACTAGCAGAGAAACAGTGACAGACACAGAAACAGTGACAGACATGGCAAAGAGACAGTGACAGAGACTGAGACAGAGACTCGCACAGAGACACTGGCAAAGAGAGAATGACAGACACTGACAAAGAGATAGTGACAGACACTGAGGCAGAGACTTGCACAGACACACTGGCAAAGAGAGAATGACAGACACTGGTAAAGAGACAGTGACAGACACTGGCACAGAAACCGTGACAGACACTGACACAAAAAGTGACACAGAGACAGTGACAGATACTGGCACAGCAACAGTGATAGACAATGACAGACACTTGCACAGAGACAGTGCGCGATATTGTTACAGAAACAGTGCCAGATACTGGCAAATACAGTGATACACACTGGCACTGAGACAGTGCCAGATACTGATACAGAAACAGTGACACACACTGACACAGGGACCATTGGTGTAGACAGTGGCATATTGGTATTGTGGTTGGGCTAGGAACCCAGAGACCCAGGGTAAAGACCAGGTTCAAATCCCACCATGGCAGTTGGTGAAATTCTATGGGCAGCTCAGTAGCACGATGGTTAGCACAGTTGCTTCACTGCTCCAGGGTCCCAGGTTCGATTCCCGGCTTGGGTCACTGTCTGTGCGGAGTCTGCACGTTCTCCCCGTGTCTGCGTGGGTTTCCTCCGGGTGCTCCGGTTTCCTCCCAAAGTCCCGAAAGACATGCTGTAAGGTGAATTGGGCATTCTGAATTCTCCCTCTGTGTACCCGAACAGGCGTCGGAATGTGGCAACTGGGGATTTCCACAGTAACTTCATTGCAGTGTTAATGTAAACCTACTTGTGACAATAAAGATTATTATTATTTAAGTAAAACAATAACCCCACACTGATTCACAGACACTGAGACAGAGACAGACACTGACAAAGAGACTGTGACAGACACTGACGCAGAGACAATGACAGTCATGAACACGGTGAGAGAGATAAAGACTGACACAGAGACAGTAACAGACACTGACAGAAATACAGTGACAGATACTGATACATAGGGCGTGATTTACCAGCCTCATTGCACCCGACTTGGTGATGTGACAAGACCTTTAAATCTCGCGAGATTCGGGATGCTTTAGACACCTCACGCAATTCAACATTTCCTCCCAAGACATCACATGGCTCATTTAAATATGTCTGCGCCGGTTCTCCCGGTGCCTGGGAGCTAAAGGCCTCCCCAGAGAGGCCTCGAGCAGGTGCCGTTTAGTACTGGTCGATACAAACGTGGACTAAAAGAGCGCACTACCTATGCCCACGCCCCCTCCCTATCTCCATAACCCCACCTAACATTTTTGGGCACTAAGGGGCAATTTAGCATGGCTGATCCACTTAATCTACACATGTTTGTACTGTGGGAGGACACCGGAGCACCTGGAATCGAACCCGGATCCCTGGTGCTGTGAGGCAGAAGTGCTAACCACTGTGCCACCATGCCGCCCCATAGACTGACATTGTCACTAACACTGACACAGAGTCAGTACCAGACACTGGCACAGAGATAGTGACAGACACTGACACAGGGACAGAGACTGCTACTAGCACAGAGGTAGTGAAAGATGCTGGCACAAAGATGGTGGCAGACAGTGACACAGAGACAGTGACCAAAACTGACACAGAGAGATACTAACACAGAGACGGTGACAGACACTGGCACAGTGAGAGTGACAAGTACTGACACAGAGACAGTAATAGGTACTGACACAGAGGCAGTAACGGGCCTGCCCTGATTTCTCCTCACTACCAGTCCATAAACAGGAAGGTGTTTTTGGTTTTGATTCCCCCCTGTATAAGTGGTGGGGTACCTTCCCCAAACCTTGCATTCAGAGTGTTCCAATCTTCGATGCATAACTCGCAGAGCAAACTCGAGATAAGATCAAATAAAAGGGTCGGTTTATTTCACACATACACAAAGCACGGGAACCGTCAGCCCCTTTTTTGCACTCATACAATAAAAGAGGGATAAGGGAATGAAAGGGGTACAGGGTCAGACCACAATAAAATACACGTTATGGTTTTACGTGAGTCCAGAACCAGAATCAAAAGTCTAATGGAGGGTTACCCCCGAGGGTAGGTCGGTTGACTCTCGCAGGCCAATCTATCATTCCAGAAATGAAAATTCAACAAGGGGAGGAAGACATGTGAAGGCACCAATTCCAATGTTCCAGTAGTTCTCAGTGTAGGCTATTCCAGGCTATTGTACCTGGCCAGAGTTCTTTCACTGCTCCCCGTTCAATGGTAAGATGGTAGACAGCACAGGTTGTTCCCTGGTGTCCTGTTCTCTGCGGAGGTCAAACAATAACTGAAGGTGACCTCCAACAGCTTATTGATTAAAATAATACAGACAGCTAAAGTCCCAGTCATGTGGCATTATGTTTTTGGGTAACTAACAAGGTTGAACACCATTGTGTTTTGGAGCAGGTAATGGTTAAGCCATTAAGTCCACCTTGGGTTTTTAGGTGTCGCAAGTAACTGCCTTTGTCCATAGCTGGCTATAACAGACACACTGGACTAAATTTTCCAGGAAACCGGCAAAGGCTGAGGGCAGGTGGGAAAAATAGCTTTGAAGCCACCGATAGCAATGGCGGTTTTCTCCCCCATATCGTTTGGAACTTCAACTCAAAAATCTCAAAGGGAAGATCCCATGATACAATGTTCTGATTGAGCCTGCCCCACCAACAACTTAGTCTCTTGAAGACAGGGGTGTGTTTTTTACAGGCCACTCCAGTGCACAATAGATCACCAGGAACCCGCTCCCCACCACGCATCCCCCCATTTACCCCCACCCCCGGCACTGCCCGAGCCCTTCCTCCGGCACTGCCTTCTGGCACTGCCCGGGCATGACTCCCCCACCCCCCCCCCCACCCCACCCCCACCCCACCCTCTCACCATGGGTGCATTTACCTGAGCTCCTCTGGGAGGTCTGCTCCTCAGGAGCATGCCTTGGGAGACTAATTGGATTTCATGCCGGCCTGCCCTCACGCCAAAGTGAATGAACTTTCTTACGGCGGTGATGATTCAGGCCTAGGACCTGATAGTTATATGCTAATGCATGGAAATAAACCACGCCACGTCACTGGTGGGGGCAGGGAACAATCGTGTCACACATTTACGTCGACGTGAAACACAATTTCGACTTCTTGTGAGATTTTCCGCTCCCATCACGAAATCTGTCCAAGGAGAACGGAAGCAGAAAACCCCGACGCCTGTCTCCAGGCCTAAAATCCTATCTTAGGAATGCTAAAGGATGGATATGTTTCTGTCGAATTTGATTGTCACCAGCCACAGAAGGCATTTGCACCTCCTTACAGATACTGAGTCTCTAATGGTTTGAAATTCCTCTGTTATGAATCATGGCTAATCTTGGAAAACCTTGTCCATTTCAAAAAAAATAAAAATGATGTTTTTCACTGAGTAGTCCGGGTGACGTCAATATGCGTTAATTTTCTGTCCTGTCACAGAAGGGACACTGACAGAGACTGACAGCTATTGACAAAGAGACAATCGCAGACACTGGCATGGAAACAGTGACAGAAACAGCAGCAGACATGAGCACAGAGATACTGACATATAGATGCTGACAAACACTGACAGAGACCAACACGGAGGCACTGACAATAGAGACAGTGTCAAATACGGATAGACAGAGACCCGTACAGAGACACTGACAGAAACAGTGACTATGACAGACACGCAGACACAGACAGAACCTGACGCTAACAAATACTGACACAGAGACTGTGTCAGACGCAGAAGACAGATATTGGCAAAGACTGACTGTACACCAAAACTAACATACAGACATATATGGTGATAGATACTGATGTACCGTCAATTACCACGAGACGAGAATGGTGAAACAGTTGAGGCTTTATTGCATTAGATGTTGTGCCTCCCGCAGCTGGAACCAGAATGGAAGCAGCGCAGGAGAGCAGACACCTTTATACATCGCCTGCTGGGAGGAGCCAGCAGGCCGGGATTTACCATTGTACCTGTAATATACGGGCAGTGCCATAATACATACAATATATCACTAGTGGTGTTTACCACATTCAAGCCCTGCTACAAAAAGTCTGGCGGAGGTGACGGAAACATTACAAATTAAGTCTGTCGGGAGCTTTGACCCTCCGCCATGATCGCCTCAGTCCTGGTGGTGATGTGGGCGCCGACGTGGTCACCTGCGGCTCCGGGAGCCTGTTGCCCTCATCTTCATCACCCCTGAGTGGATCCAGTGGGAGGATGGATCCCGCTGGGGTGGGGACTGCGGTGAGGTTCGCTGGAGGGAGGTCGAGTGGCGCAGGAGTGAATGAGGCAGCCGGGGAGGGGGCAGTGTCAGGTCGGGGGTCGTGGGTGGGGACGCAGAGGGTGCCAGGTCCCGGAGGGAGACTGTGTCTTGGCGCCTGTCGGGGTGCCACATAGGCGTACTGCTGGTTTGCATGTAGGAGGTGGACCTTCTCGACCAAGGGGTCCAATATATGGCTCCGCACATGCTTTCGGAGGTGGACGGGTCCAGGAACTGTCAGCCATGTTGGGAGCAAGATCCCGGAGGTGGACTTCCTGGGGAAGGCAAACACGCATTTGTGAGGGGTCTCATTAGTGGCGGTGCAGAGGAGCGACCGGATGGAGTGGAGCGCATCGGGGAGGACCTCCTGCCAGCGGAAGACCGGGAGATTTTTAGACCGCAGGGCCAGCAGGACGGCCTTCCGGACCGTCCCGTTCTCCCTCTCAACCTGCCCGTTTCCCCGGGGGTTGTAGCTGGTCGTCCTGCTCGAGGCGATGCCCTTGCTGAGCAGAAACTGACGCAGCTCATTGCTCATGAATGAGGATCCCTAATCGCTGTGGATGTAGGTGGGGAAACCGAACAGAGTGAAGATGCTGTGCAGGGCTTTGATTACCGTGGCAGAAGTCATGTCGGGGCAGGGGATGGTGAAAGGGAACCGGGAGTACTCGTCAATTACGTTGAGGAAGTACACATTGCGGTCGGTGGAGGGGAGGGGCCCTTTGAAGTCCACGCTGAGGCGTTCGAAGGGGCGGGCCTTCACCAGGTGCGCTCTATCTGGCCGGTAGAAGTGCGGTTTGCACTCTGCGCAGACTTGGCAGTCTCTGGTGACAGTCCTGACCTCCTCAATGGAGTAGGGCAGGTTGCGGGCCTTGACAAAATGGAAGAACCAGGTGACCCCCGGGTGGCAGAGGCCATAGTGGAGAGCCCGGAGTCGGTCCACTTGTGCGCTAGCACATGTACTGCGGGATAGGGCATCAGGGGGCTCGTTGAGCTTCCCCGGGTGATACAAGATCTAATAATTATCGGTGGAGAGCTCGATCCTCCACTTCAAGATCTTGTCATTTTTGATCTTGCCCCGCTGTGTATTATTAAACATGAAGGCAACCGAACATTGGTCAGTGAGGAGAGTGAATCTCCTGCCGGCCAGGTTATGCAGGATCTGATTTAGCACACTGGGCTAAATCGCTGGCTTTTAAAGTAGACCAAGGTAGGCCAGCAGGACGGTTCAATTCCCGTACCAGCCTCCCCGAACAGGCGCCAGAATGTGGCGACTAGGGTTTTTTCACAGTAACTTTATTGAAGCCTACTTGTGACAATAAGCCATTTTCATTTCATTTTCATTTCATTTCAATGTCGTACAGCTTCCACAATGGCGTGGGCCTCCTTTTCAACAGAGGAGTGCCAAATTTCAGAGGCATGGAGAGTGCGGGAGAAGAAAGCCACGGGTCTGCCCGCCTGGTTGAGTGTGGTGGCCAGAGCCACGTCCGATGCATCGCTCTCCACCTGAAAGGGGAGGGACTCGTCGACCGCGTGCATCGTGGCCTTGGCGATGTCTGCCTTGATGCGGTTGAAGGCCTGGCGGGCCTCAGCCGTCAGGGGAAAAACTATGGACTTGATGAGTGGGTGGGCCTTGTTCGCATAATTAGGGCCCCACTGGACGTAATATGAGAAAAACCCCAGGCATCGTTTCAGGGCCTTGGGGCAGTGGGGGACAGGGAGTTCCAGGAGGAATATTTGGAGGTTTGCGTCATGGTCCTGCTGATCGTGGCCACAGATGGTGACGTTATCTAGGTACGGGAAGGTCGCCTGCAGCCCGTACTGGCCAACCATTCAGTCCATCTCTCGCTGGAAGACCGAGACCCCATTGGTGACGCCGAAGGGAAATCTGAGGAAGTGATAGAGGCGGCCATCAGCTTCGAACGCAGTGTATTGGCGGTCCTCCGGGCGGATGGGGAGCTGGTGGCCATCAGCTTTGAACGCAGTGTATTGGCGGTCCTCCGGGCAGGTGGGGAGCTGGTGGTGGGTGGACTTCAAGTCAACTGTGGAGAAGACTCGATGCTGCGCAATCTGATTGACCATGACAGATATGCGTGGGAGGGGGTGCGCATCGAGCTGCGTGTACCGGTTGATGGTCTGGCTGTAGTCAATGACCATCTTGTGCTTCACCCCAGTCTTCACTACCACTACTTGAGCTCTCCAGGGGCTGTTGCTGGCCTCAATGATCCTCTCCCGCAGAAGCCGTTGGACCTCCGACCTGATGTCCTGGGCACTGTAACGTCTGCTCTTAGTGGCGACGGGTTTGCAGTTCAAGGTGAGGTTCGCAAACAGAGAAGGTGGATCGACCTTAAGGGTCGTGAGGCCGCAGATGGTGAGGGGAGGGCAGGGGTCCGCCGAATTTCAAAGCAAGGCTTTGGAGATGGCATTGAAAATCCAGGCCGAGTAACAGGGCAGCGCAGAGGTGGGGGAGGACGTAGAGCCTGAAATTGCTGAACTCTACATCCTGGACGGTGAGGGTTGCGATACAGTACCCCCGGATTTCAACGGAATGGGATCCGGAGGCCAGGGAGATTTTCTGTGTGACGGGGTGTACCGGGAGGGAGCAGCGCCTTTGTGTAGCAGGGTGGATGAAACTCTCTGTGCTCCCGGAGTCAAAGAGGCAGGTCGTCTCGTGCCCGTTGATCTTCACCGTCGTCGTAGCGGTCGCAAGGTTGCGGGGCCGAGACTGATCCAGGGTGATGGAGGCGAGCTGCGGAAGATGCTCAGAGGTCCCGGACTGGTTAGCGGTGGCGGAGGTAGCAGTAGGCAGCGAACGGCCAGACCAGCAGGGGTCCTGAGGCGCGGACCAAAATAGCGGCAAAGATGGCGGCGCCCATGGGGCGCACATGGCGGGCGCAATCAAAGATGGCAGCGCCCACGGGCTGCACGTGGCTTGCAATGGGGAAGATGGCGGCGCCCCTGGGTCGCACGTGGGGGGTGTAGAAATGCCGGGCCTGGAAACAGCGGCGACCGACCGGGCCTGGCAAACAGAAACAACGTGTCCATTCTTCCCACACCCGTTGCAGGTCACGCTCCGCGTCGGGCAGTGCTGCCTGGGGTGTTTGCTTTGTCCACAAAAATAACACTTGGGCCCCCCAGAGTTGGCTGGCTGCCGTGTGGCGCAGACTTACGGTGATCTGGAATCGGCAGCTGGTGGGGCCTACGATGCCCACGAGGGTGCCGCGCGATCGGGGGTGTAGGACTCCAGGTTACGGGAGGCCACTTCTAGTGAATTAGCAAGCTGCCTAGTCTCCGCAAGATCGAGCATATCCCCTTCCAATAGTCGCTGGAAGACGTACGTAGACTTCATGCCCGTGACTTAAGCGTCTCTAATTAATAGTTCGGTGTGTTGGACTGCCGAAGTTGCCTGGCAGTCACAGTTCCTACCGAGGATCTGTAGGGCCTGCACGAAATCGTCCAGAGTCTCCCGGGGAGTTGCCATCTCGTGGCCAGGAGGTGCCTGGTGTACACTTGATTCACCGGCTTAACGTAATGTCCCTTTAGGAGCTTCATCGCTTTTGAGTAGGTGGGCGCATCCTGGATGAGGGGGAAAATTTCAGGGCTCACTCGTGAGTAGAGGACTTGGAGCTTCTGTGGGTCCGAGGGTTCTTCAGTGGCTGCTCTGAGGTAGCCTTCGAAGCAGGCTAGCCAGTGGTCGAAGGTGGACGTGGCGTTGGCTGCATGAGAGCTCAGCTCCAGGCGATCAGGCTTGATTAAGAGATCCATCTTTTAAAATCTTGTGCAATAAATTGATAAGACCATAAGACATAGGAGCGGAAGTAAGGCCATTCGGCCCATCGAGTCCACTCCACCATTCAATCATGGCTGATTTCAACTCCATTTACCCGCTCTCTCTCCATAGCCCTTAATTCCTCGAGAAATCAAGAATTTATCAACTTCTGTCTTAAAGACACTCAACGTCCCGGCCTCCACCGCCCTCTGTGGCAATGAATTCCACAGACCCACCACTCTCTGGCTGAAGAAATTTCTCCTCATCTCTGTTCTAAAATGACTCCCTTTTATTCTAAGGCTGTGCCCCCGGGTCCTACGTCCACCCTATCTAAGCCATTCATTATCTTGTAAGTTTCTATTAGATCTCCCCTCAACCTCCTAAACTCCAATGAATATAATCCCAGGATCCTCAGACGTTCATCGTATGTTAGGCCGACCATTCCTGGGATCATCCGTGTGAATCTCCGCTGGACCCGCTCCAGTGCCAGTATGTCCTTCCTGAGATGTTGGGCCCAAAATTGCTCACAGTATTCTAAATGGGGCCTAACTAATGCTTTACAAAGCTTCAGAAGTACATCCCTGCTTTTATATTCCAAGCCTCTTGAGATAAATGACAACATTGCATTTGCTTTCTTAATTACGGACTCAACCTGCAAGTTTACCTTTAGAGAATCCTGGACTAGGACTCCCAAGTCCCTTTGCACTTCAGCATTATGAATTTTGTCACCGTTTAGAAAATAGTCCATGCCTCTATTCTTTTTTCCAAAGTGCAAGACCTCGCATTTCATCAGCCATTTCTTGGACCACTCTCCTAAACTGTCTAAATCTTTCTGCAGCCTCCCCACCTACTCCATACTACCTGCCCCTCCACCTATCTTTGTATCATGGGCAAAATTAGCCAGAATGCCCCCAGTCCCGTCATCTAGATCGTTAATATATAAAGAGAACAGCTGTGGCCCCAACACTGAACCCTGCGGGACACCACTCGTCACCGGTTGCCATTCCGAAAATAACTTTTTATCCCAACTGTCTGCCTTCTGCCTGACAGCCAATCGTCAATCCATGTTAGTACCTTGCCTCGAATACCATGGGTCCTTATTTTACTCAGCAGTCTCCTATGAGGCACCTTATCAAAGGCCTTTTGGAAGTCAAGATAGATAACATCCATTGGCTCTCCTTGGTCTAACCTATTTGTTATCTCTTCAAAGAACTCTAACAGGTTTGTCAGGCACGACCTCCCCTTACTAAATCCATGCTGACTCGTCCTAATCCGACCCTGCACTTCCAAGAATTTAGAAATCTCATCCTTAACAATGGATTCTAGAATCTTGCCAACAACCGAGGTTAGGCTAATTGGCCTATAATTTTCCATCTTTTTCCTTGTTCCCTTCTTGAACAGGGGGGTTACAACAGCGATTTTCCAATCCTCTGGGACTTTCCCTGACTCCAGTGACTTTTGAAAGATCATAACTAACACCTCCACTATTTCTTCAGCTATCTCCTTTAGAACTCTAGGATGTAACCCATCTGGGCCCGGAGATTTATCAATTTTTAGACCTCTTAGTTTCTCTAGCACTTTCTCCTTTGTGATGGCTACTATATTCAACTCTGCCCCCTGACTCTCCTGAATTGTTGGGATATTACTCATGTCTTCTACTGTGAAGACTGATGCAAAGTACTTATTTATGTCCTCAGCTATTTCCTTGTCTCCCATCACTAGATTACCAGCGTCATTTTGGAACGGCCCAATGTCTACTTTTACCTCCCGTTTGTATTTAATGTATTTAAAGAAACTTTTCCTATCATTCCTAATGTTACTGGCTAGCCTACCTTCATAATTGATCCTCTCTTTCCTTATTTCTCTCTTTGTTATCCTCTGTTTGTTTTTGTAGCCTTCCCAATCTTCTGACTTCCCACTACTCTTTGCCACATTATAGGCTTTCTCTTTTGCTTTGATGCATTCCCTAACTTCCTTTGTCAGCCATGGCTGCCTAATCTCCCCTCTGATAACCTTTCTTTTGTTTGGGATGAACCTCTGTACTGTGTCCTCAATTACTCCCAGAAACTCCTGCCATTGCTGTTCTACTGTCTTTCCCACGAGGCTCTGCTCCCAGTCAATTTTCGTCAGTTCCTCCCTCATGCCCCTGTAGTTATCTTTATTTAACTGTAACACTTTTACATCTGATTCTACCTTCTTTCTTTCAAATTGGAGATTGAATTCTACCATATTATGATCACTGCCTCCTAAGTGTTCCCTTACTTTAAGATCTTTAATCAAGTCTGGCTCATTACATAACACTAAGTCCAGAATGGCCTGTTTCCTCGTGGGCTCCATCACAAGCTGTTCCAAAAAGCCCTCCTGTAAACATTCAATGAATTCCCTTTCCTTGGGTCCACTGGCAGCATTATTTACCCAGTCCACCTGCATATTGAAGTCCCCCATGATCACTGTGACCTTGCCTTTCTGACATGCACTTTCTATTTTGTGGTGCATTTTGTGCCCCCGGTCCTGACCACTGTTAGGAGGCCTGTACATAACTCCCATTATGGTTTTTTTGCCTTTGTGGTTCCTCAACTCTACCCACACAGACTCTACATCATCTGACCCTATGTCCTTTAGTGCTATTGATTTAATTTCATTCCTAATTAACAAGGCAACCCCGCCCCCTTTGCCCACCTCTCTGTCTTTTCGATAGGTTGTGAATCCCTGGATGTTTAAATGCCAGTCCTGAATCCCCTGCAACCATGTCTCTGTGATGCCTACCACATCATACCTGCCAGTCACAATCTGGGCCACAAGCTCATCTACCTTGTTCCGTACACTGCGCGCATTTAACTATAGCACCTTTAATTCTCTATTGACCGTCCCTTTTTGTTTTCTTAGTGTGGTGGACCTTGGTTTACTGAGACTTTCCATACACTGTGTCATATTTTGTGGGATGGGGACTATCGTAACCTCTCCTGAGTTTTGTCTTTTCGTGCTTTTTTGTATTCCTAAGCAGCTACGCTTCCCACTGATTACTTCACCTCTTGGTTCCCTGACTTTCCCTTCCCCCCCAATCTCTAGTTTAAAGTCCTATTGACCACCCTATTTACTCTTTTCGCCAGAACACTGGTCCCAGCTCGGTTCAGGTGGAAACCATCCCAACGGTATCGGTCCCCCCTGTCCCAAAACTGATGCCAGTGTCCCATGAAAAGGAACCCCTCTTTCCCACACCACTCTTTCAGCCAAGTGTTAACTTCCCTTATTCTTGCCTCCCTATGCCAATTTGCACGTGGCTCGGGCAGTAATCTGGAGATTATGACCCTTGAGGACCTGTTTTTTAATTTGAATCCTCGCTCTTTATAATCTCTAAACAGGTCCTCTTTTCTAGACTTGCCTATGTTGTTGGTACCGACATGGACCACAACAACTGGATCCTCCCCCTCCCTCTCCAGTATCCTTTCAAGCCGGTCAGAGATGTCCCGCACCCTAGCACCGGGCAGGCAACATACCATGCGGGACTCTTTATCCTGCTCACAAAGGATACTATCTATCCCCCTGATAATAGAATCCCCTACAACTACAACTTGCCTATTTACTCCCTCCCCTTGAATGGCCTGCTGAACCATGGTGCCTTGGTCAGCTGACTCATCCTTCCTGCAGCCCTGTTCGCCATCCACACAGGGAGCAAGTGCCTCATACCTGTTGGACAGAGTCAAGGGCTGAGGCTCCTGAGTTCCTGACTGCTGGTTCCCTTTACCTGCCTGACTTGCAGTCACACCCTGCTGCACCTGGCCACTGGCAGGATTTAAACTACTTACTCTGACAGGTGTGACTGCCTCCTGAAACACAGTGTCCAGGTAAGTCTCCCCCTCCCGGATGTGCCTCAGTGTTTGAAGCTCAGACTCCAGCTCATCAACTCTGAGCCGGAGCTCTTCGAGCAGCCAACACTTACTGCAGATGTGGTCGCTGCAGCTCGCAATGGGATCTGCCAGCTCCCCCATCAAGCAGCTCAAGCGCATCACCTGACCAGCCATCACTAATTAACTCATTCATTTAATTTAAGTTTACGAGTTTAGCTGTGTTTTTAAAAAAATTTGGGACAGATTTGCTATCAACCAATCAGATCACAGCTTCCCTCTGACGTCACTTTTGGAGAAGAAAAACTGGAAAACAGGAAGTTACCGTTAGGTTTTTGTACTCACAGAGACTGCTCCTCCTCCTCCGAACGGCTCCCAAAATTAGGCCCGAAGAAAGAGAGAGAACAAAACAGTCGGGAAAAAGCACCTTCTCCCACTCTTCACCGAATTACCTCACTGCACCAAATTACCAAATTCTCACTCTGTCTGTGTCTCACTCACTCAGGCTGTGTCTCCTTGACCAGCGCAATGCTTACTAAGTGCGCTTTCTGTCTGTCTTTTATACAGACTTTAGGATGACTCACACTAAAACTTCAAAGAGAAGAATACAATGTGTACCTTTGTGCCCCGTAACAGGCCTCAGGTGACTGCCTCTCAGCAATTAGGGTGGGGCAGCTTCAGCCAATCAGACACTAATCTACACTGCATTTTAACTGAAAAACAGCACAATTAGATTAACCACTTACCTTTCCAGGTTACCTCACTGCACCAAATTACCAAATTCTCACTCTGTCTGTGTCTCATTCACTCAGGCTGTGTCTCCTTGACCAGCGCAATGCTTACTAAGTGCGCTTTCTGTCTGTCTTTTATACAGACTTTAGGATGACTCACACTAAAACTTCAAAGAGAAGAATACAATGTGTACCTTTGTGCCCCTTAACAGGCCTCAGGTGACTGCCAGATAACTGCCTCTCAGCAATTTGGGTGGGGGCAGCTTCAGCCAATCAGACACCAATCTACACTGCATTTTAACTGAAAAACAGCACAATTAGATTAACCACTTGCCTTTCCTGGTTACCTCACTGCACCAAATTACCAAATTCTCACTCTGTCTGTGTCTCACTCACTCAGGCTGTGTCACCTTGACCAGCGCAATGCTTACTAAGTGCGCTTTCTGTCTGTCTTTTAATCAGACTTTAGGGTGACTCACACTAAAACCTCAAAGAGAAGAATACAATGTGTACCTTTGTGCCCCTTAACAGGCCTCAGGTGACTGCCAGATAACTGCCTCTCAGCAATTTGGGTGGGGGCAGCTTCAGCCAATCAGACACCAATCTACACTGCATTTTAACTGAAAAACAGCACAATTAGATTAACCACTTACCTTTCCTGGTTACCTCACTGCACCAAATTACCAAATTCTCACTCTGTCTGTGTCTCACTCACTCAGGCTGTGTCTCCTTGACCAGCGCAACGCTTGATGTACCGTCAATTACCACAAGACGAGAATGGTGAAACATTCGAGGTTTTATTGCACAGGATGTTGTGCCTCCCGCAGCTGGAACCAGAATGGAAGCAGCGCAGGAGAGCATACACTTTTATACGTCGCCTGCTGGGCGGAGCCAGCAGACATGGATTTACCATTGTACCTGTAATTTACGGGCAGTGACGTAATACATACAATATATCACTAGTGGTGTTTACACACTGACAGTCAGAAATATTATTAGCTACACTGACAATTTTGACTCCGCTCAAAACCCATACACTTGCATGGAGTTAAAATAGGGCCCTAACAGCCCAGAATTAGGACAGAAGGGCTTTTTTATTTCACCCACCCAACAAAGGTTGTGCAAGCTATGTTGCCGCCTGAAGATGTTCAAGGCCACCTGCCCAAAGCCAGTGTAATACTTTTTTAACCCTTGACCTTTGGATCCTTGTGGCAACTTGACCACAAAAAAGTAGTCGAAAACACATTATAATAAAGTGAATAAATAAAGTTATTTTTCTTTAATATATAAAATAATAAAGTTTAAAATACAGTACAGACTCAAAAATAACAGTAACTGAAAAGAATCAGAAGTAACGGCAGTTAAATACGAATATAGACAGGTAACAACAACAACTGATGATGTCACAGCACGTTCTGATGATATCAGCAATGGATTTCAATAAGAAGATGTACAATAATAATACTCCATTAACAGTTCAGACTTTGCAACAATTTTTATTAGGCTACCCCCGCGAGAAGCAGCATGGAGGACCCCGTTAGACAAAGCGACGCAGAAGTGAATTTGACCAAAAGATGCTAAAAATGGTACGGTTCTAAATGTTATTTTACTTTCCTTGTGGACCCCAGTGGAGCATCCTCTGAGCCTCAGAAGGAGAGCTTAGACCTCCTCTGCTTCAATCTCGCCCCATTTGAACACAGAGCACATGCATGGGACAGCTCAGCACCCAATCCCACCAATTACTCACTCTTGGTGGACGACCGTTTCCCATCCACGTATTGCCCAGGGTGTGTGTATATGTGTGTGGGGGGGGGACAGTCGGCAGAATTTAAATTGAAGTCCAGCCATGAAGATTATCCTTGTCTCATTCTGCCGCAGGGGCTAGGACATTAACTCACTGTATCTGTACCAACTGACTTACATTTTCAAAATTCATTAATGGGATGTGGGTATCACTGGCTAGGCCAGCATTTATTTCTCACCACTATTGTCTTCGAGAACGTGGTGGTAAGCTGCCTTCTTGAACCGCTGCCGTACATGTGGTGTAGGTACTCCCACGGTGCTGTTAGGGAGGGATTTCCAGGATTTTACCCCAGGAACAGTGATTTATTTCCAAGTCAGGATGGCATTGTCATATACTGAGCCCAACGAAAGCCTACGGAGTCAGGGATTTGCTGAAAGGGGGCAGAGCTTCCGAGGACATCGGTATAAAGTTGGCTGGCTCAGAACCGGCCGGCACTTACTCGCAGGTGTAACTTGTACGAAAGTCTCTGCAACAAACTTTAATAAGCCTTCTGTTTATCCTGCAACTCGATGTGGACTCCTTCCTTTGGGGGGGGGGGGGGGGGGGTGGCGGGGGGGGGTTATAATAGGTGTGTGGCTCAGAGTGGCAAGCAATGCCTGAGGTAACTTTGATCCATGCAGAGAAAACAGAGACGTATGCCGGGACTCTCCGTTTCCGATTCTAAGTTCTCCCGCCAACGGAGAATGTCCCGCTGGTGCTAGAAGCATCACCGGGGTGGGTTTCACATGGTTTGACGATGCAAAAATATGTAAAGCACCGAACATGCTGGTTTCCCTGAAGTTACTGGGATTGAGCCACCATTTTGAACAGATGCCCCGATCCCAGAGTCCAGGAACATGCCCCCTTCCTCCCACAATGCAAATGTTGCCCCGCCCCCCACTGACAAGGCGAACACCCCCAATCCCTCATCAAGGAGGAGCATCCTTCCCCTCCCCCACCACAGGAATAACGGGTCAATCCTCCTCCACACCACACACACATGAGGGTGACCTGACACCCCCACCCACCCCCTCAAGCCACCTCAGCATCCCCCAGCCCCCTCTCAGACCCCCCAGTCCCCCCTTCAGCACTTCAGCGCTCCCGTCAGCCACCCCTTCAGCCACCCCCCTTCAGTCCTCATTCAGTACCCACTTCTGTCCCCGCCCTCTGGTATTGCCAACGGTTCACTCCCTGGCATCCTGGCACCGTGGCACTGACATTCTTGCGGTGACTCCTCGGCCTTGCGCTATGGACCCAAATGGGGGTCAAGGAAGTCAGCCTATTGCTCATGTGCCCCTCTGCCAGGCTGCAGAGGAAGGGGCCCTCAAGGGCACTAGGGGTTGGGTAGCTCAGGCTGTGGGTAAGGGGTTTACCCCAGGATCCTCCTCGAGACAGGGGACCCATGTCTGAGCTTTCCCTTCCAGTCCTGGGCAATCTGAAGATCATTCTTGACATGATGATCTCAGACGGCCCTCTGCTCAAGGTCTTCATCCTGGTCTGACCTGTTTAAATGCTAGTGCCATCTCAGATGGAGCAGGCCAGTCAGTTCAGTGAAGAATCAAGCCAGGACTGCTTTCCCTTTGCTCACGTATCCTCCCTCAGCATTATGCTTTTGAAACACCTGCTTTTTGAAGTGTCAGAGCCTGGGGTGGGGGAGATGGTGTGCAGGATGTGGTGGGGTGGGGGTGGGTGGGGGGGGGGGGGGGGGTGCGGCTGGGCGGGACAGTCGAGCTGCCGGTAGCCAGGCCCCCTAGTTGGCGAACCTGGAGATCAGGTTGTCCCATGCACGGGGCAGCCCTGGCACTCACACCGTACGGCCTCCGTGACTCCCTGGGCCCCATGTCGTGCCCATCCTGGCCCTCCTCCACAACCTTCTCATCGGACGAGGCATGGCATTCCTCCAGCCCCTCCTTCACCATGTCGCCGCTCTTCTCCGCGATGTCATGCAGGACACAGCAGGCCACCGCTATGCAGGCGACCCTCCTAGGGATGTATTGGAGGGCCCATGCAGAGCGGTCCACACACCTGAATCGCACCTCCAGCCGTTGGTGCACCACTCGATGACGCCTCTGGTCACTGTCATTATAGCCGTTCTCCATGTCAGAATGGGGCCTCCAGATAGGCGTCATCAGCCACCAGGCAGCAGATAAACCCTGTAACCCATCATCCGAGGGAGCGCTTCAAAGCTGTCGGTGTGCCAGGGCCAAGGCGTCGTGCACATTGCCTGAAAAGCGGGCGCAGATCTACATAATGTGCATCAAGTGCTCACACACCAGTGCAATCCCTTCCTATTGATGAAGGATACCCACTCGTGCGCCGGTACTCATAGGGGGGACAGGTGTCCTGTCAATCACCCCCTGGACCTGGGCATGCCAGTGATGCCTACTCCTGCCTGGGTAACCTGGTGGGCTGGGTCCATATTGAAGGTGATCTACTGTGCCACCCGGGCATATAGGGCATCCGTCATGGTGCGTCTGCATCTGTGCACGGCAGTTTGGGAGATCCCACTCGGTGCCTGGAAGGACCCGTTGGCGAAAGTTCAGGGTGACCGCCACCTTGACTGCCACCGGGAGCGGGTGTCCTCCCACATAGCCCCATGATCCCAGGTGGGCTAACATCCAGCACAGGTGTCGCACAGTCACCCTGCTCAACCATAGTCGGCGGCGACAAGCTCAGTCTGGCAGGTTCTTGAATGACAGGTGCTGCCTCCTTCCAACGTCCTCCTCGACCTGCTGGGCGGCCAGCTCTCCATTGTCACTGACTGGCCCCAGCTCCTCTGGGGCAGGCTCCTGTTCTGCAGGGTCCTCCCTGAGCAGCTCCATTCCGTGCAGCAACAGTGCGTCTGCCACGGTCAGGCGGCCAGGCAGATGCCAACCATTGCTGGCTGAATATCGAACTCCATTATCTCCAGGGGCTAAAGGACAAACATGTTAACACTGTGCCCATCCATGTCCACCGCGCTGCGCGGTGGCCCAGACTGCACTGCAGCCCCTGCCCCCGATTGTACCCCGCCCCCCGATCCTAACCCCACCCCTGGCCATTCCCACCAACACTCTACCTTCCGCACAGCGCCCCTGGCTCCACCAGTTCCTGTCACCGGGGGGGCCTCCAGCCCCGCCAACCGTCCCTGCCAGAGATACACTCTCAGCCCCTGCCCTGTGCCCTCCTGTGGACTGTACCGTAGGTGCCCTCCTTGGGTGTGCCGCATGATACCCTGCCAGCAGGGTGGAACCTGATTGTGGATGGGCACCGTGTGCCATGACTGGCGCCATGCCTGGTGGCATGTGTCCAAACAGAACCCACTGATGGGCATGGGCGAGGGTTGTGGGCACCCATTGGGACCGTATCTGTAGTGTACCGTGTGTGGGTCCTGCATGAAACGCATGGGTTATGCCTACCTGCCTGGGGGCAGCATGGATGGGAGAAGTGGGGTAGTAGGCAGACAGAGCTCAGTGACAACCGGTGCTCCTGTGGGGTGGTCTGGCTGGTAGTGCCATTAATGGGGTATCCGCCGTGGAGGGACAGTGTGCCACGATGGGTGGCGGGGCTACGCTGCATACATGGGGGGCGGTGGGGAGGGTGGCACCCACCTGGCCGGTACCACTCTGCAATTTACAGGTCACAGTGGGATGTCAGTGGTGTGTGCAGTCAGCTGGCTGCCTTGCTGACTGTCACACTGGTGATCCTTGGCCAGACACCCCCATCCCGGCGGACACCCCAAACCCATGGCCCCCATCTCCTGGTCATCCCCTACTACTCCCCCCAGCCCTGGCAGGCGTCCCCTAGCCGGCAGCACAATTATCAGCCCTTTGGAAACTTTTCTCACCTCCTCTCGCTCCCTCAGCAGCCACAGCGCCCGGTCCCCGTTTTTGAATACCACAAGTGAACCGCAGTGGCGTCACTTCTGCCTGGCAGAGCCGGAGCATCATGGGAGGCCAAAGACGACCGGGTCGGGCCCGTTAATGACATGTTAACGAGTGTTACTGTACAATGTCCATGCCCACGCCGGCGCGTTCCGTGGGACATATCCATGCTGCCATCGAGGTGCCGGAGCATGGCGCTCCAGGGGGCTCCCGGTGCCGACCGCGATGTTCGGCTGATGACCGATCGCAATTCATGATTCCGCCGTCGCTGGACGGAGAATCGGGCCCATAGGAAATTGCTGAGAAGTGCAAAGGCAATAGGGTGCTAAGGGATTTCAGTTATCTTAATATGGGATACATTCAAAGTAAATGGGGCAGAAATAAATTCGGGGGAACATTCTTATCCCATATGTAGCAGCCCAACAAGAGAAGGAGCAGTTCAGGACATTGTTTTAAGGAATAAAGCTGGTGTTGTGAGCAGGTGAGAAGGGGCTGAACTGGCTCCCCTCCACTCAATTCCGCGGTCGGTCACAACAAAGGTTTACATTTCTTCCTATGAGGAAATGTCTTTTCCAAATCAAAGTATATTTAACTATTTAAGCTGTGAGCTATAAGGAGCCAATCAAACAAGTTTTTATTTATAGAATCCCAACATACAGAAGGAAGCCATATGCCCATCAAGTCTGCACCAACCCCCTGAAAGAGCACCCCACCTCGGTCCAATCCCCCACCCTGTCTCGTATCCCCACCTAGCCCTTGGACACCAAGGAGCAATTGATCTTGGCCAACCCACCTAACAAGGCCCAGGATAAAGCGTTTAGCAAGGTGAAGCAGCAGTTATCTTCCTCAGGGGTGTTGGCACACTTTGACTCCTCAAAACCATTGTCTGAAACTTGTGATGCCTCACCATATTACGCTGGGGCAGTTTTGTCCCATTGAATGGATGACGGCCACGACCGTCCGATTGTTCCTGCCTCCCGGACACAGGCTTTGGGCAAAATACGTTACGCCCAGATCGAGAAAAAAGGTCTGGCGGTCATACTTGGTGCAAAATGATTTCCCTAATACATCTATAGCTGCCATTTGTCACAAGCAATTGCTAGGCCTCTTCGGTGAAGACAAGGCGGTCCCGCCCATAGCGTCTGCAAAGATTCAGCACTGGGCTCTGTTATTGACTGCCTATGAATACTCTTTCGAGCACCACCCAGGGAACCAGGTTGTGCATGCTGGTGCGTTGAGCCGTCTTCCCCTGCAGGTTGGAACTACGAACCCTCCTACAGCGAACAGTGATTGCTGTCCTGAACTTCATGGACTCCTTGCCCGTCACTGCCTCGTGTGTTCATGACTGGACCCTGTGCTTGCCAAGGTGCATCATCTGGTGCTATACGGTGGGCAGCATTGGCAGCTACCAGGGAAGTTGAAGGTTTTCTCCTCAAAATTGTCGGAGTTGACCATGGAAGACAGCATCTTCCTGTGGGGCACCAAGGTTGTTGTTCCGGCGAAGGGACAGGCCACAGTGCTGGGGGATCTTCAACACGGACATCCTGAAATGTCCAAAATTAAGATGCTGGCGAGAAGCTACATTCGGTGGCAACTAATGATACAACATCTGGATAACCTTCGCTCACACCGGTTGCTCCTTCGTGAAATGCGTCGATGGAAGCCAGTTCCTCCAGTTCCATTGCCAAGCCAGCCTGCTGTGATGCCTCCAATCTCTCTCAACACCGACATGCTCGATGTTGTCTCATCAGACTCCGAGATGGAGACGAGAACCTTGGAGGTCTCGAACACTGACTCTGTAGTTCAGCGACCTCTGACGATCACCCGCCACATCATTCCTGCCGCCGACAGCATTCACTGGCGGAATGTACACCGACTGATCCGACGCATCTGCTCCATGAAGACTTATCGGGGATGAAAAGACTCCGATGTCTTCTGCCTGTTCCTCCTTCTCTGTCTCATCGTTCGTACTTTGGTATTTTAGTACTTTGGTATTGCAGACCCGATAAAACTTTTCAGTTTTTTAATTGCTTTTGAAGGAACAATTTACTTTCCCCAATTCTTCTTCAGTCTGAGGGAGCTATCCCAGACGTGTGCCTCAAAGTTTGTTGTGACCAGGTGAAAAGAGGTGAATTGGCTCCTCTCGACAGAAGCACCTCAGTTGGTCACAACAAAGATTTAAGTTTCTATTTCATGAGGCCTTTTTTTTTGCCTTCTTCAAATCAAAATTTATTGAACTAAACTATGACTAATAAGCCAATCAAATAAGGTTTTCTTAAGTCAAAGAAAGAGCAACTTTATTAACCTGTAAACCTGAGAGAAATAATAAAAATGTGACATTAGTCTTTTGGCCTTCATGCAATTATGTGGGTTCACACACATACACACACACACACACACACACACACACATGTACAGGCAAACACAGGTATCAGAAAAACAGGAGTTAGCATCCAATAAAAGAAAATTAAATATACAGTTAAGTGTCATTTGTTTGTCCTTGAGGTGTAGAATTTAAACACTGCAGGCAATTTGAGTTAGTTGGTTTCTTGGATGCAGTTGGGTTTGGAAGATATTTGCAATTATTATGAGATCTCAGTTCGAAGGTAGGTTTCTGGCAGAGTTGGCTTCTCAAACCAGGCGACGTAGTTATTCTAAAAAAGAGAGAGGGCAACCTTCAGCCTGTTTCCTCTGCTGAAGACTTTCTTGACACTGCCCATGTTGCCCCCGAGCTGCTGGGCAGACTTGTCTTGAAATACTACATCCATTGTGTATTTCCAAGAGGTTTTGGATATGTCTGACTATGGCAGACATTGTTTCAATTACCAATACTTTGCAATTTTATTGCCTCTTCCATAAACAGTTATGAGTTTCAATGGGTGTCTGGATTACAGGAAATGTCTCTCCCTTCATTCTCCCCAGGGGTGATTTGTTTGTTCCTCACCTTCACCTCAGAATGTGACCTTGCATTTTAAGCAGTTGATTTTGAAAAATAAAGGGGCATAGCCTCGTGAAACTGGGCCAATGGAAGGGGTGTCAGCGAAAGAGCATTTTGAAGATAGTGGCATAATTCAGTTCGACATAACATAGTTATGGAAATGGACAAAAATAGACCAGGAGGAAAAGTTCAAAATTGGGGGACAGCCAACTTTACCAAGCTGAAATATGATTTTGCAAAAGTGGACTGGAAACAGCTCCTTGAAGTTAAAAATCGGTGCCAAAGAAATTCAAGGAGGTGATGAAGTGTTCAGAACAAATATGTTCTCACAAAAATCTAGAGTAGCCCTGGTTGACAAGGAACAGGCAAGGTAGAATAAAGGGAGGGAAAAGGAAGGTTATGTCAGATCCCAAATGCAGAATACAGTAGAAAGTCCAGAGGAGTATAGAACGTATGGAAAGTGTAAATTAAAAGGGTAATTGTAAAGTAAAGAGAGGGCATGAAAGAATATTGGCAAGTAATTAGATAAATAGCATATTCTGGAGCCAAGAACAAGAATCCTGAAGAGTGTGTTGCCTATCTAGGTCCAGGGTAAGAGATTTAACGCAGTGGCTGGTGAAGAACTTGGAAAAGGGAAGAAGTCAATCCAATTGTTTTGGTCCATGTTGGAACAAACAACAAAGTTAGGAAAAGGGAGGACGTCCTGCTTGAAGAGCATCAGGAAAAGGCTCTGAATGCAAAAGCAGGACCTCAAGGGTAATAATATCTGGATTATTGCCTGCACCATTTGCAAATTGGCATCGGAGCAGAAAGATCAGCAGAGTTAACGCAAGGCTAAAGGGATGGGTATTTCCACTATTTAAAAAGGGAGGGAGAGAGAAAACAGGAATTATAGGCCAGTAAGCCTGATGTTGGTAGTGGGTAAAATTCTAGAATCTATCAAAAATTTATAGTCGAGCACTTAGAAAATAGTGGCCGGGTCGGACAGAGTCAGCATGGATTTATGAAGGGGAAATCATGCTTAACAAATCTACTGGAATTCTTTGAGGATATAACTAGTGGAGTTGATGAGGGGGAGCCAGTGGAGGTGGAATATTTGGACTTTCAGACGGCTTTTGACAAAGTCCCGCATAAGAAATTAGTGTGCAAAATTAAAGCGCATGGGTTTAGAGGTGGTGGATTGAAATGGATAGAAAACTGGTTGGCAGACGGGAAACAAAGAGTCGGAATTAACAGGTCTTTTTCTAATTGGCAGGACGTGACTGGTGGGGTACTGCAGGGATCGGTGCTAGGGCCCCAGCTATTCACAAGCTATAGTAATGATTTAGATGAGGGAACAAATATAATATCTCCAAATTTTCAGATGACACCAAGTTCGGTGGGAGGTTGAGCTGTGAGGAGGATGCAGTGTGAGTTGGACAAGTTGAGTGAGTGGACAAATGAATGGCAGATACAGTATAATTTGGAGAAATGCGAGGTTATCCACTTTGATAGCAAAAATGAGAAGGAAAAATATTATCTGAATGGCCATAAATTAAGAGAGGGGAGTGTGCAACGAGACCTGCGTGCCCTCGTACACCAGTCACTGAAGATAAGCATGCAGGTATGTTGGCCTTCATAGCATGAGATTTTGCGTACAGGAGCAGGGATGTCTTGCTGTAATTATACAGGGCCTTGGTGAAGCCACACCTAGAATATTGTGTGCAGTTCTGGGTCTCCTTATTTGAAGAAGGATGTCTTGCTCTGGAGGGAGTGTAGCAAAGGTTTATCAGACTGATTCCTGGGATGGCGGGACTGACATATGAGGAGAGATTGAATTGGTTAGGATTGTATTCGCTGGAGTTCAGAAGAATGAGGGGGGGATCTTATAGAAACATATAAAATTCTAACAGGACTGGACAGGGTAGATGCAGGAAGGATGTTCCCGATGGTGGTGTGTCCAGAACCAGGGGTCGGCCTGTGGAATTTGTTACCACAGGAAGTAGTTGAGGCCAAAACTTTGCATATTTTCAAGAAGCAGTTAGATATAGCACTTAGGGTGAAGGGGATCAAAGGATATGGGGGGAAAGCAGGATTCGGCTATTGAGTTGGATGATCTGCCATGATCTTAATGAATGGCAGAGCAGGCTTGAAGAGCCGAATGGCCTCCTTCTGCTCCTATTTTCTATATTTCTATGGCATGGGGAAGAGGGGTCCCTTCACATGGGACACTGGCACCAGTTCAAGGACAGGAAAGGGCTGTACAAATGGGATCGGCTCCACTTTGAACCAAGATGACACCTGTGTCCTGGTGGAAAGGAGAAATAGGGAAGTGGCAAATACTTTAATATAGGAAGAGAAATGAGGCATCTCCCAGAAACATAAGCAGCTTAAATGTAAATAAAACATGGCAGCAGGACATAAGAAAGGATGAAGTAATGAAGGATATTGATGGCGAAGGAATAAATAGTTATAGAATGGGAGTCTAAAAAAGGAACATAAAGTAAAAGGAAAATTTATTAAAAATAAGTTTTATAAAAAAGGGAGGGTGTAGCCACCTGGGTTGGCCACTTCCCGACTTAAAATGGAGAACCGCAAAGACTACAGGGAAATTCAGCCAGCACAGGCAGAAATCCTGTGTATCAGAACTTGCAAAAGCCCAGACAGCATTGAAACTCACAGCCATCAGCATGCTAATGAGCGATCCCCAGGAACAATCGAAACATTTAAGGTGAATAAGGCCAAGCCAGACTCCTCGGCGCCAGCAGGAGCCAAGACAAAGGAAAGCCAATGGACACTCAGGGACTGCCCAGCAATCAGGGAACAGCTCCAGTATTGGAGAAATCGATCCCAGTGATCGGAATGTAGTCCAATCACTTGGAACCAGATACGGGGTCCGCCCCGAACGGCGCGGAGCCCCTGGGGACTATAAAGTAAAGCCCCCAAGTTCAAATCGGTCTTCTTGGCAGGGTCACTCAGCAACTCGAATCAACCCTTGAGAGTGAACTGCCTAAGCTGCCGCATCAACCAAGTAAGTCTCAAGTGAACACTCGCTACGAGATAGGCGCTCCTAGCTACCAGTCCATACCAGCTTTTGAATCCTGCAGACTCAGATCGAATGAAAGGCCATTTGTTCCCCTGACCTGGTGGGCCAGTTCCGAAGCTAAGTATAGGCCTTTTAGTGATAGAGAATAGTCTAGAAAGTAGAGTTTATGCATGAGTAGTGATTTACTGTGTATAATAAATGTGTTTTGATTTGAATCTTACTAATTGGTGTGTTGAGTTATTGATCAGTACTCGAACTTGAACCTCGTGGCAGTATCATCAAGATACCTGGCGACTCCAGAGCAAAGGTTATAGAAACAGAGCAAATTCAGTAAAGACCCAACGGGCAACGAATTAAGAGCCAACCAAAGTTAGCAACAAGGGGCATGGTGGCTCAATGGTTAGCACTGCTGTCTACGGCGCTGAGGACTCAGGTTCGATCCCGACCCTGAGCCACTGACCTTGTGGAGTTTGCACATTCTCCCCGTGTCTGTGTGGGTTTCACCCCCACATCCCAAAGATGTGCAGGGTAGGTGGATTGGCCATGCTAAATTGCCCCTTAATTGGAACAAAATAATTGGGTACTCTAAATTTAAAAAAAAAGTTTAAAATGTCTGTACAGCAATGCAATAAAATGTAGTGTAGTAAAACCGGGTATTTGGAGGAATCATGAATTGGGAGGGGGCAGAAATAATAGGGATTACTGAGACATGGCTACAGAAATGTCAGGACTGGGAATTAAATAGCAAGACCAAGTGGAAAGAAAATAAAGGATCAATCACACGGATAGGTGTAGTCTCCAGACCACCTAATAGTGGAATGAGATGGAGGAAGAAATATGAAGAGAAATTAGAGAATTGAGTGAAAAACATAGAATAATATTCATGGGGAATTTCAACTATCCTGATATAAATTAGACAGAAGAGGGGACAATGGAATGGAGTTCCTACAATTTGTACAGGTCCTCTTTCTACCCAATATGTAAAAAGGCCCTCAAGAAAAGATTCGTTATTGGATCAAGTAATGGGGGATAAACTGGAGAAGATAAGGGAAGTAAAAGTAGTAGAACATCGAGGCAATAGGGACCATAATGTAAAATGCTTTAAGATAATAATGAAAACCGATGGGTGGATTTTCTGTTTGAAGTGAAATGCTTTTGATTTGGTCAGGAGCTGTTAATCATGGGTTGATATTTATAAACATTCTGGTTGGTTTCACAACAGGCTACATGAAATCCATTCAAGTGTGAAGGGAATTCACAGCTGAATACAAGCAATTTCTCATTGACGTGAATGAAAGCCTTGCAGATTAGGGGTCTCTGGTGGGGGTCGCTGGTGGGAGGCTTTGATGGGGGGGATGAGGTGGGCAGGATTTGCATTTTGGGGAGGAGGGGAATCTCCGATGGACTTTGGGAGCACCTACCTTAAAGACTTATCATCTTGGCCCACTGTGAAGTCCACTGACCAGGGCCACACTGACAAACACCTGCACCAATCCACACCCGCGTGAATCCCGGCCCAGAGGACTGGAGAATCACAGAAGTGTGGAGAATCCGGTGTCCAGCCCGTTAATAGGATGCAAATGGGTCAATTTGACCTATTTTTATCCTCCTGCTGGGGCGATGTATAAACCTCAATGCCACCGCCAGCAGGGGACTGGAGCATTGGAAACGGATCGACGGGCAGCTTTTCGGACGGTGTTGATTTTCCACCCGATCGCCGATCGCTCTGCCGGCCTCGAGCCCCAGTGGAGAGTTCAGCCCCAAGTTAACAGATTAGAGAAAAACTCATTTTGAGTAGCTGGGACTAGAGATTAGGAAATTAGGTTGGCTGACTATATTGACAAAACAAATATAAAACAACAATGGGAAACATTTAAAACAGTGTAATCCAGAATGCAGGAAAAATATGGGCCGGGATTCTCCATAGCCCGACACCGAAATCGGCAATCGGGTAGGGAAAGGCTTCCGACGCCGGAATCAGGGCAGGTGCCGGTTTGACGGCGGTTGGCGATGCATCGCCCCCTTCCAAATTGGCATCACCGGGCCGCACGCAGTCGCAAGGCTGTTGGCGCTTCATCAGCCAGCCCACCCACGATGCTCCACCCCCGATGGGCCGAGTTCCCGACGGCACGCGCCATATCTGGTCCGAGCGGTCAGCAACGTGGCGTGCTGGCTGCAGACAGGGTCCAGCACCGCCACACGTATCCAGGGTCCATGCTGCTGGTCGGGGGGCTGCTGCTCGGGCAGGGGGGAGTGGTGGGAGGTGTCCAGGGGGTGGGCTATGGGTTCGGGGTGGGCGGGTTAGGGTTCCAGCACGGCCTGGCACCAGATATTCCGGCACGAACGGTACTGCTCGTCGGGCGTGCACGTGCGCGGCCCGGGACTCGGCGATTCTGCGGCCATTTTCCACAATGATCCACGGGAGTTCCACGCGGCACCGATGCTGGCCCCTCACTGGTACCGGAATCGATGAGGGATTCATGCCAATTTTACCGTCACGAATCACCTGCGGATACTCCATTGGCGCCGCCTCTTAGCCTCAGGAATGGAGAATTCCGCACATAATTTTTTTAATGTATTATGACACCCTGGGCCTGTGCACAGTTAATTCCAGCACCTCAGGCCCCGGAATCCCAACACAAGTGAATTAACCAATAATTTTTGTAAAATTCCCGAAACCATTGGCCCTTTTATGCAGTCACCAGGGGCGAGATTCTCCAACCCCCCTCCGGGTCAGAGAATCGCCGGGGGCTGGCGTGAATCCCGCCCCCGACGGTTGCCGAATTCTCCGGCACCGGATATTCGGCGGGGGCGAGAATCGCGCCGCGCCGGTTGGCGGGCCCCCCCCCCACGATTCTCCGGCCCAGATGGGCTCCGGAGTCCTGCTGCTGGAATGCCTGTCCCGCCGGCGTGGATTAAACCACCTCTCTTACTGGCGGGACAAGGCGGCGCGGGCGGGCTCCGGGGTCCTGGGGTGGGCGCGGGGCGATCTGGCCCCGGGGGGTGCCCCCACGGTGGCCTGGCCCGCGATCGGGGCCCACCGATCCGCGGGCGGGCCTGTGCCGTGGGGGCACTCTTTTCCTTCCGCCTTCACCACGGTCTCCAGCATGGCGGAGGCGGAAGAGACCCCCTCCACTGCGCATACGCCGCCCGGCAAGTCAGTTTTGCGCCAGCTGGCGGGCACCAAAGGCCTTTCCCGCCAGCTGGTGGGGCGGAAATCAGTCCGGCGCGGGCCGAGCCCTAACCTTGAGGTGGAGGATTCCACACCTTTGGGGCGGCGCGAAGCTGGACTGATTTGCGCCGTTTTTGGCGCCGGTCAGCGGACATCGCGCCGATTACGGAGAATTGCGCCCCAGGTTTGTAAGTTGAACACAATGACTATTTATTTATAACAGAAATAAATTTGAAATATGCAGTAATTACAACGGAATAATGACCAACTAACATTCTACCCCTCTTTTAACCATCCCATCCTCTACCCACACACACATAACAGAAAAACACAAAGGGATGGGGAGGGGTAAAAATAATAGGGAGACTTCCGGTTGCGGCTATGCCTAGGTAGGTCGCATGGTCAGCAGCTCCCACCGATAACGCACTTTTGGGCCCTTTTAAGGAGCTCCAGCGGCACTTTGTCAATGATTCCCGGTGTGGGAAGGAAACAGGTCCCCCAGCGCTGTATGGAGTGGACCAGGTGTGGGGCGGTTAAAAAAGCGGCTTTGGAGAAGAGCGGAGAACGGGCATGAAAAAGCAAGATGGCGGCTGGCACGGATCAGGCAGCGTGGGCCCAGTGGTCATGGGAGCAGCAGGAGTATTTAAGAAACTGCTTTGCGGATTTAAAGGCGGAGATGCTGGCCCCTATGAAGGCGTCGGTTGAAAGATTGGTGGCGACCCAGAAGATGCAGGGGACGGCGATCAAGGAGGTGCAGCAGAAGGCCTCTGATAATGAGGACGAGATTCTGGGCCTGGCGATTAGAGTGGAGGCGCACAGGCGCTGCACAAAAAATGGCAGGAGAAGCTGGAGGACCTGGAGAATAGGTCAAGGAGGCAGAACCTGCGGATCCTGGGTCTCCCTGAAGACGTGGAGGGGTCGGATGCTGGGGCGTATGTGACCACGATGCTGGGTACGCTGATGGGCGCGGGGGCTTTCCCGCGGCCCCTGGAGCTGGATGGGGCGCACAGAGTCCTGGCAAGGAGGCCGAGGGCGAACGAGCCGCCGAGGTCTATGGTGGTAAGGTTCCACCGCTTCACCAACAAGGAGTGTGCCCTGTGCTGGGCGAAGAAGGAGCGGAGTAGCAGGTAGGAGAACACCGAGATCCGTATTTATCAGGACTGGAGTGCAGAGCTGGCCAAGAAGCATGCGGGATTCCACTGGGCCAAGGCGGTCCTCCACGGATAGGGGGTGAAGTTCGGGCTGTTACAACAGGCGAGGCTGTGGGTTCCATATCAGGACCGGCACAACTATTTCGACACGCCGGACGAGGCGTGGACTTCCATCAAGAATGAGAAGCTGGACTCGAGTTAATGGACTGCAGTATGTTGTGGGGGTTGTTGGTGGGGGGGGAGGGGCCGGTGTTATGTTGGGGTTTCCCCCGTGTTTTCTTGTCTTTTTGTGGCCCCTTTGCCCTGGGCCCTCGAGGCTTTGGGCGAGGTCGCAGTTGGGAAACGTTGAGTCACAGGAGGTGGGGTCGGCCCAGACAGGGAGCGCGGTTTACCCACGGAATGGTGGGGGTGGCACCTGAAGCTGGGGGTTTGAGTGTACGGTACTTTGTTTTGTTTTTCTCTCTCTGTTCACACGGGGTGTAGGGGGGGGAATTTCTGTACCCCACATAGATGGGAGGGGGGGGGTTGGAGATTTGTAAGGGGAACCCACAGGCGGATTGGAGGTGGAGGCGGGAGCGGCCGGGGTCAACATGAGTCAGCTGACTTTCGGGAGTGAAATGGGGGGGTAGGGGGGTTAAGCGGTTTGCTTGACTGGGGGAGGGGGGGTTAAGCGGGGGGGGGGGGGGGCTAGGATGCTGCTCTGCTGACGGAGGGGGAATCGATGTTAAAGGGGAGAGTCGGGACGGGGAGCCTCCGCCTGGGGAGCTGGAGGGTGCGGGAGGCGTGGGCATGTGGCTGGCCTAAAAAAGGAGATGGTTAGTCGGGGGGGGGGGGGGGGGGGGGGGTAGCCCCCCGAACAGGCTGATCATGTGGAATGTGAGAGGCCTGAATGGGCCGGTCAAGAGGGCCCGGGTGCTTTCGCACTTGAAGGGGCTAAAGGCAGACGTAGACATGCTACAGGAAACACACCTGAAGATCGCGGATCAAACCAGGCTGAGGAAGGGATGGGTGGGACAGGTTTTCCACTCAGGGCTGGATGCGAAGAACAGAGGGGTCGCAATCTTGGTGAGCAAGCGGGTGGCATTTGAGGCGGTGGGTATTGTGGCGGATAAAGGGGGTCGATATGTTATGGTGAGTGGCAGGTTGCATGGGGCCCGGGTGGTGCTAGTGAATGTGTATGCTCCGAACTGGGACAATGCAGGGTTCATGAAGCGGATGTTGAGTAGTGATGCGACCATCAATTCACTCAAGGACTCGTGTCGAAGTAAAACAGTGGTTTTAATTAACTATCAACTTTGCCTGCCTGCGACTGGTACATACTGAGGACAGTCCCACAGGCCAGCTACTCTTAGACTCCTTCAAAGGGGAGGAGCCATGGGTGGAGCCCGTACTTGCTCCAACATCCTCCAACATCTCCCCCTGTGGGTAAAGCCATACAATGGCCCACACATAAAACCCACAGAGTTAATAACATAGAACATAACTGGTGAATTAATTGTATTTACATTCACCACAAGTAGGATTCCGCATCTGTAGTCATGTAGTTTGGTAATGGATGGGGGACTTTAACACGGTCCTGGACCCGGCACTGGATCGGTCCAGGTCAAGATCGGGTAAGAGGCCGGCAGCGGCCAAGGTCCTGAGGGGGTTCATGGACCAGATGGGGGGAGTGGATCCGTGGAGATTTGCCAGGCCAAGGGCGAAGGAGTTTTCTTCTTCTCCCATGTGCACAAGGCATACTCGCGGATTGATGTTTTCGTGGTAAGTAGGGCGCCAATCCCGAGAGTGGAGGGGGTAGCGTATTCGACCATTGCGATCTCGGACCATGCCCCGTACTGGGTGGACTTCGGGCTGGAGGAGGAAAGAGGGCAACACCCTCTGTGGAGAATGGACGCAGGACTACTGGCGGACGAGGAGGTCTGTGGGCGGGTTCGGAGGTGTATCCAAAGCTATGTGGAGACCAATGATAATGGGGAGGTTTCGGTGAGTGTGGTCTGGGAGGCGCTGAAGGCAGTTGTCAGAGGGGAGCTAATTTCAGTCAGGGCCCACAGAGAGAAGAGGGATAGGATGGAGAGGGAGAGATTGGTGGGGGAGATACTTAGGGTGGACAGGAGGTATGCGGAATCCCCCGAGGAGGAGTTGTTGAAGGAGCGCCGGAGCCTGCAGGCGGAGTTTGACTTGCTTACCACGGGGAAGGCTGAGGCTCAGTTGAGGAAGGTACAGGGAGCAGTGTACGAGGATGGGGAGAAGGCAAGTAGGATGCTGACGCATCAGCTGCGGAAGAGAGAGGCGGCCAGGGAGATTGGGGGGATTAGAGATGGGGTTAACACGGTGCTGAGCTCGGCTAGGATTAACGAGGTCTTCAAGGACTTTTATGGCAAATTGTATGAGTCAGAATCCCCGGTTTGGGGGGGGGGGGGGGGGGATGAGGCAGTTCCTGGACCAACCGAGGTTTCCACAGGTGGAGGAGGGGCGGGTAGAGGGATTGGGGGCCCCGATTGAGATGGAGGAACTGGTTAAGGGGTTAGGGGGTATGCAGGCGGGCAAGGCCCCGGGGCTGGTTGGGTATCCCGTAGAGTTTTATAGCAAGTTCTCGGAGCTGCTGGGTCCGCTGTTGTTGAGGACTTTCAATGAGGCTAAGGAAAAGGGGACCCTTCCCCCGACGATGTCGCAGGCTCTGATCTCGCTTATCCTCAAGCGAGATAAGGGTCTGCTGCAATGTGGCTCCTATAGGCCGATTTCGCTCCTTAATGTGAATGCCAAGTTGTTGGCCAAGAGTTTGGCCACTAGGACTGAGGACTTTGTCCCGGGATTGATCAATGAGGATCAGACTGGGTTTGTGAAGGGCAGGCAGTTGAATACGAATGTGCGGAGGCTTCTGAATGTGATCATGATGCCCTCGGAAGGGGGGGATGCAGAAGTGGTAGCGGCAATGGACGCGGAGAAAGCCTTCGATCGGGTGGTGTGGGAGTACCTGTGGGAAGTGTTAGGCAGATTTGGGTTTGGAGAGGAATTTATAGGGTGGGTCAAATTGTTGTATCAGGCCCGGTAGCGAGTGTGTCGACGAACCGGCTGTGGCCGAGGTACTTTAGATTACATCGAGGGATGAGGCAGGGGTGCCCCCTGTCCCCCCTGCTGTTTGCCCTGGCGATTGAGCCGCTGGCCATGGCGTGGAGGGAGTCCAGAAACTGGAGGAGGTTGGTTCAGGGGGCGGGGAGGAGCATCGTGCTTCACTGTATGCGGATGACCTGCTCCTGTACATTGCAGATCCGGTGGAGGGGTTGGGGGAGGTCATGCAGATTCTTAGGAATTTTGGAGACTTTTCAAGGTCTAAGCTGAATGTTGGAAAAAGCGAGCTTTTTGTGATACATGCGAGGGGCCAGGAAAAGAGACTGGGAGAGCTACCGCTTAAGATGGTGGAGAGGAGCTTTCACTACTTGGGCATTCAGGTGGTTAAGAGCTGGGGGGTCCTACACAAGCTCAATTTAGCACGGCTGGTGGATCAGATGGAGGAGGACTTTAAGAGGTGGGACATGCTGCCGCTTTCCCTGGCGGGCAGGGTGCAGTCTGTAAAGATGACAGTCCTCCCCAAGTTCTTGTTCGTCTTCCAGTGCCTCCCTATTCTCATCCCCAAGTCCTTTTTCAAGCGGGTAAATAGGATTATTACAGGATTTGTGTGGGCAAACAGGACCCCCGCGTGTTAAGAGACTGTTCTTGGAGCGCAGTCGGGGGCGGGGGGTGGGGGTGGGGGGGGGGTTTGGCGCTGCCGAACTTTTGCAGCTATTACTGGGCAGCGAATATATCCATGATTCGGAAATGGGTAATGGAGGGAGAGGGGGCAGCGTGGAGGCGATTGGAGGTGGCGTCTTGTAAAGATACTAGCTTGGGGGCACTGATAACGGCACAGTTTCCGCTTCCGCCGACGCGGTGTACCACGAGCCCGGTGGTGGCGGCGACATTGAGGATCTGGGGGCAGTGGAGACGGCACAGGGGAGAGGCAAGGGCTTCAGCCTGGGCCCCGATACGGAACAATCACAGGTTCGTTCCGGGTAGAATAGACGGGGGGTTTCTAGGTTGGCACAGGGCGGGTATCAAAAGGATGGGGGACTTGTTCATTGATGGGACTTTTGCTAGCCTGAGGGCGCTGGAGGAGAAATCTGGGCTACCCCCGGGGAATACCTTTAGGTACATGCAGGTTCGGGCGTTCGTGAAAAAGCAGGTGGGCGAATTCCCTCTGCTGCCTGCCCGGAGGATACAGGATAGGGTGGTCTCGGGCGTGTGGGTTGGGGATGGCAAGATATCGGAAATATATCAGGAGCTGCAGGAGGCGGAGGAGGCCTCGGTGGAGGAGCTGAAGGGCAAGTGGGAGGAGGAGCTGGGTTTAGGAGCTGGACGAGGGGGTGTGGGCTGACGCCCTGGACAGGGTCAATTCCTCCTCATCTTACGCCAGGCTTAGCCTGATTCAGTTTAAGGTGGTGCACAGGGCGCATATGACAGGGGCGAGAATGAGGAAGTTCTTTGGGGTGGAGGTCAGGTGTGTGAGGTGTTCAAGGAGCCTAGCAAACCACGTCCATATGTTCTGGGCATGCCCGCCACTTACGGAATTTGGGATGTGCTTCGCAAAGGGTATGACCAAGGTCTTGGATACTCAGGTAAAACCGAGCTGGGGGATAGCGATATTTGGGGTATCAGATGATCTGGGAGTGCAGGAGTCGAAAGAAGCCGGAGTTCTGGCCTTTGCCTCCTTGGTAGCCCGGAGAAGGCTCTTGTTAATGTGGAGAGACGTGAAACCCCCAAGCGTAGAGGCTTGGGTCAGTGACATGGCGGGATTTCTCAGGTTGGAGAGGATAAAGTTTGCCTTGCGAGGGTCCTTGCAGGGATTCTCCAGGCGGTGGCAACCGTTCCTTGACTTTCTCACAGAACGTTAGGTGGAGGTCAGCAGCAGCAAACCAGAGGTGGGGGGGGGGGGTTGGGGAGGGGGGGAGGGGGAGGTGGGGGGGTGGTTTGGGTGGTGGATGGTTTTCATTTGTAAAGGGCAGATCATAGATCATAGAATTTACAGTGCAGAAGGAGGCCATTCGGCCCATCGAGTCTGCACCGGCTCTTGGAAAGAGCACCCTGCCCAAGGTCAACACCACCACCCTATCCCCATAACCCAGTAACCCCACCCAACACGAAGGGCAATTTTGGACACTAAGGGCAATTTATCATGGCCAATCCACCTAACCTGCACATCTTTGGACTGTGGGAGGAAACCGGAGCACCCGGAGGAAACCCACGCACACACGGGGAGGATATGCAGACTCCGCACAGACAGTGACCCAAGCCGGAATCGAACCTGGGACCCTGGAGCTGTGAAGAAATTGTGCTAACCACTATGCTACCGTGCTGCCCCTTGTTTTGTTAAATTGTTAAATTGTTAAATGGTTAAGTTGTTTTCTGTTTTATTGCTATGTTTTCTTTTCGTTGTTTCTCTTTTTGTAGTGGTTTGTAAAAATTATTGAAAATTTTTGAATAAAAACAAACTTTAAAAAAATAAATAAATAATAGGGATTGATATAAAAAGAAACATGAGAATCCTTGCTTCCAATTTTGAAGTCTTTGCAGCAGGCTGTCCTCACAGAACGCTGAGTGATCAAAGCCATCGGTGGACTGTTAGTGATAATCTTCTGGCACAACATTCATTCAGTACTCCCAGTCAGTAGGATTCCTCTTGAGAGGCACCTTTATTAACCTGAGCCTTCACTCAAAAGATCAGCCTGAAGCCTGTTTTTTTCTTAAGACTATTTGTCTCACCTCAAACCAGCTCTAGCCTGGGTTTTAATCTTAATTGGTTTCCAGATTCACCAAAATGACCTCCAACTTTACTGAGGAAAGAACAGAGTCCCCACACAGGATTTGTACGGAGTTTTTAACATCTGAGAGAGAAAATCAGAGAAGCAGCTCCTAGCTCTGATCTCAAAATGATACTGGAGAGAGATACATTCCAGGGAAATCAAAACCAATCAGCACAGGCAGTTGGCAAAGCCCGGCGATCTGTGCCAGTCCATTGGCTTCCAGCCAAATCCATCAAGCTGAGTCAGCACTGATGTTAGTCAAATCCTTCTGGAATCTGCTGGTTTGAAATACAGACAGCTTCCCACAGGCTGCCTGGCGGTCACAGGTCAATCTTCAGTTTACCCAACCCAGGCTTCTGCTCGAATTAAAGGGAAACCACTTTGTCCTTGAGTCATTAATCATCCATGGATAAAAATTGTAATAGCAAAGATAAGAGAAATTAAAAGGAGAAACAGGGAATGAACCGGGTTTAAACAGGAGGATCCTTACAAATGAAAGAACAAACAAGTCGTAAATGAACTCCACAAATGAAGAAAGACATAAGAGATCAACTGAGGGTTAGGAAAGATACTTACAGTAAGTGCATAGACTGAAAAAGAGTACACAATAAGAGAAAATATGAAAAGATTAAGAGAGAGGACAAAAAAGAAATTAGGTTGGCAAAGAAGAATTATGAAATTATATTATCAAAGAACATAAAACAAAATGGTAAAATATTTCAACCAAGAAAGGAAGGCTGTGATGAGAATTGGACTATTAATGGTAGACATTACAACACAGCACGTAACAATTGTGAAATTGCAGAAATATAAAATAATTTTTCTGCTTTGGTATTTACCAGAGAGTAATGAGTAATAAGATAAGTACACATAAAATGAATCAAAGGAACAAACTCAAAGTGGATAAAGGCTCGCTATGTATAGATTGTATCCACATATTTTTAAAGAATCTAGGGAAAGATATCACAGGCATTACTACTCATATTAAATCATTCATTTGAAAAAGGTGTAGTGCCAGAGGACAGACACATAACTCATGCAGTTCTTATATTTGAGAAGGGGGTTAGAAAATGTCCAGGGCGAATAGACCAGTCAGCCTAACAGCAACAGTAGGACAAATAAGGAAATCCTTAGAAGAAAATCTAGAAATGCAAAATATAGGCGTGATTCAGCAGACTTGAGTTAAAGTCTGCTAAACTGCACGTGGAGTGGTGCTGAGAAAAAAACCCTATTCAAAGGCTATTTTTACCTCGGGGAGATTCTCTTCACTGAGGCTGCACTTAGAGGGATTTCCTGCCGGTGGGTTTTGGGGCGCCATTTTGGAAAGCTGGCCCGATTGTACCCCCCCCCCCCCCCCTCTACGCTTCAGGCCCCCCACCCACATTTCCAACCCCCGTCACACCCCAACCTTGGGGCGACGCCCGGGAACCTCCACCCTCACCCACACTCTACCTGGTAAGGCCCCATTGAGTGCTATCCCTGGCAGTGCCCCTGCTAACCTGGCTGTGCCACTCAAGCACCCTGGTGCTGCCAGGGTGGCACTGCCATGGTGGCTGGGTGCCAGGGGGAGTGCCAATGTGCCACCCTGCCCTGTCCCTGACCACACAAGGCTCTCCAATGTTTGTGTGGACCAGTACTAAACGGTACCCTGGCGAGGTCCTCCAGGTGCGGCGATTGAGTCTCGGGCACTGAGAGAATCCGGTGAATGTATATTTAAATGAGTCGAACAGCTCATTGAAACTTGCTGCTCTGGACCACACCCAGTGAGAGCAAGATCCAGATCGTGACGTCTCACGGGATTCCATTGAATCTTGCGAGACATTTGAGCATCGCAAATCTCGTGAGAGGCCTCTTGTGAGATTCATCAGCCTCATCCCGACACCAAGTCAGGCTTGACGATGCCGCTGAATAACACTCATAATAGCAAATAGTCAGTATTCTCATTAAGCCGTATCGACACTCATATTAGCAGACATTGTAAATGGTTCCCTCTCCTCAAACAGTGCTACGTCTTTTCAAAACTGCCTTCTTCACTACCCTTTGTAGCCATCTGGGAAGGCCACTTCCAGAATACAAAATGGATGATTGCAAAGACTGTAGGGAACTATGGACAATGTTAAGAAAGCAAGCAGGCACAGAGCCTGTATACATATTGAAGAAACAGCTCCCAGATGGGACTGAAACTGTAGGGTAATTAACATAATAATGGCCCATCTCCGGGAACAAAGGAAAGACACTCAAGCAACTGATCTAGCTCCAGACATCGCGGCGCCAGTTCCCCAAACCAAAAGCGTAAACAAAGCCAGGCCAACGGCCACCTAGGACACGCCCAGCCATCAGGGCACCCACCCCTTTATTGGTCAAGATCAATACCAGTGATCAAGATGCGGCCCAATTGATTGGGGCCAAGTTTAAGGCCCCCCCCAAAAGCGCGCGAAGCCTCTTCGGCTATAAGAAGAAACCCCCGAGAGAGAATCGCTCTCTTGGACTTGGCTCTCACAGCGGAGAGAACCTTCCACCAGCTGCACCAGAAGCAAGTAAGTCCAAGGTCAACGCTCGCTACCAGACGGACGACCTTAGCTGTTCTCCTGTACCACTTCGAACCCAGCAGCCTCAGATCCGAACAACGGCCATTGTTCCTCTGACTGAGTGGGCACCCGAAGCTAAGTATAGGCGTTAGCGTTAGAGTTAGTGTAGTTTGTAGTACTTTGTGCGTGAGTATATCTTACTGTGTGTGTAAATAAATAGTATTGACTTTGAACTAACTAACTGGTGTACCGGTTCTTTGATCAGTATTCGGGTTTGAACCTTGTGGCGGTATCGAGAGATACCTGGCGACTCTAAAGCAAACATAATTAGAATTAAGGAAGGCGACCATATTGACTGCCATATTCATAACCAGAGAAACAGAGCAACATTACTGCCGACTCCGCTGGGACACGACCTAGAAGTGGCCTAGTCGCACTGAGAGAACCAAAATTTGAATTAGAATCCAATTGGAAACAGAAAAACCACAAGTGTAAGAATGATACTGGTCAAACCTCCAAGATTCAGAAGTGTGTTATTTGCATGCGTACGAACAGGGATATAAGGTAAACCTGAAAGATTTTGTTGCGTAAAACTGTCGGGAGTTTTGTAGGCCGGAAATTAGCGTAAGCCGTACCCGTGTTTACATCACCACTTTATTACCCCCTGTTCCAAATTTGTTAGAGACCACAGAGATAGCGAGAAAAATGGCAATGAAGGCAATGGAACGCCTTATGAACCCCCAAGAATTTGAGGTTGCAGTGACCAGTACAGTAGGACAGTGTCCCGTATGGGAAGAGGAAATCAGAAAGTACCTCAAAGGGAAAGGATGGCCCCTTTGGAGAGAATTCTGCGCGAACGATGAAACAGGTCCCGGAAGTATAGGGCATACTTGGTGGGAGAACCTGACAGAGATCCACAGGAAGAGCTCAGTGAAAGCTCACAAGCCGATGGCAATCGTGTCCTGTTTGGCACAATTGCGAGGCACAGAGGAGGTCGTTAGGACGCTCCGTAGAGAGATTGAGGAGAGAGACAAGCGAAGGAGATGTGAATGGATATGAGAGAGAGAACAAGGAACTGAGAGAGCCGTTAGCGGCGAGGGACAAGGAGATGGCTGATGCCAAGTGGGCAACCCAATCTTGACTCGCCCATTTGATCAGCTTTCAGTCCCAATATGACAAAGCCTACCAAGACACACAACGCGCGGTCTTGGTAAGACAGGAAACAGAACAACAGGTTGAGCAGTTGCAGAAACAGTGTAACGACTTAAAAGCAGCCCTACGAGCACTCCACACTTCCAAGACGGAACAAAGGCAGAGCACGGTAGATCACGCGAAATGCCAGAAGCAAATTGCAGAATTGCAATCTCTGCTTTCTGTTCAGAATGGGTTCCAGAGGGAGGGTGGATGAGCAAGAGATAACATGAAGGGTTGGGGAAACTGGCACGTACGGGTGAGGGCCAGTGTACAAAGCCGTGTAAATGTATCACTTTGCCATGTATATATCTTGCTCTGCACGATTTCTCGTTTTTGTTACGAGGGGGGGGGGGTTATTGTTTGTAAGGGAGAAAAATTGTGTTAAAAAACTTTAATAAATATATATATTTTTTAAAAAGAATGGGTTCCAGAGCACGTTTGGACCCCAGTTAGACCAGGAAAACGGCCCCGATTGGCAGGAGTTAAACGAGACTGCCCACAGATATGTACATGGCACATGTACACAGGAAAAGCCCCAACCCCCAACTGCACAGGCAGAACACAATCCTATGAACCCTGTCACCACACAGTGCAGGCCCACAGTGGAAGGAAACCCAGATTTCCTATACACCACCCCATTAACCGTCACCCAATTACGGGACGCGTGTGATAAAATAGCACCGTTCCTACCCACATCGGACATCCACCAGTTCTTTGCAAGAGTAAAACAACAGGCGACCATGTACTGATTTGTTATGTTGTAGGTGTAACATAAGCGGCTTCCTTGTGGTGCACTCGACAAAGGAAGGTTCAGACGTGGAGATAACTTCAACACGTTTATTAAACTATTTACACTTCTATTACTCGGGTTCGACACTACTGCTAATCCTACTATAGCTACCCAGACTGACTAGCCAGTTGCTGCAATCCAAGTGGTGGGTGTAATATTGAATCAACCCTGTGTCTCTACTCACTGACTGTCTCCACTGGAAAGAGGCAGATCATGTGTGTGGTGTCCTTTATATATGGGTTGGTGTAATGCCCCCCTGTGGTCGTGTCACCTTGTGTATCGTGAATGTCTATTGGTCATGCCCTATCTACTTGATATATTGGTTGAGTGTGTGTGTGTGATGTCTTTGGTGCTCCCTCTAGTGTCTAGCTGGCCTACATGCATTTACATTGATGCACATCACCACATTCCCCTTTTTTTATATGTTACATATTTTCTGCACACTTTGAGAAAATATAACAAAGAACAGGTAGATAAGATAAGGTATAGACAAGTCATGGGAACAGTGATTAAACAATAAGTCCAAATCATTCGTGTGAGTCCAAAAACCATCAATCATCATGGTCAAATGTCTCTCTTGGTTATGAGCGCCATCAACGTCCCTGTGCCACAGGAACCAAGAAGTGGTCAAATCACTTTGCTGTCTGATTTGGAGTCCCTTTCTTTTTCGATGTTTGTGATGGTGCTGTCGGATGGCATCTTGTAGCTGATAAGGTGTTGATGCTAAAGAGGTACCATCAACAGTATCATTCGAGGTCATGGATGTGCCATATGTTGAAGTTGGATAAAACTGTACATACTAGTTCTGGCCAGATGCTGTGCTGGAAGGGTGATCCTGCTGAGAACCATTGAAGCTTGTCGAATTGGAAACAGAATTGCTGCTCGCATAAATACCTGGTGATAGTGTGAAACTAGAGCCTTGCATCTGATAGGAATATGCCGTCTGGCCAGGCTGGGGTGCAGCAAATCCTGGGCTGTAACTAAGGCCTCCAGTCTGTCGTGCAGATTGCGCTTGCGGTAGTCCTCCTTAGGTCTTGATTCCATTAGTGGGCAATCCGTAGTACAGGCCTGTTTGAGAATATGCTGCATAGACTGCTGGCTGCTGCATGCCCGAATACTGGGGTTGTCCAGCATGAGTTGTCATTGGATGCACTGCTGGTGTGGAAAAAATGTGTGGATATAGCTGTGGTGAATATTGGTGCATTCCTCTTGGACTGTAGCCGCTGCTTGTTAGTACTGACCCAGTGTGATTGTTAAGTGATTCATCTCCTGTCGTTGTGGCATCTGCTGTCACCCTGAGCGTGCCATCACTGAGGTTGCGGCACTCCCTGTCTGGAGTAAAGTTCGGCTTACGTGAATCTGAGACGGCGTTTGGTTGCTCCCTATCTGGAGTCTGGTCTGTTTTTAACTGAGTCAGTGTTGGTATGTTGATGCTCCCCATCTGGAGTCTTATGAGGTTCACTGGAGTCAGCTGAGATTTCTTGAAGCTGTATGTCTGGAGTCGGAACATGCAGGAATGCATTGACTTGTGGAGAGGTTCGAGCGAATGAGGGTGGAGGTATCGTGGTGTCACCGGAGTCACCAGTGGTCTCACAGTGATCGTCGAGTGCCTCTGTGCACACTAGCTGAGGTCTGTCACTTTGCACATCTTGCATGGGAAGCGGGATGCTGTCGTCACTCGTCTCACATACCGTGGGTAGATCCTCAGTAGTTGCTTGTTGTTCACTTGGGTTGGGTAAATTGTCAGAGTCTTCATCTGATGGTGCTAACAATGTGGGTGGACTGTCATTGTCTTGCTGTTGTCCTTCATTTGGGCTTGGACTGTCATCGTCGCTTTGTTCTTCACTGTAGCATGATACATAGAACATAGAAAATACAGCACAGAACAGGCCCTTCGGCCCACGATGTTGTGCCGAACCTTTGTCCTAGATTAATCATAGATTATCATTGAATTTACAGTGCAGAAGGAGGCCATTCGGCCCTTTGAGTCTGCATCGGCTCTTGGAAAGAGCACCCTACCCAAACTCAACACCTCCACCCAACACCAAGGGCAATTTTGACATTAAGGGCAATTTATCATTGGCCAATTCACCTAACCCGCACATCTTTGGACTGTGGGAGGAAACCGGAGCACCCGGAGGAAACCCACGCAGACACGGGGAGGACGTGCAGACTCCGCACAGACAATGACCCAAGCCGGAATCGAACCTGGGACCATGGAGCTGTGAAGCAATTGTGCTATCCACAATGCTACCGTGCTGCCCTTAAGAACAAATAAATCTACACTATATCATTTTACCGTAATCGATGTACCTATCCAATAGCTGCTTGAAGGTCCCTAATGTTTCCGACACAACTACTTCCACAGGCAGTGCATTCCATGCCCCCACTACTCTCTGGGTAAAGAACCTACCTCTGATATCCCTCCTATATCTTCCACCTTTCACCTTAAATTTATGTCCCCTTGTAATGGTGTGTTCCACCCGGGGAAAAAGTCTCTGACTGTCTACTCTATCTATTCCCCTGATCATCTTATAAACCTCTATCAAGTCGCCCCTCATCCTTCTCCGCTCTAATGAGAAAAGGCCTAGCACCCTCAACCTTTCCTCGTAAGACCTACTCTCCATTCCAGGCAACATCCTGGTAAATCTTCTTTGCACCTTTTCCAGAGCTTCCACATCCTTCCTAAAATGAGGCGACCAGAACTGTACACAGTACTCCAAATGTGGCCTTACCAAAGTTTTGTACAGCTGCATCATCACCTCACGGCTCTTAAATTCAATCCCTCTGTTAATGAACGCGAGCACACCATAGGCCTTCTTCACAGCTCTATCCACTTTAGTGGCAACTTTCAAAGATGTATGAACATAGACCCCAAGATCTCTCTGCTCCTCCACATTGCCAAGAACTCTACCGTTAACCCTGTATTCCGCATTCATATTTGTCCTTCCAAAATGGACAACCTCACACTTTTCAGGGTTGAACTCCATCTGCCACTTCTCAGCCCAGCTCTGCATCGTATCTATGTCTCTTTGCAGCCGACAACAGCCCTCCTTACTATCCACAACTCCACCAATCTTTGTATCGTCTGCAAATTTACTGACCCACCCTTCAACTCCTTCATCCAAGTCATTAATGAAAATCACAAACAGCAGAGGGCCCAGAACTGATCCCTGCGGTACGCCACTGGTAACTGGGATCCAGGCTGAATATTTGCCATCCACCACCACTCTCTGACTTCTATCGGTTAGCCAGTTCGTTATCCAACTGGCCAAATTTCCCACTATCCCATGCCTCCTTACTTTCTGCATAAGCCTACCATGGGGAACTTTATCAAATGCCTTACTAAAATCCATGTACACTACATCCACTGCTTTACCTTCATCCACATGCTTGGTCACCTCCTCAAAGAATTCAATAAGATTTGTTAGGCAAGACCTACCCCTCACAATTCCGTGCTGACTCTCCCTAATCAAGCAGTGTCTTTCCAGATGCTCAGAAATCCTATCCTTCAGTACCCTTTCCATTACTTTGTCTACCACCGAAGTAAGACTAACTGGCCTGTAATTCCCAGGGTTATCCCTAGTTCCTTTTTTGAACAGGGGCACGACATTCGCCACTCTCCAATCCCCTGGTACCACCCCTGTTGACAGTGAGGATGAAAAGATAATTGCCAACGGCTCTGCAATTTCATCTTTTGCTTCCCATAGAATCCTTGGATATATCCCGTCAGGCCCGGGGGACTTGTCTATCCTCAAGTTTTTCAAAATGCCCAACACATCTTCCTTCCTAACAAGTATTTCCTCGAGCTTACCAATCTGTTTCACATTGTCCTCTCCAACAATATCGCCCCTCTCATTTGTAAATACAGAAGAAAAGTACTCATTCAAGACCTCTCCTATCTCTTCAGACTCAATACACAATCTCCCGCTACTGTCCTTGATTGGACCTACCCTCGCTCTAGTCATTCTCATATTTCTCACATATGTGTAAAAGGCCTTGGGGTTTTCCTTGATCCTACCTGCCAAAGATTGTTCATGCCCTCTCTTAGTTCTCCTAATCCCTTTCTTCAGTTCCCTCCTGGCTATCTTGTATCCCTCCAATGCCCTGTCTGAACCTTGTTTCCTCAGCCTTACATAAGTCACCTTTTTCCTCTTAACAAGACATTCAACCTCTCTTGTCAACCATGGTTCCCTCACTCGACCATCTCTTCCCTGCCTGACAGGGACATACATATCAAGGACACGTAGCACCTGTTCCTTGAACAAGTTCCACATTTCACTTGTGTCCTTCCCTGCCAGCCTATGTTCCCAACTTATGCACTTCAATAATTGTTCATGATAGACCGTCATGGTCATCCTGCTGTGCACTGGAGCGTGGTAGACTGTCATAGTCTTCTTGTTGTTTACTTGAGCATGGCAGACTTGCATCGTCTGCCGCTAGTTGGTCAGAGGAGGTTGCTAGACCCTCATGGCCTTGTTCCTGCAAGGACTGCGCGTCGGAGTCTTGCGTTGCTTCTATCGTGGAGGCTGTCCACAAGCTCGCTGCGGAGGCTTGTGACACTGGAGTCACGTCTTGTGTGTGCAAGGACTGTGCTTTGGAGTCTTGCGTTTCTTCTGTCGTGGAGTCTGTCCACGAGCTCGCTGTGGAGGCTTGTGACACTGGAGTCACTTCTTGTTCGTGCAAGGACTGCAGTGTGGAGTTTTGCGTGTCTTCTTTCTTAGAGTCGGGAACCCTGAGCGGTGCATGGACCACGCTCTGTGTGGCAGCAGGGCGCTCTCCGTGGGCTTGTACCGGTCTCTGTCGTTTGGTTTCAGGCTGCAGCATCATCCTGCACTCACGAGTTGGGATGTCATATCTGCTGGGCTGAAGATCCTCAAATCCGAAGAATTACTCCGCGTCTACGTCGGTTTCAGTATGGGGGTCGCCATTTCACATGAAAAAACCTTTGTCCGAATCGTAGTCTTCTAGGACCATGTCATCACTGTTTGCGTCAGAGCTGGCATTGGGCTCGCGAGGTCCAGAGAAAATGTAACGGTCGTTATCGAAGTATTCAAGGTCGGAATCATCGGTTTGGGCGTAGGTAACTGCTTGTTGCAGGGTTCTTCGGAGGTTAATTTCATTTCCTGGTTCAATTTGAGGCATTGTGCTGTCATTCCAGGTGGAGGAAGGTTGTTTTACAGCTTTAAAAGATTTTTTCTTTGATTTGGGACGTTTCCCCTTTAAATGGGCGTGGTCCGGGGCCTCTGACATCATGATGCATGTGACGTAGTGCGTAGGAAGCGATTGCGCATGCGTAAATCGCTGTTCCTTTACCGGCCGTTTTCTTGATTGCGCATGCGTGCAGTCTTGCGCATGCGCAAACGGACATTTCCATTCTGTTTGCTTCTCGCGCAACTGCGCAAGTGCAGTCCCTGTAGAAAGATGGCCGCCGACCAAAATTGTTCTCTGCTCCGGGATTTTGGCCTCATGGTGAGTACTGGCGCCTCTCTTACCTTCTCTTGCTGGTTGGACTGCCTGGAAGTTGCTCCTGTTTTGCCCTTGGGAGAACTTGAATTTTTAAAAGATTTCTTCTGCTCTGGCACCGGCTATAGTGAGGAGAAGCTCTGTTTTTTGAGGATCAGCCACTTCTTCTAGTTTGGCTGCTACCAGGAAGATTTCAAACTTTTGCCGGAATGCCCACCAGTTTTCGCGGAGATCGCCGTGGCACTGGAGCTGCTGCGGAACCCGGTTCTCGAACATCTTGCCTGGGTGTCGTTGCTGGTTGTCACTGTACGCTGAGGTATGGCTATGTGGATTGAAACAGTTCACTTCTGGTACCATGATTTGTTATGTGGTAGGTGGAACATAAGTGGCTTCCTTGTGGTGCACTTGACAAAGGAAGGTTCAGACATGGAGATAACTTCAACACGTTTGTTAAACTATTTACACTTCTATTACTCGGGTTCGACACTATTGCTAATCCTACTAAAGCTACCCAGACTGACTAACCAGTTGCTGCAATCCAAGTGGTGGGTGTAATATTGATTCAACCCTGTGTCGCTACTCACTGACTGTCTCCACTGGAAAGAGGCAGATCATGTGTGTGGTGTCCTTTATATATGGGTTGGTGTAATGCCCCCCTGTGGTCGTGTCACCTCCTTGTGTATCATGAATGTCTATTGGCCATGTCCTATCTACTTGATCTATTGGTTGAGTGTGTGTGCGTGATGTCTTTGGTGCTCCCTCTAGTGTCTAGCTAGCCTACATGCATTTATATTGATGCACATCACCACATGTACAGCCTGGATGAAAAGGAGCAAGTGAAGCTCACAGTTCTGGGCCTCGACCCTTCAGTCGTGGCAGCCCTTCCCGACCCACAAAATGTAGGAGGAGGCACACTCCAAGAAATGCACACAGCAATCCTTGATGCGATCGGCTATAACAGAGGAGACCCCGTAGAAGGCCTAAATAAGTGTAGGCAAAAGAAGACAGAGCACCCCACAGCATTTGCTGGACACTTGTGGATACAGTTTACTGCGGTGTTTGGAGAGTTAGCCCACGCCCATTTGTCCCCAGATAATATGGCCAAATGGACTCGCATCCCAGTCTCTCATATAACAGAGGCAGGACAGAGATCTTGCGCAAATTACGACCCCTCAGACGAGGCCCACAAAGTAAAATGGGTTTTAAAGAGATTGTCCCGCGCTTGGGAACAGTCCATCCAAGGCAAAACAGCGTTTGTTAAAGCAGAGGAAGAACAGGCAGACATGCATCCAGTTAGGACGCACCAGAACCCCGCATGGATAAATGAGGGAAGGAACAGCCCACAGCAAACCAAATCCCAGGAGTGTTATAATTGCAGCCAATTAGGACACTACGCACGAGAATGCAAAGCCCCCCAGAAACAGCAGAGAAACCAACAGACAGGCACCCTAAACAAGAATAGGGCAAAGCCAATCCACAGTATTAGCTCCCGTGAAGACAGCACAGATATGAATGGCACCGACTGACGGTGTTCGGGCTCCCCAACTTGGGTCTGCGACACCCTTTGGGACAAGTCCGGTAGACCGTAGGGGCAGGCACAGTCCAGGGACACCCCGTAGACTTCCTTTGGGACACAGGAGGGTCCCACACGCTCAATTCCTCCACGATGTTTCAGCGAGACACATGGCCCACGACAGACACCATTACGCTCAGCGGTTTTATAGGACATTTACAGCAGGGACACATCACAGCTCCTGTAGCAATCCAGATAGGGAATATTAAAACAGAACACCCCGTAGTTCTGGTCGATCTACCCCAGACAGCCGAACACATTTTAGGCATTGACTTTATGAGCTCCCACATCCTCTCATTCGATCCAGTGAATAAATGTGTGTGGAGAATGGCAAAGGCAGCACGAGCCCCCACCACGCTCACAGTTGGAGAGTATGAAAATAGGATCAGCGCAGTAGGAGACTTCTGGTTCGACCCTCGAGCCATTAGACAGGACAAACAAGTTAGGGAAGTCCTGCAGCAACACAAAGCAGCATTTGCACAGCACAAGCTCGACTGTGGCAAGATCGCTGGCTTGGTGAATATTACAGGTCCCGACCCCAGACCCCAAAAGCAGTACGGTTTTCCCCAAGAAGCAGAGAGAGAAATCTCAAAAGAGACACAGAGTTTGCTTGATCAAGGCGTACTCCGATCAGTAGCCTCCATGAATAATGCACCAATTTGGCCCGTCAGGATGACAATATTGAATTCTTTACCCGTCAGTCTGGCCTCAATAAAACTCGAGATGGATTTGTAGGCACAGTATTATTTATTTTTAACCAACTTGCAAGTCTGACTCGCTTCACAGAGACTCAGAACACAGAAGCTGTCTCCTGGACCCCTCGAAAACGAATGAGGTCGGAGACAAAGAGATCTCTGCAAATACATTCAAATGGCATCAGGTTTCACATACACGATTCGCATAGGTCATCCTATACCCCTCCTGACCTGGCCATACATCCTGATTGGCTCACTTCGCATTCCTTCGCATTCTTTAACCCTGGGCCTCTCGTTACCCAGCATCCTTTTCCCCATCTTCCTTGCCATGCTTTCTGAATTCCTTTATCCTTTGTCCTTTGTGAACTCACTAGAATTAAACTGGCCCACATCTACATTACTGTAACTAATATTTGAACTAACTATTTTATATCACATTCGTTTGGTCAATTCCTCAAGGAAACCCGATGGATCATGGCGACTAACCATTGATTATCGGGATCTGAACAAAGTAACCCCAGTAGCAGCCCCCACCGTAGCCACGAGTCCCGAGACCATGCTCAAACAGGGACTACAGTCCAAAGAAATTTCGGTTTTGGTCCATTCCATTGGATAAAGCGTGCCAATACAAATTTGCATTCACATTTCAGGGACAGCAATATACGTGGATGTGCCTTCCACAAGGCTTCCACAATTCCCCCTCCATTTTCCGACAGCTGGCAAATGGATGAGCAAAATCTTCCCGACCCGATTGTCTGGTCCAATATGTAGATGATCTGCTACTACAGACGGACACAAAGGGAGAGCACATTTCACTTCTCGCCAAACTATTAGGACTCCTTCAACAAATTGGCTGTAAAGTGAACCCCAAGAAGGCCCAGATTTTACAGGAAAAAGTGATTTACTTAGGAACAGTAATCACACATGGCAAACGCGAGATCGAGCAGGAAAGAATCGACTCGATTGTCAAATTACCCCTGCCCCATAATGTCACAGCCCTCCGGTCATTTCTAGGACTGGTTGGTACTGCAGAAACCATATCGACGGTTTCGCCACAAAAGCAGCGCCCCTATCCGAACCTCTCAAGAAGCAAGCACCTTGGGAATAGCTTCCACAGCACACGTGGATGCATTTAAAAGAGCCCTCAGCACAGCCCCCGCATTCCAGGTCCCAGATCCACTCTCCCCGTACGCAATTGAAGTTGCAATTACCGACCGAACCCTTTCGGCCGTGCTCCTCCAAGAACGGCATGATCGATTAGGCCCCGTGGCATACGTTTCACGAGTATTAGATCCAGTCGAGCAAGGATTTTCTGCCTGCGAACGGCACCTGCTCGGTTTTTTGGGCAGTACAATACTTCGCTTACATTACAGGCCTCAACCCCATCACCATTCTCACTGAACACACCCCAACACAACTCCTACTTGATGGTAGACTTTAAGGATGACACACTCAGCCAGATCCACGCAGCCCGTTGGACCCTTCTTTTACAGGGACGGGACATAACAGTTAAGAGGACAAAAACCCACACTTTCCTCGCTGACAATTTACAACATGCAGGCACTCCACATGAGTGTGAAATCATCTCCACTAAGCAAAATACAGGACCCTTTGTACCAAAGTCAGCTCCACCGAAGGCAGGTACTACACCCCAGAGACTCTAGCCCACAGAAGAATGCGCACCCCTGAGAATCTATGTGGATGGCTCCTCCACAGTTTTAAACGGGAAAAGGATTACTGGTTGCAGTATTTATGTGGAGGACACGCAGGGACGTGTCCTAGAAGAGATTTCGTTAAAATTGCCAGGACATTTAGGCTCACAGGCAGCAGAACTGGCAGCCATAGCGTATATTTTAGATCACCCCGACTCGTTTCCGACCCCAGCCGACATATATCCGGACAGTTTATATGTCTGCAACAGTTTAACCGAATTCCTACCCCTGTGGGAAACTAGAGGATTTGTTTCCGCAGACGGAAAGCCCCTACCCTCAGCCACATTGCTCCAGCATATTCTAAAAACAGCCAACGGTAGGAAATATGGAATCATCAAAGTTCGTAGCCACCATCGTTCTCTCCCCCCCCCTGGTAACGTTAAAGCAGACGCCCTAGCAAAAGCAGGTTCCAGACATGGTCACTTTTGGAACCCCCCCCCCGGTTCCGGTCTCACAGACTATCTTTTAGGATTTAGTACAGGCCGAAAAAGAAGACACTGTTTAACAACCTCCTTACCTTGCAGGTCAGCTGGGAGCGGGAGAGAGAGAGAGCCGGGACATTGAAAACAGCGCGGGAGATTAAAAAAGCGCGGGAGCTGCGAGTCAGAGCGGAGAGTTTAAAAGTTTGCGGCCTGGGAGAGGTAAGTACTGTTTAACAACCTCCTTACCTTGCAGGTCAGCTGGGAGCGGGAGAGAGAGAGAGCCGGGACATTGAAAACAGCGCGGGAGATTTAAAAAGCGCTGGAGCTGCGAGTCAGAGCGGAGAGTTTAAAAGTTCGCGGCCTGGGAGAGTTAAGGGAATTTGGTGCTCATCTTAAGGAGGTGCAGAGAAGCAGACCTGTGAGGGAGTCTCGGGAGCAATTACATCACAGCCAGCAGGTAAGTGATTGGCTTGTGACTGGTGATTTTTCTCTCTTTGACTTTCTCTTAGCTGTGTAGTGTAGTTCAAATTTAACTTCAGGTTTAAGTCATGGCAGGAGAGCTCAGACCCGTGTCATGCTCCTCTTGTGAGATGTGGCAAGTCAGGGACCCTTCTGGTGTCCCTGACTCCTTCATCTGCAAGAAGTGTGTCCAACTGTTAGACCGCTTGACGGCTCTGGAGCTGCGGATGGATTCACTTTGGAGCATCCGCGATGCTGAGGAAGCTGTGGATAGCACATTCAGTGAGTTGGTCACACCGCAGATTAAAATTACTGAGGCAGATAGGGAATGGGTGACCAACAGACAGAGGAAGAGTAGGAAGGCAGTGCAGGGATCCCCTGCTGTCATCTCCCTCCAAAACAGATTTACTGTTTTGGAAACTGTTGGAGGAGATGGCTCACCAGGGGAAGGTGGCAGCAGCCAGGTTCATGGCACCGTGGCTGGCTCTGCTGCACAGAAGGGCGGGAAAAAGAGTGGCAGAGCTATAGTGATAGGGGATTCAATTGTAAGGGGAATAGACAGGCGTTTCTGCGGACGCAAACGAGAATCCAGGTTGGTATGTTGCCTCCCTGGTGCAAGGGTCAAGGATGTCTCGGAGCGGCTGCAGGGCATTCTGGAGGGGGAGGGTGAACAGCCAGCTGTCGTGGTGCATATAGGCTCCAACGATATAGGTAAAAAACGGGATGAGGTCCTACAAGCTGAATTTAGGGAGTTAGGAGTTAAACTAAAAAGTAGGACCTCAAAGGTAGTAATCTCAGGATTGCTACCAGTGCCACGTGATAGTCAGAGTAGGAATGACAGGATAGCTAGGATGAATACGTGGCTTGAGAGACGGAGCAAGAGGGAGGGTTTCAAATTCCTGGGACATTGGGACCGGTTCTGGGGGAGGTGGGACCTGTACAAATCGGACGGTCTGCATCTGGGTGGGACCGGAACCAATGTTCTCGGGGGTGTGTTTGCTAGTGCAGTTGGGGAGGGTTTAAACTAATGTGGCAGGGGGATGGGAACCGATGTAGGAAGTCAGTGGGGACGGAAACAAAAGGCAGGAAGGGAGAGTGTGTAAAGCATGACCAGAGAAAGCAGGGCAGAGAGCAAGGAAAGTCTACATTAAACTGCATTTATTTCAATGCAAGGGGCCTGACGGGCAAAGCGGATGAACCCAGGGCATGGATGGGCACATGGGACTGGGATATTATAGCTATGACTGAAACATGGCTAAGGGAGGGGCAGGACTGGCAGCTCAATGTTCCGGGGTACAGATGCTATAGAAAGGATAGAACAGGAGGTAAGAGAGGAGGGGGAGTGGCGTTTTTGATTAGGGAGAACATCACGGCAGTACTTAGAGGGGATATATCCGAGGGTTTGCCCACTGAGTCTATATGGGTGGAACTGAAAAATAAGAAGGGAGAGATCACCTTGATAGGACTGTACTACAGGCCCCCAAATAGTCAGTAGGGAATTGAGGAGCAAATATGTAAGGAGATTACAGATAGCTGCAAGAATAATAGGGTGGTAATAGTAGGGGACTTTAACTTTCCCAACATTGACTGGGACAGCCATAGCATTAGGGGCTTGGATGGAGGGAAATTTGTTGAGTGTATTCAGGAGGAATTTCTCATTCAGTATGTGGATGGACCGACTAGAGAGGGGGCAAAACTTGACCTCGTCTTGGGAAATAAGGAAGGGCAAGTGACAGAAGTGTTAGTGAGGGATCACTTTGGGACAAGTGACCATAACTCCATTAGTTTTAAGATAGCTATGGAGATTGATAGGTCTGGCCCAAGAGTTAAAATTCTTAATTGGGGCAAGGCCAATTTTGATGGTATCAGACAGGAACTTTCAGAGGTAGATTGGGGGAGACTATTGGCAGGCAAAGGGACGGCTGGTAAATGGGAGGCTTTAAAAAAATGTGTTAACCAGGGTTCAGGGTAAGCACATTCCCTTTAGAGTGAAGGGCAAGGCTGGTAGAAGTAGTGAACCCTGGATGACTCGAGATATTGAGACTCTGGTCAAAAAGAAGAAGGAGGCATAGGACGTACATAAACAACTGGGATCAAGTGGATCCCTTGAAGAGTATAGAGATTGTCGAAATAGAGTTAAGAGGGAAATCAGGAGGGCAAAAAGGGGACATGAAATTGCTTTGGCAAATAATGCAAAGGAGAATCCAAAGAGCTTCTACAGATACATAAAGGGAAAAAGAGTAACTAGGGACAGAGTAGGGCCTCTTAAGGATCAACAAGGACATCTATGTGCAGAGCCACAAGAGTTGGGTGAGATCCTGAATGAATATTTCTCATCGGTATTCACGGTGGAGAAAGGCATGGATGTTAGGAAACTAAGGGAAATAAATAGTGATGTCTTGAGAAGTGTGCATATTACAGAGGAGGAGGTGCTGGAAGTCTTAAAGCGCATCAAGGTAGATAAATCCCCGGGACCTGATGAAATGTATCCCAGGATGTTGTGGGAGGCTAGGGAGGAAATTGCGGGTCCCCTAACAGAGATATTTGAATCATCGGCAGCCACAGGTGAGGTGCCTGAAGATTGGAGAGTGGCGAATGTTGTGCCCTTGTTTAAGAAGGGCAGCAGGGAAAAGCCTGGGAACTACAGACCGGTGAGCCTAATGTCTGTAGTAGGTAAGTTGCTAGAAGGTATTCTGAGAGACAGGATCTACAAGCATTTAGAGAGGCAAGGACTGATTCGGGGCAGTCAGCATGGCTTTGTGCGTAGAAAATCATGTCTCACAAATTTGATTGAGTTTTTTGAGGGGGTGACCAAGAAGGTAGATGAGGGCAGTGCCGTAGACGTTGTCTACATGGACTTTAGCAAAGCCTTTGACAAGGTACCGCATGGTAGGTTGTTGCAGAAGGTTAAAGCTCACGGGATCCAGGGTGAGGTTGCCAATTGGATTCAAAATTGGCTGGACGACAGAAGACAGAGGGTGGTTGTAGAGGGTTGTTTTTCAAACTGGAGGCCTGTGACCAGTGGTGTGCCTCAGGGATCGGTGCTGGGTCCACTGTTATTTGTGATTTATATTAATGATTTGGATGAGAATTTAGGAGGCATGGTTAGTAAGTTTGCAGATGACACCAAGATTGGTGGCACAGTGGATAGTGAAGAAGGTTATCTAGGATTGCAACGGGATCTTGATCAATTAGGCCAGTGGGCCGACGAATGGCAGATGGAGTTTACTTTAGATAAATGTGAGGTGATGCATTTTGGCAGATCGAATCAGGGCAGGACCTACTCAGTTAATGGTATGGCGTTGGGGAGAGTTATAGAACAAAGAGATCTAGGAGTACAGGTTCATAGCTGCTTGAAGGTGGAGTCGCAGGTGGACAGGGTGGTGAAGAAGACATTCGGCATGCTTGGTTTCATTGGTCAGAACATTGAATACAGGAGTTGGGACGTCGTGTTGAAGTTGTACAAGACATTGGTACGGCCACACTTGGAATACTGTGTGCAGTTCTGGTCACCCTATTATAGAAAGGATATTATTAAACTAGAAAGAGTACAGAAAAGATTTACTAGGATGTTACCGGGACTTGATGATTCGAGTTATTAGGAGAGGCTGGATAGACTGGGACTTTTTTCCCTGGAGCGTAGGAGGCTTAGGGGTGATCTTATAGAGGTCTATAAAATAATGAGGGGCATAGATAAGGTAGATCGTCAACATCTTTTCCCAAAGGTAGGGGAGTCTAAAACTAGAGGGCATAGGTTTAAGGTGAGAGGGGAGAGATTCAGAAGGGCCCAGAGGGGCAATTTCTTCACTCAGAGGGTAGTGAGTATCTGGAATGTGCTGCCAGAGGTAGTAGTAGAGGCGGGTACAATTGTGTCTTTTAAAAAGCATTTAGATAGTTACATGGGTAAGATGGGTATAGAGGGTTATGGGCCAAGTGCGGGCAACTGGGACTAGCTTAATGGTAAAAACTGGGCGGCATGGACTGGTTGGGCCGAAGGGCCTGTTTCCATGCTGTAAACTTCTATGATTCTATGATTCTATGACACACAGCTCAGGGAAGTTTTAAAAGGCAATTCCCCAGCCCCCTATGATAAGTATAAAAACGTGTTAACCACACATGACAGTGTGATTTTAAAAGATGGAATTTATGTAGTCCCCAGCCAGGACAGGAATCAGATTATTTGTCAGTTCCATGACAACCATGGACACCAAGACATAGAAGCTACCCTCGCCCACCTCAGACCTCTCTGCTGGTGGCCTGATTTAAAGACTAATGTTACGCACCCGCCCCGTTAATGGCCCCTGGACGAACTTGCAAATCGACTATATAGGATCCCTTCCCCCCTACAGGAATAGTTTTAAGTATGTGTTGGTGGTCATCGACACCTTCACAAAATGGGTGGAAGCGTTTCCATCCAGAACAAACACTGCCAAAACGACAGCTAAAATCCTTACTCAGCACATCTTTACAAGACGGGGACTCCCACGCAGCATAGAGTCCGACCAAGGCTCCCATTTTACAGGACAAGTGATGAAAAACGTCCTTACAATTTTTGGCATAAAACAAAAATTCCATATTGCATACCACCCCCAATCAAGCGACATAGTAGAAAGAATGAACAGAACTTTAAAAGCGACCCTCAGAAAAATGGTGCAACAACACAACAGCACCCGGGACACAGTTCTCCCATTTGCATTAATGTTCATTTGAAACACAGTATCCACGTCGACAGGATACACCCCCACACCCTCATGACCGGACGCCCCATGAAAGGGACAGAATATTTGTTAGGACTGGATTTGGCCAGCCCCGCAGTCACTGCCCTCACGCATGAGAAAGCAGTTCAACAGATTTTAGAAAATGTGAAAGCAGCCCAGCTTGCAGCAGCTGTTAGACTTGGGACACGCAAGAAGCAAAGCAAAGTTTGTTTTGATAAGACAGTACACGCCACCGAGTTTGTAGTAGGGCAGCAAGTTATGCTATCCCTATACAACCCCAATTCATTCCTTCCCCCCAAATTTGCCAGACCGTACTCCATCTCTGATAAAGTCAGCCCCTCTGTATACAAAATCACCTATCCGACTGGCAAGTCTGCGTGGTTCCACATAAACCAGCTTAAGGCTTATGGCTCGCAGAACAACCATTCACACCACATCTCGCTTGCAGCAGCAGATGAGCACGCCCTGCCCACGAACGACCTATTCCTACCCTACCCTAACCTGTCCAGCCCATTCTCAGACACGACTTCGACTCCATCCCCAGAGGCATGATTCCGCCTCTCCCTTCCTCCAACCGACAGCGACAGCGACAGCGATAGCGACAGCCCCAGCACACCACGCTACGATTACACCCCTGCACCAGGCCCCACTCCCAGCGACTCCGAACATGATTCCAGTGACCCCTTCAAGATAACGTATATTAAAGCCCCTGATCCAGACCCACCGCCCGACGATTATGGATTACCCCCCAGCATCTCCAACCTCGATACAAAACAGTGGCACTGAGACAATTCGTTCAGGCTCATCCGGAATGATGAGATGGACCCCAATTCGCCCCAAGCAGCTTTAGAGCACCTACTCCAGTCAAGAGTATGGCAGCCGGGAGAAGATGATGACTTAGAGTCTGACTCCCACCAAACGAGCCCCTTTGCGACTCTGTTCGCTTTAGAGCAATGAGGTGCCCAGATGATGGTAAAAAGGAACCGATGGAGATTTACGGTGTCCTTTCTGATGGAACCTGCACCATGTTTGTAATGTATGTTTGTTTGTTATGGTGACTGTTAAATGTTGTTTGTTCATTTAACGTTTTATGGCCCCATGCCACCACTCTTTTAACGCCCACTGGCAGTTAAAAGATCAAGTTTGTCCACAGACAAGTGATCATAACTGCTCTTCTGCTTTGAAGGTAGACGATAGCAACTATAGGCAACCCCCACGACAACCAATAATTCTTACCGTTCCCGCCGGTCACTCAGGCAGTGGAGAAACGGCACTGGTCCCCGCCCTGCCTGAGGACCCCAATCTGGTCATCTACACCCGGGTAGAGCACAAACGGCACTGGTCACTGCCCTACCCGGGGATTCCACCCATTCTTACCCGCCATACGCACCCCATTTGGCACTTGTACTTCAAAACTCTTTTGTTTGTTTTATGGCGACCCTTAGGTTGCTTTCCAAATGCTATTTACATCCTCAAACACTGGGATGGTAGATCGCACAGGCTGCGAGACGGCCCGCACTGTGTCAGTATTTTTTCTTCTCGGATGTCTTGTCCCAAATATTTGGTTTAAAAGAAAATGAGGGAGTCACAGATGGTGACCAATTTTAATGGGTAATTGGCAATAAAAGGACATACAGACAGACATACGAGATCTTAAACAAGATAATAACAGAAATTATGCTTGTGTCCATAGAACAGCGGAACCACAGAAGCCTCAAGAAGACGAAAGACGAAAAAAAGATGAAGACAACCATCATGCTTTACAGTTGGATCTTAGCGGAATCCCTCCAGTTGCGTGTGGACGCTACATCCCTGACCCCTACCACACAGGCCGTGAATGTTTCCCACCCCGTCCATACACTGTACCCTGAGGTAGTAACCGATACACCAACCTGGTGTGACAAGTTCATAACCTGGTATTCCCTGTCCTACATTGTGGAAGCACTGCTAGTAATTGCGATACTCTGCACTGTCGTTCAGACACTAAGACTCAGGAAATGGCGGAGGAAAGCCTCCCGCACTCCGGTATACACATTCAGATCCCCTATTTTTGGACTTCAACAAACCCCCCAACCCCTTTAAGTGAATTAAAGTACATCCGTTTTTTTGTGTGTTTGTTCGTTCTAATAAAGGAAATGTAAAACTCTGTGCTTGACTGCCAAGCCAGAGAGACCTGTGTTGCTGCTATTGTACAGTTTAAAATAATTAAAAATGTTGTAAATTCTTTTGATTAATTAAGGATAGTTTAGATTAAGGACAGTTAGAGGTTCCAGTTTTTTTATTTTGTAATGCATGCCTGAATGTCTTAGCGCCCCATAGAATTTTATAATGATGCGTGTACATAAAGTAAATTAGGTAAAAGTTTCAATCCATAGGACAGAGTAGCGTAGGGCCCTATCCTTGCTTATTGGTGCCCCACTTCGGAGGAGAACGACGAAAATGCAGTAATTTGATCCTTCACGCTTCGCATTAAGGATCACTAGGAGGGTGTGTAGCCACCAGCGATGGGCACTTCCAGAATATAAAATGGATGATTGCAAACACTGGAGGGAACTACGGACAATGTTAAGAAAGCAAGCAGGCACAGAGCCTGTATGCGTATTGAAGAAACAGTTCCCAGACGGGACTGAAACTGTAGGGCAATTAACATATTGATGGCCCATCTCCGGGAACAAAGGAAAGACACTCAAGCAACTGATCTAGCTCCAGACATCGCGGCGCCAGTTCCCCAAACCGAAAGCGTAAACAAAGCACGGCCAACGGCCACATAGGACCCGCCCAGCCATCAGGGCACCCACCCCTTTATTGATCACGATCAATACGAGTGATCAAGATATGGGCCAATTAATTGGGGCCAAGTTCAAGGCCCGCCCAAAAGTGCGTGAAGCCCCTTCGGGTATAAGAAGAAGGTCCCGAGAGAGAATCGCTCTCTTGAAATTGGCCCTCAAAGCGGAGAGACCCTTCCATCAGATACACCAGAAGCAGGTAAGTCCAAGGTCAACACTTGCTACCAGACGGACGACCTTAGCTGTTCTCCTGTACCACTTTGAACGCAGCAGCCTCAGATCCGAACAACGGCCATTGTTCCTCTGACTGAGTGGGCACCCGAAGCTAAGTATAGGCGTTAGCGTTAAGAGATAGTGTAGTTTGTAGTACTTTGTGCATGAGTAGATATTACTGTGTGTAAATAAATAGTATTGACTGTGAACTAACTAACTGGTGTATTGGCTCTTTGATCAGTATTCGGGTTTGAACCTTGTGGCGGTATCGAGAGATACCTGGCGACTCTAAAGCAAACATAATTAGGATTAAGGAAGGCGACAATATTGACCGCCAGATTTAGAACCAGAGAAACAGAACAACACCTTGTTTAAAAAAAACACCTTCAACTCCTTGAGTACTCAAATCTCCTTTTCACTTTCCAAGTCCTTGACAGTACTCCAGTCTAGATCCATCTTTACTGCACTTCTTTGTCCCATCTCTGTCGCTGTGCCAAAATCAAAGTTACAAATTCTATGTTACTGTGGTATTCCTCCACTCCTTCTCTTCGACCACTTTGCATTGACATTGTTTTTTTTTTAACAAACAATTTAATTCAGGTACTTTAGGCATATAGGAAAAATGACATTGTACAGTACAAACAAAAAAAGAAGTCAAGACACAAATTCCACATTAAACATAATGCAAATCACGGCTCTGTTCACGCACGGACCTGCCTCAATATCCTCCTACTCTACCCTAGCAGCCCCCCCCCCCCCCACCCACCCCCGTTCTCCCCCTGCTGACGCTTCCTCCTCTGCGAAGAAGTCAATAAATGGCTGCCACCTTCGGGCGAACCCTAGTAGCGAACCTCTCAAGGCGAACTTGACTTTCTCTAGGCAAAGAAAGCTCGCCATGTCCGATAGCCATACCTCAGCCCTCAGGGGCTTTGAGTCCCTCCATGCTAACAGTATTCGTTGCTGGGCTACCAGGGAAGCAAAGGCCAGAACATTGGCCTCCCTCTCTTCCTGGACTCCCGGGTCCTCCGAAACCCCAAAGATTGCCATCTCCGGGCTCATTACCACCCCAGTTTTCAACACCTGGGACATGATATCTGCGAATCCCTGCCAATACCCCCCGAGTTTAGGGCACGACCAGAACATGTCTACATGTTTAGCCGGCCCTCCGGCGCATCTAGCACACTTGTCCTCCAGCCCGAAGAATTTGCTCATCCGGGCCACCGTCATTTGGACCCGGTGCACAACGTTAAACTGGATCAGGCTGAGCCTGGCGCATGTTGCGGTCGTGTTTACTCTGCTCAGGGCGTCTGCCCAAATACTGTCCTCCAGCTCCCCCCCGAGCTCCTCTTCTCACTTAAGCTTCAGGTCCTCGGTCTGCGTATCCTCAGTTCTCATTAGCTCCTTGGAGACGTCTGAAACTCTACCCTCTCCCACCTCTCCCCTAGAATCTACTCTGTCCTGCCTCCCCTTCGGTGGGAGACGTGGGAAGGACGGCACCAGTCTGCGTACAAAATCCCTCACCTGCAAGTATCTAAAGTCGTTCCCTTTCATCAGCCCAAACATCTCGGAAAGCTCCCTTCCAGGAACAGATCGCCCATCCTCACAATCCCCGCCCTCCTCCACAGTCGATACCCCCCGTCCATGTAACCCGGGGCAAATCGGTGGTTGCCGCAGATTGGGGTCCACACGGATGCTCTTACCTCGCCTACATGCCTCCTCCACTGGTCCCAGATCCGAAGAGCCGCCACCACTATCGGGCTGGCGGAGTACCGTGCCGGCGAAAGCGGCAGAGGTGCCGTGACCAGGGCTGCTAAGCCAGTGCCCCTGCACGAAGCAGCCTTCATCCGCTCCCAAACCGACCCCGCACCCTCCATCCATTTCGTTATCATCACTATGTTGGCCGCCCAGTAATAGTTGCTGAAGTTCGGCAACGCCAGCCCCCCTTCTCCTCGGTTCCGTTCAAACATCACCCTCTTTACCTGCGGGGACTTCCCTGCCCATACAAATCCCAGAATAATTTTATTCAGCCTCTTAAAGAAGGACCGCGGGATAAAGATGGGGAGACACTGAAAAACAAACAAGAACCGCGGGGGAATCGTCATCTTAACAGTCTGCACCCTCCCCGTCAGTGACAGCGGGAGCACATCCCACCTCCGGACCTCCTCCCTCACTCGTTCCACCAGTCGGGACAGGTTGAGCTTATGCAACTTGCCCCAGTCCCGTGCCACCTGAATCCCCAACTATCGGAAACTCGCCCCCACTAGCCTGAACGGCAACTCCTTCAGCCTACTCTCCTGCCCCCTCACCTGAATTACAAACAACTCGCTCTTAGCCATGTTCAGATTGTATCCGGAGAACCGGCCAAATTCCCTCAGGGTTGCCATTATACCGTCCATCACCACCATTGGGTCCGATACATATAACAGTAGATCATCCGCGTATAACGAGACTCTATGTTCCACTCCCCCCGGACCAGCCCTTTCCAGCCCCTAGAAGCTCTCAGTGCAATTGCCAGCGGCTCCATGGCCAACGCAAACAGCAGTGGGGAGAGAGGGCAGCCCTGTCTTGTCCCACAGTGCAGTCTAAAGTAGTCCGATGTCATCCTGTTCGTCCTTACACTCGCCTCCGGGGCCTGATACAATAGCCTATCCCAGTCGATGAACCCCCTCCCCCAAACCCGAACCATCCTAGTACCTCCCACAGATAATCCCACTCGACCCGGTCAAAAGCCTTTTCAGCATTCATGGCTACCACTATCTCTACCTCCCTACTCTCCGGGGGCATCATAATCACGTTGAGCATCCATCTTATGTTGGCCACCAGCTGCCTCCCCTTTACAAACCCGGTTTGGTCCTCCACAATTACGGTACACAGTCCTCAATTCTGGTCGCCAAGATCTTGGCCAGTAACTTGGCATCTACGTTAATCAAAGAGATCGGCCTGTATGACCCACAGGCCTCCGGGTCCTTATCCCGTTTCAGAATAAGCGAGATGGTGGCCTGCGACAACGTCGGGGGTAAACTCCCTCTGTCTCTTGCCTCGTTAAAGACCCTGACCAGCACCAGCCCCACTATCCTGGCAAATTTTGTGTAAAACTCCACCGGATACCCATCCGGCCCTGGGGCTTTACCCGACTGCATGAACTTCAGGCCCCCCAGCACCTCTTCGATCCTGACGAGGGCCCCCAGTCCGTCCACCAGCCCCCTCCCCACTCTTGGGAAGGTCAGTACATCCAAGAATCGCCTCATCCCCCCCGGTCCCCTGGGTGGTTCCGAAGTGTACAGCTTCCTATAAAAGTCCCTAAAGACCTTGTTCAGCCCTGCTGGATCACCCACTAGATTACCTTCCCCATCCACTACCCTCCCTATTTCCCTAGCCGCTTCCCTCTTCCTCAGTTGCTGCGCAAGCATTCTACTGGCCTTCTCCCCATGCTCATAAATCGCGCCTTTTACCTTTCTAAGCTGCTCTACAGCCTTCCCTGTAGTCAGCACCCCGAATTCGGCCTGCAGCCTCTGTCGTTTCCTGAGTAACTCTGGCCTTGGAGATTCCGCGTAACTCCTGTCCGTCCGTAGAATTTCCTTAATCAGTCGGTCCATCTCTGCCCCATCTGTCCTGTCCCTGTACGCCCGGATTGAAATCAGCTCCCCTCTCACCGCTGCCTTCAGTGCCTCCCCGAGCACCGCTGCCGAGACTTCTCCAGTATCGTTCACCTGCAGGTAATTCTGCATGCATTTCCTCAGCCTCTCACACACCACCTCGTCCGCGAGTAATCCAACTTCCAGCCTCCATGGTTGGCGCTGAAAGCTGTCCTTACAAAACTGCAGGTCTACCCAGTGCGGAGCATGGTCCGATATGGCAATTGCCGAATATTCTGCCCCCACCATTTCAGCCAGCAGGTCCCTACTCACAACAAAGTAGTCAATTCGGGAATACACCTTGTGGACGTGGGAGTAGTACGAGAACTCCCTCGCCGTCGGCTGGCTAAATCTCCACGGATCTGCTCCCCCCTTTGCTCCATGAACCCTCTCAGTTCCTTTGCCATTGCTGGCAACCTGCCTGTTGAAGTTAAAAACTCACCACTATTCTTAGAATTCCCCCTATACCAAAAAAAGGGTCGATATTCTAAATGGTGAATAGGAATTCTCACTCCCCGACTCCGATACAGGCTTCAGTGGGTGCTATTCAGGTCAAACTATATTTTCAAGTTATCCCCCGGTGTAACCCATACCTTCACCAAAGAATTTTACCTACTTACCCCTCAGTAGCATTGATATCCTGGGTCCCGCATTGCTAAGTAAGTAAAGTAGGCTAATAACCACTGTTTCAGGTTAAAACTTTTAAGTTATTTTATTATTATATATATTTTTTTCTTTTTAAAAGATGCAATCACTGTCTTTACAGAAAAGCAAAAAGATCTTGCTTCTGGATCATTCTGGTTGGTTGAAGGGACCTTCAGGCCCAACTTGACAATCAATCTTCTTTTTAAAATCTGGTCTTCTTTAGATGTATTCGCTGATGAGCTCGGTTGCTGTGTCCTATCTTTCCCATGTACCGAGCTATGAGAGCTGGCTCTGCCGTCTGTCCCCTTTCTTCGGGTTTTTATATATTCCTAACAGTTATCTAGTTTTTATGACTTTATTGTAAAGTAACTCTTGATTCTCTTTGATTGTAAAAAGTATCTTTGATCTAAACATTCTCATCCAACTAAGTATTCATTTTGACATAACCTCATCTCATAGATCTGATTACATTGTTTCCTTTGTGATGTTCAAAATGCTTTGACTTCAAGAGGTGTTACTTTTAATTCCTGTCATTTCTATAGTTTTATTTTCCAATTGTGTCCTCAGCTCATAATTTTGCCTTTGATTTTGGCTTTAAATTATGTTTCTCGTAGACTGATAGTCTCCAGTTTTCTTTAATTTACCTGGTATTAGCAAATTTTCACACCTAGAATTCTCACCAAATTCAACTGAACCTCATCCATTCTTTTCCAGCTGCTCACTAAGATAGTTACTTTCAATGAAGGTGTGAGCCATTATTTTTGGCTTCATTGAAAATCCTGTTTGTCTTGTAGATATCCTACCAAGGATATCTGCATTTTACAATCCTTCCCTGGCAGCTGCTGTTACCCCTTTGTAGGATCTTGCCCTGTATTCTCTCATGTTTCTCTCAGGCCAGATATTGCCAGACTTCCACGTTTCAAATGACACATCTTTCCATATTTTCAATAACACCGTTGTTGAGCATGACCGGTCCGGGCTCGGGTCCAGGACCGTATTAAAGTCCCCACCCATGATCAGCTTACGCGAGTCCAAGTCGGGGATCTTCCCTAGCATCCTCCTAATAAAATCTACATCGTCCTAATTAGGGACATACACACTGACCAGGACTACTCTCACCCCTTCGAGCTTACCCCTCACCATAACGAACCTGCCACCCCATCCACGACTGTGCCCTCCGCCTTAAATTGTACCCTTTTATTAATCAGGATCGCAACCCCCCCTCATCTTAGAATCAAGTCCCAAATGAAAGACCTGACTGACCCAGCCCTTCCTTAACCTAACCTGGTCTGCCACTTTCAGGTGCGTCTCCTGCAACAAGACTATGTCCGCCTTCAGAACCCACAGATGCACAAACACACTCGCCCTCTTCACTGGTCCGTTTAACCCTCTAACATTCCATGTGATCAGCCTGGTTGGGGGGCACTTCACCCCCCCTTTGCTGATCAGCCATCCTCTTTCCTTGGCCAGCCCCCCAGCCATGTGTCGTGCTTCCTCTGGCCCGCCTCCTAGCCGGCTCCACCCATGACCTCCTCACTGTTACCATGCCCAGTTCCCCTCCGCGTCAGCAGAACAACTCCCCCCCCCCCTCCCCTAGCAACACCATCCTATCACCTAACACCTGCCCTGTTCTAACTATGTGGGCACCTCCCACCTCGGCTCCCGTTGACTAGCTGCACCCAGCTAGCCTGGGGCTCCCAGCCTCGGCTCCAGCCCGTCGCCCACCGATTGTTCCCAGTCACCCCTCCCCCCGACCCCTCCACACCACTTCCCCAGATCAGCCCTACTTAAGCAAACACTCTATGTACAAGTCATAAACAACCCCCACAATAGCACAATTCAAGTTAAACAAGAAAAAAAGAGATGAGAAATAACAGGCCCTCTTCAGTCCTTTCCATACAGACACAGAAAAAAATTGCACAAAGTTCCCCTGAAGCATCCATTTTAACCCAACCCTTTTAACTGTTTTCTTTATTAATTCCCCCCAGCCAAACTCCAACTAAGCAAAGAGCCCAAACAGGAAACATTAAGGTAAACCACGCAAAGAGCACGAAAAAAACAACCACAACAACAAAAAAAAAGATACATCCCAAAACGGGAGAGACACCACATTTACTGCATTGACATTGTTGACCAATACATCTCCTCCATTGCCCACCTTGGTGAATAATTATCAGAAAATACTTTCTTTCTTCAAAAAAAAGGCGAAAGGATGATCGAATAAATATTTTCAAATTGTACAGTGTGGATATAAAAATGTGCGGCTGGATTCTCTGCTTCAGTGACTAAGTATTGACGCCAACGGAGCATTTGCGGCCTTTCACGACCAAACGTTCTGCGTGAAACCCTCACCGCTTCCGGGACCGGTGAAGGGCTAGCAGTGGCGCCGGGTGAAACTCCCGGCTCCTGTGCCGAAAACGGTCGGGTTCCAGGCCGCACATGCGCACAGCTGACGACCTGCAGTGGACGCGCCGTACAACATGCCAGCGGCCATGCGCGGACCCGACCCGCCATCCGCGACACCACAGCCCACCACCTTGGCTACCCCTGGCCACCCCCCACCAGGCCCCCCAGCTCTCACGGAAGCCCCCCTGACCAGCGACATGGATCTCGGCCGAGTGTGGCGGTGTTGGACACAGTCCGCAGCCGCCACACCCCATTCCCGAATGGCTGAGACCACACACGTCCTGCACCATCGGGAACTCGGCCCATCGGGGCGAAGCATCGCGGGAGGGCCGGCCGATGACACACCAATGCCGTTGCAAAGGCACGCGGCAGGCGACGACGCCATTTCCGAGGGGGCGGAACATGGCTGACCTGCGTCAAACCGGTGGTGGCCCCAATTTGGGTGTTGGAGTCAATTCTCCGCCGGTCGCCGATTACGATATGGGTGTCGGGCACCAGAGAATCCAGCCCGTGGTTTTTACATTTGGAGTATTTCTAAACTAGGGTCATAAATATAAAATAGTCACTAATAAATCATTCAAGGAATTTAGGAGAAGCTTATTTACTCATATAGTTAGAATATGAACATCGCTATGGAGTAGTTGATGTGCTGAACATGGAAGCATTTCGGAAGGAGGTATACAAGTGCTTGAAAAATAAAGGAATAGAAGGAAAGCTGGGTTTGATGAAGTAGGGTGGGAGAAAGCTCAATGTTGCATAGACCATTTGGACCAAATACCGGGCGCGATTCTCCACTCCCACGCCGGTTGGGAGAATCGTCTGGGCCGCCAGAATTTCCCGCGACGCCGGTCCGACGCCCTCCCGCGATTCTCCCAAGCGGCGGGAACGGCACGGTCGGGTTTCGCGGGCCGCAGGCCGGAGAATCGCCCGAGACACCCAAAACGGCGATTCTCCGGCACCCCTGCTATTCTCAGGCCCGGATGGGCCGAAGTCCCGACGGCGGGACCCCAGTTCACGCCGTCGCCGTTCACACCTGCTATTTAAAGTCGTCAGCCAGTCGTGCTGGCTGACGCTGAGCAGGGGGGAGGTGAGCGGACTGTAGCGCAGCGCCCGGAGACCGGGTCGGCTTTCCCTGTGAAGGCTGCGGCCAAAGGGGGGGGTGCGGGAGAGTGTGCAGGTGGGGGGGGGGGGGGGGTGCAGGTGGGAGGGGGGGTGTTGGAGAGGGTGCAGGTGGGAGGGGGGTGGGAGAGCGTG